>NC_138357.1:46106578-46751078 GCF_046562875.1 Panthera onca | reverse complement strand
TAAAATAAATGCAAAATGTATACTCCAAAAATCTGTAAAACATTATTGAAGTAAATTTTAAAAGACCTAAATAAGTAGAAAGTATATCATGCTCCTGAATCATAAGACTTACAATTGTTAAGATGGCAATACACCCCAAATTAATATACAGGTTCAGTGCTATCCATATCAAAATCTCAGCTTGTTTCTTTACAGAAATTAATGAGTTAATCCTAAAATTAATATGAAAATCCAATGAACCCAGAATAGACAAAATGTTCTTGAAGAATAAAGTTGGGAGACTCATACTTCCCTATTTCAAACCTTACTACAAAGCTAAAGTTATCAATACCATATGGTACTGCCTAAAAAATAAACATATAGTTTAATGTAATAGAATTAAAGTACACACACACACAAACATACACACCCTCACCTTTATGAACAATTTATTTCAACCAGAGTTCCAAAAATATTCAGAGTAAAGAATAGTCTTTTCAACAACTGGTTAAAAAAATAACTGGATATCCACCCACAAAATAATTAATTTGTACCCCTATCTCACACCATGTACAAGCATAAATCACCATAAAAATCTTAAAAGCGGTGTCTGTGCCCACTGGCCCTCTGTTCCATCCTGCAGCTACCCACTGCCTTCTCACGACCCATCATGGCTGTGCTGCACTCCAGCCATGTTCTGTCTGAGGTTGCCACCACCTTCCACCGAGGCCTTGCTGCCGTGACTTCTGCCAGAGCCAGCTCCTGGTGGACTGTGTTGGGATGGGACCCCCAGATCCCATCCTGGGAGTCACATAAACCTTTAAGAGAGATGTCAACAGCAAAAAAATTAAAAAAAAAAAAAGGTAGTTGGTGCCTACTGAGATGATAACGGAAAGCCTTATGTGCCTTATAGTGTCCAGAAGGCAAAGGCCCAGATTACTGCCAAAAAATTTGACAAGGAATACCTGTCCATCACAAGATTTGATAAATTTTGTAAGGCATCTGCAGAACTAGCCCTGAGTGAGAACAATGAAGTGTTGAAAAGTAGCTGGTATGTCACCATACAGACCATTTCTGGAAATGTGGCCTTGATGACTGGAGCCAGTTTTTTGAAAATATTTTTTAAGTTAAGCCAAGATGTCTTTCTGCCCAACCATCCTGGAGAAATTACACACCCATCTTCAGGGATGCTGGTGTGTAATTACATGATTATCAATACTAAGGCCCCAAGACATGCAGCTGTGACTTTATAGGCACTATAGAGGACATTTTGAAAATGCCACAGCAAAGTGTTCTCCTTCATGCTTGTGTCCACAGTCCGGGAGTGGACCCCCACCCTGAGAAATGGAAGTAAGCAGCAACAGTGATGAAGAAAAACAATTTCTTTGTGTCGTTTTACATGTCCTACCAAGGCTTTGCCAGTGGTGATGGCAACAAAGATGCCTGGGCTGTATGTCACTTCATCTTCATCAAACGGAATTACTGTTTGTCTCTGCCAATCCTATACCAAGAACATTGGCTTATACAGTGAGCATGTGGGAGCCTTCATTGTGGTTTGCTAAGATGCTGTGAGGCCAATCACAAATGAAGATCTTGAGGCATCCCATATATTCTAACCCTCCAATCAATGGGACCCAGATTGCCTCAACCATCCTGACCAGTCCTGACCTGCAAAAACAGTGGTTGCAGGAAGTAAAAAGCATGGGCCATCACATAATTTGCATGCAAATTCAGCTGGTCTCCAACCTCAAAAGGAAGACTGCCCCCAACTGACAGCGCATTACTGACCAGATTGGTATGTTTTGTTTCACAGGACTAAAACCTGAACTGGTTTAAAGGCTGAACAAGAAGTTCTCCATCTACATGACAAAGGATGGCTGCATCTCTGTGGCAGTGGTCACCTTGGGCAATGTGGGCTATCTTGCCCATACCATTCAACAATCAAGCATTGAATGCATTTCTCAGAAAAGGACATGGAATAAAGTAGGGCAGAGGCATCTGTGGATGGTGTCTGAAACTTTGTGGCTTAAAACCAAACTCCTGCTCATCCTTTAACTTAAGCTCTTAGTTCCAAAAGAGTTTACATGTACAATAAAGACATAGCCCAAAAAAACTGTTGATTATGTCATTGCAATATTTCAGAAGTTTTAACTGAAGCACCTTATAGTGTTGGGGGTACCTCTGTAGAACCAGCATGAGAATAGCATCTACAAGAAGATTTGGGGGAAAGACCTAGTTCTAACATTAGCAGTCAGCCTGTATTTGTCCTTCTGTGATTGAGCAAACTTATCAACAGACCTTGTTACAGAAATCTTGTTTCATGAAAACCAGTAAGTCTGCGGCCACTGCAGCGTGGAAAATAAAAGATGCTGTTTCTTGTCTTATTTAAGAAAAAAAAAACTTTTCTTTTTAATACTTTCAGGCATTTTATTGTTCCCCTCTTCTCCCTTATCATTGCTGTTCTTTTCTTTAGGCACAGAGATCTATAACTAGCCTAGATTCTCATCCTATTCTACTGCATGATTGGCCCTCAACCATAAAGTATCATAAAGTATATGATTTACTTATTTGAGGAAAAAAGAACATAACTTACCACTCATCCCATACCCTCACCTTTCTCATCAGAGAATAGCAGAGAGTAGGTAGCTGCACTTTACTTCAATATCCTCTACAATGATTTTTTTTTATTGTCTCCTGTCGGGATGTCACTTCTGCCCATTTGGAACTTTTACTTCGTTCAGTGTGGTTGTGCATCTCATATCATGAGCAAGAGATGCAGGGCCCAACAAGGAAAGAGGATATCTGGGCTTTGGATTTAACCTTTGTGTACTGCCAGCTGGGCTCACACTTCACCCTTTGAAAAGATAACCACCATCTGCTCCAATAATGTAAACTTATTTCAGCCTTGTTTCTCTCTGTTAAAATAAAGCTATTGCAGACCCTAAAAAAGTCTTAAAAGAGGGGTTCCTGGCTGGATCAGTCAGCAGAATATGCAACTCTTCAAACCAGGGTCATGAATTCAAGCCTCACATTGGGTATAGAGTTTACTTTAAAAATTTTTTTAAAGAAAATATAAGGGTAAATTCTTTGTGCCCTTAAATTAGGCTAACAGTTTGTGACATACAATGCCAAAAGCACAAAAAGAATTGGATCAATTGGACTTCATTAAAATATGTATTTTTTTCACATCAAAGGGTGCTATAATAAAGTGAAAATACAACCCACAGAATCAGAGAAAATATTTGCAAACCATATATCTGATAAGGAATGTGTATCCAGAATAAATAAAAAAATAAACTCTTAGAATTTAAAAAAGAAAAGTAGCCCTGTTAAAATGGTCACAGATCTCAGTATACATAAAAAAAGACAGGAAAATAATCAAAGGGTACATGGAAAGATACCTAACATCATTAGTCATTTGGGAAATACAAATCAAAATAAAATGAGATACCATTTCACACACTAAGATGGCTACAATTATTAAGTGAAAATAAATGTTGGCAAAGATGTGGAGAAATTGGAGCACTCATATATTGCTGGTAGGAATGGAAAATGGTGTAGCAACTATGAAAAACAGTTTGGCAGTTTCTCCAAATGTTAAACATGTGTTGAATAGACATTTTTCCAAAGAAGACATCCAGATGGCTAGCAGACACATGAAAAGATGCTCAACATTAGTCATCATCGGGGAACTACAAATGAAAATCACAATGAGGTGCTTCCTCACACTGTCAGAATGGCTAAAACTAACAATATAGGAAACAACAGATGTTGGTGAAGATGTGGAGAAAGGGGGACTTATACTGGTGGTGGGAATGCAAATTGGTGTAACCACTCTGGAAAACAGTATGGAGGTTCCTCAAAAACTTAAAAATAGAGGTACCCTACAACCCAGCAATTGCATTCTTAGGTATTTACCCAAAGGATACAAAAATATCAATTCTAAGGGGACACATGCACCCTGATGTTTATAGTAGCATTATCAACAAAAGTGAAATTATTAAGAGCCCAGATGTCCACAGAATGATGAATTAATAAAGAAGATATGGTATATATACACATGTATCATGGACTATTACTCAGCCATCAAAAGGAATGATAGCTCACCATTTGCAATGATGTTGATGGAGCTAGAGAGTAGTATGCTAAGTGAAATTAGTCAGAGAAAGACAAATACTATATTATTTCACTCTTATATTGAATTTAAGAAACAAAACAGATGAACAAATGGGATGGGGGGGATGATAGACGGAAACAAACCATATGAGACTCTTAAAGATAGAGAACAAACTGAGGGTTGCTGGATGGGAGGTGGGCATGGAATTGGCTAAATGGGAGAAGTTTTGGGCACATGAATGGTTGGAGGGTGGGATGGGGAGGCATGTGGCAGTGGTGGCATATTTGGCCCTGTGGCACTGGAGAAAAGGCTCCTAGAATAGAACTCAAATGGCTTCTTGTGGACATTTATTTGATGCTACTGGAAGGTAAATGCTCTAGGCTGTGCCCTGGATTAGTGATATCCTAGGTTTGACTGGTCCTGGTTGTTTTCAGAGGGTGAATGCGTGACATCAACTGCTTAGACCTGTGATCCATTTTATTTTACCCATGTTCTTGTGGTCCCTGTTGATTATTACCTCTTTTGTCTGAGCATTGCTATATTAGGTACTCATATATTTACACAAACATATATATGTGTAACATATATATTCATAAAATAATAACAAAATACAAAATGCACAATAAATACAAATGAATAATGGCCTTTGGCTGGAGAAAAGAGAACAAAGATATTGTGGACATCCAAACCTTAGTTTGAAGGTTTCCTCTGGGATCTTTCCTTTGTTCTGAAGGGAAGGAGTTGAGACATCAGAAGAGCCAGATCCCAGAGTTTCATTCCCAGGCCACCCAGCCTCCACCTTCTTAGCCTTCCTGAAAACCCAGAAACACCCATCTGTAACCCACTTAGTGATTCCCATACCTCACCTTGAGCATAGTGAAGACCCGACCAGCTGTGGTGTAGTTCCACTCATTGTCCTGAAGACACCTGGAGTGGGAGAACAGGTGATCTCCATTAGTAACATAGTAGAGAGATGCTGACCATGCAGTACTAAATCTATGTCACTTTTTTTTTTTTTTTTTTTTTTTTTTGCTGGGACATATGTACCAGTATGAGCACTATGTGTTATAATGAAAAAAGATCTAGTGAAAATGTCTATCACTAAGTTCCATGCCCACTAAAATTCAAAAATAGAGTTGTTTAAAACTCTATGAGAACTCTGTTCTCATAATAAGAGAATGATTGGGTGCATGGCAAGGCCATTGTGAAAAGCTGTGCTTTCTCAACAAGACAGTCAGAGGGTAGTGAACTAGGCAATGCCAGGTGTAGATGGATCCAATGAGGATGGCCAGACCAAATATATATACATATATATTTATATGTATATCTATACAAATATATATACATATATACATATATATACATGTATATTTATATATATATTAGTATATATATATAAATTCCCTACATATTTTCATGTATCTGAGTGTACAGTGAGCAAAGTTGAAATACCAGTTAGATCTGGCAATAGACATTTCCTTCTCATCCTCAACTTAATACTCAGTATATGAGTATATCACATTCTTTCCAGTATGTCCCTTTTTTGTAGCCACCTGAAGAAATAGCATAAATTTCCACCTAGAATTTGATGCAGATATCAAGACTGATGGTGCCAAGCACACAGAAAGAGGCATGTAATGTGCACATAATTTGTCTGCTAGGGAGAGAACAGTGGAACTCGCAAGATCATTTAAAAATGTATTGAGAAAATAAGGAAAGGGGATTTGGGATTTTTATGGTATATAAGGGGTGGGGACATAGTGAGGGTTTCTGCACACAGACTCATGTGGTTTGGTTCTCCATTGGGTGTCAAAGAAGGGGGCATTTAGGTTTTCTAATAAGCTTACCGGATGTGGAGCAGAGGTGAGGTTTAAAGTTGTCAGTGGTCAAGCATAAAAAAGGATCTGATACCTTTTTCCTGACACCTAGAAACAAGCACAGAGAGTATGTGGAGTTTATGACTCCACAAAATGAGAAGTCAGAAGAGTATGTCTCAAAGAACAGGACAAAATCACAGCAAGAGAGCTAAATGAAATGGAGATAATCAATATGCCTGATAGAGAATTCAAAGTAATGGTCACAAAGATACTTACTAGACTTGAGAAAATAGTGGAGGATCTCAGTAAGATCTTCAACAAAGATACAGAAAATATTTAAAAAGCACCACTCAGAGATGAAGAACTCAATAACTGGAATTAAAAATACACTAGAGGGGAGAGGGATCCAACATGGCAGAGAAGTATGGGGATCCGAAGTTCTCTCATTTCCCAAACACAGCAGTGTTGAGGCCAAAGGACTTTGGACTCCAAGAATCTGGGCAGCAAAGAGACAGAGTTGCTTCCTGGGACTCACTGGGACAACCTGGCAGGCCACAGGTGAACGATTGCAAACTGGGAGAGATAAAATGGGCAGTGGAGGAAGGGAGTGGCAGGATCCCCTTCTGCAGAAAGACAAAGGGAAGAGAAAGAGAGGCTGGGGAAGTGTAGGACTGTATTAGGACAAGAGAAAAACCACGGACCAAGACAGAGAAAGATCCAATCTCTAACTACCAGGCTTTCTCCTGACTGGGGATGGCTGCCCTGTTCATGTACCCCAGGGGAGGAGGGGAGCCAGTTCCGGGCTCAGTAACTAGTTCAGACTGGATCAGAAGCACAGTCCGTAGGGGGAGAAAGCAATCCCCTCCCTAGAATGCTGTGGGAAGAAGGTATATAACCATTCAAAGGACAAAGACTGCCTGCACCCGCCAACCAGAGACCATATATTGGGAGAGGCATATATTGGGAGAGGCGGAGCAGTACTTCTCCGAAACCAGGGCCTATGGAGTGGGAAGTTTTAAGATATCAGGGTTTAAGTCCCAGCCAAGCACCACGGAGGCATGGGAGTCAGCTGAGTGGGACAAACTGTGTTTGCAGCACTGTGAGGCGGTGCGGAGTGGCTCTTGACTGGAGCCAGGATGCATGGAGCGGGACATTTTAGGACATTAGGGATTAAATCCCAGCCAAGCGCCAGGGAGGCATGGGAGTTGGCAGAGCAGGACAAACCACCTCATTCATGCCCACAGCACAGTGAGGATGGCCTGAACAGAGTGGTTTGGGACACCTGGTCCATGGAGGAGAGACTGAGGTGTCATCATTTTTCTCCCCATCACCAACAAGATGGGGCTTCAGGGAACATACAGAGGGCCCACAGGGGAGGCAGGACCTCCCCTACACCAAAGCAGGTCCCTCCATGCCTGGTAACTGAATATCTACTTGAGCGGAGTTGACACTGAGGAACAAGACAGCCCTTCCTCCAGACTAGCGCTGTTGCATTGCCTGATTTAATTCTCAAAAATTCTTATCATATATAGAGGAGAAAGCAGGCAACATCTTTGACCTCAGCTGCAGCAATTTCTTGCTTGACACATCTCCAAAGGCAAGGGAATTAAAAGCAAAAATGAACTATTGGGACCTCATCAAGATAAAAAGCTTCTGCATGCCAAAAGAAACAATCAACAAAACTAAAAGGCAACTGACAGGAATGGGAAAAGATATTTGCAAATGACATATTGAATAAAGGGTTAGTATCCAAAATCTATAAAGAACTTACCAAACTCAGCACCCAAAAAAACAAATAATCCAGTGAAGAAATGGGCAGAAGACATGAATAGCCACCTTTCCAAAGAAGACATCCAGGTGGCAAATAGACACGTGAAAAGATGCTCAGCGTCACTCCTCATCAGGGAAATACAAATCAAAAACACACTGAGATACCACCTCACACTGGTTAGGGACTAAAATGGACAACTCAGTAAATTACAGATGCTGACCAGGATGTGGAGAAATGGGAACCCTCTTGCACTGTTGGTGGAAATGTAAATGGTGCAGCAGCTCTGGAAAACAGTGTGGAGGTTCCTCAAAAAATTAAAAATAGAAATACCCTATGACCCAGCAGTAGCACTACTAGGAATTTACCCAAGGGATACAGGAGTGCTGATTCATAGGGGCACATGTACCCCAATGTTTATAGCAGTGCTTTCAACAATAGCCCAATTATGGAAAGAGCCTGAGTGTCTATCAACGGATGAATGGATAAATAAGATGTGGATTATATATACAATGGAATACTACCTGGCAATGTGAAAGAATGAAATCATCCCACTTGCAGCAATGTGGATTGAACTGGAAGGTATTATGCTGAGTGAAATAAGTCAGTCAGAGAAGGAAAGATACCATATGTTTTCAATTTTATGTGGATCTTGAGAAACTTAACAGAAGACCATGGGGAAAGGGAAGGGGAAAAAATAGTTTCAAACAGAAAGGGAGGGAGGCAAACCATAATAGACTCTTAAATACAGAGAGAAAACTGAGGGTGGATGGGGAGTTGGGGGAGAAGGGGAAATTGGTGATGGGCATTGAGGAGGACACTTGTTGGGATGAGCACTGGGTGTTGTATGTAAGCTATGAACCATGGGAATCTACCCCAAAAACTAAGAGCACACTTTACACACTGTATGTTAGCCAATTTGACAATAATGTATATTTAAAAAAATTAAATATAGAGTTACCATATGATCCAGCAATTCTGTTTCTATGTATATGTCCCAAAGAATTGAAAGCACAGACTCAAACAGATATTTATGCAACAATGTTCACTGCAGCTTTATTCACAATAGTGAAAAGGAGGAAACAACCCAAATGCACATTCACAGATAAATGGATAAACAAAACATGGTATATACCTGCAGTGGAATATTATTTAGTCATGCAAAATGAAGCATTGGTACATGCTACAACATGAATGAACTGTGAAAAAGTTACTCTAACTGAAGTAAGTCACAAAGGACCACATATTGTATGATTCCATTTATATGAAATATCCAGAATAATCCATAGATATAGAAAGTATATTTTAGTGTTTGCCAGGGGCTAGGAAAAGGGGGAAATGGGGCATGACTGCTTAATAGATATGGGGTCTGCTTTTGGAGTGATGAAAACGTTCTGGAACTAGATAGTGGTGATGATTGTACAAAACTTTATTGTACTATATGCAACTAATTGTACACTTTAAAATTGTTAAAAAGGTGAATTTTATGTTATAGGACATTTTCCACAATAAAAAATAGCTAAAACATGGATTAACCTTGAAAACATTTTGGAAAATGAAAAAAGTCATTTATTTATTTATTTTTCAATATATGAAATTTATTGTCAAATTGGTTTCCATACAACACCCAGTGCTCATCCCAAAAGGTGCCCTCCTCAATACCCATCACCCACCCTCCCCTCCCTCCCACCTCCCATCAACCCTCAGTTTGTTCTCAGTTGTTTTTTTTTAAATGAAATATCCAGAATAAGTGAGCCACAGCAACAGAAAGCAGATTAGTGGTTGCCAGAAGCTGGGTGGGGGAGGAATGGTAGTGAGTGATTAGTGGCATGAGGTTTCTGAATAATTTCTGAAACTAGATAATGATGATGGTTGTACAACATTTTGGATGTACTTAATGCCACTGAATTGTATACTTTAAAATGCTTAAAATGTTAAATGTTATGTTGTCTGTATTTTTCCACAATTTAAAAAAATCCACAGTGGGGTCCTTTAAAAAATAATACTGACTTTTTCATGAATATAACATACTTATTGTAGAAATGTGGGAAATACAGAAGGATATAAAATTATGGTGAGAAATCTCACATAATCCAAACCATAAATACAATCACTGCTGCTGATTTTTGCTTTTCTTTGCACATATTATTTCTTTTTATAATTTATATTCTGGATGAAATTGTTTTAGAGAATATATATATTTTTTTCACTTGGCATCATTTCAGAAGAATTTTCCTTATGTCATTAAAATTTTCCTAAACATAATTTCAAGAAAGAAAATTGAAATAATACTATAAATAAACAAGTAGAAAAATCTTTGAAGCAAGAAATGGTGGAGGCACAAGCGTTGGGGAAAGAGAGGTCTCAAGATAGTATGTTTTTAAAATGGGAGAAATAACAGAATGTTTTATGTTGCTGGAAAGATAATTTATTACAATGAAATAAGTATAATGAAATCTTTTTTTTTTTAAGATGTGTGTGTGTTGGGGGGTGGTGTGTAAATATATATACACATATTTGCATTTCTAAAAGTCCGGAAGGATATATACCAAAATGTTAGGAGTATTTATCAGTGTTAGGAAATGCAATGTCTTTTTCTTTTAATTTTCATATAATTACTAGGTTTTCAACTGTGAACATATATAACTTAGATAATAAAAAATAAGTTAAAGCATGTGTAAAACAGACATTCCTGGCAATTTCAATAGAAAATGATGCAATAGAAAAGAAACTAAATCATTTTCAGAATATGGGACATTTCTAAAGCAACGTATGAATTCAATTAAAAGTATGATCATGAGAACTATTATCTCACTGTTCTCTGTTTCCTCCAATGAAAGGGCCCAAATCTGGAACCTCTCCAAAACAATAAAGATGCCTATGAAATATAAAGCATAGCTCCCATAATCATTATTTTCAATAGCTACCCTTTCTACTCCTTGGGTGTTTTATGAGTATCAAGAGTGCTGTTTCACATCACATTTCTGTAAGGATTCAAACACAATCTTCTAAATGGAAAGCATTATCTTTAGTAGTAGTATTAGTACTAGAACATCATTTATTATGGACTTAGTAAACTAGATTGTGAATTGCACCAGAGAAGTGTGTAGATAAAGGATTCTTGGAACAAGCTTGTCCTTCAAATCCAGAGGGTAAGCCATCTACCCTCATTAATGCTATTACAGAATTGGAAACATTCCTAAACAAACAAAAAGGACTCTCTTATTGTCTTTTACCGACATGGTGGCCCAGCTTAGAGCCCAGGTATGTAGGCCTGAGGAGTTTAGCATTTCTAAGAACGTGTGGTTTAAGTTTTTAAATATCCTCAGATGCTAAGGAATATTTTATTTAAATTACAATTTTTAATAGTTAATACAAACATGAGGTTCAAAATTCAAAAAGCACAGAAGTTCATACACATAAGTCATCAAGTGTACTTCACATCTTTGTCTGCCAATAGGTTATCCTCCAAAAAACCAAAAAAAAAAAAAAAAACCAAAAAAAAAAACCAAAACAAAAAACAAGCCCTATTACCAGTTACTTGTTGATATTAACAGAGATATTCATTATATGCATATATATAATAAAATAAAATATTAAACAAATGATGGCACACTAAACATTGTTATGAATCTTGCTTTCTTCACTTAAAAATGTGTTTTGGACATCATTCCTGTATCAGTATACGTAGATAGAGCTGCTCGTTCTTTTTAACAGCTGCATGTTGCATGGAGATACACTAAAATTTATTTAACCTTCCCCTATTTATGATTATTTCAAAAATTTCCAATCTTTTACTATTAAAGACAATTCTGCAATGAATATCCTTATACATATAGCATTTTTCAATGTACAAATAATACTTTAGGATAGTTTATTAAAGTATAATTGCTGGTCAATTGTTATGTACATTAGTATTTTGATAAACATTGCCAAATAACCTTCACAGAGTGTGTAACAATTTATACTCCAACTAATAATGTATAGGAATGCCAGTTTTCTCACCTCTTCTCCAATACAGTTTGTTTCCAAATTTTTTGTTCTTTGCCAATATGATAGATGAAAAACAATATATCACTATAATTATAATTTGCACTTAGATTACCAGTGAGATGAAATATTTTCTCATATACTTAATAAACATAGACTTGTCTTTTTAATGAACAGTCTGTTCATTTATTTGCCTATTTTTCTATCGGGATGTTGGTCATTATATTTTCTTTATAAATTCATTGGGGTTTGCTATATACTAGGGAGCTTAGTAAGGCATAATTCTAAACATGAATAGAAGACAAAAAAATAATAACAAACCACTAATACCAAATCCGAATTATATGTATCTTCCAAATGTAATTACAATATAAGATATGAAGATGCCCAGGTTTCTTTCTAAAATATATTTTGGTAAACCCTTGCTTTCTTCCTCCATAGAAAAATTACATATAAAGCATCTCCTGTGTGGCAAACTCTGGGCTAAGCCCTGGGGTTACAGACATCAAAGACAAAGACACTTATAGACAGCCATTGATCTACAACCAACAGAAGATACCATGGAATTCTCATGATTCAATGGCCTTCACCCCCTTCAACTATTAACTGACTACTTTGTCTTCCATGTATGGCACTGAGGATACAGTGGTGAACAAGCCTGAGAACAGGGGAAAAAAAGACTGAGAAAGTGGCCCTTCCTTCATGGGTTTGAATTCATGTAATTTGAATTACAGTCTAATTCAAATTCCCTCCTGATACTGCTCAGAGTGGAAATTCAAAGAAATATATATAGTCAGGGAGAAAGAGCATATGCATTCATCAGGCAGAACGTAGTGGTAAAAGAAAAGGAGTCATGAAAGCAGCTAGGATCTACCTTGGGAAGTGCATGAGTAGTGTCCCTTTTCCTCAGAGAGGAGCATGTAAGAGAATCCAGAACTGGCTCTACCTAGTGCCTGACACCTGAATGTGAGGTGACAGATAGGGAGGAGCACATGACTCGGTCTGGATCCTTACAGGGACAAGTCTTTTTTCTTGCACAATTGTGGGGACCTGGAAATGGCACAGTGTGCTACCATTTCGAATGAGAACAAAAAAACAACAGTGTGGTAGAAAGAATGACTCTGGGCACAGACTAGTGGTTCATTTCTTTGAGTTAGAGGTCAAGATCTGTTTTCCTTTAGAAGACAGTGATGAGGCCTCCGTGGGAGCCCCCTCCCACTTTCTTCCTTTCCATGGCCCCATGAACAATGAAAAAACTTAGGAAGGCCACCCTAGAACCTCCAGCACGGGTAATTTATGGGTACAAAGTTACTTGAATATTAATCCTCTTTCATGAGAACAGAGTTGTTTTCCTCTTGCCCATGTTCAGGCCCATGCATATTTAGATGGAGGAAATATCGTGAACATGAGGAGGGGAGGCAGAGCTTGAGAATGGGACAGATACACACAGGGGTAGTTTGGTATTAATATGCTTCTCTCCCTCCATCACTGTTTTCCCTATATCTTTACCCCACCTTACATTCGACTATTTCAGTGCAAGAAACATGGTAAGTAATAAAGATGAGAGACTTAGGGGAGAGAAGCAATGAAAGCCTAAGGTGTTTGATATTGATCACAGGTTAGACCACAGTAGTTTTCTAGAAGCCAATCCCACAGTAGCCCAATTCGTGCACAGAATTAAATGCTTGGAACGGCAGTTTGGAGGGACGTCTCTAATAGAGGGGAAACAGCTTTAGAGCAGATTAGAATGCACTCCCTTCTCTCAGTCTTGAACTTCTTTCCAGACTCTTTTATCTTGGTCCCCTCCCCCAACCCACCTATTTAGGTGGGCCTAGGACTTTGGAAAGGTGAAATGTGTAAACACAACACTCTGGTATCCTTCCGCAAGATCGGGCCAGAGCAAAGTGACCCCCAAAAGTCTCATGCGTTTCAGTTCAAGAAAAAAAAAATGTAGGCCTGGTGGGGGAGATCTTGAAAGAAGGGAACTAATGCCGAGACCCTTTGATATTGGCTTCCTTCTCTCCGTCCAGCGCTGCTTCGTCTATAACCAGATGCTGCCCCTGCACTTCCCAGGAGAAATAGCCAGGGTGGAGCTCACCGACAGAGGGCGAAGTGGAGGTATGCAAAGCTTGGTATCATTCCGCCTACATAAAGCCGGATCCCCTTACACTACGCTGTAGCTCCTCCCGCTGCCGCTTTTGGTACTGGGGACGTGGCCAAAGTCTGCAGAGGAAAAGGTAGCTGTTAATAAGTCTCTACGCGTGCGTCCCAGAGGAGGGTTGGGGACGGGAGGAAGGGATATACCGAAAAGTAACAATCGTTTGCCAATTACAGCTTTTACTCTGACGAAGCAGGTATCGCGCGTCCTAAATCCCAGGTGCCGGGCCAGTCCCCATAGTCGCCGCCATTGTCTCGTGTCCTCGTGTCCATCTGACTGTCCGTCCCTCTTTCTGTAGATCACGGCACCCCCTTGAGGCAAGGAAATAAGAAAACTCCCTCTGATCCGAGCAAAGCAGGTCAGTGAGAAGGCGGGAATCACTTGGGAGTGTGGAGATGGGTATCAGAGGAATGTGGGATACGTGACCTGGTCTAGGGCGCCAGCGGTGAGGGGGAGGGGTCAGGGGTAATTTGAGTGGCACACAACTATAAATTTAAAATGATCTGCTTCTTGCTAGCTTGATTTTCAAACACTAATCCCGTGTTTGGGAAGGTAAAGGAGTATAGTAGCAGCTTCTAGGAGAGAAATGGCGATTTATATGATAGCAGGAGGGGCGGCTGCTGCCGGTGAGAACGGTTGTTCGGGGAACCCTGGGAGGGAGAGAGTGTGAAAAGAAGTTGTAACTGTTTGATAATCATGACCCTGGATTAGATTAGAATATCGTTTCATGTACTGGTTACTAGTCTGATTATTAATAATCAAGTCTCTCCGACTGTCTTTTCATTTGGTCTTTGGGTGTAACCTGTGTTTATATGTGTAGGCCTGTTCTTAAGTTTTTGGTACAGCATGTTTGTGTAAAGATCTGTAGAGGCCCGCGGACCACAAAGGAAGGGGATAAGAAAAGGAAACTTGGCCTGATTTCTCCTGGGTGGGCAGTGCTTGGAGTTGGTAGATGGCTAAGACTAGAATAGGTAGGAGTCTAGGGGACACTCCAGATCTCCTTTCTGCATGCTTTCTAGACAGTCCTCCCTTGCTCCTGTTGTGTTGCAGAAAATGATAGGCTTTAGGAAAAGGAAGGAAACATAAGAGCTTACCTGAAATTTGGAAATCATACTTTTCATTGACTTCCAAACAACTTCCATGGCTTGTCTGAGCCTTCCATCTCTACTATCACCACCACTATCTTGCAGGGATATTTGAGTTGTCTGTGCATGGGAATTGTCAGACTTTTGGAATGGAGCAGAGGAACTTGGAGGGAGGGAGAAGAAGGAGAGGTGCAGAAAATTTTGGCAAATAGGTACCTGTATCCAGAAGGGATACAGATTTCAGGTGCTGATCTCTACCAAGGACCCAGTCTTCATTGTCTCCTGTGTTTCCTTTTATTTATCTCTGCATTTGTGAATCTCTGTGTACAGAACCATCACCAGGTCTGTGGAACTCTCAGTTGTAAAGATTTGCAAGTCACAACCCAACTTGAACCTAGAAAATAATGAAGAGAAACATGCCCTGTGTCTGTTACGATTGGTGTGAGGGTAGAGGGACAGAAGACGATTGAGACTAGATAATTCTATTCTCTTTTGTTCTCCAGTTTAGTAATCACTGTTTGGTCCTCTGCTGATGTAGTTGGGAGTCTTTGAAAGCTTTGGGGGTATAGGAAGTTGCTTGTTTTTCTTATTTCCCACTTTCTTTTCCTATTCTTATGATTCACCCAGGCCAATTTTGAATGAGAGAAATGCAAGGGCAGTCACTGATCAAGAAAATGGTGGGCAACAGGGAGGAGGAGGATCAATCCTGAATTAGGGCAATGGGATTATGGGACCAGAAGGAGGCAAATACTAGACAAACTACAAATACAGAGACCAGGGACCAAGATCTTTTAAGCAAGAGATCAGTTTCCATATCCTCTTGTTTGTTTATTTGTCCATCGATCTGCCTGTAGGTCTGCTGTAAGTCTTGTCAACATTGGAAGCAAGGAAAGGAGGAGAAAATTACTCCAGATCAGTGAAGTTTGGTATGAGTATGGAGACTTCCCCAGTAGACCTGTAGGATGAAGTAGTAGAGATCTGCTTGGGTCTAGCAGGGATAAAGAGCCAGTCTAGGGATTCCTTAGCCTCTCTCACTCCCATTCAGCTTTCCCACCCATTCTCCATACTTCTGTTTTGTGTCTGCAAACGAGATTAGTAGCACCTTCAGTTTTGTAGAGAGTGTGAAATGAGGACAGAGTGTGCTAAGTATCTACCTCTCCCACTTAGCACTGAATGTCCATAACTCTCCTGTCTCTCTGTGCTAATCAACATAAGAAATAAATTGGAAAAGACTCAAGGCCCCATTTCCTTCCTCCACCCCTAGGTCCAACTTCAGTGGCAGATCTGGTGGCCTTGGAGTGGCTGAAGACACCCACCCTCCACAGGGCTGCGCTCAGGCACACAGCCATTCTTCCTTTCCCAGAGTGAGCTTCCTCTGCACGTTGTTTATATCATTGACAGAGCCTGTAGTTGGAAAGAGGGCCGAGTGACGACTGGACTTTGTATGAAAACACCAACCTGGGACAGACCTTCAGTCAATGCTGAGACAGGGTTGGAGGTATATAACTTGGCCTTGTCTTTAACTTGGATCATGACTGGCTCTGAGGGTAAGGCAGGGGCAGAGGAGGGGCTGAGGTTTGCCTAAAAGCTGGAATCAGTGGCCCTGCCAACCCTAGAGCCAAGGCTAAGATCCAGGCCAAGGCTGGGGATGGAGCAGTGGCCAGGACACAGACTGTGACCTACACTGAGGCCGTGGCTATGACAGGGATGTGAGCAAGATGGAAGCTATGGCTAAGACTAGAGTCATGACTGAGACTAAGGCAAAATCCCTGGCAGAACCTGGTATAGTGCCCCAAGTCAAGTCAAAGCTGACGCCTATGGCCAGGGTCAGTGCTGTGACCAAGTACGAAGTCAAGGCTGGTGCTGGAAGTGAAACCAATATCAGGTCCTTTGCCAAGGCTGATGATAAGGTCAATATTGAGTCCAGGTCCCAGAGAAAGAGAGAGGACAACATCAAATTCAGGGCTGGGGCTGGGGACAGAGCTGGTATTGTAATCGAGTCCAGTGATGAGGATGAAGAAAATGTCTGCTCCTGGTTCTGGGCAGGAGAAGAGCCTAGTGTAGGATCCTGGTTCTGGCCTGAAGAGGAGATTCCTTCTCAAGTTTATAAGCCTCCACCTAAGATCCAGGAAAAGCCCAAGCCCATACCCAAACCTGAACTCACTATAAAACAAAAAGCAGCAGCATGGTCAAGGGCCAGGTATAGTGTCCTAGTCCCAATAGAGAGAGGGAAGCCATTCTTGCCTCCAGAAGGGAATTGGACTCTCGTTGAGACCTTGATTGAAACTCCTCTGGGGATTCGGCCTCTGACCAAGATCCCACCCTATAATGGACCTTACTTCCAAACCTTAGCTGAGATCAAAAGCCAGGTTAGGTATAGAGAAAAGTATGGGCCCAATCCAAGAACCTGCCGCTGTAAATCACGTGACTTTAGTTTAGAGCCTAAAGAGTTCGATAAACTCGTTGCCCTACTTAAGTTAACTAAGGATCCTTTTATTCATGAAATAGCAACAATGATAATGGGCATTAGTCCTGCTTATCCATTTACCCAAGATATAATTCATGATGTAGGTATTACTGTTATGATTGAAAACTTGGTCAATAATCCCAATGTTATAGAACACCCTAGAGCTTTAAATATAGTAGATGACAACTCTGAGTCTTCTGAAGAACCAAAACCAGGAGAGTCATACGTATATCAAGTTTGTAAGGACATATTCTCTTATCCCTTGAACTCCCCTGTGCAACTGGCTGGACTAAAATTATTAGTGCACCTGAGTGTGAAATTTGAGGATCACCATATAATTATTAATTACATTCCAGATTTCCTCACCTTGTTAAGCAAAGGAAGTGTCAAAACCAAGTTTTATGTTTTAAAAGTGTTTTTGCGCTTGTCTAAAAATCAAGCCAATACAAGAGAACTGATTAGTGCCAAAGTACTGTCATCATTGGTTGCACCCTTTAACAAGAATGAGTCGAAGGCTAATATTCTTAATATCATTGAAATATTTGAGAATATAAATTTCCAATTCAAAAAGAAGGTGAAGCTATTTACCAAAGAAGAGTTCACTAAATCTGAGCTTATTTCCATATTCCAGGAAGCAAAAGAGTTTGGTCAGAAACTCCAAGACTTAGTAGAGCACAGTGATCCTGAGGTGAGAGATAAAGTTATACGATTAATACTTAAACTCTAAATAGCTGTATGTTCTCACAGAGCCATGAACATTTTTTTTGTGTTATAATATGAAGCTATGCATATAATAATTGTAAGTTCAATATTTGTTATTTGTGTTGGTTGATGGAGGCAATTTTATGCATACCAAATGATCTTGAGAGCTTGAATGTTTGTTGATTTTTACTGTGCTATATAAATTGAGATATTTTTAATCTTTCTGCAATATGACCTGATAATGAACCTATTCATGCTGAGAAAGCTATATTTCTGTGCTTTATATTGACATAGTGTATTCGTTTGAGGCTTCATTTACATGTTAATAAAGTTGCATGCTAAAACTGGTGAAAACATTGTTGTAGTTCTTTAGTTGAAGTCTAGTCAGAAAGATAAAGCACAAATAACACAAAGATGATAAAGAGCACTGTCAGTGTTTGTAGGAGGGTACAGACCAAACAAGCTCACATTGATAGATCCTTTACTTTCAACATGTTCAAGGAATAGAATCGCACTACACAAGAAGACAGGACTGTTACTAGATGTAACTAGTGTTACTAGATGTGTTACTACTAGATGACATCTGGGCAGATCTGGGGAAAGGGGTAAGGACACTGACCTAGGAGGAAGGGAACACAGATACTTTCATTCCAGTCTGAATCCCAGAACTTCTGTTCACCTTTTAACATAGGACGTCTCATTAGGATATCTTGAAGCTTTTAAGCTCCCAAGAGGATTCCTGGTTCTCATCCCCATTTAGAAAAGCCATGGAAGTATGTTTCTGAAAGGACCCAGTCCCACTGTGCCCTCAACCTCCAGGTACGCCCATCCAGGGGTACCAGGTTTACTGTTTCATCTGAGAGTTCCTTCCCCTGTAGTCCTGGGCCTCAGAGGAGGCTCTTCCTGGAGACCAACTACTGAAACTGCTTCATGGATAGTCTCATTTGCCCTGCCTTGGTGATGGTTTACTCTCATCCTTACTTTTGTTTGCTGGCCAATGGTTTGAACTTGGTAATTTGCACCTATCCTTGGTGGCAGCACTGTGTTTGTGCTGATCCCTTTTGGTCAGAGCTCAGAATGTTGAGCTCAGTGAGATAGCTACAAGATTCCAAAGTCCTTTAGGGGTGTGTAGTTAGGAAGGAATTAATTCCCTAATTCCATTATCCTATCTTATTTGTACAGTTTATAGAGCTGAAGCAATGTTCTCTATACTGCTTCAGCTCCTCCTGAGTATACTTAATGAAAACTAGGTTCTGGCTGGCATAGAATGCCTGAGTATAGATTGGGATTAGGGATCACCTCTGCCTCCTTTTGCTGTTCTTGTTCTGTTTCCTTTACTGCCCAGAATTGGGAAATACAGATATTAGGTTCAGTGTACAAATACTAGTCTTTCTTTTGGACTTCCTCTCTTCTAATTTATGTATTTTGGGGAAGGCCTAAACTGAAAGAATCTCAACAGAATGTCTGTCATGTACTCCTGTTTTTAGAAGCTATCCCTAGTTTAATTTCTATTAAGGTCAGTTCTGAACTTATCTGTTATACATCTAGGAATTAAAATGAAGGGCAACTGGCCACATATGTTCATTAAGGGTGAAAAAAAGTAGGGTTTTTGCAATGTGCAGCTGTAACTTAGATGATTTTTGAAGTTCTTTATAATTTGTTTTTTAATCCTTTGTAATTCTAGCTATGTGTACTAATTTGAGAATTGGGGTCTTCACAATACAATTGGACCAGACCCTTTGGAAATATTCCGGGTCTTAAATGGCCTATGGAGCACAAGATCAATTGATAGCTATGGAATTTCCAATCAGCTAAAGAGAAAAATGAATGTGAGGTATGCAGGTATTTGTGTCAAGGCAACAAGCTGATGGCCTCTCCTTAGGTGGGAGTTATGGGAGACAGTCATTTCCCAAATTTTTCCTGGGATGTACTTGAAGTCAAAACCCTGTTGCTCATCTCATCTTTTCTAGAAAAATAATTCAGGCAACACCATGTTGTATCAGGGCTGATCTGGATGTTACTTTTCTTAAAATGTTGCCTCTGTAGGTAAAAATCAGGATGGATTTCTCATCTTTCCTGCCATGAAATAAAGTAATTAACTAATCTTCCTACAGCACACCATACCGTCAAATTTAAAAGAGGAATTTTCAATGGGAATTCATCTATACAGTATCATCAAATTCCCTAGCAAGGCTTTCAAAGCTCTGTATCCTTTGGCATTTTCCGTTTTTCCCCTTATATCCCACCATGTGACCTACATTCAAGCCTCACTGGGCTATTGTTTCCTAACTATTTTATGCAGTTTCCTGCTTTTATGTCTCAAATGCCAGGTCATTTTGAAGTCTTCATGACACATTTATCCCCCCTCTCCATGTTGGAATTAATAGCTACTTTTGCATTTCCAAAATTTTTTATTTACTACTGTATTTTAGCATTTGTGTCTTTATACTATACCCTGGAGTCTTAGTAAGTTGGATCTTGTGTTTAGAGACAGCTTAGAGGGGGGAAGCTTGGACTTTGAGAATGTCTCAACTCCAAAGTGTGAACTTTTTGTTGTGTATACTAATAATAATGATTAACATTTATACATTTATTAAGTGCTTACTATACGCCAGATACCATACTATGTGCTTTATTTGTATTAACTCATTTAGTTCCTAAAACTTGTGAGAAAGTGGAGATACTGATTGGTTAAATAATTTGGCCAACTTCATTGAGTTGGTTAGTAGCAGAGCTGATATTCAAACCTTTGCAGTCTGAATCTGGAGCCAGCATGTATACCTACTTTGTAACTCTGTAACCCCACACAGCCCTTAGTAAAGTACATGGCCCATCCTAAACTTAAATTTGACTGTTGTCAGACACACCTGTCCCTTATCTATTCTGCTTTTTCCATTTGTGTAGGCCTCCTCCTGCCTTACCTTCATTCCTTACCCAACTAAGCCTTCAGGTCCATCACTTTCAACATGTTTCACATTTTTTCTTGTGGTAAAATATATATGTAACATGAAAGTTGCCATTTAGTGCACATGAAAGTGCACAATTTAGTGACATTAATTGCATTCACAGTGTGCCATCAATACTATTTCCAAACTTTTTCATCTCCCAAAAGAGAAACTGAGTAACCATTAAGCAATAACTCTCAATTCCCCACTCCTTTCAGCCCCTGGTAATTCCCAATCTACTTTCTGTCTCCATAAATATGCCTATTCTAAATATTTCTTATAAATGGGTACATTTTTCATACAATATGTGTTCTTTTGTGTCTGGTTTATTTCACTTAACATGTTTTCAAAGTTTATCCATGTTGTAGCATGTATCAGAACTTTATCCCTTTTTAATAGCCAAGTATTGTTCAACTGTGTGTGTGTGTGTGTGTGTGTGTGTGTGTGTGTGTGTGTGCGCACCACATTTTGCTTACTCATTCACTTGTTGATGGGCATTTAAGTTGTTTCCACCTATTGGCTATTATAAATAATACTGCATTGAACATTGGCGAACAAGTATCTATTAGAATCTCTGCTTTGAAATTTTGTAAATATATACCTAGAACTAGAATTGCTGAGCCATATGGTAATTCTATGTTTAGCTTTTTGACGAACTGCCAAACTGTTTTCCATAGCAGCTACATCATTTTACATTTTCCAACAGCAACATACAGGGGTTCCAGTTTGTCCACATCCTTACCAACACTTGTTATTTTCCATTTTTTAATAGTTATCCTAGTAGGTGTGAAGTGGTATTTCATGGTGGTTTTCATTTGCATTTCCCTAATGACTAATGGTGTTGGGCATTTTTTCATGTACCTATCGGTTGTTTGCATATCTTCTTTGGAGTAATGTCTACCCAAGTTTTATTGTTGTTATATTGTAGTATTTCTTTATATTCAAGGTACAAGTCCCTTATTGGCTATATGACTTGCAAATATTTTCTTTTATTCTGTAAGGTTTTTTAATGTTAATGATGTCCCTTGATGCATAAAAGTTTTTAATTTTTATGATATCCATTTTATCTATTTTTTGTGCTTTTGATGTCATATCTAAGAATCCATTGCCAAATCCAAAAGCTAGGAAGATTTATTCTTGTTTTCTTCTAAGAGTTTTATAGTTTTAACTTATGTTTAAGTCATTGATCCGTTTTGAGTTGATTTTTTTTTTTTTTAATTTTTTTTTTTTAACGTTTATTTTTATTTTTGAGACAGAGAGAGACAGAGCATGAACAGGGGAGGGGCAGAGAGAGAGGGAGACACAGAATCTGAAACAGGCTCCAGGCTCTGAGCTGTCAGCGCAGAGCCCGACGCGGGGCTCGAACTCACGGACCGTGAGATCATGACCTGAGCCGAAGTCGGACACTTAACCGACCAAGCCACCCAGGCGCCCCAAGTTGATTTTTGCATATGGAATTAGGAAGGGGTCCAACTTCATTTTCTACATGTGGGAATCCACTTGTTTTAGCATCATTTGTTGAATAGACCAGTCTTTCTCCATTGAAGGTACTTGGCACTCTTCTCAAAATTAATTTGCTGTAGACATTATTGGTTTATTTCTGGACTCTTAATTCTGTTCCATTCATCTCTAGGTCTATCTTTATGCATGTACTGCAAGATTTTGATTACTGTAGCTTTGTAGTAAGTTAAGAAATCAAAAAGTGTAAGTGTAAGTGCTCCAACTTTTCTTCTTTTTCAAAAAAAAAAAAATTTTTTTTTAATCTGAATCCCTTTCCATTCCATATGAATTTTAGGATCAGCTTTTCCATTTACATCAAATAAGCCATTGGAATTTTGACAGAGATTGTATTGAATCTGTAGATTCCTTTGGGGGTATTGTCATGTCAACAATGTTAAGTCTTCTGGGGTGCCCGTGTGTCTCAGTTGCTTATGTGTACCACTCTCGGTTTTGGCTCAGGTCATGATCTTGTGGTTTCATGATTTCAAGCCCTGTGTCAGGCTCTGTGCTGGCAGCACAGTGCCTGCTTGGGATTCTATCTCTCCCCCTCTCTCTGCCCCTCCCCCACTCGTGCTGTCTCTGTTTTTCAAAATAAATAAACTTAAAAAAATATTATCTTCCAATATATAATAATGGGATACCTTTTTATTCATGTAAATCTTTAATTCCTTTTAGCAATATTTTGTAGTTTGTGTACAAGGATTTCATCTCCTTGGTTACAATTATTCCTAGAGGATTTATTCTTTTATTTTTTTAAATGTTTATTTATTATGTTTGAGAGAGAGAGAGTGCAAGTGGGGGAGGGGCAGAGAGAGAGGGAGACACAGAATCTGAAGCAGGTTCCAGGCTCCATGCTGTCAGCACAAAGCCCGACGCAGGGCTAGAACTCACAAATTGTGAGATCATGACCGGAACTGAAGTCGGACGATTAACCATCTGAGCCACCCAGGTGCCCCCAGTTTATTCTTTTAGATACTATCGTAAGTGAAATTGCTTTCTTAATTCCGTTTGCAGATTATTCATTGCTGGTATATAGACTCATAACTGATTTTTGTGTGTTGATCTTTTGTGATTTTTGTGTGTTGTAACATGTAGCTTTGCTGAATTTGTTTGTTAACTTTAGTAGCTTTTTTGTGCATTCTTTGGGAATTTCTGTATAAAGGATTATGTCATCTACAAATAACAATACTTTTCTTTCTTCCTATTTGGATACATTTTATTTCTTTTTTCTGTCTAATTATTCTGGCTAGAACTTCTAGAACAATGTTAAATAACATTGGTGACAATGGACACGCTTGTCTTTTTCCTGAACTTAGGGGGAAAGTTTTTAGTCTTTTATTGTTGAGCATAATGTTAACTGTGGGTTTTTCATAAATGCTCTTTATCACGTTAAGGAAGTTCCCTTCTCTGCTTTATTTTCTGAATGTTTTTTACCATGAAAGAGTATCAGATTTACACAAAGGTCTTTTTTTTTTTTTTGCATCAAATGAGGTTATCATGTGGCTTTTATTGTTGTTGTTCTATTAAGGTAATGTATTACACTATTCTAGTACATTGATGTATTACATTCATTGACTTTCAAATGTTTACCACTCTTGTATTCTTTTCTTTATGTTTTATTTATTTATTTTGAGAGAGAGAGTAAGCACACATGAGGGTGTGTGCACAAGTGGAAGAGGGGCTGAGAGAAGGAGAGAGAGAGAATCCCAAGCAGTCTCTGCACTGTCCTCACAGAGCCCAACGTAGGGTCAAACCCACGAATCATGAGATCATGACCTGAGCTGAAATCAAGAGTTGGTCACTTAACTGACTGAGCCATCTGGGTGCCCTACCATACTTGTATTCTTGGAGTAAATCCCACGTGGTCATGGTATATAATCCTTTTGACATGCTATGGGATTCTGTGTGCTAGTATTTTGTTGAGAATTTTTGCATCTATATCTCAAATCTATATTCATAAGGTCTCTAATGTTCTTTCCTTGTAACATCTTTATCTGGTTTTGGTATCAGGGTAATGGTGGCTTCATAAAATTAGGAAATATTTACTCTGTGTTTTGGAAAGTAGAATATTGGTGTTAATTCCATTTTAAATATTTGGTTCCAGTGACATCATCTGGTCCTAGACTTCTTTTTTGGGAGGTTTCTAAGTATTGATTCTATCTCTTTAATATTTATGGATCTGTTGAAATTTTCTATTTCTTTTTAAGTCAGTTCAGGTAATTGTGCTTTTAGGAATTTGTCAATTTTACCTACGTTATATAATTTGTTTTGTACAATTATTTATAGTGTTCTCATATTTTTCTTTAAATTTCTGTGTGGTTGGTAGTAGTGTCTCCACTTTCATTTCTGATTTTAGTTATTTGTGTCTTGTCTCTTATTTTCTTTGTCAGTCTAGTTAAAGGTTTGTCATTCTTGTTGATCTTTTCAAAGAACCAACATTTGTTTTTATTGATTGTCTCTACTATTTTTCTATTCTCTATTTCATTTATCTCCACTCTAATCTTTATTATTTCCTTCCTTCTGCTAGGTTTGAGTTTTGTCTTCTTTTCCTAGTTTCTCAAGATGTAAAGCTAGGTAATTGATTTAAGAGTCTTTTTTTTTTAATGCAGACATTTATAGTTATAAATTCCCCTGTGAACACTGTCTTGCTGCATCCCTTAATATTTCCTATAATACTTTTTTCATTTTCATTCATCTCTAAGTATTTTATGATTTCCCTTGTGACTTCTTCTTTGACCTAATTGGCTGTTTAAGAGTCTGTTGTTTAATTTCCACATTGGTTAATTTTCTAATTTTCCACTGGAATTGGTTCTTAGCTTCATCTGTTGTGGTCAGTGAAGATACTTCATATGATTTCAATCATCGTATGTTTATTAAGACGTGTTTTGTGTCCTAACATGTCTGGAGAATGCTCCCTGTGCATTTGAGAAAAATGTGTATCCTGCTGTTGATTGGTGGATTATTCTACATAGGTCTAGTTGATTTATTTATTTATTTATTTTTATTTAAAAAAAAAAGTTTATTTTTGAGAGTGAGAGAGACAGAGTGTGAGCAGGGGAGTAGCAGAGAGAGAGGGAGACACAGAATCTGAAGCAGGCTCCAGGCTCTGAGTTGTCAGCACAGACCCTGACATGGGACTCGAACTCATGAACCATGAGATCATGACCTGAACCAAAGTCACCCAACCGACTGGGCCACCCGGGTGCCCCAGGTATAGTTGATTTATGACACTGCTGAAATCCCCTGTTTTCTTTTTGATGTTCTGACCAAATGTTCTATCCATTGAGTGTGATGTTTGAACTCTCCAACTATTACTATAGAACTGTCTATTTCTCCTCTCAATTCTGTTAATGTTTGCTTCCTAGAGATTTTGCCTTCCTGATGATCTCTGCTCATTTTTTTAAATGTTTATTTATTTTTGAGAGAAAGAGAGAGAGAGAGAGAGAGAGAGTGTGTGTGTGTGTGTGTGTGTGTGTGTGTGTGTGTGTTTGAGCGGGGGAGGGGCAAAGAGAGAGGAAGACAGAGGACCTGAAGTGGGCTCTGCACTGATAGCAGCAAACCCAATGTGGGGCTCAAACTCACAAGCCATGAGATCATGACCTGAACTGAAGTTGGATGCTCAACTGAATGAACCATCCACACATCTGCTCTATTTTTAATCCCATTCTATCTATAGGTTCCTCTGTATCTGCATGGGAAAATATTTTTTTCCCCACTGGGAAAAATTATCTTTTCTTCAACTCTTAACTCCACACACTTTTCCACCTACCACCCTATCTTTGTCTACCCTTTCACAACAGTTTTTTCTACATTTTTACATGATTTTTCTACTTTCTTATCTTCTACTCAGTCCTCACACAATTGCAATCTAGTTTCTTTCTCTAGTCTGTATTGAAACTGCAGTCAAAATCACCAAATCCCTCGTCTTCCCAAAAGAAAACAGACAATTTAATTTTGAAAATATTTTATTTAAACATACTGTTAGAGATTAATGCTATTTTTCCACTTTTTATGTATCTTTCAAGTGGTGGAAACTTCATTAGAATGACAACTCTGACATTTCTCTGCCCTCGCCCTTACTCATTCTTTTCTTTGCATCTTCCCTTTCTCTTGAAATTTTACCTTCTCACAGAGGCCTGTGCTGTGTCCTACTTTGGTTTTACATAATAAAGGGTTTATGTGTAGATGGAAATAGGACTGCAGTTTCTAACTGGGTAGGATATTGTAGCAAATTCTAGGATTTATTTTTAGTAACACTATTATCATATTTGTCTGTATCAGATTTGTCAGTAGCAAAGATTCTTTTATTCCCCAGCTTTACAGAGATATTATTGACATATCACATGTAAATTTAAGTTGTGCAACATCATGATTTGATACACGTATATATTGTAAGATGATTATCACAGTAAGGTTAGTTAACACCACCAGTCCCTTACGTCATAACCAGTTTTTTTTTTCCTGTGGTGATAACATTTAAGATTTACTGTCTTAATACCTTTCATGTATACAATACAGTATTATTAAATATAGTCACAATGCTGTACATTAGATTACCAAGATTACCAAGACTTATTCATCTTATAGCTGGACGTTTGTACACTTTGACCAACATCTCCTCATCTCATCCACTCCCAGCCCCTGGCAACCACCATATTACTTTCTATTTCTATTAGTTGTTTTCTTATATTCCACATATAAGTGAGAACATAGAGTATTTGTCTTTGTCTGGCTCATTTCACATGATATAAAGCTTTCAAGGCCCATTGTTATTGTACCCCGAGGCAGGATTTCCATTTTTTATGGATGAATTATATTCTGTTGTATATACACCACATTTTAATTATCCATTCATCTGTCAATGGACACTTAGGTTGTCTCCATGTCTTAGCTATTGTTAATTCTCCAATGAATATGGAGGTAACGATATCTCTTTTGGCATAGTGATTTCATTTCCTTCAGATATATATCTGGAAGTGGGATTACTAGGTCATATGGTAGCTATATTTTTAATTTTTTGAGGAACTTCCATACTGTTTTCCATAGTGGCTGAACGTTTACCCTACCACCGTATGCACAGTGGTTTACTGTTACAAGTCTCCCTCTTAGACAGGCTTTTGTTGCATCCTACAAATTTTGGTATATTGTGTGTCCACTTTCATTTGTTTCAAGATATTTTTAAATTTCCCTTTTGATTTTACCTTTGATCCATTGGTTGTTCAAGAGTATGTTGCTTAATTTCCATTTATTTGTGAATTTTCAGGGTTTCCTCTTGTTGTCTTCAGCTTAAAGAACTCCTTTCATCATTTCTTGTAAGGAAGGTCTAGTGGTGATGAATTGCCTCAGCTTTTGTTTTTTTGGAAAATTATTTATCTCTCATTTATGAAAGACAACTTTGCTGGGTAATGTATTCTTGGTTGGCAGTTTTTTTTTTTCTTTCAGCACTTTGAATATATCACCCCACTCTCTCTTGGTTTGTAAGATTTCCACTGAGAAATCCACTGGTAGCATTATGGAGGTTCCCTTGTAAGTTACACTCTTATCTTTGCTGCTTTTAAGATTCTGTCTTTGTCAGGGCAGCTAGGTGGCTCAATTGGTTGAGTGTCTGACTCTTGATTTTGCCTCAGGTCATGATCCCAGAGTCATGGGATTGAGCCCCATGTTTTGCTGCATGCTGAGCATGGAGCCTGTTTGGGATTTTCTCTCCTTCTGCCCCTCTCCCCTGCTCTATTTCTAAAAGAAAAAAAAAAAGATTTTCTTTTTGTCTTTGACAATGACAAAGTGCCCTTGAATTTGAGACAATTTTATTATAACGTATCTTAGAAAAGCTTGTTTTAGGTTGAAAATTGGGTTACCTATGACCTTCATGAAATTGTATGTCCAAATCTCTTCCCAAATTTGGCAGCTTCTTAGCCATTGTTTCTTTATTTTTTAAATTTATTTACAAATTTTTATTTATTTATTTATTTATTTATTTATTTATTTACTTTTGAGAGAGAGAGACAGAGACAGAGACAGAGCACAAGCAGGGGAGGGGCAGAGAGAGAGGGAGACACAGAATCCGAACCAGGCTCCAGGCTCTGAGCTGTCAGCACAACACAGAGTGAGGCTAGAACTCACAAACCAGGAAGTAATGACCTAAGCCAAAGTCAGATGCTTAACCAAGTGAGCCACCCAGGCACCCCAAAGCCATTGTTTCTTTCAATTAGATTTCTTCTCCTTTCTCCCTCTCTTTTTATGGGATTCCAATAATGCAGATATTTTTTTTCTTTTAATGCTATCCCCTAATTCATGTAGTATTTCTTCACTCTATTTCATTATACTTTTGTTTTGCTCTTTTTACTGAAAGATTTCAAATGACCTTCAAATGTCTTCTTGTTCACTAATTCTGCTTGGTTGAGTCTGCTGTTGAAGCCCTGTTTTGAATTCTTCAGTTCATTCAATGTTTTCTTCAACTCTAGAATTTCTATTTGGTTTTTAATGGTTTCTGTATCTTTATTGAACTTCTCATTTTGTTTATGCATTTTTCTCTAATTTCATTTACTTGTCTGTGTTTTCATATAACTCACTGAATTTAAGAGGATTATTCTGAATTCTTTGTCAGACAGTTCATAGATCTGTTTCTGTAGGATCATTGAAGTTTTATTAGTTTCCTTTGATGAAGTCATGTTTCCTTGATTATTCATGATCCTTGTGGCCTTGATTTAGTGCCTTCACATTTGAGGAATTAGAATCTCTTCTAGTCTTTATAGACTGCTTCTACAGACAAAGCCCATCACCAATCAACCCATCCAGAGATTCTGGATAGGCCATCTCGTGGTGTTCATGGTGGGCTTTCTGCTGGACTCTATGTGGGCAGGTCTGGTGCCTTGGTCAGGAAGTGGGCAGGCATCATGTTTGTGTACATGGGGATTGGCCTGTTACCTGGATCCCAGGAGGCAGGCCTGGAGCCTAGGTTCACTGGGGCCTAATAGGCACCAGGGACCACTGGAGTGGGCCTGATGTCTCAGTACACAGGGACCAGTCCTATACTGGGAAAAGCTGTGAGCCTGGTTTCATAGGAGCCAGCCTGAAGGCTGGCACCATTGTGGCTTATCTGGTGCTGGGGCAGGCTAGGCCCCTGGCACCTGGGTATGTGGGAGCTGTCCTTAAGGCTGCACCACAGAGGCTGGCCTGGTGCTAGGGCAGGCTGAGAGCCTGGGTCCATAGGAGCTTGCGTAGAGTTAAGTCTGCAGGGGCTGGTCTGGAACTGGGGTGGGTCAAAGACTGGGTCTGGAGTATCCAGCCTGGTGTTGGGCCCAGCTGAGAGCCTGAATTCATAGTAGCTAATTGGTTTCCTTAGGTGACAGGAACTACCTGGGCTGTGGGAGCTGGCAAGCACAAGGATGTGCTGGGTGCCTGGGCCACAAAGTCATTCCAGGCCTCAGGAGTCAGCCAGCATTGTGGTAAGCCAAGAACCTGGGTTTGCAGTAGCCTTCCATGAGTATGGGCCCACAGATGCCATGCTAGACCATTGGGGCTGATTATTGCCAGGGTGAGCCAGAAGTCTGAGTTCATGAGAACCCTCTGGGATCCAGGTTCCACAGAAGCCACCCGAAGCCACAGGAGTTGGCAAACACCAGCATGAGTCAGAGGCTTGGGCTTAGGGAAGCCCCCAGGAGCCTGATGCTCTAGGATCTGTCTGGGGCCATGGGAGCCACTTGGGCATGCTGGAGCCAATAGGTACTGGGATGAGCCAGGAGCCTGTGTTTGCAGTAGCTAATGGGAAGCCTGGTATCATGGGAGATGCCTAAAGCTGTGGAGCTGGTAGGCACTGCAGTGAACTAAGGTCCTGGATTTGAGGGAGCCTGTAGAGAGACACCTGGGGCCTTAAGAGTTGACCTTGTGCTGGGACAGTCTGACTTGGGAGTCTGTGGTGAAGTTGGAAACTCACTTCATTCTCCATTTCCTATGGGAACACATTCTCTCTCCATCCTGGGATACTGCTTCTTGGGGGAGAGGTGATGGAATTAATGTGAATCTATCTTTCCTACCCTTCTCAACACATCTTTTCTTATTTCTGTGCTTCACCCAGGTGCTGTCATCTCTCAAGTGGAATCCTTGGCTCCTTTGAAGGTATTTTTGTGCATGGATAGTTATTCAAGTTGGTATTTCTGAGGTGGTTGAGCACTAGGAAGCCCTATGCATCTTTTTTGCTGACATCACTCCCTGCTTTATTAATTTTTACTCATGTTATCTAGAGCATGGGTAGGGGGAAAGGATAGGTATTTATTTCATTCCACAAACCCTTACATGTGCATTATCTTAATACATTCTAGTTTAAAAAAATGAACATCATAAAGACTTCTTTGAATGCAACTTCAATCCTTTTCCCCTTCCTAAAGGCAACACAAATTGCCAATTCCTAGAACTTTTCAATGCATTGCCTGCAAACAAAGATATGCAAGTATCCCGAGGATTTTTAAAGTATTAAATTTTATCATAGTTTATGTGTTATTCTGAAACATTTTTTTCAGTAGTATGTCTTAGAGATTTTTCCATGTAAATATATATCTCTTTCCTCTTAGTGCTGTATCATATTTCATAGTATTGCAGTATCATTTTTGCTTCTCTGGGTGATTCTGAGTAGTCTTCTGGGTCATAGGTACTTTTCATTTTAATAGACATTTGAAATCTCCTTAGAAAGGGATTATATCATTTGAGAGTCCTTGGTTCCCACACATCCACCAACAATTCTGACTGTTTACATATTTAAACATATCTGCCAATCTGATAGATGAAAAATGGTATCACTTTGTTTTAATTTACATTTTGCTGATATTGAAGAAAATATAAAAACTCCATTAACTCACAGAAAAGAATCAGATGAGGAAAATGAATTTTCTCTTTAACAAAATGCAACTTAATTTTTTAAGAAGCTAAATGCTTCTTAGCAGCTTTTGGGGGGCTGTGGAAAAGTCTGAAAAAAACATTTTTTTTCACAAACTTAAGATTCTTAAGACATGCAAAGAAAAATAAGCATTCTTATAGTGCTAATAAATGTGAGAGTTTACTATTATGAGTTCTAAGATCTTTTAGTATTTTAATTGTTTCAATTATGTGGAGATTATGTTCAGATAATTATATGTCATTAATATAAGTCATCAAAAAGTAGTGTAATAAGTGATGATTTAGCAGTAAGATTACTAAACTTTTCTAAAGAGAAAGGACACAAGGGGAAATTATCAACTTATTTATATGTGAGGCAGAATAGAAGGAGAGGTGAAACTTAAAAGCTGACAGTAGTCAAAGATCAAAAAGTGGAGCCAGCTTTTTTGTTACACAGACTATAAAATATCTGTTTTGTTTACCAGTCATAACTAGAAGCATATACACATAGGTTTCCATTGTGATTGAAGCAAAATGTCAATTTTGGTTAATCAAATTTCTCTGAAATATATACTTTTGTTCTGGCATCTTTGTCCCAAAAACTAAATGTACAAGTATACCCTTGAGTTGCAAGGATTCAATAAATCAATGGCATGGATATCTTGAGTAATTCAAATATTGGCCCCATTACATCAATAACAAGGTTTGACAATTAATATAATGAATACCATGTATTTTCCTTTAGAACTTTTTAGAGCAAAGCTATTAGGCTTACTCAATTTGGTTTTAAAAGTAGTGATATGTTTGAAATGATACCATCAATAAAGTAAAAAGATGACTCACAGCATAGGAGAAAGTATTTGCAAATTATATATATGATATGGGTCTAGTACCCATAATATTTATTTATTTTGAAAGACAGAAAGGGAGAGAGTGTGCATGAATGCATGAGGAGGGCAGGGGTGAGGGAGATACAGAGTCCCAAGCAGGCTTCACACTCAGCTCAGTGTGGAGCCTGATGCAAGGCTTGATCTCACAGCTGTGACTTCATGACCTGAGCCCAAATCAAGAGTCAGGATGCTCAACCGACTGAGCCCACCCAGATGCTCCTATATTTGGTCTTTATCCATGATTCCTGGCTCCCAGCTCCCAGAAACTCTTGGAATTTCCTGAGTGATAAGAGCAATGGGGGCATCTTTTGTCATAGTACTTGGTCTCTTGTCCTCAGTTCCTGAACTCCACTTAAGAGCCATTAACATGAAATGGATGTCATGTTATTTATAACAAGCACTTTTTTTTTTATCACAATTGGGTTTATGTTAACGAAGTGACTTTTAGAAAGCACCTAAGGATGGTGGCTGGTTTCAGGGGAACCAGCCCTGTGGTAGAAGGTTGGAACTTTCAGTCCAACCCCCTACCCTCACATCCCACCCCTACCTCCTGGAAGAGGAGAGGGCCTGGAAGTTGAATCAGTACCCAATGACAAATAATTTAATCAATCATGCCTACATAATAAACCATCCAGAAAGACGGCTCAGAGAGCTTATGCACTGGCAAACACATGAAGATTCTGGGATACTGGAGCACTGGGAGAGCACATGGAAGCTCTGCACCCATTCCCCATACTTTGCCCTATGCATTACTTCCATCTGGTTGTTAATGAGTTATATCCTTTTATGAAAAAATGGTAATCAAATAAATAAAATGTTTCTATGAGTTCTGTGAGTTGCTCTAGCAAATTAATCAAATTTAAGGAGGGAGTTGTTGGAACCTCCCATCTATATAGCCTGTCAGTTGGAAGCAGATATGGTAATCTGGACTTGAGACTGGCATTCAAAGGTGAGGGGCGTACAGTTGTAGGACTGAGCCCATAACCTGTGGGGTCTGATGCTATTTCCACGTAGATAGTGTCAGAATTGAGGTGAATTGTAGGGCACTCTGCTGGTGTCCAAGCATCTCTTACTGGTGTGGGAATCCCTCCCTCCACACACACATTGGAATTGCTGCCAGAATACTTTTATTTTGAAATTAGGAGGAATGGGTGCCAATTTACTTTTCTTTTTAAGATTATTTTGTTTATTTGGGATCCCTTGAGATTCCATATGAATTTTAGGATAGATTTTTCTATTTTTGCAGAATATGTCATTGGGACTTTGATAGAGATAGCTGTGGATCTAATAGATCATTCTGGGTAGTATTGAAATCTTAGCAATGTTAAATCTTACAGTTGATGATCATGAGATGTGTTTCCATATTTATATCTTTAAATTTCTTTCAGCAATGTTTTGTAGTTTTCAGTGTACGGTCTTTGGTCTAATTCATTGTATTCTTATGTATTGTGTTCTTTTGATGCTATTGTAAATGAAATGGCTTTTGTAATTTATTTTTTATTTTATTTCATTTTATTTTTTAATGTTTATTTTTGAGAGAGAGAGAGAGAGAGCACATGGAGGTGGATGGGGGGGCTGGGGCAGAGGGAGGGATGGACAGAGGATCCAAGCGGCTCTTGCTGACAGCAGAGAGCCAGATGCAAGGCTTGAACTCAAAATCAGAAGTCAGACTCTTTTTTTTTTTTTTAATATATGAAATTTATTGTCAAATTGGTTTCCATACAACACCCAGTGCTCATCCCAAAAGGTGCCCTCCTCAATACCCATCACCCACCCTCCCCTCCCTCCCACCACCCATCAACCCTCAGTTTGTTCTCAGTTTTTAACAGTCTCTTATGCTTTGGCTCTCTCCCACTCTAACCTCCTTTTTTTTTTTTTTTTTCCTTCCCCTCCCCCATGGGTTTCTGTTACGTTTCTCAGGATCCACATAAGAGTGAAACCATATGGTATCTGTCTTTCTCTGTATGGCTTATTTCACTTAGCATCACACTCTCCAGTTCCATCCACGTTGCTACAAAAGGCCATATTTCATTTTTTCTCATTGCCACGTAGTATTCCATTGTGTATATAAACCACAATTTCTTTATCCATTCATCAGTTGATGGACATTTAGGCTCTTTCCATAATTTGGCTATTGTTGAAAGTGCTGCTATAAACATTGGGGTACAAGTGCCCCTATGCATCAGGACTCCTGTATCCCTTGGATAAATTCCTAGCAGTGCTATTGCTGGGTCATAGGGTAGGTCTATTTTTAATTTTCTGAGGAACCTCCACACTGCTTTCCAGAGCGGCTGCACCAATTTGCATTCCCACCAACAGTGCAAGACGGTTCCCCTTTCTCCACATCCTCTCCAGCATCTATAGTCTCCTGATTTGTTCATTTTGGCCACTCTGACTGGCGTGAGGTGATCTCTGAGTGTGGTTTTGATTTGTATTTCCCTGATAAGGAGCGACGTTGAACATCTTTTCATGTGCCTGTTGGCCATCCGGATGTCTTCTTTAGAGAAGTGTCTATTCATGTTTTCTGCCCATTTCTTCACTGGGTTATTTGTTTTTCGGGTGTGGAGTTTGATGAGCTCTTTATAGATTTTGGATACTAGCCCTTTGTCCGATGTGTCATTTGCAAATATCTTTTCCCATTCTGTTGGTTGCCTTTTAGTTTTGTTGGTTGTTTCCTTTGCTGTGCAGAAGCTTTTTATCTTCATAAGGTCCCAGTAATTCACTTTTGCTTTTAATTCCCTTGCCTTTGGGGATGTGTCGAGTAAGAGATTGCTACAGCTGAGGTCAGAGAGGTCTTTTCCTGCTTTCTCCTCTAAGGTTTTGATGGTTTCCTGTCTCACATTCAGGTCCTTTATCCATTTTGAGTTTATTTTTGTGAATGGTGTGAGAAAGTGGTCTAGTTTCAACCTTCTGCATGTTGCTGTCCAGTTCTCCCAGCACCGTTTGTTAAAGAGACTGTCTTTTTTCCATTGGATATTCTTTCCTGCTTTGTCAAAGATGAGTTGGCCATACGTTTGTGGGTCTAGTTCTGGGGTTTCTATTCTATTCCATTGGTCTATGTGTCTGTTTTTATGCCAATACCATGCTGTCTTGATGATGACAGCTTTGTAGTAGAGGCTAAAGTCTGGGATTGTGATGCCTCCTGCTTTGGTCTTCTTCTTCAAAATTACTTTGGCTATTCGGGGCCTTTTGTGGTTCCATATGAATTTTAGGATTGCTTGTTCTAGTTTTGAGAAGAATGCTGGTGCAATTTTGATTGGGATTGCATTGAATGTGTAGATAGCTTTGGGTAGTATTGACATTTTGACAATATTTATTCTTCCAATCCATGAGCAGGGAATGTCTTTCCATTTCTTTATATCTTCTTCAATTACCTGCATAAGCTTTCTATAGTTTTCAGCATACAGATCTTTTACATCTTTGGTTAGATTTATTCCTAGGTATTTTATGCTTCTTGGTGCAATTGTGAATGGGATCAGTGTCTTTATTTGTCTTTCTGTTGCTTCATTGTTAGTGTATAAGAATGCAACTGATTTCTGCACATTGATTTTGTATCCTGCAACTTTGCTGAATTCATGTATCAGTTCTAGCAGACTTTTGGTGGAGTCTATCGGATTTTCCATGTATAATATCATGTCATCTGCAAAAAGCAAAAGCTTGACTTCATCTTTGCCAATTTTGATACCTTTGATTTCCTTTTGTTGTCTGATTGCTGATGCTAGAACTTCCAACACTATGTTAAACAACAGCGGTGAGAGTGGGCATCCCTGTCGTGTTCCTGATCTCAGGGAAAAAGCTATCTGTTTTTTCCCATTGAGGATGATGTTAGCTGTGGGCTTTTCATAAATGGCTTTTATGATCTTTAAGTATGTTCCTTCTATCCCGACTTTCTCAAGGGTTTTTATTAAGGAAGGGTGCTGGATTTTGTCAAAGGCCTTTTCTGCATCGATTGACAGGATCTTATGGTTCTTCTCTTTTTTTTTGTTAATGTGATGTATCACGTTGATTGATTTGCGAATGTTGAACCATCCCTGCATCCCAGGAATGAATGAATCCCACTTGATCATGGTGAATAATTCTTTTTATATGCCGTTGAATTCGATTTGCTAGTATCTTATTGAGAATTTTTGCATCCATATTCATCAGGGATATTGGCCTGTAGTTCTCTTTTTTTACTGGGTCTCTGTCTGGTTTAGGAATCAAAGGAATACTGGCTTCATAGAATGAGTCTGGAAGTTTTCCTTCCCTTTCTATTTCTTGGAATAGCTTGAGAAGGATAGGTGTTATCTCTGCTTTAAACGTCTGGTAGAACTCCCCTGGGAAGCCATCTGGTCCTGGACTCTTATTTGTTGGGAGATTTTTGATAACCGATTCAATTTCTTCGCTGGTTATGGGTCTGTTCAAGATTTCTATTTCCTCCTGATTGAGTTTTGGAAGCGTGTGGGTGTTTAGGAATTTGTCCATTTCTTCCAGGTTGTCCAATTTTTGGCATATAATTTTTCATAGTATTGCCTGATAATTGTATCTCTGAGGGATTGGTTGTAATCATTCCATTTTCATTCATGATTTTATCTATTTGGGTCATCTCCCTTTTCTTTTTGAGAAGCCTGGCTAGAGGTTTGTCAGTTTTGTTTATTTTTTCAAAAAACCAACTCTTGGTTTCGTTGATCTGCTCTACCGTTTTTTTAGATTCTATATTGTTTATTTCTGCTCTGATCTTTATTATTTCTCTTCTTCTGCTGGGTTTAGGCTGCCTTTGCTGTTCTGCTTCTATTTCCTTTAGGTGTGCTGTTAGATTTTGTATTTGGGACTTTTCTTGTTTGTTGAGATAGGCCTGGATTGCAATGTATTTTCCTCTCAGGACTGCCTTCGCTGCGTCCCAAAGCGTTTGGATTGTTGTATTTTCATTTTCGTTTGTTTCCATATATTTTTTAATTTCTTCTCTAATTGCCTGGTTGACCCACTCATTCGTTAGTAGGGTGTTCTTTAACCTCCATGCTTTTGGAGGTTTTCCAGACTTTTTCCTGTGGTTGATTTCAAGCTTCATAGCATTGTGGTCTGAAAGTATGCATGGTATAATTTCAATTCTTGTAAACTTATGAAGGGCTGTTTTGTGACCCAGGATATGATCTATCTTGGAGAATGTTCCATGTGCACTCGAGAATAAAGTATATACTGTTGCTTTGGGATGCAGAGTTCTAAATATATTTGTCAAGTCCATCTGATCCAATGTATCATTCAGGGCCCTTGTTTCTTTATTGACCGTGTGTCTAGATGATCTATCCATTTCTGTAAGTGGGCTGTTAAAGTCCCCTGCAATTACCACATTCTTATCAATAAGGTTGCTTATGTTTATGAGTAATTGTCTTATATATTTGGGGGCTCCGGTATTTGGCGCACAGACATTTATAATTGTTAGCTCTTCCTGATGGATAGACCCTGTAATTATTATATAATGCCCTTCTTCATCTCTTGTTACAGCCTTTAATTTAAAGTCTAGTTTGTCTAAGTATGGCTACTCCAGCTTTCTTTTGGCTTCCAGTAGCATGATAAATAGTTCTCCATCCCCTCACTCTCAATCTAAAGGTGTCCTCAGATCTAAAATGAGTCTCTTGTAGACAGCAAATAGATGGGTCTTGTTTTTTTATCCATTCTGATACCCTATGTCTTTTGGTTGGCGCATTTAATCCATTTACATTCAGTGTTATTATAGAAAGATACGGGTTTAGAGTCATTGTGATGTCTATGTTTTATGCTTGTAGCGATTTCTCTGGTACTTTGTCTCACAGGATCCCCCTTAGGATCTCTTGTAGGGCTGGTTTCGTGGTGACAAATTCCTTCAGTTTTTGTTTGGGAAGACCTTTATCTCTCCTTCTATTCTAAATGACAGACTTGCTGGATAAAGGATTCTCGGCTGCATATTTTTTCTGTTTAGCACACTGAAGATATCATTCCAAGCCTTTCTGGCCTGCCAAGTTTCAAAAGAGAGATCAGTCACGAGTCTTATAGGTCTCCCTTTATATGTGAGGGCACGTTTATCCCTTGCTGCTTGCAGAATTTTCTCTTTATCCTTGTATTTTGCCAGTTTCACTATGATATGTCATGCAGAAGATCGATTCAAGTTACGTCTGAAGGGAGTTCTCTGTGCCTCTTGGATTTCAATGCCTTTTTCCTTCCCCAGTTCAGGGAAGTTCTCAGCTATTATTTCTTCAAGTACCCCTTCAGCACCTTTCCCTCTCTCTTCCTCCTCTGGATACCAATTATGCGTATATTATTTCTTTTTAGTGTATCACTTAGTTCTCTAATTTTCCCCTCATACTCCTGGATTTTTTTATCTCTCTTTCTCTCAGCTTCCTCTTTTTCCATAACTTTATCTTCTAGTTCACCTATTCTCTCCTCTGCCTCTTCAATCCGAGCTGTCGTCGTTTCCATTTTGTTTTGCATTTCGTTTAAAGCGTTTTTCAGCTCCTCGTGACTGTTCCTTAGTCCCTTGATCTCTGTAGCAAGAGATTCTCTGCTGTCCTCTATACTGTTTTCAAGCCCAGCGATTAATTTTATGACTATTATTCTAAATTCACTTTCTGTTATATTATTTAAATCCTTTTTGATCAGTTCATTAGTTGTTGTTATTTCCTGGAGATTCTTCTGAGGGGAATTCTTCCGTTTGGTCATTTTGGATAGTCCCTGGAGTGGTGAGGACCTGCAGGGCACTTCCCCTGTGCTGTGGTGTATAACTGGAGTTGGTGGGCGGGGCCGCAGTCCAACCTGATGTCTGCCCCCAGCCCACTGCTGGGGCCACAGTCAGACTGGTGTGTGCCTTCTCTTCCCCTCTCCTAGGGGCGGGATTCACTGTGGGGTGGCGTGGCCCGTCTGGACTACTTGCACACTGCCAGGCTTGTGGTGCTGGGGATCTGGCGTATTAGCTGGGGTGGGTAGGCAAGGTGCACGGGGGCAGGAGGGGCAGGCTTAGCTCACTTCTCCTTAGGTGATCCACTTCAGGAGGGGCCCTGTGGCAGCGAGGGAGTCAGATCCACTGCCGGAAGTTTGGCTCGGCAGGAGCACAGAGTTGGGTGTTTGTGTGGAGCGAGCAAGTTCCCTGGCAGGAACTGCTTCCCTTTGGGATTTCGGCTGGGTGATGGGCGAGGGAGATGGCGCTGGCGAGCGCCTTTGTTCCCCACCAAACTGAGCTCTGTCCTCTGGGGGCTCAGCAGCTGTCCCTCCCTTTGTCCTCCAGCCTTCCCGCTTTCTGAGCAGAGCTCTTAACTTATGAGCTCCCAGGCGCTAAGTCGCGCTTGCTGTCGGAACACAGTCCCTCCGGCCCCTCCGCTTTTGCCAGCCAGACTCGGGGGCTCTGCTTGGCCGGCGAGCCGCCCCTCCGCCCTGGCTCCCTCCCGCCAGTCCGTGGAGCGCGCACCGCCTCGCCGCCTTCCTACCCTCTTCCGTGGGCCTCTTGTCTGCGTTTGGCTCCGGAGACTCTGTTCTGCTAATCCTCTGGCGGTTTTCTGGGTTATTTAGGCAGGTGTAGGTGGAATCTAAGTGATCAGCAGGACGCGCGGTGAGCCCAGCGTCCTCCTAGGCCGCCATCTTCCCTCTCTCTGAGAAGTCAGACTCTTAACGAGTGAGCCATCCAGGCGCCCCTCTTAATTTTTTAGATTGTTCATTGTTATTGTATAGAAAAGCAACCAATTTTTGTGTGTTGGTATTGAATCTTGCAACTTTGCTGAATTTGTATATTAGCTTTAAGATATTTTTGCAGAATCTCTGGAGTTTTCTACATATATGCCATCTATGTGAGCACAGATCATTTTATGTCTTCCATTACAATTTAGGTTCCTTTTATTTCTTTGTCTTTACTTGTTACAGCTGAAACCTCTAATACTACAATAAATATAATTGAGGAATGTGGACATCCTTGACTTGTCTTTCATAAAGAGAAAGGTTTTAGTCTTTGACTATTGAATATGATGTTTAGATGTGGGCTTTTCATATATGGCCTTTATTCTCTTGAGGATATTTCCTTCTATTCCTGGATTCTCAAGTGTTTTGATGAAAGGGTGTTGAATTTTGTCAAGTGCTATTTCTACATGAATTGAGATATGTTTTTTGCCTTCATTTTGTTAACGTGGTGTGTTGCAGTAAATGATTTTTCTATGTTGAATCACCCTTAAATTCCAGAAGTAAACACCAATTGGCCATGATATAGAATTCATCAAATTATGCTGCTGAATTTGTTTTTTTAGCATTTTGTTGGAGAATCAACATCAATTTGCATCAATATTATAAAACATACTTGACAATAATTTTCTTTTCTTGCATTGTCTTTCTCTGACTTTGGTACCAGGGTAATGCTGGCTTATTGGAATTTTAGGAAGTGTTCCCTTCTCCATTTTTTGGGAAAAATTTGAGAAGATTTGCTGTAATTCTTTTACTGTTAATTAGTAGTAGTGAAGCCATCTGGTTCAGGGTGATTTTTTTTTTGGAGGGAGGAGGTATTTGATTACTTATTCAATATTTATTTATTTATTTATTTATTTATTTATAGAGAAAGAGAGAGAGCAAGCCTGAGTCAGGGAGAGGGGCAGAAGGAGGGAGGGGGAGAGAGAGAGAGAGAGAGAAAGAGAGAGAGAGAGAGAGAGAGAGAGAGAGAGAGAGAATCTTAAGCAGGTTCCATACTCAGCATGGAACCCTATTTGGGGCTTGATCCCATGACCCTGGGATCATAACCTGAGCTGAAATCAGGAGTCAGACGCTCAACGAACTGAACCACCTAGGTGCCCCAATTCAATAATAGGTCTATGAACATTTTATATTTTTTCATGATTCAGTCTTCGTAAGTTGTGTGTTTGTATGAGTATTTTAATTTCCCCTAGGTTATTCTATTTGTTTAGTTTACAATTGTTCATTGTATCCCTTTATAATGCTTTTTATTTCTGTGAAATTGGCAAGGTTTCCATTTTCATTTTTGATTTTAGTAATTTGAGTCTTCTCTCTTTTTTTCTTAGTTAATCTAGCCACAAGTTTGTCAAGTTTTTTGATCTTTTGAAGAACTAAGTTTTGGTTTCATTGATTTTCTTTATTATTCTCCTATCCTCTATGTTTATTACTTTCTTCCATCTTTTGACTCTGGGTTTCATTTGCTATTCTTTTTCTAATTCCTTTAAGGTATATGGTTTAGTTGTTGGTTTGAGATCTTTTTTTAATGTAGTATATTACTGCTTTTGCTGCATCCCATAGGTATAGGTATGTTTTAACTTTCACTTTCTGTTATTTTCTAATTTCCTTTGTGATTTCTTCTTTGGCCTGTTGGTTGTTGAAGAGTGTATTATTTAATTTTCACATATTTATGAAGTTTACAATTTTCCTTCCATTATTGGTCTTTAGTTTCATTCCAGTGTGATCAGAAATGGTACTTTATAGGAGTGTCTGGGTGGCTCAGTCAGTTAAGCATCCAACTTCAGCTCAGGTCATGATCTCATGGTTCGTGGGTTCAAGCGCTGCATCAGGCTCTGTGCTGACAGCTGAGAGTCTGGAGCCTGCTTTGGATTCTGTGTCTCCCCCCAACTGTCTCCCTCTGCCCCTCCACGCCCATGCTCTGTCTCTCTTGGTCTCTCAAAAATGAATAAACATTAAAAATTGCTTTGTAATTAAAAAAAGTGGTACTTTGTATGATTTCATCCTTTTTAAAAATATTAAGACTCTTTTGTGATATAACATATGGTCTATTCTGGAGAATATTCCATGTGTACTTGTGAAAAATGTGTATTCTGCTGTTATTGGATGGCATGTTTTGTATATTTCTATGAGATCCAATTGGTCAATAGTATTACTTAAGTCCTCTATTTCTTTATTGATCCTCTGTCTGGTTTTCTATCCATTACTGAATGTGGGGTTACTGATGTCTTTAACCTTTACTTTTAAACTGTCCATTTCTCCTGTCAATTTTGTAATTTGTTAATATATTTGGAAATCTGATGTTTTGTGCATATGTTCATAATTGTCACATCTTCTTAGTGAATTGGCCCTTCATTTTCAATATAAAATGTACTTTGTCCCTTCTAAGTCTTTGACTGAGTTTCTTAGTTTTTTATTGCTCCTGTAACAAGTTACTACAAATATTGTTGCTGAAAACAACATGAATTTATTATGTCAGTGTTCTGTAAGTCAAAATTCCAAAATTAGTCTTACTAGGCTAAAGTGAAGGTATCAACAGGGCTGAGGTTGTGAATCTGTTTCCTTGCCTTTTTAAAAATGTTTATTTTGAGAGAGAGAGAGAGAGAGAGAGCGTGAGGTGAGAGAAACACATAGAGAGTGAGAGAGAGAGAATCCCAAGTATTCTCTGTGCTCTCAGTGCAGAGCCTGGCACAGGGCTTGATTCCATGAACTGTGAGATCATGACCTGAGCCAAAATCAAGAGTCAGATGCTTAACTGGCTGAACCACCCAGGCACCCCTTCCTTGCCTTTTTTGAACATTATAGTCTGCCTGCATTCCTTGACTCATGGCTCTTTCCTTGCACCACTTTAACCTTTGATGCCATTGCCCTATCTCTGTCTTCTGTCTTTCACCTTCTTGTCTCTGTTTTAAGGATCCTGCACTTACATTGGGTCTATCTGCATAATACAGGATAATCTTCCCATCTCAAGAGCCTTAACTTAATTACATTAGCAAAGTAGCTTTTTGCCCTGTAAGATAACATACTGATAGGTTTCAGGCATCAGGACATTGACATATTTGGGGGGGCATTATTCAGCCTGCCACACCACTTACAGTAAAGGCAGTAGTCACAGAAACAGTAAAGCAAGTTCCAGATGGGAAATAAATGCTGTGGTAAAGCAGGCTACTCATAAACTTTGAGTTTGGGGCATTTTATGGACATCTTTTATAGACTTCCAACCAATCATCACCATGTAACCATCCATGAATTCGTAAAGGGTATTTTATAATAAGTAAAACATAGATGAGTGTCAGACTCCCCAGATTTCCATAACAAAGTGAAATTTGGCCACTGTAAGTTTCACCTCACCATGAATGATAGGACAACTTGGAAACATGTCCTGTGATAGAGTTCCTAAAATATGATAGGGGTTCATTTTAACACTCTTTTTCCCATGAGCTGTCCCCAAATTCATATGTTGAAGCCTTAAACTCTGGTATCTTAGAATGTGATTATATTTGGATACAGGGCATTCAAATAGGTGATTAAATTAAAATGAGGCTATTGGACTGGGGCCTAACCCATTCTGACTGGTGTCCTTATAAAAAGTAGATGTGAACACACAGAGAGACACCAGACATGCATGCACACAGAGGAAAGACCATGTGAGGACATAGCAATAAGGTATTTATTGAAAGCCAAGAAAGAGCCCTCAGGAGAACTAAAACGTGCTGACACCTCGATCTTGGACTTCTAGCATCCAGAACTGTGAGAAAATAAATTTCTGTTATTTAAGCTGCCCAGTATGTAGTATTTTATTATGGTAGCCCCACCAAACTAATACATACTCAAACTTCTATTTATTGGCTCAATATCTTACATCAGCTTAAGAAAAAAGAAGCTTCATCCTTATGGTAAATGTATTGAATTTTGTGAAAGCTTTATTAAAATTCTAAACTGTATAAATCTTAGCAAACCTACAACTTTTTTTTAGTATTATTTTCCAGTTTGGAAGTATACACATGAGCTTTCCACCTGTTTTAGTTGGCAGAATAGTGGAAAAAAACACTGGGTGTGACACTTTCACCTTAACTTACACAAAATATTATCTCCCAACAAAATAGTCTAAAGATTTTTAGTGGGGTGCTTCTTAGTCTATTTGGTCAATAATAGAAGCATAAAGCATAATAACTCTCCTCAGGATTTTAAATTATGGTGTAAACTGATCTGATTTACATAATCACCAACAAAAAAGCACCTCAGAGATCCAGAGACATTTATATACTCAGCAAATATTTATTGAGCAATCTATTGTGTGCCAGGCCCTGTTTCTAGGGAATATAGCATAGAATAAGATAAAGTACCATACTCATGGAGCTTACATATAAGAATGGAAGGAAACAGATAATAAGAAAGTCAATATATAAAATATACATTATAATATTAAATAGTGATAAATGCTATGCATAAAAATAAAACAAAGTATGAGGATAAAGGATATTTGAAGGGGCAATACTATTTTAGATCAGATAATCAGAGAAATTCTCTCCAAGCAACTACCTGAATGAAATGAGAGAATGGACCATGAAACTTATCTTAGGGGAAAGTATTATAAGCACTGGGAAACAACAAATGCAGAGCCCCTTGGGTAGGGATATGCTTGGTTTGTTCAGGAAACAGCAAGGAGGCTAGTGTAGCTCAAATGGAGCAAGCAATGGAAGAATGGTTGAACATGAGTTTAGAGTGGTAGCCAGGGACCAGATCTTGTGAGATATTGTAAGCCATGGAAAGAAGGTTGGATATTATTCTAAGGGTTATGGAGACCCATTAGAGGATTTTGACAAGGGGCTCAGCATGATATGACTTATGTTGTTTTTTTTTTTTAAGTTTTAATGTTTATTTTTGAAAGAGAAAAAGAGAGTGATTCGGGGAGGGACAGAGAGGGAGACACAGAATCTGAAACAGGCTGCAGGCTCTGAGCTGTCAGTACAGAGCCTGACACAGGGCTCAAACCGTGAGATAATGACCTGAGCTGAAGTTGGACGCACAACCGACTGAGCCACCCAGGTGCCCCAATATGACATGTTTTTTAAGGATAAGCCTGGCTAGTGTGAAGAGAATGGACCCTACGGAAATAAGAATGAAAACGGTGAAAATTTTGGAGTTAGGAAGCAATTGCAGTGGTCTAGGTAATATATGGAAGTGGTTTGGACTAAGTTGTTAGCTGTGGATATGGTGATAAATATCCATCTTTGGCATATATTTTGGAGGTAGAGCCAATGGATGTTGTGGATGGATTTAATATAAAGTAAGAGAAAAAGAGGAATTGGTGATTCTGAAGCTGAACAACTGAGTGAATAAAGATATCATTTATTGAGATGGGTGAAGACTGAGAGGAGAAGGTTTTGGGGGAAGGTCAGGAGCTCAGGTTACGACACATTGAATTTGAGATGCCTTTTATATATACACATGGAGATGAAAAGTTTTTGAGAGAGATCAGATTAGAGAGAGAAATTTGAGAGTCATCAAGGTACAGATGGTCTTTATTTCTTTTTCTTTAACTTTGTTTATTTTGAGAGAGATAAGAGTCAAAGAGCAGGGGAGGGGCAGAAAGAATCAGAGAGAGAGAGAAAATCCCAAACAGGCTCCACGCTGACAGCACAGAGCCCGATGTAGGGCTTCATCTCATGAATCATGAAATCATGAGCTGAGCAGAAATCAAGAGTCAGACACTTAACCGACTAAGCCACCCAGGCGCCCCCAGATGGTATTTAAAGCCATGAGACTTAATGAGATCACTAAGGAATATAGATAGTGTATGTAGTAAGGGAATAGGTCCAAGGATTGAGCTCTAGGACATTACAATATTGAGATACAGAGGATGACAATGAACTAGCAAAAGCAACAACAAAAAAAAGAAAGCTAAAAATATGCAGTCAGGAGTAGCCACTAAAGTAGGAGAAAAACCAGGAGAATATAATATCCTGGAAGCTAAGTAAAGATATTTCAAAAAGGGAGTTTTTAACCTTGCCCAACATAGCTGATAGGTAAGGTGACCAAATATCCCTATTTTCCCAAGACAATCCCAGTTTATGGCTTTTGTATTTGTTAACAACACCCTTTTTACTCTCAGAAGTGTTTATTTGAATGATAAATTATATGGTCACTTGGATGATAGATCAAGATGAGGATTGAGGATTGATTATTGGATTTACCAACATAGAGATCATTAGCATTCTTGATGAGCAGTTTCAATGGAGCAATGAAAGTTCATTGGATGTTGGAAATGAAAGAATGGAGTCATATCAAAAAAAATGAGGAGACAGTGTCAATATGCTAACTACAAACCACTATTCTGAAGAATTTTGCTGCAAAAAAAAGGGGTAGTGGCTATAGAATGATGTGAGGTAAAGGAAGAATTTTGCTTTTAAGGTAGGAGATAGTACAGTATGTTTGTTGATGGGGACATTTCACTTTCTAGAAAGGGAAATGTTTATGATAAAGGAGAGAGAGAAGAAAATTTTGGAACAATGACCTTGAATAGAAGAGATGGGGCATCATCCAGTGGATACATTTAGAGCCTGGCTTTAGATAGGAGCATGGCCAGTTCATTCACAAAACATTAGAAGAGGCAGAATTTATGGGCACAGATGCAAGTGGTGAGTAGGCATGGTGGTAGGAGTTTGTGGAAGTTCTCTTCAATATGCTTTCATTTGTTCAATGGGATAAACAAGGTCACCAGCTGAGATAGGAAAGTAACTGGGGTCTGAGGAGAGAAGACAAGGTGTGATATCTTTTTTTTTTTATTAAGGTAAAATATATGTGGCATAAAATTTTACATTTTTAAGTGAACAATGAAGTGGCATTAATTACATGCACAGTTATACATCCATTACCACTATTTCAAAAGTTTTTATCATTTGTTATGGGTCGAATTGTGTCCTCAAAAAAGATGTGTTAGAGTCCTAACACACAAACATCAACTCAAGTTGGATTAAAGACTTAAACATGTGACCTGAAACTGTAAAAGTCCTATACAAAAGCATGGGGGGAAGTTTTCTTGATATTGGTCTTGGAAGTGCTCTCTTGGATATAGCACTGAAGCCACAGGCAACAAAAGCAAGAATAGACAAATGAGATTACACAAACTAAAAAAAAAAAAAACTCATGCATCTAAAAGAAACTTATGTACCTTAAAGGAAATAATCAACAGAATGAAAATGCAAACTACAGAATGAGAGAAAATGGGCGGCCAATACCCAAAATATATAAAGAATTCCCACAACTCATTAGCAAATAAATGAAGTATGTAAAATAGGCAAAGTGCTTGAATAGACATTTCTCTAAAGAATACATACAAATGGCCAGCAGGTATATGAATAGGTGCCCAACATCACTAACCAGTACAGAAATGCAAATCAAAACCAAAATGAGATATTACCTCATACCTATTAGGATGGCTGTTATCAAAAAAGAAAATCACAAGTGTTAGCAAGGATTTGAAGGAATTGGAATACTTATGCATTGTTGGTGGGAATGTAAAATGGTGTATATAACATGGTGCAGCCACTATAGAATACACCAGCAATTCCATGTCTGGGTATACATATATCCAATAAAATTGAAATCAGGATCTCAAAGGGATTTTTGCTCTCTCATATTTATTTCAGCATTATTCACAATATCCAAGATAAGGAAACAACCCAAGTGTCCATTGACAAATGGACAAAGAAATTGTGGTATATATAGAATTGAATATATTATTTAGCCTTAAAAAAGAAGGAAATCCTGTTATTTGAGACAGCATGGATGAACCTGTAGGACATTATGCTAAGTTAAATAAGGCAGTAACAGAAGGACAAATACTACATGATTCCACATCATGATTGTGATATAGTCCATATATGTGTGGTATCTAAAATTGCCCACTCTATTTGAGTGGTGGTTGCCAAGGGTTGGGGGGAGGAAGAAATGAGGAATTGTTGGACAGGTATAAAGCTTCAGTTATGCACAATGAATACATCCTAGAGATCTGTACATCATAATGCCCATACTTAACAATACAGTATTATGCACTTAAAATTTAGTTAAGAAGGTAGATCTTGTGTTATGTGTTCTTACAACTACAGCAGCAGCAACAACAACAACAACAACAACAATGGGGCACAAGTAAACTTTTGGAAGTGGTAAATATGTTGTGATGATGGTTTCATGAGAGTATGTGTATGTTCAAACTTACCAAATTGTATATGTTAAATATATGCAGTTTTTAATGGGTCGGTTATATCTCAATAAAGCTATTTTAAAAAGTCATCATTACACTTAAGGTCATCAAGTTTTCTCCTATGTTATCTTCTAGGAGTTTTATAGTTTTGCTTTTAATATTTAGCTCTGTGATGTTTTGAGTTAATTGTTGAAAGGTGTAAGGTCTGTGTTTAAATTAGGTTTCTTGCAGTTGGATGCTCATTTCTTCCAGCACCATTTGTTGAATACACCATCTTTACTCCATTATATTGCCTTTGCTCCTTTGTCAAAGATTAATTGACTGTATTTATGTCAGTATATTTCTGGACTCTCTATTCCATTGATGTATTTGTCTATTCTTTTTTTTTTAAATTCTATTAATTTTTTTAATGTTTATTTATTTTGAGAGAGAGAGAGAGAGCATGAGCAGAGGAGGGGCAGAGAGAGAGAGGGAGAAAGAGAATCCCAAGCAGGCTCGCCACTGTCCGTGCAGAGCCCAACGTGGGGCTCGAACTCATGAACTGTGAGATCATGACCTGAGCCGAGATCAAGAGTCAGATGCATAACTGACTGAGCCACCCAGGTTCCCCTGTCTACTATTTTGTCAGTATCATACCATTTTGGTTACTGTAACTTCATAGTAACTCTAGAAGTCAGATAATATCAGTCCTCTGACTCTCTTCTCCTTCAATATTGAATTGTCTATTCTGGGTCTTTTGCCTCTTCATATAAACTTCAGTATCAGTTTGTGAATATCCACAAAATAACTTGTTGGGGTTTTGATTGGGATTGCATTGAATCTATAGACCAGGTTGGGAAGGACTGACATCTTGATAATGAGTCTTCCTATCTTTGAACATGGAATATCTCTCCATTTATTTGGTTGGGATCTTTCTTTAATAGGCAAAAAACAAACAAACAAACAAACAAACAGTTCTATGACTCTAATGATTGACAGAGAGAAGAGGAAATAATTTGAGCTGCACAATCAAGGGATATGCTAGTTTGAAAGTTTACATGCATGTGTATGTGGGAAATAGGGGTGGGGCTGGGGGCACAGCTTCCTCTGTATCCCTGGCTTTATGCTTGGGAGATTATTTTGTTCTAAGTTGTGGCATAGGTCCCAAGCATATGGTGGGTATAGGAGACAGAACAGAACTAGGACTCTTCCTTTATTAGGCTCTGAAGGTGGGGAGCCTAGGTTCCACAAGTTCACTACTTATTGGCTAACTTAAAGCAAAAAAGTGGGACTTAGGGCAGGGGAAGAAAAAAGGAGGATCAGTTAAGAGCTCAGTTACTTAGGTTAACCAGGATGTTCTGAAAAGTAATTTCATGGATGGGGTGTCCCAGTTCATTTTATGGTTGTTTTGCTCGTAGGTAGGTCATACACCTAGCCATATGTTTATTCAAGATGGATGTCTTTTCATGAATAGACAATTTTCCATTGAAGACATCCAGATAGCCAACAGGCACATGAAAAGATGCTCAACATCACTTATCATCAGGGAAATACAAATCAAAACCACATTGAGATGCCACCTCACACCAGTCAGAGTGGCTAAAATTAATAACTCAGGAAACAACAGATGTTGGCGAGGATGCAGAGAAACGGGAACCCTTGTGCACTGTTGGTGGGAGTGCAAACTGGTGCAACAGCTCTGGAAAACAGTGTGGAGGTTCCTCAAAAAATTAAAAATAGAACTACCCTATAACCCAGCAATAGTGCTACTAGCAATTTATCCAAAGGATACGGAAGTGCTGATTCATAAGGGCACATAAACCCCAATGTTTATAGCAGTGCTTTCAACAATAGCCAAATTATGGAAAGAGCCCAAATGTCCACCAACTGATGAATGGATAAAGAAATTGTGGTTTATATACACAATGGAATACTACTTAGCAATGAGAAAGTATGAAATCCTGCCATTTGCAACAATGTGGATAGAACTGGAGGGTATTAAGCTAAGTGAAATAAGTCAATCAGAGAAAGACAGATATCATATGTTTTCACTCATATGTGGAACTTGAGAAACTTAACAGAAGACCATGGGGGGAAGGGAAGGGGAAAAATAGTTTCAAACAGAGAGGGACGCAAACCATAAGAGACTGTGAAATACAGAGAACAAACTGAGGGTTGATGGGGCAGTGGGAGAGAGGGAAAAATGGGTGATGGGCATTGAGGAGGGCACTTGTTGGGATAAGCACTGGGTGTTGTATGTAAGCAATAAATCATGGGAATCTACCCCCAAAACTAAGAGCACACTGTATACACTGTATGTCAGCCAACTTGACAATAAATTATATGTGTGTGTGTGTGTGTGTGTGTGTGTGTGTTTGTGTGTAGTCTTTTTTTAACTTTTAATTCCAATTAGTTAACATACAGTGTAATATTAGTTTCAGGTGTAAAATTTAGTGATTCAGGAATTCCATACATCACACAATGCTCATCACAAGTGTACTCCTTAATCCCTATCACCTATTCAACTTATCTCCCCACCTACCTCCTTCCTGGTAGCCATCACTTTGTTTTCTATAATTAAGAATCTGTTTCTTGGTTTCTCTTTCTCTGTCTCTTTTTTTCCCCTTTGCTCATTTGTTTTGTTTCTTAAATTCCCCATATGAGTAAATCATATGGTATTTATCTTTCTCTGATTGACTTATTTCACTTAGTATTGTGCTCTTTAGCCCCATCCATGTCATTGCAAATGGCAAGATTCCAATCTTTTTATGGCTGAATAACATTCCATTGTATATATACCACATCTTCTTGATCCATTCATAAATTTATGGACACTGGGCTGCTTCTGTAATTTGGCTATTGTAAATAATGCTTCTATAAACATAGGGGAGCGTGTATCTCTACAAATGAGTGTTTTTGTATTATTTGGGTAAATACCTAGTAATGCAATTGCCAAATTATAGGGTAGTTCTATTTTTATTTTTATTTTTAAAATTTTTTTAATATTTATTTATTTTTGAGAGAGAAACAGACAGAGCGTGAGGGGAAGAGGGCAGATAGAGAGGGAGACACAGAATCTGAAGCAGGTTCCAGACTCTGAGCTGACAGCACAGAGCCTGATGCAGATCAACTTTGAGATCATGACCTGAGCTGAAGTCGGACGCCCCGCATAGTTCTATTTTTAACTTTTTGAGGAACCTCCATACTGTTTTTCACAGTGGCTGCACCAGTTTGCATTCCCACCAATAGTACAAGAGGGTTCCTTTTTCTCCACATTCTCGCCAACACTTGTTGTTTCCTGTGTTATTGATTTTAGCCATTCTGACAGGTGTGAGGTGACATGTCATTATAGTTTTGATTTGCATTTCCCTGATGATGAGTGATGGTGAGCATTTTTCATGTGTGTGTTGGCCGTCTGGATGTCTTCTTTGGAAAATGTCTCTTCATGTATTCTGCCCATTTTTAATTGGATTATTTATGTTTTGGATTTTGAGTTGTATCTGTTCTCTATATTATATGGCATACTAACCCATTATTGGATATGCCATTTGCAAATGTCTTCTCCCACTCCATAGGTTGTCTTTTAGTTTTGTTGATTGTTTCCTTTGCTGTGCAGAAGCTTTTATGTTGCTGTAGTCCCAATAGTTTGTTTTTACTTTTGTTTCCCTTGCCTCAGGAGAGGTATCTAGAAAAAAGTGGTTATACCCAATGTCAGAAAAGTTACTACGTGTTTCCTCTAGAATTTTAATGGTTTCAGGGCTCCAATTTAGCTCCTTAATCCATTTTGAATTTATTTTTATATATGATGCAAAAAAGTGGCCCAATTTCTGTCTTTTGCATGTTGCTGTCCAGTTTTCCCAACACCATTTGTTGAAGAGATTTTTTCCCACTGGATATTCTTGCCTCCTTTGTCAGAGATTAATTGACCATATACTTGTAGGTTCATTTCTGGGTTTTCTTTTCTGTTCTATTGCTCTACATGTCTGTTTTTGTCCCAGTGCCTTATTGTTTTGATCACTACAGTTTTGTAATATAAGTTGAAGTCTGGAATTGTGATTCCTTCAGCTTTGCTTTTCTTGTTCAAGGCTGCTTTGGCTATTTGGAGTTTTTTGTGGTCCCATATAAGCCTTGGGATTGTTTGTTCCAATTCTGTGAAAAATGCTGTTGATTTTGATAAGGATTGCATTAAATGTGTAGATTGCTTTGGGTGGTACAGACATTTTAACAATATTTGTTCTTCCAATCCACGAGCATGAAATGTCTTTGAATTTCTTTGTGTCATCTTCAATTTCTTTCACCAGTGTTTTATAGTTCTCAGAGTACACATCCTTTACTTTGTTGGTTAGGTTTATTCCTAGGTATTTTGTTATTCTTGGTGCAGTTTTAAATGGGGCTGTTTTCTTAATGTCTCTGCTGCTTCATTATTGCTGTATAGAAATGCAAGATTTCTGTACATTGATCTTGTATCCTGAGCCTTTACTGAATTTGTTTATCAGTTCAACCAGGTTTTGGTGGAATATTTCAAGTTTTCTATATATAGTATAATGGATGTCTTTTGAACCAGATGCCTTGGCAATTAAAGCTCAATGTCAACCACTTACACTACAGACATTTAGATTTCAAGGCTAGTCAGTGTTGCACAGGTGCTAGTTGGAGATACTGGGAAGTGAAACTCTGGCTGTTGTAATCTACTTTAAAAGGAAGTAAATAGAATATTACTTTAGCAACCAGAAGGACATAGCTCAGCATCCTGTTTCAATCTTTTATAGGCTCTCTGATATTAAAGATGACACTTAACTTATCTGATACATATACATAAAGTGCTAACACGTAAAGAGTTTAAAGTAGGACTTTTCTCAGTTTGATAAGTATTAAACAGCAATAGGGCCTGTTCTGTAAATGAATTGAGAACAAATTGTCCAACAAATTTTCAAAGTCTCACAGTATAATCAGTCGACTTGTGGTAGATCCACTCTATTGTCAATAAATATCCACTCAGAATCAATATTGAATCACCTTGAGAATTACCAGACAACTTTATGCTGGTATGACCATAAAATTTTAGGATAAAAATTGAATAAGAAAGAAACTACAAGTAAATATAGCTTCCACAAGAACAGAGATATCTTTCATGTTTGTTTCTACTGTATCTCTAGTGCCTAGGAAAAGTAAGTAGTTATATATATGTTTACTGAATGAATGGAAGACACCAGAGACTTTAAGAAAGTGAAAGAAGACTTCTTCAGGAAGGCAAAGAGATTCACACACCCACAGATCCCAGCAGAGTTCATTCCCTTCTTCAAGCCTGGCATTCCGCCAAGACAGTATGCTATGGAGCAAAGAAAAAAGTGATCCACAATTCAGCTAAAGCCATTAAACAGCACAGTAAAAGCAGCGCTCCTCTGATAATTGACATCCATTGTCGTCCAGATACTGTATAAAATCATCTACAGATGTTTTTTTATCACCAAAATATTGCAGAATTTTAATAAATAGTTAAAAACAAGTAAAAGCTGAAGTGAAAATATATGAAAATTCGTGGTAAGAATATGGCTCTCTTTTCATTCTCAAGAACCTCAGTGATTTTCAATATATAGGGACTTTCTCCAAGATGAACCTCAAAGCCGATGCAAACATATTTCTTTAGTAAATAGAGATGGGGAATGCTGGAGAGGGTGGTTATAGTGGTAAGAAAAGAGCCCCCAAAGTGATCCTCCCAAGGGTTGAGGTCCAAATAAACATAGTCGAGTAGAATGGACTATCATGATGGTGAATAAATTCGGTTCTTACTGCCGCTGTAACACATTACCACCATCTTGGCAGCTTAAAATAACACAAATGCATTGTCTTACAGTCCTGGATGTTGGGAATACAAAAAGGATCCCACTGGTCTAAACTAAAGGTGATAGCAGGACTTCATTTTTCTGAGGAACCCTTGGGAAAATCTGTTTCTTTACCCTTTTCTGGCTTCTGGGAGCTGCCTGCATTCCTTGGGCCTTGGCTTTGTTTCATCTTCAAAGCCAGCAATGCCCTGTCCAAACCTTTATCAGGCTACTTCACTATGACACAGACTCTTCTGCCTACATCTTGCACATCTGAAGTACCCTTGCAATTACAATGGCCAGGAAGCCCCAGCATATTCTTATTTTTGAAGTCGGCTGATTAGCAATCTTAATTGCATCAGCAACCTTAATTCTTTTTCCCCTGTAACATCACATATTTACAGGTTCTGGAGAATAGGATGTGGGTATCACTGAGGGAACTTTATTCAGCCTACCACAGTGAAAGTGCCATTTAATTGAATTTAAAGGGTTTAAAATGGGCGCCAACAGGTCTGTGCTCAACCACATTTGTGCTTAAGCTCAGTTGCTCTGTTTGCCCCATGGAGCACAGAAAGGAAAAGCTCAAGACTAGAGGAAGGATGCAGGGGTAAGGGACTCAGAGGATTTAAGAACCACCAGGCTTCTGTCTTGGAGAAGTAGGTACATGATGGGGCCCTCTCCAAAGAGTGTCTGGGGGAACTAGATAGGTGTGCATGGCAAGTGGCTGAGATCCAAGCTGGTTCTAATCTCTGCCACATTTCCACATTGCCAAAGATAATGAGAGCTTGGATGTGACTGCAAGAGAAGACTTGATAGGACAGTGGAAGAAGTAGCCAGGACTATCCTGACACCTGGCCATGGGGCAACAGACCTGAAAGATCCTATGACCTAGTGCGGGTCCTTACAAGGGAAGGCCCTCCTTCTTGGGCAACTCTGGGGACTGCAAAATGGCAAAACGTGACCAGTCTGAATAAGAGGGGGGAAATAACTGTGTGGTAGAAATAATGGGCACAAAGCAATGGTTGGTTTTCTCGGGCTAGAGGTGTGGGTCTGCTTCCTTTAGAAAAGGCACAGTGGTGAGGCCTCCATGGGAACCCCCTCCCACCTTAGCTCATCAGCCTCCAGGAAAGAGGGCAGGCCAAATGGGGAAGTGCATGGGCAGACCAAGCAGCCTGGGGGTTCTCATACACATAGGGGCTGTTGATATACATCTGCTGCTGCCTGCAGAGTACTGCCACCATCACCACCACCACCACCCCTGACCTCGCGATCCTAGCCCCCCCACACATACACCAATTGTCCCCAGGTCCCTTTTATTGCTGTGCCAGCAGTGAGGGGGTGGTCGCCTCAGAGGTCTGCAGAGGTCCGCCCCTTAGGCTGGCGCACCTCCTGGCCCCGCCCCCCCCCCCCCGTCGGAACTAGGGTGGGCCATGGAGGGGGCGTCTAGCCCATTTGTGCTGTATCCCTCCGCCCCCTTCCAGACACCCTTGCTGAGAGCGGTTCTTGCCGCATCCTGCGCAGCCGGTGCTCAATTTGGTGCGGCAGCGCGGGGGGTGGGACGCCTTTTTGCGATTCTGACCGCACTCTAGGTGGTGGGAGTCCAAGTGAGGAGCTCCGAGAAGAGGGGGAGGATAACGACCTGCACCTTAAGCCTGTGAAGGCAAGTGGGTTGTCGTGGGGAGGGGTGGGGGAGACCCCCACGGTCGCCCAGCTTACAGCCTGCCCGGACCCCAGCCTCTGGCAGCCTGGCAAGGGGGAGGCGACCCGGTAGTACCCTGTCCGTGACAGAGGTGCGCAGCGCCGCGGGATCCCTGGCGAGGAGAGGCAGTGACCGGTGCGGGCCGGGCCCAGGGCATGGGGGCTAGCGGGAGATGCTCCCTCAGATCCTCTGGAGCGAACTGCGCCAGCCACTCCGCAGCGAGCTTTCCAGGTGCCCATGACCCGCCCTGGACAGTGCTGTGCCCGAAAGAGTTGTCGGGGTGGGGGAGGGGGAGAACCTGCTATAACAGAAATGACGGAGCTGGAGCTGGGAGGGGGTGCAGCATCAGAGTTGTGTGTCCATCTGGCGGGGTGGGGGGGGGGGAAGGGGGTGGTGGCGTCTGCTACTCCCCGGCCCTAATTCTGGAAAGAGGCCTGTTGGACCTCGTGCTCTGGGTGCTGCCTCTTCCCACAGGTGCCTGGTTGATACGCAGTTTTCAGTCTTCGTGGTAGGTCTGGCGGTTTCATCCCACAGGTTGCATTTGTAGAGGAGAGGGTCCTGAAGCACAGGACAAGATACCTGACTCTGGTGGTGTATGGGGGAAGGGCATGAGCAGCAGCCATTGAATGGAAACACAAATCTGAATGGAGTTAACTGTGACCAGAACAGGTCAGGCATCCAGGAATACCTTCTAAAATTCCCCTTTGTACTAGCTTTCTAAGCCCTTCCCTTGCCTTTCTTCCTCACCTTCACTCAAAATTGGTAGCAGTAAAAGATGGACTAGGAGGTGAGGGTGAGACAGAAGTCATAATTACAAGTGCCACTGCACAATCTGTTTTCTGTAACATGCTGGGTACTTTACCCCACTTCTGTAGTACCAGTACAAGGTACTATGAACACTTACTGGTGAATCCTCATAACTGGAGAAGGGAGTAATGTAATGGTCAGAGTGTAATGTGAAAAGCAGCTGTTACCCAGAACCCTGAAACAGAGGGCCTAAATTAAATGAGAATATTCTCTCAACAGGTCCTCTAACTCTTGTTTTCAACAAGATAGAAGATAATATGGATACTTTTTGGTGTTGGTCTGTCCACCAAGCATTCAGTTGCTACCATTATTTCCTGAATGTTTTGCCTTTGTGTCTGTCCATAGACTTCCTTTAAGGCTGCTCACTTCTATAAGGAAGGAGAGGAGGAGACTGGTTCAAATCTCTGGAGGTTGGCATGAAGGTGGGTAAATCAGGGGAACACTATAGAGTAAGATCATGGCAAGTGTCTTTGATCCAAGTGGGTATGGGAACTCCTCCATCTCTCCTGCTTGCTGCTATATTTGCAACTGCCACAGCATCCCTTTTCCATTTCCTTCAATAGATATTAGGAATATTGGGGTATGTGTGGATTGGTTGTGAAAGGGAAGAGGAAACCTGAGAACATGGACATTGAGATAGGAAACAACAAATTGAACTCTTGTGGTAAGAGATACTTCCATCAGGGTCAGCGTGCCCTCTTATTTATCCACAGTCAAGCTCCACTCTTTCCTTTATTTTTACTTATTCCAAGGCTGCTTTTGGGCTTGACGACACTGGAATCAAGGAAAGGAGGGGAAAATTGCACCACATCCTTGCAGGTTGGTGTGAAGTAGGTACAACTTTGGGTGGGGAAGTGGAAATCAACACTGGCCCAAGAGTGATTAGGGTAATCTGGGGCCTCCTAAGCCTCTCCCATTGCCAACACTCACCAGTTTCACACCTATTTTATAGCAGGCAAAGTAATGTGGCAAAATCTGGGGTAAAACGTGGGTCCAACTGTTCCACTAAGTATTCAAGGTCCAGTCTCTCCATGTGAATCTCTGCATGGAGTGATGCAATTAGAAGAGATTCAAAGCCCCGTATCATTCTTTTTCCTTAGATCCACCTCTAGTGGCAGCTCTGGTGGTGTTGGATTGCTGCTGACCACCACCGTCAACAGGTCTGCTTCTACTTGGGAACATCCATCATCCCGCAGCTTGCTTGTACCTATGCACTTTGTGGTATTGACTGAGGCTAGGCTTTGGAAGGAGATCGATTGATTGATGGACTGGTGATTGACTCTAACTCTTGTTTTCAACTATATCACCTGAACTGAAGATCATAGTGTGAAGATATAAAACTGTGAGAGATCTGTGGTAGAGGCTGAGACGGGTAGGGGTACTTAACTGGGCCTCCTCTGTAACTTATACCATGACTGGGGCTGAGATTGAACATGCTGCCCAGGAGAAGCCTGAAAAGAAGGCTGAAGAAGAGATTGGGGGTGGGGCTGAAAGAAAGAATAAAGTCCCACTGGTGGTCAGACCCAAGGTTAGAACCCAGGCACAGGTAATGCCTGGGGTAAGGCCTAAATCTGATGTCATGGTAGTAGGTGGGGCAAAGCCCAAAGCAGAAACCATGGCAGTAGGTGTGGTGCATACTAAGAATGAGGCCAAGGTAATCCCTGGGGTGAGGCCTACAGATAAAGCCCCTTCATGGACCATGACTGAATATGATGGTGAGGAGATGTTAAAGAGAGAGGTAGTGTCCCAGACCAATTCCATAGCCTGGCCACTGGTCAGTACTGAGTTTGAGTCAGTTACTAAAACGAAGACCTTATCTATGGATAGGGAACTGATCAGTGTGGACACTGATTCCTTTCCTGTCACCAAGGTCAAGTCCCAATTAGGAATACAGCCTTTGTTTGGGTCAGAGGAAAAGTCCAATGTGGGATCCTGGTGGTGCCCCACACCTACATTCAAACAAGAGATCTCTCACAATTGTGATTTCAGATGGGTGGACAGATCTTGTTTGAATTCCTGGTTCTGGAGTGGAGAAGAGGTCAGTACAAAGTTTCATCCTAGAGACAGGGTAAAGGCCAATGCCAGATCCAGGCACAAGGCCAAAGAAGAGGCCATGTCTAGGCCCAATACCAACTGGGAGTTTTATGTGTCCAGTGCTGGCTCTGAGGATGAATCTATTAAGACATCCTGGCTCTGGGCCAGAGAAAAGGCTAATATCTGGTCCATACCCAAGGAAGAGAACAATAACAGGTCCAGGTTTAGGTCCAAGAAAGAAGTCTTTGAGTCCATTTCTGGATCTGAATGTGAGGACAATGTGAATTCCTGGTTCTGGGCTAGAGAGGAGGGCAAATGCAGGTCTAAACCCAGAGTCAGGAAAGGGGCCAATGTCAGGGCCAGGCACAGGACCAAGCAAGAAGCTTCCATTGATTTTGTATCTGGATCTTTAGATGTAGTCCAAAAAGAGTCCTGGTTCTGGCCTGGAGAAAAGGCTAGTAACTTGTCAAGGCCCAAGTTCAAGAAAGAGGCCAAGGCCAGAATAATGGCAAAGGAAAAGGTCAAAACTAAGGCCAGAGCCAGGGCCAAGCCAGAAGCCAGGTCCAAAGAGGAGTTCCTCACTGGGACCTGGTTCTGGGCTGCAGAAGAATCCAGCATGGTAGGTGGGGCCAGTGTCAAGTACAGCTCTCAAGTGGAGGATGATTCCATTTTTGGCAGTTGGTTCTGGACTGAAGAAGAAGCCAGTATAGGGACTGATGCTAGCAGTAAATACAGACCAAGTACTGAGGAGGAATCTATTGGCAATTTCATCCTTGGGTCTGGGGAAAAGGCCAGTATGGAAACTGGGGCTGAGGCCACCTCCAAATCTATGCTAGAAGATGATAAAGAAAATGTCATTGCTGGTTCCTGCTTCTGGATTAGTGAAGAGACCAACGTAGAGGCTGAGGAAGAGACCATATTTGGGTCTTGGTTTTGGGTCAGTGATGGGGCCAATATGGAAGTTGATATTAGAGCCAGCTGTGCATCCAGGCTAAGGACTGAGGAAGAAGGGGTCATTGGTCCCTGGTTCTGGGATGGAAAAGAGGTTGATACAGAGGCTGAGTTTGGAGAAGCCAGGCCAGGAGATGAAGAGTCAATATTTGGGTCCTGGTTTTGTGCTGGAAACCAGGCCAAGATGGATTCTGGAGCTAAAGTCAGTTGTGATACCATGCCAGGGGCTGAGGAGGAACCCATTATTGGGTCATGGTTCTGGAATGGAATAGAAGCTTGTGTGGGGACTGAGGTCAGCAACAAGTCTACCCTGAAGGACAAGGAGGAGGTTATTATATCATCTTGGTTTGGGACCACAGAAGAGGTCAGTATAAAGTATGGAACTGGTGCCAGATGCAAATTTATGGCAGAGGCTGAAGAGATCAATAATGAGTCTTACTTCTGGGATGAAGAAGACCCCTGCATATATACTGCCAATGGAAGCAGGTGGAAGTCTAGGCCAGAGGAGGAACAGGACACTGTTAATTCATCGTTCTGGTCCAGGAAACACACAAAGCCAGAGACCATTATAGGGCCCTGGTTATGGGCTACAGAAGAGGTCAGTATAGATGATGGGACTGGAGAAGAGACCAACCCACTGATCGAGGAGGAGACCATGATCACATCCTGGTTCTGGAAAGGAGATGAAACCATTAGAGTGGCTACAGACAAAGAAGAATCCAGGCCAGATGCTGAGGAGGAGGACATTATTGGTTCTTGGTTCTGGGCTGGGGAGGAGGACAGGCTCAAGACAGCAGCTGAAGCTAGAGAAGAGGACAGGCTGGCAGCTGAGGAGGAAGCTATTGTTGGGTCTTGGTTCTGGGCCAGGAAAGAGATAATTAGGAAAGAGGCTGGCTTTTGTAACAAATCCAGTCCAGAGGCTAAAGAGGAGGAAGCCATTGTTGGGTCCTCGTTCTGGGCTGAAAAAGAGGCCAGTATGGAGGCAGGAGCCAGTTTCGAGTCCATGCCAGTGACTGAGGAAGAGGAAATCACTGTTGGGTCCTGGTTTGGGGCTGAAAAAGACAACAGTATAGAGGTTGGGCCTCAGGCAATAGAAGAGAGCAGGTCAAGGACTGAAGAAGAAATCATTTTAGGGTCCTGGTCCTGTGCTGCAAAAGAAGTCAGTGTAGAAGCAGAAACATTCTGTGCATTCAATCCAGAGTATGATGAGATAATTGTTGAGTCCTGGTTCTGGTCTGAAGAGAAGGCTATTAATGAGACTGGAACTGTTGTAACTTGTGAGACCAGGCCAGACAATGAGGAAAAGGCAGTTTTGGGGTCCTGGTTTGTAGCTAAAGATGAGGCCAATAACAGGACTGACAATGGGACCAACTGTGAGACCAGGACAGTAGATGAGGAGGATGATCCCATAGTGGGATCCTGGTTCTGGGCAGGAGATGAGGCCCATTTTGAACCAAACTCTAGCCCTGTGTTCAGGGCCATTTGCAGGTCTAGGTGTTCATTTGAGCAGGAGCCTGATGCTTCACACAGGCCCCAGAGCTGGGAAGAGGTCACTGTTCAGTTCAAGCCTGGTCCATGGGGTAGGGTTGGCTTCCCATCTCCAATACCCTTTAGATTTCCAAAAGAAGCAGCATCTATGTTCTTTGAAATGTTTGGAGGAAAGCCAAAGCACATGGAACTTAACCCAGAAGGGGAAGAGCAGGAATCTTTGCTTCAGCCTGATCAGCCTGATCCTGAGTTCCCATTTCAATATGATCCATCCCACAGGTCAGTCAGGGAAATTCGGGAACATCTTAGGGCCAGAGAGAGTGCAGAACCTGAGAGTTGGTCCTGCAGCTGCATACAGTGTGAGCTTAATATTGGTTCTGAAGAGTTTGAAGAACTCCTTTTATTAATGGACAAAATCCGAGATCCTTTTATTCATGAAATATCTAAAATCGCAATGGGTATGAGAAGTGCTTCTCAATTTACCCAAGATTTCATTCGGGATTCAGGTGTTGTCTCACTTATTGAAACCTTGCTCAATTATTCCTCCTCCCGAGTTAGGACAAGTTTTTTGGAAAACATGATTCGCTTGGCTCCACCATATCCAAATCTAAACATGATTCAGACATATGTATGTCAAATGTGTGAAGAAACCCTTTCTTATAGCTTAGATTCCCCTGAGCAAATTTCTGGAATAAGGATGATTAGACACCTCACCACAACTACTGACTATCACACACTGGTTGCCAAGTATATGTCAGAATTTCTCTCCTTACTAGCCATGGGCAATAGCAGAACAAGGTTTCATGTTCTGAAAATACTACTGAATTTGTCTGAAAATCCTGTCATGACAAAAGAACTACTCAGTGATGAAGCAATGTCAGAATTTATGGGCCTTTTTAACAGGAAAGAGACAAATGACAATATTCAAGTTGTTCTAGCAATGTTTGAGAATATTGGTAACAATATCAAAAAGGAGATGGTGTTGTTCACTGATGATGATTTCAGTCTTGAGCCACTTATTTCCGCATTCCATGAAATTGAGGAGTTTGCTAGGGAACTGCAAAGCAAAACAAATGATCAATATGACCCTGAAGCAGGCCAGTAAAATTAGTATGATTAATCACTTGCCTTTGTCCTAATGTTCCTGAGTTACCAATTCCTTGAATAATGTTTTGATTTACATAGTCGGTTGTGTTGTAGTGTACATCTTTATTGCTAGCACAGACTTTGCCCAACTCTGTATGAGCTGAATCATTCTTCTGATGCCAAATGAATATTAGAACTGACAGAACATTTGTTGATATTTGTGTTTTTGTCTAAATTGTGACACTTAGTATTTCAGCTAGAGTGAACTGAGCCATCATAAGTAAGCCAGCTACCCTTCTGATTGTTGTTCTAGTGTGTTGATGTCTATTTGAGTCTTGTGTTTTCAATAAAGTTCTGTTTTAAAGTTGTCAGAAGTCACCCTTCTCCTTGAACTTAAAATATAGATGCAAAGATAACACAGGAACACACACAGATAATTAATCTATAAATAATATGCTCATTGAAAAAGTATATTCTGATGACATTAAATGCAAAGGTTACCATGGGCTGCTACTCAGGGCATACCTCAGGAGAAAAAGAACTCAATTAAGCTGGGCTCTGGAATGTATGAAAGACTGGGTGGTGTGAATAAAAACATGGAGTTGGGAAAAGTTGTTCTATGTGAGTTACCCAGTCAGCCTGGAGTGGCTGGGAGGGGTGTATTAAGGGAGAGAGAGGATGAGATAAGTTTTGAAGAAATAAGAAGTTGAAGTTTGCATCTCAAAATATGGGTGTTTCATTGATACTGCTTAAAAGTTAAAATAATTAAGAAAGTACAGAAAATTAACTGAGACAGGAAAACCATTTCTTCATAATGGTGCCCATGGAAAATGTTATGGTGGTAATACCATACAGCCTCTAAAAGTGATGAGGTATAGATTTTTCAATTGAATAAGAAAATAATAAAGCAAAATGCTTTATTTGGTGGAATAGAAAAGACTGGTATTATACATAGAAAGTATAATTCCATCGTAAAAATAAATGTGGTAAATAGACCAAATGTATGCAGTTTTGACTGTAAAACATAACAAAGGAGTAAACAAATGTGAGAGACTACAACTTCAAAATGACTGGCTTGCCAAGTAAAAATACATAATAAATTAAAGGGAATAAACTTTAAAATTTTCAAAGTTCCTGAATTCACGCTACATGTTTTTCACATTCAAAAATGTAATACATATTCAGACAGAAGCAAAAGTCAGGCATACAGTTGTTTTGGTTTGGGATAGGGGATTTTGGGCAGTCCAGGTTAAGAGTAAATCTGCAAAGTTTTATTATTTTCAGGAAAACAACCAAACATGGTGACCCTGTCATTTTTTTATTTGTCAGGATGGAAAGTGGTATTTTTTCCTACCTGATTCTGGTATGCAAGGTTTATGGGCATAGAGCAAAGTGGTAGTTTTGCCTGCCCTCACAGTGTTTGTTTTGCTTATCAATATTTTTCAAGACATACTGTGTGTGTGTGTGTGTGTGTGTTAATATGTCTCCAGAGTATCATACAGATTAATAAAAATAACTTCCTTCCCAAACCCCTTCCTCATCAAGTATTCCTTGCCAGGCCTGTGCTCCTAAAGAGCAAGGCCCAGGCCTAGCACTAGCACTGGAAGTTCCAGCTCTAAATCCAGCCTTCCTTCAGCTCTCTATCTTCACCAGGGTCAGGAGCTTCAAATTCTTCTAGCAAGCATCTCAGCCTCAGGGGCAGAATATTCTACCATCCATGCTGCAGGGCTGCGGCAGACAGGTGGACTACATGGTCACGTAAAGCTGGTGGTGGGTCACGTGACCACGCTCTCACTTGCAGAAGCACAGAGGTGTGTCGCACTGAAAGGGGACTGGAAGGACATACACCCGACAACTGACAGATGGCCACGGGAGGAGTGGTAGAATGTTGGGCTGGGTGGGTAGGTGTCTCTCCATCCTGAAAACGGATGTCTCAGGCGACTGGAATTACAGCATTTGTTTTTAGAGGGCACAATCCCTCAGCCAGCGTCTGAGCCGGAATCAATCTTTTGCCCAGGAGCTCAAGAGGCAGGAAGTCATCCTGCAGGAGGCAAATGTGGAGAGAAGCAGTGGTTGCTGTTGGAGGAGGTGGGTGCGAGGCTGGGAATGGCATCCATGGGACATGGTGGCTGAGAATAGGTCCGGTGCGGGAAGTCCCTAGGACCATCCTGGGTCTCTGCTTCTCTCACCTTCTGAACACCCCTCCCCCACTCCCAGGCTCCCCGCCCAGCCCAGCTGTGTGTGACTCCATTACTATGTGTCCGGTAAGGGAGGTGGACTCACGGAGGGAGTTGGCTTTAGGGGAGACCAGAGAGAGGAAATGGTGAAGTGACAATTCCTGAACACCCGTGGCGTTTTCTTTAAAAAGTCAGGGATGGGGACTAATGGGATCTATAATTTACATTACCACACCCATCCTCTCACCTAGTTGGCACTCTTTCTTTGCTGTCTTTCAAATGGTCCGGATGGCTAAGCTCAATACTGGGGGCGAGTTGGGGTTGGAGATGAGAGGGGAACAAGATTGACTTTTATTCCAAGGCTCCAACTGACTGGAGGTGTAAGAGCGTAATTAACCTCAATCCCGCCTGCTCTAGGGAAGGTGAGAGGCAACACACTTAAGAGGAAAGAACCTGGGGGCCCCTGGGTGGCTCAGTAGGTTAAGCAACTGACTTCGGCTCAGGCCATTATCTTGGGTTCGTGGGTTCAAGCCCCACATCAGGCTCTCTGCTGTCAGCCCCGAACCCACTTATATATACATATATATATATATACACACACACATATATATACATATATATATATATAATTTTTACACATACACACACACACACACGCACACACACACACACACACACATATATGAATTGGTAGCTTCGGTATGGACTAAATGTTAAAAAAAAAAAAAAAAGAGGAAGGAACCTAGATGCTTTGGGCTCTTCCCATAAGATTTCTTATTGGTATACCAGCAAGCTTCTCAACTCCCAAGACAATCCTTGTATCTCATCCGGGGCAGCAGTGTTCTGGAGGTCTGCCCTGGATATAAGGTTCTGAAAGGGCCTAGATCCATTGTACTCCCAACAGCTCCCTCCCATCTAGGGATGCAAAGGTAAGTGCTCTGTCTGCTCTATCCTAGGTCCATCCCTTTCCCATCCTGAGACTTAGAGGAATGTTTCTAGGAACCACCTATAGAAACCATTTTATGGATGGTCCTACAGGTTCCCCTCTGTCAACCTTCACTTTTTTCCTTGTTTTTGTTTTCTTGGCAAAGCTTTAGACTTGGTGATTTACAGCTCTCCTTTGTGGCACTTCCTTATTTTTCCTTATCTCTTTTGGTCAGAGCTCAGAACTGTGAAAGAGCCACAGTATACCAAAGTTTTTTTAAGGAAAATACAGTTAGGAAAAAATAAATTTTATTAATTCCATTAATTTCTCTATTTGCACATTTTCCAGACTTGAAGCCAGTTGATACATAGAGATCTTTCTCATTCTTTACAGCTGCATAACACTCTCTTGTGCCACTACCATAATTTGTTCAATCACTCTGTATGTGGATATTTATTTCCAATATTTTGCTGTTATAATTAATGGTAGTATAACCTTACGCAAATGTATTTTTGAATGGTTAGAGTTCTGTCTTCAGGGCATATTTATAGAAATGGGGATGGTGGATCAAATGATAGTTATGTGCAGTGTAGTTTTATTAGGTAATCTCAAATATCCCTCCAAAGAGGTATTACACATTTTCACACCCACCAGCAATGTATGAGAGTGCCTGTTTTCCTTCAGCCTTGCCAGTTAACTTAATATCCTTTTAATATTTGTAGAATATATACTGATGTCACCTCTCTTGTTCCTAATGTTAGTAATTGGGTCTTCTGTTTTTTTTTTCATTATCATTGTGGCTAATATATTACCAGAATCCCACCAAGGGCCAACCTTGCAAGCAGACCTTTTTAGGCTAGCAAATTCAGGTCTGCTGTGTTAACTCTTATACACATTTGGTGAATGGTGTTAGAACAATTACCTAGTCATTTGGGAAAAACAAATAAAGTTAGATGAGACTCCAATACATATGACCAAATTCTAGGAAAAATAGGTATCTTAAATATTTTAAAAGATATGGGAGGCTAAAGAGAAAGAAACACTCATTTACCTAGAATAAATATTCTCTTGTGTTATGTAGAGGAAAATGGACATAGATTCTTATGTAGAGGAAAGTGGACATGGATTCTTTCCATGTAATACCAGTATCTTTTATTAGATAGTCTGCCCTACTCCAATGGTTTCCAATGTCTCCTTTGTAGTGTATGGAGTTGGTTTCATATATGTTTCTCAGGTAAATGCTCTCTGGTGTTAGAAATATACAGGTTTGCTTATTGCAGTTTATAATAAGCATTGAGGGTTATCTGAAATGTTATATCCATAATTCACATATGTGATTGGATTCTACAGTTAATTTTATCATTTTATCATATCTTTATTTTTTTATTATGAAATTTATTGTCAAATTGGTTTCCATACAATATCCAGTGATCATCCCAACAGGTGCCCTCCTCAATACCCATCACCCACCCACCCCTCCCTCCCACCCCCCATAAACCCTCAGTTTGTTCTCAGTTTTTAGGAGTCTCTTATGTTTTGGCTCCCTCCCTCTCTAACCACTTTTTTTCCTTCCCCTCCCCCATGGTCTTCTGTTAAGTTTCTGAGGACCCACATAGGAGTGAAAACATATGGAATCTGTCCTTCTCTGTATGACTTATTTCACTTAGCATGACACTCTCCAGTTCCATCCACGTTGCTACAAAAAGCCATATTTCATTCTTTCTCATTTCCACGTTAATTTTATTATATCTTTAATATGATATCATTATATTGACTTCTTTGAAACTCTTGGAATTTCAAAATAGGAAAGTGTGTTGGCCAGGCCAAAAAATATGTCTTTGTGTTGCCAAAGCCACGTTGTTGTCTTTCATGAAGACTTTCATGATGGTGCTTATTACCTAGATGACTTTTTAAAGAATCAACAATTTCTGTACCTAAACCATACCAGATTAGAAGCTGAATTTCCTCACATAGAAAATTAACATCCATTTACATAGGATAAGCTTATAATTAACAAAATCACAAGGCTTATATAGAACCCAGAGTATCAGTTTACTTATTTGTACAGAGAAATAGCAACATCAGAGGAAATAATATAATCCATTGGATTTTCTCACTGTACAACTGTAGGAAATTAAAATCAAAATCAAAAGGTCAATTAACTTGAATTTAAAAGCACTTTTTTCATATATTTTTTTTGAGAGGGAGAGAGAGGGAGAGAGGGAGAGCATAAGTTGGGGAAGGACAGAGAGAGGGAGGGAGAGAATCTTAAGTAGGCTCCACACTCAGCATGGTGCCTGATGTGGGGCTCGATCCCATGACCCTGGGATCATGACCTGAGCCTAAACCAAGAGTCGGACGCTCAACCAAATGAGCCACCCCATTCATATTTAAAGTGTTTAAAAGTTTGTTATAAGGCTAGAAGATAAGATTACTCTTGTTTCAAATTTTTTCAAAAATTTTTCCACCTTTATTTAAATGAATTGACAAAAAAACATTGTGTAAGTTTAAGGTGTACAATGTGATTATTTGATATACATATATATTGTGAAATTATTACCACAAATTTGTTAGTTAACATCCATCACCTCACTAGTTACCTTGTGTGTGTGGTGTGTGTGTTTGTGTGTGTGTGTGTGTGTGTGTGTGTGTTAATAACACTTAAGATCTACTGTCTTAGCAAATTTCAGTTTATAATACACTATTGTTAACTACAGGCATCAGGCTGTACGTTAGATCCCCAGGACTAACTCATCTGATAACTGCAAGTTTGTACCCTTTGAACTACATCTCCCCGTTTCCCTCACCTAATTGGCAACCACCAGTCTACTCTGTTTCTGAGTTTGAATTTTTTAGACTCCACATATGACAACATACAGTGTTCATCTTTCTCTGACTGATTTCACTTAGCATAATGTCCCCAAGGTCCATCCATGTTGTCTCAAATGGCAGGATATCCTTCTTTCTCATGGCTGAATATTATTCACATTTCTAATGTAAATATTATTTACATTTTCTTGATTCATTTATCCATCAGTGCATAATTAAGTGGTTTCCATGTCTTGGCTATTGTGAACAATACTTCAAAGAAACATGGGGGTGCAGATATCTTTTTGAAATAGTGACTTCATTTCCTTTGAATATATACCCAGAAGTTGGATTCTTGGGTCATATGGTAGTTCTATTTTTAAGTTTTTTGAAAATCCTCCACAGTTTTCCATAGTGGCTGTTCCAATTTACATTCCCACCAACAGTGCAAAACAATTCCGTTATCTTCACATTCTTGTCAACACACATATCTCTTGCTCTTTGATAATAGACATTCTAACAGATGTGAAGTGAGATCTCACTGTGGTTTTGATTTGCATTTCTCTAATGATTAGTGATGTTGAACATATTTTCAAGGACCTGTTAGCCATTTATATATCTTCCGAGGAAAACAGTCTATGCAGATCTTAGGCCCATTTTAAAATCAGATGATGATGATGATGATGATGATGATGATGATTACTATTCAGTTGTATTGTTTCCTTATATATTTTGAATATATGGTTTGCAAATATTTTCTCCCATTCTGTATGCTGTGTTTTCATTTTGTTTATCATTTATTTTGCTGTGCAGAAGTTTTTTAGTTTGATATAGTCCTAATTGTTTATTTTTGTTATTGTTCCCTGTGACCTTGGCATCATATCCAAATATATAGTTGCCAAGATCAATATCCTTTTTTTTTTCTTGTAGGAGGAATTTCAGGTATTAAATTTAAGTCTTTAGTCCATTTTGAGTCAATTTTTGTGAATGGTGTAAGATAGGGGTCAACCTTCATTCACTGTCATGTGAATATCCAGTTTCTCAGCACAATTTATTGAAGAGAATGTCTTTGCCCCATTGAGTATTCTTGGCACTCTTGCCAAATATTAGTTCACCATCTATATGTGAGTTTACTTCTGGGGTCTCAATTCTGTTCCATTTCTCTATTTGTATGATTTTATGACAGTACCTTGATGTTTTGATTATCTAGTTTTGAAATAAAGGTTGAAATCAGGAAATGTGATGTCTCCAGCTTCGTTCTTCTTTCTCAATATTTTTTTGGGTATGTGAAGTCTTCCGTGGTTTCATGCAAATTTTAGGATTTTTATTATATTTCTGATAAAATTCCACTGGAATTTTGATAGGGATTACATTTAATTTATATATCACATTGTGTAATGTAATATGGACATTTGAACAATATTAATTATTCTGCTCAGTAAACACAGAACAGTTTTCTATTTGTTTCTTCTTCAATTTCTCTTACCAATATCTTCTAGTTTACAATGTACAGATCTTTCACCTTAAATTTATCCCTAAGTATTTTGTTGTTTTGATGGTATTGTAATTTGAGATTATTTTCTTTGTTTCTTTAACAGTTTGTTGTTAGTGTATAGGAACACAACTAATTTTTCTTTATTGATTGTATATCTTAAAACTTTAACGAATTTGTTCCAACAGTTTTTTGGTTGAGTCTTTAGGATTTTTTTAATTTAGTTTTTTTCTTTTTAATTTACATCCAAATTAGTTAGCATATAGTGCAACAATGATTTTGGGAAGAGATTCCTTAGTGCCCCTAACCCATTTAGCCCAACCCCAATCCCAAAACCCCTGCAGTATCCCTGTTTGTTCTCCATATTTATGAGTCTCTTCTGTTTTGTCCCCCTCCCTGTTTTTATATTATTTTTGTTTCCCTTCCCTTATACTCACCTGTTTTGTCTCTTCAGGTCCTCATATGAGTGAAGTTATATGATTTTTGTCCTTCTCTGACTAATTTCACTTAGCATAACACCCTCCAGTTCCATACATGTAGTTGCAAATGGCAAGATTTCATTCTTTTTGATTGCCAACTAATACTCCATTGTATATATATACCACATCTTCTTTATCCATTCATCCATCGATGGACATTTGGGCTCTTTCCATACTTTGGCTATTGTTGATAGTGCTGCTATAAACATTGGGGTGCATCTGTCCCTTCAAAACAGCACACCTGTATACCTTGGATAAATGCCTAGTAGTGCAATTTCTAGGTCATAGGGTAGATCTATTTTTACTTTTTTGAGGAATCTCCATACTGTTTTCCAGAGTGGCTGCACCAGCTTGCATTACCACCAACAATGCAAAAGAGATCCTCTTTCTCCACATCCTCGCCAACATCTGTTGTTGCCTGAGTTGTTAATGTTAGCCATTCTGACAGGTGTAAGGTGGAATCTCATTGTGGTTTTGACTTGTATTTTCCTGATGATGAGTGAAGTTGAGCATTTTTTCTTGTGTCAGTTAGCCATCTGGATGTATTCTTTGGAGAAGTGTCTATTCATGTCTTTTTCCCATTTCTTCACTGGATTATTTGATTTTGGGGCGTTGAGTTTGATAAGTTGTTTACAGATTTTGGATACTAACCCTTTATCTGATATGTCGTTTGTAAATATCTTCTCCCATTCTCTCAGTTGCCTTTTAGTTTTGTTAATTATTTCCTTTGATGTGCAGAAGCTTTTTATTTTATTGAGGTCCCAGGAGTTCATTTTTGCTTTTGTTTCCCTTGCCTCTGGAGACGTGTTGAGTAAGAAGTTGCTGCGGCCAAGATCAAAGAGGTTTTTGCCTGCTTTCTCCTCGAGGATTTTGATGGCTTCCTGTCTTAAATTGAGGACTTTCATCCATTTTGAGTTTGTTTTTGTGTATGGTGTAAGAAAGTGGTCCAGGTTGATTCTTCTGCATGTCGCTGTCCAGTTTTCCCAGCACCGCTTGCTGAAAAGACTGTCTTTATTCCATTGGATATTCTTTCCTGCTTTGTCAAAGATTAGTTGGCCATACGTTTGTGGGTCCATTTCTGGGTTCTCCATTCTGTTCCATTGATCTGAGTGTCTGTTCTTGTGCCAGTGGCATACTGTCTTGATGATTACAGCTTTGTAGTATAGCTTGAAGTCTGGGATTGTGATGCCTCCTGCTTTGGTTTTCTTTTTCAAGATTGCTTTGGCTATTCCTGGTCTTTTCTGGTTCCATAAAATTTTAGGATTATTTGTTCTAGCTCTGTGAAGAATTCTGGTGTTATTTTGATAGGGATTGCACTGAATATGTAGATTCATTTGGGTATTATCGACATTTTAACAATATTTGTTCTTCCTGTACAGTAACATGGAATCTTTTTCCATTTTTTTGTGTCTTCTTCAATTTCTTTCATAAGCTTTCTATAGTTTTCAGTGTAGATTTTTCACCTCTTTGGTTAGATTTATTCCTAGGTTTTTTATGAGTTTTGGTGCAATTGTAAATAGGATCGATTCCTTGATTTCTCTTTCTGTTGCTTCATTGTTGGTGTATAGGAATGCAACTGATTTCTGTGCATTGATTTTATATCCTGCAACTTTGCTGAATTCATGAATCAGTTCTAGCAATTTTTTGGTGGAATCTTTTGGGTTTTCCATGTAGAGTATCATGTCATCTGCGAAGAATGAATGTTTGACCTCCTCTTGGCTGATTTGGATGCCTTTTATTTTTTTGTGTGTTGTCTGATTGCAGAGGGTAAGACTTCCAATACTATGTTGAATAACAGTGGCAAGAGTAAACATCTCTGTCTTGTTCTTGACCTTAGGGGGAAAGCTCTCAGTTATTCCCCATTGAGGATGATATTAGCGTTGGGCCATTCTTATATGGCTTTTTATGATCTCCAGGTATGATCTTTCTATCCCTACGTTCCTAAGGGTTTTTATAAAGAAAGGATGCTGTATTTTGTCAAATGCTTTATCTGCATCTATTGAGAGGATCATATGGTTCTTGTCCTTTCTCTTATTGATGTGATGAATCACGTTAATTGTTTTGCAGATATTGAACCAGTCCTGCATCCCAGGTATAAATCCCGCTTGGTCATGGTGAATAATTTTTTTTAATGTATTGTTGGATCCACTTGGCTAATATGTTGTTGAGGATTTTTGCATCCATGTTCATCAGGGAAATTGATCTATAGTTCTCCTTGTTAGTGGGGTCTCTGTCTGGTTTTGGAATCAAGGTAATGCTGGCTTCATAAAATGAGTTTGGAAGTTTTCCTTCCATTTTTATTTTTTGGAACAGCTTCAAGAGAATAAGTGTTAACTCTTCCTTAAATGTTTGGTAGAATTCCCCTGTGAAGCCATCTGACCCTGGACTCTTGTGTTTTGGGAGATTTTTGATTACTAATTTGAGTTCCTTACTGGTTATGGGTCTGTTCAAATTTCCTATCTCTTCCTGTTTCAGTTTGGGTAGTGTATATGTTTCTAGGAATTCGTCCATTTCTTCCATATTGTGCATTTTATTGGCATATAATTGCTCATAATATTCTCTTATTATTGTTTTTCTTTCTGCTCTGTTGGTTGTGATCTCTCCTCTTTCATTCTTGATTTTATTTATTTGGGTCCTTCCCTTTTTCTTTTTGATCAAACTGGCTAGTGGTTTCTCAATTTTGTTAATTTTTCAGTGAACCAGCTTCTGGTTTCATTGATCTGTTCTACTGTTTTTCTTGTTTTGATAGCTTTAATTTCTGCTCTAGTCGTTATTATTTCCTGTCTTCTTCTGATTTGGGGTTTTATTTGCTGTTCTTTTTCCAGATCTTTAAGGCATAATGTTAGGTTGTGTATCTGAGATCTTTCTTCCTTCTTTAGGAAGGCCTGGATTGCTATATACTTTCCTCTTACAACCACCTTTGCTGCATCCCAGAGGTTTTGGGTTGTGGTGTTATCATTTTCATTGACTTCCATATACTCTATGATTTCCTCTTTAACTTCTTGGTTAGCCCATTCATTCTTTACTAGGATGTTCTTCAGTCTCCAAGTATTTGTTAACTTTCCAAATTTTTTCTTGTGGTTGATTTCGAGTTTCATAGCATTGTGGTCTGAAAATATACACGGTATGATCTCAATCTGTTTATACTTGCTGAGCGCTGATTTGTGTCCCAGTGTGTAGTCTATTCTGGAGAACATTCCATGTGCACTGGAGGAGAATGTATATTCTTCTGCTTTAGGATGAAATATTCTGAATATATCTTTCAAGTCCATGTGGTCCAGTGTGTCATTCAAAGCCACTGTTTCCTTGTTGATTTTTTGATTAGATGATCTGTCCATTGCTGTGAGTGGGGTGTTGAAGTCTCCTACTATTATGGTATTACTATTGATGAGTTTCTTAATGTTTGTGATTAATTCATTTTTGTATTTTGGTGCACTCACATTTGGTGCATAAATGTTTACAATTGTTAGGTCTTCTTGGTGGATAGACCCCTTGATTATGATATAATGCCCTTCTGCATCTCTTGATACAGTCTTTATTTTAAAGTCTAGATTGTCTGACATAAGTATGGCTACTCCGGTTTTCTTTTGTTGACCATTACCATGATAGATGGTTCTCTATCCCCTTACTTTCAATCTGAAGGTGTATTTAGGTCTAAAGTGGTTCTCTTGTAAACAGCATATAGATGGATCTTGTTTTCTTATCCATTCTGTTACTCTATGTCTTTTGATTGGAGCATTGAGTCCAATGACACTTAGAGTGAATACTGAAAGATATGAATTTATTGCCATTATGTTGCTTGTAGACTTGTGGTTTCTGGTGGTGTTCTCCGGTCCTTTCTAATCTTTGTTGCTTTTGGTATATATGTATGTATGTGTGTATGTATGTATTTATATTTTCATCTATTCTCCCTTAAAATTTCTTGCAGGGTTTTTTAATGGTCACAAACTCCTTTAATTTTTGTTTGTCTGGGAAAATTTTTATCTCTCCTATTTTGAATGACAGCCTTGCTGGATAAAGAATTCTTGGCTGCATATTTTTCTGATTCAACACATTGAATATATCCTGCCACTCTCTTCTGGCCTGTCAAGTTTCCGTGGATAGGTCTGCTGCAAACCTGATCTGTCTTCCCTTGTAGGTTAGGGACTTTTTTTCCCTTGCTGCTTTCATGATTCTCTCCTTGCCTGAGTATTTTGTGAATTTGACTATGATATGCCTTGTTGATGGTTGGTTTTTGTTGAATCTAATGGGGGTCCTCTGTGCTTCCTGAATTTTGATGTCTGCGTCTTTCCCCAGGTTAGGAAAGTTTTCTGCTATGATTCGCTCACATAACCCTTCTACCCCTATTTCTCTCTCTTCCTCTTCTGGGACCACTATGATTCTGATGTTGTTCCTTTTTAATGAGTCACTGATTTCTCTAATTCTTAAATCGTGCTCTTTTGCCTTAATCTCCTTCTTTTTCTGTTTCATTATTTTCCATAAATTTGTCCCCTGTATCGCTCATTATCTGTTCTGCCTCATCCATCTTTGCCGCTGTGGCATCCATCCATAATTGCAGCTCAGTTATAACATTTTTTATTTCATCCTGACTAGTTTTTACTTCTTTTATCTCCACAGAAAAAGATTCTAATCTATTTTCTACTCCAGCTAGTATTCTCATTATTGTGATTCTAAATTTTGCTTCAGACATCTTGCTTGTATCTGTGTTGTTTAAATCCCTGGCTGTCATTTCTTCCTGTTCTTTCTTTTGGGGTGAATTCCTTAATTTTGTCATTTTTTTTAATTTTTAATTTTTATTTTTTATAATGTTTTTCAAGTTTATTTATTTTTGACAGAGACAGAGTGCGAGCATGAGCTGGGGAGGGGCAGAGAGAGAGGGAGACACAGAATCCGAAGCAGATTCCAGGCACCAAGCTGTCAGCACACAGCCTGACACAGGGCTCGAACTCATGAACTGTGAGATCATGACCTGGGCTGAAGTCCGATGCTTAACCAACTGAGCCACCCAGGCACCCCAGTCGTTTCCTCATTTTGAAGGGTGAAAAGGAATTAATGAGGTAGAAAAAAAAATTAAATTAAATAAATTAAAATTTAAAAAATATTAAAATTAAAAAGTTAAACACACACACACACACACACACACACACACACAAATCAAATAAATGATGCTACATCCCAGCTGTGTTTTGGTCTGGGTGTTGAAAGTGGCTTCATAGATTAGAGAAAAAAAGGGGGGGGGTTAGAAAACAAACCAATAAAAAAAACCCAAAACATAATAAAACAAAACAACAAAAAAAAGAAATCATTTTGAAATTTGAAAAATTCATACACTGAACTAGACTAAAATGAAATGATGGAAATAAAATAGAATTTGAAAAATGTTACACAAAAGTAAAGAATACAGTAGAAAAAACTAAAGAAAAATATTTTTAATAAAAATTGAAAATGAATTGTTTCCCTTTCTGTATTCAAGAAAAAGAAATGAAACGAAAAAGAGAATAGAGAAAAAGAAAAAAAGGAAATCGTTTGAAAATTTGAAAAAGTGAATACACTGTAGTAGACTAAATTAAAGTGAAGGAAGTAAAATAGAATTTGAAAAAAAATTATATAAAAATGAAAAATATAGTAAAAAATTCAAATAAAAATAGTTTTAATAAAAATTGAGCATAAAAGTGATTTTTTTCTCTTTTTCTATTCAAGAGAAAGAAAATAAATGAAAAAGAGAAAACAGTCAAAGAAAAAAAAGGAAATCATTTGAAAATTTCAAAAATTGAATACAATGAAGTAGGCTAAATTAAAATGATGGAAGTAAAATAGAATTTGAAAAAAATTTACACAAAAGTAGAAAATATAGTAAAAATTTTAAAGAAAAGTATTTTTAATAAAAATTGAAAAATTAATTTTTTCTCTTTCTGTATTCAAGAAAAATAAGTGAAAAAGAGAAAAAAAACAAAATTGAATAGATGGACCTGCTAACAGATTGTAATACGACTGAAATTACTTCATTTTCCCATAGAAGTCAGACTATGAAGTGCTTTATAGTCCATAAACTAAGCAGGCAGTGAGTCTTGTGTTCCTGAAGAGTGAGGTTTGCCCAGTTGGGTGGGGCTTTGTGTAATGGCTTCGTTCTCCACTAGATGGCACTGCTAGCCTACTGGGGTGGAGTGTTGTGGCATTTGTAGTGGCATATGTACATGTGCAGGAGTGGTGAAAATGACATCACCCAGCTACCCAGCCTCTAGTATCGGAACTCTTTTCTTCCCGATCAGCAATCATGCACCTGTCCTTTGTCTTCAGCTTTCATCCACTCCCTGCTTTTACACACTCTGTGACCAAGCACCAGGTAGTACCTCTCTCCCGAGTTTTGTCTCAGATGCAGCTATTTTCCCTGGCCCCTTACTTTGAGGGACTGCGGCTTTGACCCATTCTGTCCCTCTGTGGAGGGTCTCACCAAGCAATGGCCGAATGCAGGCTGCACACAGGAATGCTTGCTGGACCCTGCTGCTGCTGGTGCCCCACGACTGAGGCCAGGTGCCAGCCCACCCCAGAAAAAGTTCGTGAGATAGTGTAGCAGCAGCATTTCAGAGACGATGGAAAATCACAACACACATCTGGCACCAGGCTTCACCCTTAATGACCTTGTTCCAGCATCAGCGAATGTGGCCGTTCTCTGGGATCTGCTGGGACCAGGTGGCCTCAACAGTCTCTACCAAATGACCTTTCAGGAGTGGAACCACTTTTCCCTGTGTGGCCCAAGAACCTCCCAGACCCCACTCTGCTCCTGGGGATTATCCTTTCCCACAAGAGCTCCACCAGGTATCGAGCTGCGGAGTTGCAGTCTCTGCGCTCCCCTTGTTTACAGTCTTAATGGAATTTAAAACCTTTCCTTTCGCCTTTCTCCTGTCTCCCTTTTTAGTTTAGTCCCTGTTGCTGTTTCCAATTTTCCACTTTCCCTCCAGCTGCTTTTGGGAAGGGATGCTTTTCCCGTATTCTCCCCCACCCCATCTCTGTTCTCTCCACCCGCAAAAGCGGCTCTGTGCCCTCCATGGCTTCTCTATCCCCAAGTTCACCTCTCCGCACTGCATACCTACTGAATTCTGTGGTTCTCATTGTGCAAATTGTTGTGTTAATCCTCAGATCAGTTTTCTAGGTGTGCAGGATGGTTTAGTGTTGGTCTGGCTCTATTTCATGGACACGAGACACACAACAAACCTCCATGCTGTTCTGCCATCTTGGTTTCCCCCACATCTTTACGATTTTTTAAATATAAAGTTATTTTATGTGCAAACACAGATAAGATGTGCACTTATTACTTTCCAATTTAGATGCCTTTTCTTTCTTTTTTTTTTAAATTCTGACACAGTGTTACATTAGTCTTAAGTGTACAACATAGTGATTGAACATCTGTATACATTATGCTATGCTCACGTGTATAGCTACCATTTGTCACTATACAATGCTATTAGAATACCACTGACCATGTTCCCTATTCTATACATTTTATCCTTGTGAATGATTCATTCCATAACTGGAAGCCTGTATCTGGCACTCCCCTTTTCCCATTTTCCCCCTTCCCCTCTGGCAACTATCAGTTTGTTCCTGTACCTATGGGTCTGTTTCTGATTTTTATTTGTTTACTCATTCATTTTTAGACTCCATACATAAGTGAAATCATATGGTATTTTTCTTTGATTTATTGTACTTAGTGTAATACCCTTCAGGTCCATCCATGTTGTTGCAAATGTCAAGATCTCATCTTTTTAATGTGTGACTAGTATCCCATTATATATGTGCATACACACACACACACACACACACACACACACACACTACATTTTCTTCATCCATTAATCTATTGATAGATACTTGGGTTGCTTCCAAATCTTGGCTATTGTAAACAATGCTGCAATAAACATAGGGGTGCATATATCTTTTCAAATTACTGTTTTTGTTTCCTTTGGGTAAATGCCCAGTAGTGGAATTACTGGATCACATGGTAATTATTTTTTATTTCTTTGAGGAACTTCCATACTGTTTTCCACAGTGGCTGCACCAATTTACATCCCACCAACAGTGAACAAGGGTTCCTTATTCTCCACATCCTCACCAACACTTATTATTTCTTATCTTTTTGATTCTAATCATTTTGGCAGGTGTGAGGTGATATCTCATTGTGGTTTTGATATGCTTTTCTCCTATGATTAGTGATGGTAAATGTCTTTTCATGTGTCTTCTATATGTATTTCTTCTTGGGAAAACATGTATTTGGGCCCTTTGTTCATTTCTTAAATATATTATTTGGTGTTTTGGTGTTGAGTTATATAAATTCTTTATATATTGTGGATATTAACCCCTTATTGGATATGATGTTTGCAAATACCTTCTCCCATTCACTCGGTTGTGTTTTGTTTTGTTGATGGTTTCCTTCACTGTGCAAAATCTTTTTATTTTGGTAGTCCCAATAGTTTATTTTTGCCTTTGTTTCCCTTGCTTGAGGAGATATATCTTGAAAATGCTGGTAAGGCCAATATCAAAGGAATTACTGCTTATGTTTTCTTTTAGGAGTTTTATGTTTTCTATCTCACATTTAGGTCTTTAATCTATTTTGAGTTTATTTTTGTGAATACTATAAGAAAGTGTTCCAATTTCATTTTTTTGCATGTAGCTGTCCAGTTTTCCCACAAGCATTTATTAAAGAGACTATAGTTTCCCCATTGTATATTCTTGCCTTTTTTGATATAGATTAATTGACCGTATAAGCATGAGTTTATTTCTGAGCTCTCTATTGTGTTTCATTGATTTGCAGGTGCATTTTTATGCCAGTACCATACTGTTTTGATTACTACAGTTTGTAGTATATCTTGATTTCTGTGATTGTGATACCTCCAGTTTTTTTCTTCTTTCTTTAAGATTGCTTTAGCTATTTGAGGTCTTATGTTCCATACAAATTTTAGTATTATTTCTTCTAGTTCTGTGAAAAGTGCAGTTGGTGTTTTAATCGGGGTTGCATTGATTCTGTAGATTGCTTTGTGTAGTATAGACATTTTAACAATATTAATTCTTCCAATCAATGAATATGGAATAATTTTCTATTTGTTTGTGTCATCTTTAATTTCATCAGTATTTTATCATTTTCAGATTACAGGTCTTTCATCTCCCAACTTAAGTTTATTCTTAGATATTTTCTTCTTTTTGGTGCAGTTGAGAAAATGGAATTGTTTTCTTAATTTCTTTTACTGCTACTTTGTTATCAGTGTATAGAAATGCAACCATTTTGTGTGTACTAATTTTGTATCCTATGACTTTACTGAATTCACTTATTACTTCTGATAGTATGAGGGGATCTTTAGAATTTTCTGTATATAGTATCATGTCATCTGCAAATAGTGACAGTTTTACTTCTTCCTTACCAATTTAGATGCCTTTTATTTCTTTTTCTTCTCTGCTTGCTGTGGCAAGGACTTTCAGTACTATGTTGAATAAAAGTAGTGAGAGTGCACACCCTTGTTTTTTTACCTGATGTTAAAGGAAAAGTTCTCAGTTTTTCACCATTGAGTATGAAGTTAGCTGTGGTTTTGTCATATATGACCTTTATTATGTTGAGATATATTCCCTCTAAACCCAGTTCGTTGAGAATTTTTACTATTAATGGGTATTGAATTTTGTGAAATGCTTTTTCTGCATCTACTGAGATGATCATATAATTTTTATCCTTTTTTTAATGTGGTATATCACATTGATTTGCAAATATTGAAGCAAACTTACATCCCCAGAATAAATCCCACTTCATTGTGGTGAATGATTCTTTTAATATAATATTGAATGTGGTTTCCTAATATTTTGTTGGTAAATTTTTATGGATTCCTTTTATTTCTTTTTCTTGCTTGCTTTCTCTGGTTGGGACTTACAGTGTTTTGTTGAATATGAGTAGTGAAATGTGCACCCTTATGTTTTCCTGATTTTAGAAGAAAAGGTTTCAGTTTTTCACCATTTTGTATAATGTTAGGTATAAGCTGCTTATATATGGTGTTTACTATACCCAGTTTGTTGAGAATTTATCATGAAAGGCTATTGAATTTTTTTTTCAAATGCTTTTCCTGCATCTATTGAGAAGATTATATGATTTTTATCCTTCATTGTGATAAGGTGGTATATCTCATTATTTATTTGGATATGGCAAACCATCCTTTCACCTCAGGGTTAAAATTCCACTGGATCATGGTGTATGAGTTTTAAATGTGCTGTTAAATTCAATTTGCTATTATTTTATTGAGATGCATGCATGTATATTCATCAGGGATATTGGCCTGTTGTTTTGGTATGAAGGGGTTATTGGCCTCATAAAATGAAGTTGAGAGTATTCCCTCTCTAAGTTTTTGAGAAGTGATATTAATTCTTCTTTAAACATTTGGTAAATTCACCAGTGAATTCATCTGGTAGTGGCATCTTCTTCTGGTAGTGGCATCTTCTGAGAGGTGTTTGGTTACTGATTCAATCTCCTTATTCATTATTTGTCTGTTTAAATGTTCTATTTATTCATGATTCAGTCTTGGTAAGTTGTATGTTTGTAGGAGTTATGCATTTCTTTTAAGTAACCCAATTTATTGGCTTTTAATGATTCATAGTAATATGCCACTTTGTATTTCTGCGGTAACATTTGTAATGTCTCTTCTTTCATTTATATATTTATTTATTGAGTCCTCTCTCTTTTTTGCTTGAATAGTCTAGCCAAAGGTTTGTCAATTTTGTTCATCCTTCAAAAGAACAGTTCTTAGATTTGTTGATATTTTCTATTGTTTTCCTTTTCTTTATTTCATTTATTACTTTTTTATTTTAAATTTTTATTTAAATTCTAGTTAGTTAACATATACTATAATATTGTTTTCAAGAGTAGAATTTAGTGATTCATCACTTACATATAAGACAGCCTACACAAGTGCCCTCCTTAATACCCATCACCCATTGAGACCATCCCCCACCCACCTCCCTCTATTACTGCTGTTTGTTCTCTATTGTAAAAATCTTATAGTTTGTTTCCCTCTCTCTCTTTTTCCCTTTCCCATAAGTTCATCTGCTTATTTCATCAATCACTTATAATTGAAATTATATGGTATTTGTCTTTCTGTACACATTCTAGCTCCATCCATGCCATTGCAAATAGCAAGATTTCATTCCTTTTGATGGCTGAGTAATATTCCATTGAATATGTATATCACATCTTCTTTATGTGGCTGAGTAATAGTCCATTGAATATATATATATATATATATATATATATATATATCATATCTTCTTTATCCATATCAATCTATGGACATTTGGGCTCATTCCATAGGTTGACTAATGTTGATAATACTGCTATAAACATCACGGTACATGTAACACTTCTAATCTGAATTTTTGTATCCTTTGGGTAAATACCTAGTACTGAAAATGCTGGTTTTGTTGAAGATACTGTCTTTTTTCCACTGGGTATTCTTGACTACTTTGTCGAAGATGAGTTAACCTTATAGTTGTGGGTCCATTTCTGTCTTTTCTATTTTGTTCCATTGATCTGTGTGTCTTTTTTTGTGCCAGGACCATACTGCCTTGATGACTACGGCTTTGTAATATAGCTTAAAGTCCAGAATTGTGATGCCTCCAGCATTGCTTTTCTCTTTCAGGATTGTTTGGCTATTTGAGGTCTTTTGTGGCTCCTTACAAATTTTAGTATTGTTGGTTCTAGCTCTGTGCAAAATGCTGGTGGTGTTTCTATAGGGATTGTGTTAAACTTGCAGGTTTCTTTGGGTAGTAAAGTCATTTTAACAATGTTTGTTTTTCCAATCCATGAGCAGGGAATGCTTTTCCATTGTTTTGTGTCCTCTTCAATTTCTTTCATAAGTAGAAGTTCTATTGTTTTCAGAGTACAGATATTATACCTCTTTGGTTAGGTTATTCCTATATATCTTTTGGGTTTTTGTGCAATTGTAAATAGGATTGATTCCTTGATTCCTTTTTTTTTGATGCTTCATTATTGTTGTATAGAAATGCAAGAGATTTCTGTACATTGATTTTATATCCTGCAACTTTGCTGATTTCATGTATTAGTTCTAGCAATTATTTTTGGGGTCTTTCAAGTTTTCTTCATAGAGTATCATGTTGTCTGCATATAGTGAAAGTTTGACTTCTTCCTTGCCTATTTGGATGCCTTGTATTTCTTTTTATTGTCTGATTGTGGAGACTAAGACTTCCAGTAATATGTTAAATAGTTATGATGAGAGTGGATATCCCTGTCTTGTTCCTGAAAATAGAGGAAAGCCTCTCAGTTTTTCCCATTGAGGATAATATTACATGTGGGTCTTTTGTATATGGCTGTTATGATGTTGAGGTATGTTTCATCTATCCCTACTTTGTCGAGGGTTTTTGTCAAGAATGGGTGTTATATTTTGTCTAATGCTTTTTTTCATCTATTGAGAGGATCATATGGTTCTTTTTTCTTTCTTATATTAATATGGTGTATCACATTGATTGATTTTCAAATACTGAACCAGCTCTGCATCCCAGGAATAAATCCCACTTGATAGTGGTGAATAATTCCTTTAATGTGATGTTAGATTTTATTTACTGGTATCTTGTTGAGAACTTTTACATCCAGGTTCATCAAAAATATTGGCCTATAATTCTCCTTTTTAGTGGGGTCTTTGGTTTTGGAGTCCAGGTAATGCTGGCCTCGTAGAATGAGTTTGGAAGTTTTCCTTCCATTTCTATTTTTTGGAACACTTTAAGAAGAATAGGTATTAACTCTTCTTTAAATGTCTGCTAGAATTACCCTGTGAAGCTATCTGGCCCAGGACTTTTATTGTTGGGAGATTTTTTTATTACTGATTCAATTTCTTTGCTTGTTATGGGTCTGTTCAAATTATCTATTTCTTCCTTTTTCAGTTTTGGTAGTGTGTGAGTGTCTAGGAATTTGTCCATTTCTTCCAGGTTGCCCAGTATGTTGGCATATATTTTTTTATAATATTATCTTACAATTGTTTCTATTTCTGTGGTGTTGTTGTGATCTCTCCTCTTTTATTCATGGTTTTATTTATTTGGGTCCTTTGTCTTTTTGATAAAACAGGTTAGGGGTTTATAATTTCTATTGATTCTTTCAAAGAACCAGCTCTTAGTTTCATTGAACTATCCTACTGGGGTATTTTTGTTTCTATATCATTTATTTATGCTCTAATCTTTATTTTTTCCCTTCCTCTGCTGGATTTAGGCTTTTTGCTCTTACTTTTCTAGCTTCTTTAAGCGTCGGGTTAGGTTGTGTCTTTGAGACAATTTATGCCTCTTCAGGTAGACCTGTATTGCAATATACTTCCCACTTGGGACTGCCTTTGCTGCATCCCATATGTTTTGGATTGTCATGTTTTCATTTTCATTCGCTTCCATGTACTTATTATTTCTTCTTTAATTTCCTGGTTAACCCATTCATTCTTTAGCAGGATATTCTTTTTTTAATTTTTTTTAATGATTATTTATTTTTGAGACAGAGACAGAGCGTAAACAGGGGAGGGGCAGAGAGAGAGGGAGACACACAATCTGAAACAGGCTCCAAGCTCTGAGCTGTCAGTCCAGAGCCCAACGTGGGGCTTGAACCCACGAACTGTGAGATCATGACCTGAGCCAAAGCCAGATGCCCAACCGACTGAGGCACCCAGGCGCCCCTAGTAGGATATTCTTTAGCCTCCATATATTTATGGTCTTTCCAAAGTTTTTCTTGTGGTTTACTTCAAGTTTCATAGCATTGTGGTCTGTAAATATGCATGGTATGATGCTTGTTGAGCACTAACTTGTGACCCAGTATGTGATCTATTCTGGATAATGCTCCATGTGCACTAAAAAAATGTGTATTCTACTGCTTCAGGATGAAATTTTCTGAAAATATTTTAAGTCCATCCAGTCCAGTGTGTCATTCAAAACGATTGTTTTCCTTGTTGATTTTCTGCTTAATCTATCCATTGCTGTAAATGTGTGTTAAAGTCCCCTGCTATTACTGTATTATTATCAGTGAGTTTCTTAATGTTTGTTATTAATTGTTTGGCATATTTTTGTCCTGCCAATTAGGGGGCATATTTATTCACAATTGTTAGATTTTCTTAATTATGATGTAATGTCCTTCCTCATTTCTTGTTACTGTCTTTGTTTTAGAATCTAGTTTGTCCGATATAAGTATGGCTACTACAGCTTTCTTTTGATGTCTACTAGCATGAAAGATGGTTCTCCATCCTCTCACTTTCAATCCGCATGTGTCTTTCAGTCTAAAATTAGTCTCTTATAGGGAGCACAGAGATGTCTCTTGTTTTTTTTTTCCCCATTCTGATACCCTATATCTTTTGATTGGAGCATTTAGTCCACTTACATTCAGAATGATTATTGGCAGGTATGAATTTAGTGCCATCGTGTTACCTTTAATTTTTTTTTTCTGGTGATGTTCTCTGTTCCTTTCTTTGTTACTTTTAGTCTTTTTTTTTCCCCACTCGAAGATTCCCCTTTAATATTTCTTGCAGGCCTGGCTTAGTGGTCACAAAATAGTTTAGTTTTTATTTGTCTGGGAAACTATCTCTATTTCTATTCTGAATGACAGTTTTCTGGATAAAGAATTCTGGAATGCATATTTTTCCTATTCAGCATGTTGAATATATCATGACACTCCCTTCTGCCCTGCGAAGTTTTTGGGAACAGATCTGCTGGGAACCAGATCTTTTTTCCCTTGTAGGTTAAGGATTTTTTTTCCCTTGTTGCTTTCAGAATTCCTTCATTGTCTGTGTGTTTCTTTAATTTGACTGTGATATGTCTTGGTATTAGCTAGCTTTTGTTGAATTTAATGGGAGTTCTCTGTGCTTCTTTTTTTTTTTTTTTTTTTAAATTTTTTTTTTCAACGTTTTTTATTTATTTTTTGGGGGACAGAGAGAGACAGACAGAGCATGAACGGGGGAGGGGCAGAGAGAGGGAGACACAGAATCGGAAACAGGCTCCAGGCTCTGAGCCATCAGCCCAGAGCCTGACGCGGGGCTCGAACTCACGGACCGCGAGATCGTGACCTGGCTGAAGTCGGACGCTTAACCGACTGCGCCACCCAGGCGCCCCTCTCTGTGCTTCTTGAATTTGATTATTTGTTTCCTTCCCTGGCTAGGGAAGTTTTCAGCTATACTTTTCTCAAATGAACCTTTTCCTCTCTCTTCATCTTCTGGGACTCCTCCTTATGCTTTAAGGAGTCGCTGATTTCTATTATCTACATTCATGATGCAATACTTTTCCTTCCCTCTTCTTTTCAGCTTCATTATTTTCCATATTTTTATCTTCTAAATCACTGATTCATTCATCTGCTTCATCCATCCTCATTGTCACGGCCTCCATTTTGCTTTGCATCTCAGTTATAGCATTTTTAATTTCAGATTAACTAGTTTTTACTTCTTTTATCTCTGAAGTAAGGGATTCTATAGTATCTTCTATGCTTTTTTTTCAAGCCCAGCTAGTATCCTTACAATTTTTGTTTTAAATTCTAGTTCAGACATCTTAATTATATCCGCATTAATTAAATCCTTAGCCATTACTTCTTCCTGTTCTTTCTTTTGGGGTGAATACTTCTGTCTTGTCATATTGTCAAGGTCACTGTTTTTTTTTTTTTTGTATGATTGTTAGGAAAGCCTGTTATACTCCTGCTCTTAAGAATAATGGCTATATTAAGAAGTGGTCACACCTCCATTAAAAGGAAGCTAGATCCTATATCTTTCCCTTAGAGCTGCAGCTTTGCAACACTCTGATCAGTAGACTTGGTGCATAAAAAAGGTTTGTACTGGTCTTCTTGTGGTGTGGACTGCTGAACTAAATCTCAGGTTGACCTGCCCTTGCCCTAGTGGAGATACACCTGCAGGGCACAGGGGAGCAGGGTTTGGTGTAAGCAACTCTGGGCTCCACTTTTGTTGTGTTGTGTTGCTCACTGAAGCTGGTCAGTGCTGATGGGTAGAGGAGGGAGGAGGGTAATGGCATCACCACACTCTCTCATCCTAGGAGCAGGGAGCTCTTGCCTACCACTCTTTAGGAAGCCCTCACAGAAAAGCAAACAATCATTTATCACTTCCCCAGCTTCATCTAGATCTCTGTCTTCACCCTGTCTGTGTCTGAGCTTTGTGCCTGCCAAGCAGCACATCACTCCTCTGTCTTATCTCAAGCTCTGTGGCTGTTTTTCAAAACTCCCAATTTTAGAGATATGTGGAGCACATATACACACAGATCCTCTCTGGGTGAGTGTTGCTGCACTGTGGCTGGTGCTGGCTTGTCCCAGAAACCAGTTGCATGACCACACAGTAGTTCATAATTTATGGTAAAGCACAGCAGAAAGCCAGCACCAAGGCTCACTGCCCTCACCTGATGTCCCCATTCCTATGTTAGTGAATGGGGCAGCTCATTGGAGCCTACCCAGGTATTTTGTCCCATGATTGGCCGTGCCACCTCTCCCAAATGCATTCCAAACAGGGGAACTGCTTCTCTGCATGTGACCGAGAGTATCCTCAGACCATGTTGCCCTGGGTCCCACCCTCCTTCCCCATTGGAGTACCCCTAAGCGCAACACTGGCGATGGCATAAACCTCCAAACCTTTAGACTGTGCACTCTGCTGTTTATAAAAATTTGTAGTATTCATCCTCTCTTTTCCCAGTCAATAGTGTTGGGGAAGAGTTTTTCTTGTATAATTCCTTATATGCACTTTCACCCTTTCTCTCTCTCTCTTCCTTTCTCACTCACTTCTCTCTCTGTGATCAGATCTCCCTCTGCATCACAGCACCCGCAGCTCTTTTCTCCCCCATATCAACTCTCCACAGCTCCTACCTTCCATGATATGACATTTTTCTCAACTCTAGCTGTGCATTTTTGAACCCTCAATCCTCAGATCGATTTATTGTGTGTTCAAAATGATTTGTTATTTATCTAGCTGTGTTTGTTTGAGGGACAAGGTGAGCCTAGGTTTCTCCCTACTCTTGTGTTATCTTAACTCTACTCTTATTTCATATACTTTTGCATATTTTTATTTAGTTTTTTATTTTGAGAGACAGTGTGTGTGTGTGTGAGTGGGGGAAGGACAGGGAGGGAGAGAGAAAATCCCAAGCAGGCTCTGCACTGTCAGCATGGAGCTGGATGTGGGCTCGAACCCACAAACTGAGATTATGACATAAGCCAAAGTCAGATACTTAACCAACTGAACTACACAGGTACCCAGTTCTTCTGCTTGATTTTTATTATTTACTTCTTTAGGCTAATTTTGGTCTTAGTTTGTTCTTCTTTTTCTAGTTTTGTGAGATACGTTAGGTTGTTTGAGATCTTTCTTTATTCTTAAATAGGCATTATAGCTATAAACACTACTCTTAGAAATACTTTAGTTGAATCCCATAAGTTTTGGTATGTTGTGTTTCTATATTCTTTGATGTCAATGTTTTTTAAGTTTCTTTTCAGATTTCTTCTTTGATTCATTGGTTGTTCAACATGTGTTTAATGTCCACATATTTGTTAGTTTTCCAATTGTCTTTCTATTATTGATTTCTAGTTTTATGCCATTGTTGTAGAAAAATATTATTGGTATATTTTAATCATTTTGAATTTGTTAAGACTTGTTTTGTAATCTAATATATGATCTATTCTGGAGAATGTTCCATATTCACTTGAGAAGAAAGTGTGTTTTGCTGCTGTTGAATAGAATGTTCTATATATGCCTGCTGTGCACATTTTGTCTATAGTGCTGCTCACATCTGCTTTTTGATTATTCATTTTCTTCTTGGATGATATATCCATAGTTAAGAGTGGAGTATAAATGTCATTTACTATTAATATATTGTTGTTTATTTCTCCTTTGAGTTCTGTTAGCATCTGCTATATATATTAAGGTGCTCCAATGTTTGGATCCTACACTGTTTACAACCGTCACATCTTTATAATTGATCCTTTTATCATTATATAATGATTGTATTTGTCTCTTGTGACTACTTTTAAGTTAAAGTCTATTTTGTCTTATATACATATACCCTCTGTCCAAAAGTTGTAATTATGCCACTTCACTTTTACAAAAGACCTGCATTAGTACAGTAATAGATTTTTTTCATGAAAGTGAAAATCCTCTTCGGATTTCTCTCCATTAGTGAAAACAGGTAGTAATGTAGTTCTTTCATAAAAGCAAAGTTGTAGCACAAAATATACACAGATTAGTGGAACAAAATAGAAAACCTCGAAGTAAACCCATAATTATATAGTCAATCTTTGACAAAGGAGGAAAGACTATGCAATGGGTAAAAGACAATCTCTTCAACAAATCGTGTTGGGAAAAATGGACAGCAACATGCAAAAGAATAAAACTGGACTACTTTCTTACATCATACACAAAAATAAACTCAAAATGGATGAAAGACCTAAATATGAGACTTGAAACCATACAAATCCTGGAAGAGATTTCAGGCAATCCTTTCTCTGACATTGGCCATAGCAACATTTTTTTCTACCTATGTCTCCTGAGGAAACTGAAAGAAAAGTAAAAATAAACTATTGGGATTACATTAAAAAAAAAAAAAAAACTTCTGCACAGTGAAGGAAACAATAAAAAATCTAATAAGCAACCTACTGAATGGTAGACAATATTTGCAAACAACATATCAGATAATGGTTTAGTATCCACAATATACAAAGAACTTATACAACTCAACACCCAAAAAACAAATAATACAGTTTACAAAGGGGCAGAAGACATGAACAGACAATTCTCCACAGAAGACATCCAAATGGCTAGCAGATACGTGAAAAGGTGCTTAATATAACTCATTATCATGGCAAAAGTTCTGAATAAGATTTCATCAGAGTGAAAAGATCTCTACATGGGTGTTGGAAGTCTTGAAGTCTATCTAGTACTGGCTCTGCCATTAACTAGCTCTAAATGTGTATGTCTAATAAAGAATAATAAAGTAGTAATAAAAAATATCACTCATTATCATAGAAATGCAAATCAAAACTGCAATGAGATATCACCTCATACCATGTAGAAGGGCTAAAATCAAAAACACAAGAGACGACAGATGTTGGCAGGCAGGTGGAGAAAAAGAAAACCTCTTGCAGTTTTGGTGAGAATGCACACTGGTGCAGACACTGTGGAAAACAGTATGGAGTTTCCCCCCAAAAGTTACAGGTAAAACTACCCTTTGATCCAGTAATTGCACTACTGGGTAATTACCCCCCAAATATAGAAACATGTATTCAAAGTGATACATGCACTCCTATGTTTATAGTAGAATTATTTACAAAAGCCAAATTATGGAAGCAGTCCAGGTGTCTACCAACAGAAGAATGGATAACAAAGATGTGGTATATGTGTACAGTAAAATCTTGGTTTGCGAGCATAATTTATTCCAGAAACATGCTTGTAATCCAAAGCACTTGTATATCAAGCGAATTTCCCCTTAAGAAATAATAGTAACTCATATGATTTGTTCCACAAACCAAAAATATTCATATAAAAGCGATTATAATACTGTAACATAATACAAAATAATAAAAAATACAAAAACATAAAGAATAAGCTAACTAACCTGCACTTACCTTTGGAAACCTTTGTGGCTGGTGTGAGGGAGATAAGAGAGAAGAGGGTTATTGTGTAGGAAGAATTTCACTAATGGACTTACTGCTATCTATTCACTCAATGGAATCTCTATCTTTTCATGCAACTTTAGCAAGGGACCTATCCAATGACACTTTCATTTGCCTCCTTTTGAGAATTTTGGGGAAATGTGACATTATATTGTTGTTTAACAGATTCATTGCTCGCACTGTTACAGATTTATTTGGGTGGTGCTTTTCTACAAAATTTTGCAGTTTCCCACATTTTACACATCTCCCTAATCTCATTTGAAGAGAGGGATTCCTCTGCCTTTTTCTCCTCCTCCTCTGCAGATGAGATATCCTCAGTAACCTCTTGCTGTTGCTCATGATGCAGATCCACCAATTCACCAGTGGTCAGCTCCTGGGCATGTTCTTCTACCAGCTCTTGACTATCATCCTCATTCACCTCCAGTCCCATGGTATTCCTCAAGGACACAATTTCATTCACAACTGGCAGTTCCTGTTCAAGAGCAAGCCCCTCTACGTCATGTCCAAGAATGCAATCAGGCCACAGTCTTCTCCAAGCAGAATGGAAGGTTCTCTGGGTGACCTTATCCCAGGATTTATAGATGATCTTGAGGCCATTCACGATATGGAGCTGATTTTTCCAAAACTCTCAGAGGGTAAGTTTTTTTTTCCCCCTTTGGTCACCTCGAAACATCGCTGAAATAGTGCTTTGATGTAAAGCTTTTTAATGTTTCAAATGACCTGTTGATCCATGGGTTGGAGGATTGGAGTGGTGTTGGGAGGAAGGAACTTGACCCAAATGAACTCGAATTCCTCCGTAAGTTGTCCTCAGAGCCTGGAGGATGAGCAGGAGCATTACCCATAACCGGCAAGGCTTTGAGTGGCAGATTCTTTTCTATAAGGTATTTCTTCACTGCAGGACCGAACCTCGTTAATCCACTCAATGAACAAGATACGAGTGACCCAAGCCTTGTTGTTGGACCCCACATAATTTTAACTGTCTCTTCTACACCTTGCATTTCTTGAAGGCTCATGGATTCTCGGAATAATACATGAGCAGGGGCTTGACTTTGAAATCCCCACTTGCATTAGCACAAAACAAGAGGGTAAGATGTTCTTTCATGGGCTTGTGACTGGGCATTGCATTCTCTTCTTCTGTAATGTAGGTCCTATTTTGCATCTTTTTCCAAAATAGCCCTATCTCATCGCAGTTAAAACCTTGCTCCAGCAGGTAACACTCGGAAACCATGTTCACACAGGGCTGCTGTCAGGGCTCCCTGGTTTGCCATGCCTGGTGGCTGGGTTCCATGGTCAGGTGGGCCCAGAGTCTGGACTTTGGGATTCATGATTAGAGAAGGTTTCAGGTTGTGCTCTACAAACAGGAAAAGGTACAGGTTTTGCCTTGTAGTTGGCCAGAGCCATAGAGTACCTCTCCAATTGGGCAGGCTGCTGGCTGTGCTCTACTTTTGGGTTAAGTAGCTGCCCAGGATCCCTAGTCTGATGTAGCTACAGTTTATACTTTCTGATTGGGCAGAATTAGTGGTTAGGCTCCTCATCTGGGTGAGGCAGAAGGCTGTGTTCACCAATTAGGCAGTGTCATAGACTTGACATCATGGCTGAGCAGGTTTGCTACCCAGGCATCATGGTTGTGTGAAGCCACAAGCTCTGCTTCACAGTTAGTTGGGGTTGCTACCTGCACTACCTGCTGAAGTACCACTATAGGCTGAACACTGAGGCTGTCCAGGATTGTTATTGAGGTCAGAGTAGGTAGGCAGGTGAAGGGAGTTACTTGCTTGGCTTCTCCCCAAGAAGGGCTGAATAATGTAGTCTACAGTTGCCCAGGATCTCTGGCCAGACTTCCTGATTGGGCAGAGCTGGAGGCTATGCCTAACAATTTAGGGGGAAAGTTGCCTTGGCTCTTGGCCTGAGAGAGGCTGTAGACTGTGTTCCATTGTTGATGACATCATACTTTGGGCTTTGGCATCTAGAAGAGCCAGATGCTATGCTATCCTATGCTATGCTATGCTATGCTATGCTATGCTTTGCTATGCTTTGCTATGCTATTCTATGCTATGCTATGCTATTTATGTATTTGTTTATTTAATTTGTATGTATTGTATTTGCAGTTTCATAGGGATGTTGGCTTGTCTCCTGGAATGTTTGGGGTCGTGGACTGTGTTCTGAATTTGCCTGGAATTGCTGTTTGGGCTCCCATCTCAAGAAAGGCTGGAGTCTATGCTCCACATTTTGGCAGGGCTGCTTACTTGTTTTCCTGTCTGAATAGGCTATAGGATGGGCTCCACAATTGCCTGTGGTCTATAGCCAGGCTTCCTGGTTGGGCAGGGCTGTAGGATGTGATCAACAGTTGGGCAGGGTAGCTGGCTTGCCACCCTCTGCAGGCAAAGTCATAGGATGGACTTCATGGGACAGCTTGTTGGCTAAAGACCCAAACCAGGCAGAAATGCCAACTGAGCTCCATGGCCACTTGGGTCCACTGGCTCAGTTTTACAGATGCCTAGGCTCTCTGCATGGGAGCTACTGCCAATAGGAAAACAGTCTGCTTGCTCTGACCCTCACCCCCTTTTCATCTCTAGCAGATTCCCTTTAGTCTAGCCCCACTGGTTGCCTCAGTGATCTCCATGAAGTAAGACTGAATTGAAGAAGAAGAAGAAGAAAAAAAAAAAAAGGATTTTGTGCCAAAATCAGATGTGCTACATCAAAGCACAAATTATTTTTGTAGCAAAATTTTCTTGATTAAAGTAGCTATGAGCACATTTACATTTTGATGAAAGCTCCTATGTCTTTGAATATTGGTTACATAATTTGCGACTTATGGAAGAACAGTCCATATATTTACTGTGTTAAGAGCATTGCCATGGAATATTTCATTATAGGATATTTGGACAAAGATCTGATTTCTTCAGAGGAAAGCAAGTAACTCCATTTAGAAGTCCACCAGCTCTGATATTGTTAATTTATTAATTAGAAAACTTGTTATCAATATATGGAATAAAGAATTTAAACACAGAAGTCACAAAAATACAGCCTTATTGCAGAAACAGTAAATAAAGGTAGCATTTTGTTTTGTTTTGTTTATTCAAGTTTTACTTAAATTCTAGTTAGTTAAAATAGAGTGTAATATTAGTGTCAGGTGTAGAATTTAGTGATTCATCATTTATGTACAACATCCAATGCTCATCACAAGTGCCCTCCTTAGTACCCATATCTATTTAACCCATCGCCTTTGTCCATCTCCCCTCTATTAACCCTCAGTTTGTTCTATATAGTTAAGAATCTATTTCCCGGTTTGCCTTTTTTTTTTTTTTAATTTCCCTGTGTTCATCTGTTTTGCTTCTTAAATTCTACGTATGAGTGAAATCATACCATATTTTTCTTTCTATAACTGACTTATTTCACTCAACATAATACACTCTAGCTCCATCCAAGTCGTTGTAAATAGAAAGATTCTATTCTTTTTTATGGCTGAGTAATATTCCAACGTGTGTGTGTGTGTGTGTCTGTGTGTGTGTGTCACATCTTTTTTTCCCTATTCATCAGCCGATGGACATTTACACTCTTTCCATAACTTGACTATTGTAGATAATGTTGCTATAAATGTCAGGATGCATATATCCCTTTGAATTAGTATTTTTGTATCCTTTGGGTAAATACCTAGTAGTGTATTTGCTGTGTTATAGGGCAGTTCTATTTTTAACTTTCTGAGGAATCTCCATACTATTTTCCAGAGTGGCTGCACCAGTTTGCATTCCCACCAACAGTGTAAGAGTGTTCCTCTTTTTCTGTATCCTTGCCAATACCTTTTGTTTCCTGTGTTAATTGTAGCAATTCTGACTAGTGTGAGGTGGTATCATGGTTTTGATGTGTATTTCCTTGATGATAAGTGATGTTGATCATGTTTTCATGTGTCTGTTAGCCATATGTATATCTTCTTTAAAAAAATGTCTATACATGTCTTCTGCCAATTTTTAATTGGATTATTTGGGTATTGGGTGTTGAGTTTGATAAGTTATTTTTATATTTTGGATACTAACACTTTATCAGATCTGTCATTTGCAAGTATCTTCTTTCATACCAAAGGTTGCCTTTTAGTTTTGTTGATTGCTTCCTTTGCTGTGCAGCTTTTAATCTTGATGAAGTCCAAATAGCTTATTTTTGCTTTTGTTTCTCTTGCCTCAGGAAACATATTTAGTAAGAAGTTGCTCTGGCCCATATCAAAGAGGTTACTGCCTGTATTATTCTCTAGATTTTTATGGTTACCTGTCTCACATTTAGGTCTTTCATCCATTTTGAATTTATTTTTGTGTATCATATAATAACATGGTCTATTTTCATTCTTCATGTTGCTGTCCAGTTTTCCTATTTGTTGAAGAGATTGTCTTTTCCATTGGATATTCTTTCCTGCTTTGTCCAAGGTAAGTTGACCACATAGGTAACATTTATAATGAGAGGAGAATGGAATAAAATATCCTAGACATATTGTGACAATGGATTAACTGTTTAAAGTAAATAAACTCAGGTTTCCATTCAAAGCATACACCTAGAAAAATCAGAGAAATTTTTTTTCAAACCCTTTCTCCTTTGCTATAAAAGAAAACCATGATCTGTGTACAAAAAGTTATATATCATGACCAAGTGGGATTTTACTCAGGTATAAAGGGCTGGTTCAATATTCAAAAATCAATTAATGTAGTCCATCACATCAACAGACTAAAAAAGAAACACCACATAATCATACCAATAGATACAGAAAAAGCATTTGGTAAAAATATGACACCCATTTTTGATAAAAACTTTCAAACTAAGAAGAGGGGAAACTTCTCAACATGATAAAGAAAATCTACAAAAGCTTACATCTAGCATCATACATAATGGTGAGAAGTCAGAACCTTTCCCACAAAGATCAGCAACAAGACAAGAAGTCTTTCCTCACTATTACTTTTCAACTTTGTATTGGAAGTTCTTGTTAATGCATTAATGCAAGATAAAGAAATAAAAGGGATGTAGATTTAGAACAAAAAGCAATAATAAAACTTTGTTCAAAGGTGACATCATTGCCTATGTAGAAAATCTGAAATAGTTGACAAAAACCAAACAAAAAACCCTCTGGAGCTAAATGAATATAACAAAGTTGTAGGATATAAGGTTAATATAATGTAAAATGGCCGGGGTGCCTGTGTGGCTCATTAAGTGTCTGACTTCGGCTTAGGTCATGACCTCACAGCTTATATGTTCGAGCCCCACATCGGGCTCTGTGCTGACAGCTCAGAGCCTGGAGCCTGCTTTGGATTCTGTGTCTCCCTATCTCTCTCTGCCCCTCCTCCACTCACACTGTCTTTCTTGCTCAAAAAATAAATACATTAAAAAAATTTTTAAATGGCCATTGCTTTCTTGTATACCAACAATGAGTAACTGGAATTTGAAATTAAAAACACAATGCCATTTACGTTTGCCACCATTTACGTAAGTCACCCCTAAAATGAAATAATTGTGTAAAATCTACAAAATGTGTATAAGATCCATGTGAGGAAAATTACAAAACTCTGGTGAAAGAATTCAAACGAGATAAATAAATGGAGAGGTGTTCCATGTTTGTGGATAGGAAGAATCAGTATTGTGTAAATGCCAGTTCTTCCCAACTTTATAGATTCAGTGCAGTCCCAATCAAAATCCCAGCAAGACATGTAGACATTGATACGCTGATTCTCAAGTTTATGTGGCAAGGAAAAAGACACAAAATATCCAACACCATATTTAAAGAGAAGAACAGGGGCGCCTGGGTGGCTCAGTTGGTTAAGCGTCCAGTTTTGTCTCAGGTCATGATCTCATGGTTTGTGAGTTCAAGCCCTGCGTTGGTTTCTGTGCTGACAGCTCAGAGCCTGGAGCCTGCATTGGATTCTGTGTCTCCCACTCTCTCTGCTCCTCACCTGTTCTCTTTCTCTCCCTCTCTCTCTCTCTCTCTCTCTGTGTTCCTCCCCTGTTCTCTCTTTCTGTCTCTCTCTCTTTTTCTCAAAAATAAATATTTAAAAAATATATTTAAAAAATAAAGAGAAGAACAAAGCTGGATAATTTTCACTATTTGACCTTAAGACTTACTATAAAGCTACAATAATCTAGACAGTATGATACTGGTGAAAGAATGACAAATAGATCTATGGAATAGAATTGAGAGTCTGGAAATAGACCCATATAAAAATAGTGAACTGATCCTTGATAAAGGAGTAAAGGCAATAAAATGGAGACAAGTTAGTCTTTTTAGTAAATGATGTTGGAATAACTGTACATCCATAGGCAAAAAAAATTAGTCACAGACTTTATATTCTTCACAAAAATTAACTCAAAATGCATCACAGAGCTAACTGTAAAATGCAAAACTATAAAACACCTAGAACCTGACATAAAAGAAAATCTTGGTGACCTTGGGATTGGTGATGACATTTTAGTACAACACCAAAGGCACAGTCTATGAAGACAAAAAATAACTTGGTAGGCTGGACTTCATTAAACTGAAAAATTCTGTTTTGAGGGGCACCTGGGTGGCTCTGTCAGTTAAGCATCCAACTTCAACTCAGGTCATGATCTCATGGTTCGTGAGTTCCAGCCCTGCGTCAGGCTCTGTGCTGACAACTCAGAGCCTGGAGCCTGCTTTGGATTCTGTGTCTCCCTCTCTCTCTTCCCCTCCCCCATTCACGTTCTCTCCATCTCTCTCTCAAAAATAAATAAACATTAAAAAAACTAAGGCTGTAACGAGAGAAAGAAAGACATTACATCATAATTAAGGGATCTATCCAAGAAGATCTAACAATTGTAAATATTTGCATCCAAATTGGGAGCACACAAATATATCATTCAATTAATAATAAACATAAAGAAACTCATTGATAATAATACCATAATAGTAAACTTTAATACCCCACTTACAGCATGAGCAGATCCTCTGAGCAGAAAATCAACAAGGAAACAGTGGGTTTGAATGACACACTTGACCAGGTGTACTTAAGAGATAAATTCAGACCATTTCATCCTAAATCAGAAAAATACACATTCTTCCTAAGTGCATATAGATATTTTTCCAAAACAGAACACATACTAGGTCACAAATCAGCCCTCAACTGGTACAGAAAGATTGAAATCATGCCATGCATATTTTCAGATCACAACACTATGAAGCCTGAAATTAACTACAGGAAAAAATGTGGAAAGCCCTCAAATACATGGAAGTTAAAACTCATCCTACTTAAGAATGGATGGGTTAACCAGAAAATTAAATAAGAAATGAAAAAAATACGTGCAAACCAATGAAAATACACGAGTCCAAACCCTTTGTGGTGCAGCAAAAGCAATCCTAAGAGGAAATTACATTGCAATTCCGGCCTATCTAAAGAAGCAAGAAGGTCCCAAATACACAACCTCACCTTAAACCTAAAGGAGCTACAAAAGGAGCAGCAAATAAAGCCTAAAGCCAGCAGATGAAGGGGAATAATAGAGGTTACAGTAGAAATAAAAGATATAGAAACAAACAAACAAAACCTAGTAGAACAGATCAATGAAACTGACAGCTGGTACTTTGAAAAAAATAAATGAATTGATAACCCCCAAGCCAGATTTATCAAAAAGAAAAGAGAAAGGATCCAAATACATAATACATAAGAAAGGAGAGATCACAAACACCAGTGAAATGCAAACAATTATAAGAATACTATGAAAATTATATGCCAAAAAACTGGGCAATATGGAAGGAATGGACAAATTCCTAGAAACACACTACCAAAACTGAAAAAGAAGAAATAGATAATTTGAACATACCCATAACAAGCAAAGAAATTGAATTGGTTATAAAAAAAATCTCCTACCAAACCAGAGTCCTGGGCGAGTTGGCTTCCCAGGGAAATTCTACCAGACACTTAAAGAAGAATTAATGCCAATTCTTCTCAAACTGTTCCAAAAAATAGAAATGGAAGGAGAACTTCCAAACTCATTCTATGTGGCCAGCATTACCTTGATTCCAAAACCAAAGACCCCACTAAAAAGGAAAATTACAGGACAATATCCCTGATGAAACTGGATGCAAAAATTCTCAACAAGATACTAGCAATTTGAATTCAACAGTGCATCAAGAGAATTATTCACCTGTATCAAATGGGATATATTCCTGGGATGCAAGGATGGTTGGATATTCACAAATCAATCAATGTGATACCCCACATTAATGAAAGAAATGATATGATCCTGCAAATAGAAATGCAGACAAAGCATTTGACAAAATACAGCATCTACTCTTGGTAAAAAAACCTGAAGAAAATGGCAATAGAAGGAACATATCTCAACATCATCAAAACATCCACAGCTAATATCATCCTCAATGGGTAAAAACTGAGAGCTTTCCCCCTAAGATCAGGAACATGACAGGGATATCCACTCTCACCACTTTTGTTCAACATAGTACTGGAAGTCCTAGCCTCAGCAATCAGACAACAAAACAAAATAAAAGGCATCCTAAATGGCAAGGAAGAACTCAAACTTATGCTCTTCACAGATGACATAATACTCCACATGGAAAGCCCAAAAGACTCCACCAAAAAAACTTCTAGAGCTGATACATGAAGTCAGTGAAGTCACAGGATATAAAATCAATGTACAGAAATTGGTTGTATTTCTATATGCCAGTAATGAAGCAGCAGAAAGAGATATCAAGGAATAAATCCCATTTGCAATGTCACCAAAAACCATAAGATACCTGGGAATAGACCTAACCAAAGTGGTAAAATATCTGTATGCTGAAAACTATAGAGCTTATGAAAGAAGTTGAAGAAGACACAAAGAAATAGAAAAGCATCTCATGCTCATGGATTGGAAGAATATAATTAACATGTCAATACGACCCAAAGAAATCTACACATTCAATGCAATCTCTATCGAAGTAACACCAGTATTCTTCACAGAGCTAGGAAAAACTATCCTAAAATTTGTATGGAACCGTGTAAAATCCCGAAGAGCCAAAGTAATGTTGAAAAAGAAAACCGAAGCTGGAGGCATCACAATCCCAGACTCTAACCTGTATTACAAAGCTGTAATCATCAAGACACTATGGAACAGGCACAAAAACACAGACACATAGAAAAATGGAATAGAATACAGAGCCCAGATACGGACACACATATGTATAGCCAACTAATCTTTGACAGAGAAGAAAAGAGTATCCAAAGGAAAAAACTCTCTTCAACAAATGGTGATGGGAAAACTGGACAGCAACATGCAGAAGAATGAAACTGGACCATTTATTACACTATACACAAAAATAAACTCAAAATGGATGATAGACCTACATATGAGACAAGAAACCATCAAAATCCTACAGGAGAAAACAGGCAGCAACCTCTTTGACCTTGGCCACAGCAACTTCTTGACATGTCTCCAAAGGCAAGGTAATAAAAGCAAAAATGAACTATTGGAACATCATAAAGATAAAAAGATTATTCACAGTGAAAGAAACAACAAAACTTAAAGGCAACTGATGGAATTGTAGACAATATTTGCAAATGACATTCGGATAAAGGGTTAGTATCAAAAATCTATGAAGACTTACCAAACTCAACATCCAAAAAAATAGACAACCCAGTGAATAAGTGGGCAGAAGACATGAACAGACGCTTTTGCAAAGACATCAGATGGCTGACACATGAAAAGATGCTGAACATCGCTCATCATCAGACAAAATACAAATCAAAACCACAATGAGATACCACCTCACACCTGTCAGAATGGCTAAAATTAATAACTCCAGAAACAACACACAATGGTGAGGATGTGGAGAAAGGGGAGCCCTATTGCACTTTTGGTGGGAATTCAAATTGGTACAACCACCCTGGTAAACAGTATGGAGGTTCCTCAAAAAAATTAAAAATAGAACTATGCTATGACCCAGAAATTGTACTACTAGGTATTTATCCAAAGGACACAAAAATGCTGATTAGAAGGGGCACCTTCACTGCAATGTTTGTATCAGCGCTAATAATAATAGCCAAATTATGGAAAAAGCCCAAATGTTCATTGACTGATGAATGGATAAAGATGTGGGACACACACACACACACACACACACACACACACACACAGTGGAATACTATTCGGCAATGAAAAAATGAAATCTTGTCAACAACATGGATGGAACTTGAGGGTATTATGCTAAGCAAAATAAGTTAGAGAAGGACAGATATTATATGATTTCACTCATGTGGAATTCAAGAAACACAACAGATTAACATAGGGGAAGGGAAGAAAAAATAAGATAAAAATAGGGAGGCAAACCATAAGAGACTCTTAAATACAGAGAACAAACTGAGCATTGCTAGAGGGGAGGTGGGTGGGGGGATGGATTAAAAGGGTGATGGGTATTAAGGAGGGTACTTTTTGGGGTGAGAACACAGTGTCATGTGTGATAGAGGAATCTCTGGATTCTCCTGAAACCAAGACTACACTGTGTTTTAACTAACTTGAATGTGTGTGTGTGTGTGTGTGTGTGTGTGTGTGTGTGTGTGTTAATTATGAAACTACAATAATTAGATAATTTGGTGATGAGTTAAAAGTAGAACTATAGAACAGACTAGAAGTCAGAAACTGGCCAAAATAGATACAGAGTTTATATATAATAAAGATGGCAAGACAACTCTGTGGGGAAAAGATGGATTGTTCAAAAACAGTATTTGGGGAGTAGTGTCAGGAAAGATTGTCATAGAAAGGGCCATGAAACCATCTCTCCACTTAGAAGATAGCTTTACTGGTAAAAATCATCTGAAGTGACTAGATTAGAACCATGGATTCTATTTGAACTTTTGCTACTTTCAGGGGAAAGCTTAGCTGACAAATGATGGATATTATCAGTCAATTTCAGCTTTTAGTGTGGTAGCAGCTACTAATTCTCCAATCTCCAGGCCCATGGCAGGAAGCTATTGGACAGCAACATGCATTTGAAGCATGACTCGCTGGAGCCAGGGTGGACAATAAGGACATTGTCCTCTAAGGATTGGGGTTTGTGTTCTGATTTTTGAGTTTCTGCTCACTGAGGTGTAGGCACCAAGGCTGGTAATTGTTTCACACCTACCAGCTAAGGTGGGTTCCAAAGTATGTAGAGGAGATGGACCTGCAGCTTTTTTTGGTGGGGGGGAGGCATTCAAAAACAAATGCATATACAGGATAATTTAGAAAGCCATAGTGCATGCCCAAGGAAAGACATAGTCTCAGAAAAGCCCCAAGAAGATCTTAAATTTCACCTCAGCCTGATTTCCAGCAAAGAGACACCCTGCAATAATAACATAAAAACCAGTAAAATCCTGGATATCGGAAAGAGATTGTGATTTCCAGAGTTACCACATCATAAGATTCAAGTGTTCGGCTTTCAGCAAAAGATCATAAGACATACAAAGAAACATGAGAATGTGACTCATTCAACAGAACAAAATAAATCTACAGGAAACATACCTGAGGAAGCACAAGTGTCACACATAATAGACAAAGACTTTAAAGCTAACAGAAGACATAGACAAAGAAAGAGAAATAATGGATGAATGAAATGAGGATATCAGTTAAGGGAAATAATACAAAGGAACCAAAAAGGAATTTTGGACTTGAAAGTTAAAATGACTGAAGTGAAAAATACTCTTGAGAAGTTCAGCAGATTTGAGCAAGCAGTAAAATGAATCAGTTAATTTGAAGTAAGGTCAATGGAAGTTATTGAGTCTGATAAATAGGAAGAAAAAATGAAAAGTGAACACAGCCTGAGAGACCTGTGGGGCACCACAAAGCTGAACAATAGACCAACATAGACAATTGCGGGAATTCCATGAGAAGAGAGATAGAAAGGAGCAGAAATTTTTTGGGTTTTTTTGGGGGGGGTTGTTGAGTTTAATAAGTTCTTTATATATTTTGGGCACTAGCCATTCATCAGATATGTCATTTGCAAACATCTTCTCCCATTCCAAATTTTGCCTTTTAGGGTTTTTTTTTTTTTAAATTTACTTTGCTACTAAGTGAAATAAGTGTTGTCAGAGAAAGACAAATACCCTATGATTTTACTTATATGTGGAATTTAAGAGACAAAATAGATGAATATAGGGGGAAAGAAGAGAGAGACAAACCAGAAAACAAACTGTATACTATAGAGAAAAAACTGAGGGTTGCTGGAGAAGAGATGGGTCAGGGAATGGGTTAAATGGGTGATGAGTATTAATGAGGGCAGTAGTTGTGATAAGCACTGGATGTTGTATGTAAATGATGAATTACTAACTTCTGCGCCTGAAATTAATATTACATTTTGTATTAACCAACCTGAACTTAAATACAAGAGTATAAAAAAGCAATCATTGAGCTATGCTTTTGGGTACAGAGTGTATAAAGATATGATCTGTGATAACAATAACAGAAAGAGGGGCAATAGAAGTGTATGGAAGTAACTTTTGTAGACTACTAGAGTTCAGTTGGGATGAATTCAGATATTGTCATGACTTTAAAATATTAAATGTAATTCCCATAGTCATAAAGAAAATATCTATACAATATATCCAGAGGAAAATGAGAAGGTAATTAAATATTTTTTAAAAATTAATTAAATAGAAAAGAAGGCAATAATGAAGGAAATGAGGGATGCAAAAGCTATAAGGCTTATAATAAATAACATAACGGCAAAAGTAAGTCTATCTTATCAATAATTACTTTAAGTGTAAATGGATAAAATATTTCAATCAAAATAAATAGATTTGCAGAAGAGATTTAAAAAACATGATGCAACTATATACTTTACGCAAGAGACTCATTTTAGCTCCAAAGAGAAGATTAAAAAGTAAAGGATGGAAAAAAAAATATTCTATATAAATAGTAACCGATAGAAAACTGTGTTGGCTATACCAATACCAGAAACAATAGACTGAGATTTTAAAAGGTTATAAACAACAGAGAAGGACATTTTATATTAATAAAGTGTCAATACAGAAAGAGGACATAACACGTATAAACATTTACATACCTAATAGACACTTTATGAAGCAAACATTGACAGAATTGTAGGGAGAAATAGTTGTACAATAACAGTTGAAGCCTTTAATACATCATTTTCCATAATGTGAGGATAAAGTAGGCAGAAGATGAGTAAGGAAATAAAAAAAAACTTGAACAACATAATAAACCAACTAGACCTAATCAACATTTACAGAACACTCAACCCAACAAAAAAGAATACACATTATTCTCAAGTACACATAGGACATTCTCCAAGAAAGACCACATGTTAAGACATAAAACAAGTCTTTGTAGATTTAAAAAGATACATATACAAAAATAACTTCTTCAACAATATGGCATGAATTTAGAAATCAGATAAAAAAACTGGAAAATTCACAAATTGCAAAAATTAAACAACATCAAACAAATCGGTCAAAAAAGAAATTACAAAGAAAATTAGAAAGTATTTAAATATGAATGAAAACAAAAACACTGGACCACTTTCTCACGCCATACACAAGAATAAATTCAAAACGGTTTAAAGACCTAAGTGTGAAACTTGAAACCATAAAAATCCTAGAGGAGGACACAGGCAGTAACCTCTTTGACATCTCCCATAGCAACTTCTTTCTGGATATGTCTCCTGATGCAAGGGAAACAAAACCAAAAATAAACTACTGGGACTTATTCAAAACAAAAAGCTTATGCACAGCAAACAGTCAACAAAAGCAAAAGACAACCTACTGAATGGGAGAATATATTTGGAAAGGACATACCTAATAAAGGGTTAGTATCCAAAATATATAAACAATGTATAAAACTCAACACCCCAAAAATGAATAATCCAAGTTAAAAAATGAGTAGAAGACATAAATAGACATTTTTCCAAAGATTACATACAGATGGCCAATAGACACATGAAAAGATGCTGAACATCACTGATCATCAGGGAAATACAAATCAAAACTACAATGAGATATCACTTCATATTTTTAAAATGGCTAATATCAACAACACAAGAACAACAGGTTTTGGCGAGTATGTGAAGAAAGGGAAACCCTCCTGCACTGTTGGTGGGAATACAAACTAGTGCAGCCAGTGTAGAAGACAGTATGAAGTTCCTCAAAAAGTTAAAAATAGAACTACCCTAAGATCCAGCAATTGTATTATGAGGTATTTACCCAAAGAACAAAAACACTAATTCCAAGGGATACATGCACCCCTATGTTTATAGCAGCATTATATTCTCTACAATAGCCAAATTATCGAAAGAGCCCAAATGCCCATCAATTGATGAATGGATAAGAAGATGTGATATATGTATACACTAGAATATTATTCAGCCATAAAAAGAATAAAATCTTGCCATTTGTAAGGACATGGATGGGGCTAGTGAGCCAAATGAGCAAAGGGAAAAAAAAGAGAGAGAGGGGCAAACCAAGAAACAATCTTAGCTATAGAGAACAAACTGATGGTTACCAGAGGGGAGGTGGGGGGAGATGAGTTAAATAGGTAATGGGGATTAAAGAGTACACTTATGATGAGCACTGGGTGTTGTATGGAAGTGTTGAATCACTATGTTGTCCACCTTAAACTAATATTACACTGTATGTTAACTAACTGGAATTTAAATAAAAACTTTAAGAAATAAGTAAAATTATCTGTTTGCAAATGATTTGATTTTATATATAGAAAATGCTAAAGATTTTGTGTACACACACACACACACACACACACACTGATAGAACCAAAGAATGAATTCAGGAAAGTTGAAGGATGCAAAATCAAAAATTAAATATCGGTCGTGTTCCTGTAAATGAACTGTGGACAATCCAAAAAGGAAATTAAGAAAACAATTTCATTTACAATAGCATCAAAGCCATACAATACTTAGAAATAAACCTAACTATGGAAGTGAAAGACTTGTACACCAAAAACAAGAAAATACTGCTGAAAGAAGTTTTGTGGGTTTTTTTGCTGAAAAAAAGTTTTAGAAGACACAAATAAAGGGAAAGACATCCTATGTTTATGGATTTGAAGGTTTAATATTATTAAGATGACCATACTACCCAAAGTGCTCTCTCTACTGATTCAACACAATCCTTATAACAGTCCCAACATACCTTTTTCAGAAATGAAGAAAACATCCCAAAATTCATATAGAATCTTAAGGGACCTCAGATAGCCAAAACAATTTTGAAAAAGAACCAGTTTGGAGGCCTGACTTTAAAATATTACAAAGTTACAGTTATCCAAAGAGTGTACTGTCATAAAGACAAACTAATAGACCAGTGGAATAGAATAAAGATCCTAGCAATATATCTTTGTATATATGGTTAAATTATATTTAACAAAGGTGCCAAGACCATTTAATGGGGAAAGGGCTGTCTTGTAAACAAATGGTGATGGCAGCTTTTCCACCTGCTCCCCTCCCACTAGTGCCACTCCTGCTATACCACCAGCTCGGAGCTCCCAGTTCCTGTAAAGCTAGCACCAACCTCATCTTTCTCCAGCCAGAGTCGTAATCATCTACTGGAACCTCATTAGCCATGATGAGATGTTCTCTGACATCTATAAGATCTGGAGATCATAGATGGGCTGTGCCTGGAGGTGGAGGGGAGGATGGTCAGTAGGACAGAGGGTAACATTGGTGACTTGCTCATCAGTGGAAATGCCTCTGATAACGGCACCAAATGCAAATGTACCAAAAGCACAGTGAGACATAACTTGCAGGAAAACAGCTTCACAAAAGAAGCCTACAAGAAGTAAATTGAAGATTACATGAAATCAACAAAGGCAAACTTGAGGAACAGAGGCCAAGAAAGAATAAAACCTTCTATAACAAGGGCCACAGAACAAATCAAGCACATCCTTGCTAATTTCTTTAAGTTTTATTTTTTTAATTTTTTATTTATTTATTTTTTAAATATGAAATTTATTGTCAAATTGGTTTCCATACAACACCCAGTGCTCATCCCAACAGGTGCCCTCCTCAATACCCATCACCCACCCTCATCCTTTCTAATTTCAAAAACTACCAGTTCTTTATTGGTGAAAATCAGATGGCATGGTTGCTCTGCTGGACTATTTTGAGGATGGTGTAACCACAAATATGATTTTCTTTAAGGATGGTTTAGAAATGGAAAATGTTAAGGAATTTGGCTATTGCTTTGGATGTATCACCTGTTGTCATAACTGGCTGCTGCTCTTCATCCACACAACACTGGGATTAAAACAAATAGGACTGATGTCATCTTGAGCTCTTCATTTATTTTGACCTTGATTTACTTACAGAAGCATTGTTTTTAGAAAAAAGAAAGTCATGTAGGTTGTATAATAATGAAATGCATTTAAACTCATTTGAAAGAATTCCTCTTAGTTTAATACATATTTAAATCCATCCTGGGTAGTGTCTTGGAGAAGCTAAAGCCTGGTTGTAGACTATTGCTAGAAAGCACAAGACTGCCTGCAGATAATTTCTACAGTTAAAACTACTTCTGGGACTGGAATATAAAAAAACAAGAACAAAAAGTCTTACTTCTGAGTTCAAGTAAAGGGAAAGGCCATAAGTATAGCTGTGCCAACATTTGAAGTGGATTCCTTACACATTTCATCACCTATAAATGGAAGTATTTAATTATGGAAGCGATTACCAAAAGAAATAAAAAGAGACTAATACAAATGGAAGAAAATACAAAAAAGAAATACAAAACAAAACAAACAAACATAAAACCAGAAATGATGATGGGAAAACTGGGTATCTATATCCCAAAGAAATTAGGGCCCTTCTCTTGTACCATATACAAAAAAATAACTCAAAATAGGTTAAAGACCTAAATGTAAGAACCCAAATTATAGAACTCTTACATAAAACAGAAGGAAAAATCTTTATAAATTGGACTTGGCAATGATTTCTTCAATATAACACCAAAAGTACAAGGAACAAAAGGTAAAGTAGACAAATGGGACTACATCAAACATTAAAAAAACTTTTGTGAATCAAAGAGCATGATCAACAGAATGAAAGGTACCCTATGAAGGGGAGAAGATAATTGAAAATTATTATGTGCCTAATAATGGATAAATATTTAGAACTTTTTTAATTTTTAAAAATTTACATCCAAATTAGTTAGCATGTAGTGAAACAATGATTCCAGGAGTAGATTCCTTAATGCCCCTTACCCATTTAGCCCATCCCCCCTCCCACAACCCTTCCAGTAACCCTCAGTTTATTCTCTGTATTTATGAGTCTCTTCTGTTTTGTCCTCTTCCCTGTTTTTATATTATTTTTGTTCCCCTCCCCTTATGTTCATCTGTTTTGTCTCTGAAAGTCCTCATATGATTGAAGTCATATGCTTTTTGTCTTTCTCTGACTGACTAACTTCATTTTGCATAATACCCTCCAGTTCCATCCATGTCATTGCAAATGGCAAGATTTCATTATTTTTGATTGCTGAGTATACTCCATAGTATATATATATACCACACCTTTATCCATCCATCCATCGATGGACATTTGGGCTCTTTCCATACTTTGGTTGTTGTTGATAGTGCTGCTATAAACATGGGGGTTCATGTGTCCCTTCAAAACAGCACACCTGTATCCCTTGGATAAATGCCTAGTAGTGCAATTGCCGGGTCATAGGGTAGTTCTATTTTTAGTTTTTTGTGGAATTCCATACTGCTTTCCAGAGTGGCTGCACCAGCTTGCATTCCCAGATAAATGTTTAGAATTTATAAAGAACTGTAACTCAATAACAAAAAGTCAAACAACTTGATTTAAAAATGGGCAATGAACTTGAATATACTTTTCGCCAAAGATGATATACAAATGACCAACAAGCACATGCAAAGATACTCCACATTACTAATCATCATAAAAATGTAAATCAAAACCACGGTGTGATACTACCTTACACCTATTAGGATGGCTATTATAAAATAAAAATCAGATAACAACAAGTTTTGGCAAGGATATGGAAAATTTGGAACACTTAAGATCTGTTAGTGGTATTGAAATAGTGAAACCATTGTGGAAAACAGTAGGGAGGGTCCTCAAAAATTTTAAAATAGAATGACCATATTATCTAACAATCCTACTGCTGGGTATATATCTGAAATAATTGACAGCAAGGTTTTGAAGAGCTATCTGCATGCTCAAGTTCATGGCAGCACTAGTCACAATAACCAAGAGGTAGCAGCAATTAAAATGTCTACTGAAGGATGAATGGATAAATAAAATGTGTGTGTGCACACAATGGAATATTATTCAACATTAAATAGGAGAGAAATCCTGTCATATGCTTCAACATAAAAGTAACATTGGTGACATTATTCTAAGTAAAATTAGCCAGTTACATTAAAAATAAATACGTATGATTCTGCCTACATAATGTATCTAAAGTAGTCAAGTCATAGCTACAGAAAGTAGAATGGTGGTTTCCATGGGCTGGGGAAAGGGGGAGAGGAGAATTATTTAATCAGTATAGAGTTTCAGATTTGCAAGATAAAAATTTTCTGGAGATCTCTTCACAATAATGTGAATATATTTAACCCTACTGAACTGTACACTTAAAAATAGTTAAGATGCTAAATTTTATGTTATGTATTTTTACCATAATAAAAAATTCTCAAAAGACCTAAAACAAAGATTGAATCAGTAATCAAAAGTCTCCCAAAAAGAAAAGTCCTGGAGCAAATACTTTCACCAGTGAATTCTATTAAGTATTCGATGAAATATTAACACCAAGAATTCTCAAATTCTTCCAAGAAATTGGAGAAGTGCTTTCTAAAACTCTTTCTGTGAGGCCAGCACTACCCTGATATCAAATTCAGATAAAGATATTACAAGAAAAAATAAAAACTAATACATTTTATAAATATAACACAAATATCCTCAACACAAAAGCAAATAAAATCCAACAGCATATTAAACAGATTTTTCAGCATAACCATATGGGATTTGTCCTGGGAATTTAAGGGTGTTTCAACATAAGAAAATCAATCAATGTAATACATTACATTGATAGAAATAATGGAAGAAAACATTATTATCTCAGTTGACAAAGAAAAATCATTTGACAAAATCCAGTACCCTTTAATAATAAAAACTCAGAAACCTAGAAATAGAAAATTCCTCATCATGATAACAGGTAGTTGTGAAAATTCCACAGATAACATGGTACTTGGTGGTGAAAGACTTAGGTTCCCTCTAAGATCAAGAACAAGATAAGACTGCCAACTTTTATTGCTGCTCTTCACCATTGTAATAGAAGTTCTATCCAGAGCTATTCTATAAGAAAAAATAAAAATAAAAAAAAACATACTCATTGGAAAGAAAAAAGTAGTATTATCTGTATTTACTGCTGGTATGATTTTTTTAATACATAGAGACACAAATAATCCAAAAGACAGCCATTAGAGCTAATAATCCAATTTAGCAAAGTTGCAGGGCACAAGGACAACACTAAAAATTCATTTGTGTTTCTATACAACAGGAATAAACTACCTGAAAGGAAATAAGAAAGCAATTAAATTTACAATAGCATCTAAAATAATTAAATATTTTACAGTATATCTAACCAGAGAGGTGAAAGATTTGTATGCTGAAAGCTATAAAATATTTCTGAAAGAAATTTTAGAAGGCTTAAATAAATGGAAAGACACTGTATGTCCATGGTTACAAAGACTTAGCATTGTTAAGATGTCAACAGTATCCAAAATGATCTACAAATTCAATGCAACAAAAATTCAGCCTTCTTCACAGAAATGGAAAACCTGATCCTCAAATTTATACAGAATTGGAATGGGTTCTTAATAATCATAAAAGTCTTGAAAAAGAAAAAAAGTTAAGTTGGAGGATTCACACTTCTCAACTTCAAAACTTAATACAAAGCTACAGCAATTAAAACAGTATTGTACTTGCATAAGAATACATAGGCCAGTGGAATAAAGTAAAGAGACCCCAGAAGTAAACAAAAAATCAGTAGTCAGTTGGTTTTCAACAAGGGTCCCAGACCTGTCAATGGAGAAAAGACAGTCTTCAATAAATGATGCAGGGAAACTGAATATCCATATGCAAAAGACAGAAGTTGGACCCTTATCTTACACCATATACAAAAAATAACTCAAGATGAATTCATGACTCAATTTAAGAGATAAAACTATAAGGTAAAACTCTCTTAAAAAAAACTATAAAACTCTCATAAGAAAACATTTGAGGAAAACTTCATGGCATTGAATTTGACGATGATTTCATGGACATGACATCAAACTGCACAGACAACAACAACAAAAATAGGTAAATTGGACTTCATCAAAATTAACAACCTTTGTACATCAGAATATACTATCAAAGAAGTGAACAGATAACATGAATGGGAGAAAATATTTGGAATTGATATATTTGAAAAGTGATTAATATCCAGAACATGTAAAGAATGCCTAAAACTACATCCCCAAAGGCAAGGGAATTAAAAGCAAAAGTGAATTACTGGGACCTTATGAAGATAAAAAGCTTCTGCACAGCAAAGGAAACAACCAACAAAACTAAAAGGCAACCAACGGAATGGGAAAAGATATTTGCAAATGACACATCGGACAAAGGGCTAGTATCCAAAATCTATAAAGAGCTCATCAAACTCCACACCCGAAAAACAAATAACCCAGTGAAGAAATGGGCAGAAAACATGAATAGACACTTCTCTAAAGAAGACATCCGGATGGCCAACAGGCACATGAAAAGATGTTCAACGTCGCTCCTTATCAGGGAAATACAAATCAAAACCACACTCAGATACCACCTCACGCCAGTCAGAGTGGCCAAAATGAAGAAATCAGGAGACTATAGATGCTGGAGAGGATGTGGAGAAACAGGAACCCTCTTGCACTGTTGGTGGGAATGCAAATTGGTGCAGCCGCTCTGGAAAGCAGTGTGGAGGTTCCTCAGAAAATTAAAAATAGACCTACCCTATGACCCAGCAATAGCACTGCTAGGAATTTATCCAAGGGATACAGGAGTACTGATGCATAGGGGCACCTGTACCCCAATGTTTATAGCGGCACTCTCAACAATAGCCCAATTATGGAAAGAGCCTAAATGTCCATCAACTGATGAATGGATAAAGAAATTGTGGTTTATATACACAATGGAATACTACGTGGCAATGAGAAAAAATGAAATATGGCCTTTTGTAGCAACATGGATGGAACTGGAGAGTGTGATGCTAAGTGAAATAAGCCATACAGAGAAAGACAGATACCATATGGTTTCACTCTTATGTGGATCCTGAGAAACATAACAGAAACCCATGGGGGAGGGGAAGGAAAAAAAAAAAAAAAAAGAGGTTAGAGTGGGAGAGAGCCAAAGCATAAGAGACTGTTAAAAACTGAGAACAAACTGAGGGTTGATGGGGGGTGGGAGGGAGGGCAGGGTGGGTGATGGGTATTGAGGAGGGCACCTTTTGGGGTGAGCACTGGGTGTTGTATGGAAACCAATTTGACAGTAAATTTCATATATTAAAAAATAAAAAAAATAAAAAAATAAAAAGATAAAAAAAAAAAAAAAAAGAATGCCTAAAACTAAATAACAAGAAAGTAAATAACCCAATTAAGAATGGGTAAAGGACTTAAGTAGACATTTCTCCCAAGAAGGTATACAAATGGTTAATAAGCACATGAAAAGATGTTTAACATTATTAGTCATTAGTAAAATGCAAAGCAAAACCACAATGAAAAACCATTTTATACCTACTAGGAAAACTATAATGTTTTAAAGAAAGGAAAATACTGGTGATATTTTGATAGAGATTGCATTAAACATGTTGATTGCTCTGGGTACTACAGACATTTTAACAGTGTTTGTTCTTCCAATAAATGAACATGGAACATAGCAAGCGTTAGCAAGGATGTGGAGAAACTAGAACACTTGTACATTGCTGGTGGGAATGTAAAATAGTGTGGTCAGTGTGGAAAACAGATTGGCAGCTTCCTACATGGTTAAAGATAGAACTACCATATGACCCAGCAATTTCACACCTAACTATATACCCAAAGTAATTGGAAGGACTTACTTAAATATGTCTATATCAGTGTTTTTGCACTATTATTCACAATAGCGAAAAGGTGTAAACAACCTAAGTGTTCATTGGCAGATGAATGGGTACACAATATTTGATAAATACATTCAATGAGAATTTTAATTAGCCATAAGAAGGAATGAAATTCTGATATATACTACACCATAGATTGACGTTAAGAAATTATGCTTATTGGTAAGGCAGGCACAAAAGTGCAAATACATATTTCCACTTGTGTGAGGTACCTAGAATGGGCAAATGTATGGAGACATAAAGTAAAATAGTAGTTAGTAGTAGTAGTAGGGGCTTAGGGGAGGAGGAAAAGGGGAGTTATTGCTTATTGGGCATGGTGTTTTTGTTGTGAATGATGAGAATGCTTTGGTATAAATAGTAGTGATGGTTATAAACCATTGTGAATGTATTTAATGCAACTGAAATATACACCTAATAATGGTTAATGTGATAAATATTATGTATGTATATTTTACCATAATAAGTTAATGGCATTTGGTCAAGTGTGACCTATTTGGGAAAAAATAACAAAATGTATTCCCCCCAAATAAACTGTAATTGGTTCAAAGATTTAAATGCAAATTTTGAAACATAAAAGTACTAGGAGAATATATTAGAGACTTTTCTTAACCTATATTCTTGGTGAGAGAAAATTGCATTGCAGGTTAGATAGAAATAAGTGGGTATATTTGAAAAAAAGTTTGATAAAGCTGAATGATAATGTTAACATGATTCAGAGGTGCCTAGTGGCTCAGTTGGTTAAGCATATGACTCTTGATTTCAGCTCAGATAATGATCTCATGGTTTGTGGGATTGAGCCCCACATCAGGCTCTGCACTGCAGAGTTGGTTTGGGATTCTCTCTCTCTCTCTCTCTCTCTCTCTCTCTCTCCCTCTCTCCCTCTCTCTCTCTCTCCCTCTCTCCCTCTGTCTCTCTCTCTGTCTCTCTGTCTCTCCTCAAAATAAACATTAAAAAATAATGTTTAAAAAATAAATCAATATCAAACATGATTCATAATACCATTAACATTTGCTGGTGAATTAATCTTATATATAGAAAATTCTAAGAAATCTACTAAAAAAACTCTTAAAACTAGTAAGTTCAGCAAATTTTCATGATAAAATACAAATATGCAAAAATCATTTGTATTTCTATACAGTAGTAATGAGCAAATCAACAATAAAATTTTAAAAACAACTATATAATAGCATCAGAAAAATTTTTTAAAGCCAAAAATAAGTGTAAAATTTATACACTGAAAATACAAAATATTGAAAGGAATTTAAAAAGACCTAAACACATGGAAAGATACCCTATGTTCATGGATGGGAAAACTCAAAATTTTTAAGGTAACAGTACTAACCAGGGATGCCTGAGTGGCTCAGTTCATTGAGCATCCAACTCTTGATTTTGGCTCAGGTCATGATCTCATGGTTCATGGGATTGAGCCCTTGCATCAGGCTCCATATGGAGCATCCCTGCTTGGGATTCTCTCTCTTTCTCTCTCTCTCTCCCTCTCTCTCTCTCTCTCTCTCTCTCTCTGCCCCTCCCCCCACTCACATGCACTCACTCTTTCTCTCAAAATAAATAAACGTTAAAAAATACTAGCCAAATTGATCTACAGAGTCAATGCAATCCTTACCAAATTACAGCCTCCTTTTTTTCCCCCAGGAACTCACAAGTTTCTTCAAAGTTTATATGAAAATTCAAGGGATCTAGAATTTCCAAAACAAACCTTAAATAGAACAAAGATGGAAGACTCACACTATTGGATTTTGGTACTTACTACAAAGCTACAGCAATCAAGACTGTCTATCACACACACACACACACACACACACACACACACACACACACACATCAAATAGAATTGAAACTTCAGAAAAAAGTCTTCACATTTACTGAGTTTTGACAATGGTGAGAGGACCATACAGTGGGGTAAGAATTGTCTTTTCAACAAATGGTGTTGGGAAAACTGGTTAGGCACATGAAAAAGAATTAATTTGTATCCCTATGTCACACAATATATAAAAACTTGAAATTGATCAAAAACTTAAATATAAGACCTAAAACTATAAAACTCTTAGAGGAAAAAATAGGTATAATTATATGTTACCTTGGGTTAGGCAATAGTTTCTCACATATAATATCACAAACACAACAAAAGAAAGAATAGGCAAATGACATAATCAAAATTAAAACATTTGTGCTTCAAAAGATACGATCAAGTAACTGAAAAGTGAACCCACAGAATGAGTAAACATTTTGCAAATCATATATTTGGTAAGGGTCTTGAATCCAGAATACATTAAAAAATGTCCCAACATAATAATATAAGGACAACTAAAAAATAAAAAGATAACTAACCTAATGATAAAATGGTCAAAGGATGCAGATAGATGTTTCTCCAAGGAGGTTATTGCATTAAAAGAGGCTCAACATCATCAGCCACCAGGAAAAAGCAAATAAAAAAACATAAGTAGATGCTACTTCACATCCACTAGGATGTGAAGACATAATAGTAAGTACTGGCAAGGATATAGAGATATTGGAATCCTCATACATTACTAGTGGAAATGTAAAATGGTGCGGTTGCTTTGGTAAGCAGTCTGATATTTCTTCAAATGGTGACCATATGTTTCAGCAATTCTACTCTTAGGTATACATCCAAAAGAAATGGAAATGGATGCATATATCCATGCAAATTGTGCACAGATGTTTGTAGCAGCATTGGTCATACTAGACAATAAGTGGAAACAACCAAAATGCCCATCAATTAAAATTAAATAAAATTTGGCATATTCCTACAGTGGAATAATTTTTAGCAGAAAAACAATGAAGTACTGATCATGTTACAACATGATAAGTGAGAGAAGCCAGCAGCAAATAACTATTGTATGATTCCATTTATATTAACCATCCAGAACAGAAAGTAGACTAGTTGTGGACTCTGGTTTAGGAGTAGGGGCAATGGAGTCTGACAGCTAAGAGCTGAAGGATATATTCTTGGGGTAATGAAAATGTTACAAAGTTGATTTTGATGATGAATTCACTACTCTTAATATATTAAAAGTTTTTGAGTTTATACCTTAAACTGGTGAATTGTGTGGCATAAGAATTGTATCTCAATAAAGTTGTTGCAAAATACTATAAACAAGTGAAAATACAGCATATAATGGAAACACTAGTTAGAAGATAGATGCAATTTATAGACTAGTTTTCAGAATTTGCAAAGAAATGTTACAAACCAATGGAGTGAAAAACCCAATGGATAAGTAAGTAAGCAAATAGTAAGTAGTTCAGTTCATAGGAAATGAACTGAACTTGAAGTACTCAATGGCAAGATTTGAGACCCTTTTTAGTTATCAATGTTGTTCACCAAGATTTCCTGCTGTTTAATTTTCCAAACACAGGCTTGCACTTCCCACTCCTTTTAAATACAGCTATGGCCACATACCTTGCTTTAACCAATAAAGTGGAACAGAAAGATTTTTGTCAATTCTGGGGGGAAACTTTTAATAGCCACTGTATGATTTCTCATGATCTGTCTTCTTATTCCATGGTAATAAGTAATGTTATACATAGTGGCTATTTCATCAGTTTATTTTTTAAAGTTTTTTATTTAAATAGAGTTAGTTAACATATAATAATAATAATAGTTTCAGGTGCATAATATGGTGATTCAACACTTCCATACAACACCCGGCGCTCATCAGAAGTGTACCCCTTTACCCTCATCACCTATTTAACCCATCCACCCAGCCACCTCCCCTCTGGTAACCATCAGTTTGTTCTCTACAGTTATGGGTCTATTTCTTCATTTGCCTCTCTCTTCCCCCCCCCCACCATGATCATTTGCCTTGGTTCTTTTTATTATTATTTTTAGAGAGAAAGGCTATGAGCGGGAGAGAGGGGCAGAGAGAGAGAGTCTTAAGCAGGATCCACACTCAGTGCTGAGCCTGACATGGAGCTCAATCTCACGACCCGGGGATCATGACCTGAGCCAAAATCAAAGAGTCAGGCACTCAACCAATGGAGCCACCGAGGTGCCCCTGCTTTGTTTCTTAAATTCCACATATGAGTGAAATCATGTGGTATTTGTCTTTCTCTGAATGACTTATTTTGCTTAGTATATACTTAGTATAATATATACTTAGTATATACTTAGTATAATACTAGCTCCATCCTTGTCCTTGCAAATGGCAAGATTTCACTCTTCTTTATAGCTAAGTATGTATATGTATGTATATATATATCATATATATATATATATATATGATATATATATATATCACATCTTTATCCATTCATCAGTTGATGGACATCTGGGCTCTTTCCATAATTTGGCTGTTGTAGATAATGCTGCTGTAAACATTAGGGTGCATTTATTCCTTCGAATTAGTATTTTTGTATTCTTTGGGTAAATACCTAGTAGTGTAGTTGCTGGGTCTTAGGATAGTTCTATTGTTAACTTTTTGAGGAAACTCCATACTGTTTTCCAGGTGTTGGCAAGGATGTGGAGAAAGGGGAACCTCACACTTTGGTCTTTCTAAGCCTAGCAGAGCCCCCACCCAACATGTGTTGGATATGTAGTGTGAACAAGAAATCTATTTTTGGGGTAAGGGGCACTAAGGAATCTACTCCTGAAATCATTGTTGTGCTATATGCTAACTAATTTGGATGTAAATTTTAAAAAATAAAAAATAAAATAACATAAAAAGAAATCTATTTTTGTTGTTTTAAGTTACTGAGATTTGGGAGTTATTTGTTACTGCTACATAATGTAGGATGATCTGACTGATATGTTCATGCACAATTGTAGAAATCCAAATCAAAATAATAGGATTCCAGTTTTTACCTGGAATATTGACAAAAAGTGGGATAACAGCCAATGCTGACAAGATGTTTCTGAAACAGACACTTCCATTTATTGTTGGCATAGCATTCTATCTGCTGAGCTTGTCATAATTAAGAAATTTCTTATACCCATGTGTTTAGGTTATATCTATTTACCTATTATAAACAGTTCTTTTTTTTAAAAAAAAATTTTTATTTCTTTATTTTGAAAGAGTGAGAGTGAACGAGAGGGAGAGAGACAGAGAGAAAGGGGGAAATAGGATCTGAAGTGGGCTCTGTGCTGATGGCAGTGAGCCTGATGTGGTGCTCAAAATCACAAACTGTGAAATCATGACCTGAGCACTTAAGTAACTGAGCCACCCAGGTGCCCCAACAATTCTGTGATAAACATCCCTGTGGCAAATTTCTGTTGCTAAATGGTACATTTCACTTATATACTTTTATTTGTTTCAGTCCAGTTATAGTTTTTGCTCTCTTTCACTAAGCATGGTCACCTGAGTGAATTCTAGAATATTTGGTACAGACCTTGAAAACCTGTGGATACTTAAGAAAATATAACACTCACTTTATCTTCAAATAGCATAAATTTTAAAATACTGTATCCGGAATTTTTGTTTCAGTTGCAATATATAAAGAGCTTGGAAGTCATCACTCCCAAACTTATAACAAGTAAAGCTGAACAAACTAAAACTACATGGATTTTCTGGGACTCATCAAAACACCAAGTTCATAGGTTAAACCATCACCACCACAATATCTGGAAAAACAGACACATTCAAAATCACAGTTGAGATTTGCTTCCCTGAAGTAGTATCCACAGGAGCCATAAACTGGTAGGAATGCTTAAAATGGTAATTTTGATAAATTACTAAAAGCTGAGTGTGGACCAACAGGAGGGTGAGATATTCTGTGTGTCATAGTGGTAGTTAGGCTTTTGTTGATTTCACCTTCAGAGAAACCATTCAATTCTCATGGTGAAAAGCCAAGAAGTACTCCCTCACAGATACAGCAGAAGGAAAGGAAGAGTAACCATTCTGAAATGTACTCACAGCATTCTCCATAACTACCTACTATGAATGGCAAAAGTCTAGAAGAGTATTACTTCACCTGGGGAATGGCATTTTTTTCAATTCCAGCCCCATCTAACATTCCTGTCTTACCTTGGGAGGAAAAAAGGTACAAAATGCTTGTGAGATCACAGACGAGAGGAAAATACACAAATCTTGCCCACTCTAAACTTCCTGTCTCACCTAAAATGAAAAAAAAAAATCTGAGAAGCACTTATAAAGATCACAACCAGGCTCACTAAAACACTTAAACCTAATAATAGAACCATAGAATGCTTCCCATTTCCCCCACACCTTTCAATAGGGCTCATGTATAGTAACAGCAGATTAAAACTAAAGAAAGTGTATATCCCAGGCCTTATTTAAGAAAAAAATATATATATCTAAAGTCATCCTTGGGTCCACAGTCCTAGCTTCATAGAATTCTGGAGTGAGAAAGAAATTCAAAGGGTCACATGCCTCACAGCTCCAAGAAGAAAGACACATAAATCATCTTAAATGGTTTTCTGCTTTTCCTATATTGTGTCCAAAGTTGAATATTAGATGCTCTCTCAAAATAATAATTTAATATTTTCCTCTCACACCCTCATCAGGAAGTCCATTTCTAATCCATCTTTCTTTTTTTTTTTTTATTATGAAACTTATTGTCAAATTGGTTTCCATACAACACCCAGTGCTCATCCCAACAGGTGCCCTCCTCAATGTCCATCACCCACTTTCCCCTCCCTCCCTCCCCTCATAAACCCTCAGTTTATTCAGTTTTTTTTTTCAACGTTTTTTTATTTATTTTTGGGACAGAGAGAGACAGAGCATGAACGGGGGAGGGGCAGAGAGAGAGGGAGACACAGAATCGGAAACAGGCTCCGGGCTCCGAGCCATCAGCCCAGAGCCTGACGCGGGGCTCGAACTCACGGACCGCGAGATCGTGACCCGGCTGAAGTCGGACGCTTAACCGACTGCGCCACCCAGGCGCCCCTCAGTTTTTAAGAGTCTCTTATGGTTTGGCTCCCTCCCTCTCTAACTTTTATTTTTCCTTCCCCTCCCCCAAGGTCTTCTGTTAAGTTTCTCAGGATCCACATAAGAGTGAAAACATATGGTATCTGTCTTTCTTTGTATAACTTATTTCACTTAGCATAACACTCCCCAGTTCCATCCACGTTGCCATAAAAGGCCATATTTCATTCCTTCTCATTGCCAAGTAGTATTCCATTGTGTATATAAGCCACAATTTCTTTATCCATTCATCAGTTGATAATCCATCTTTCTTTTGATGCAATTTCTGACTTTATGGAGGCAAAGCAGCTGTAGTATATTCAAATTATAATAACCCTCCTACTTACAGCTACTTGTTCTCCCATCAGTTTTGTTTTACTCCTGAAAAAAAAATTCCCTTCCCCTTTAATTTCTATTCATAAGTCCTTTGCATCATTTCAATCAAAATATTTCAGGGCCTTCTATAACAACATTTCCCAGTTTCATTAGATGATGTTAAAAGTGGAACACCCATTAACATGTGGCCGACCTATTGTTCCATGGAATAAAATTTTAGAAACATGGACAATCATGTTTGCATATTTCTCTTTAAATATTAAGATAAAAGGGATGCCTGGCTGGCTCAGTCAGTAGAGCATGGGACTCTTGATCTTGGAGTAGTGAGTTCAAGACCCATATTGGGCATAGAACCTACGTTAAAAAATAAAAAAAAATAAGATAAAAACTAAATGTTATATCCTTGTAAGTGCATCATTTGTATCACATACAGTACAAACATGCCTTCCCAACCTCATATTTCTGTTAAAAAAAAAGTCTCTAAGGAAACACAAAGGTAACAGGGGAGATAAAAACAAGGGCATCAGAAGAAAATTTAGCCTCTGACATACACAGCAACTGCAAACAGTATACACAGTCTAACTTCTATCCATATAAACATAAAACCTCACACCAAAGGCCTATTTATGTCAGTTTCCTTAGCCCATATTGTCTGTCAGTTTCAAGGTATACCAAAAGCCAAAAAACAAAACACAAAACAAAACAAAAACAAAAACAAAAATCCACTGTATCAAAAGACAGAGCAAGTATCAGAACCAGATTTAGATACAGTAGAAATTTTGGAATTATCAGACCAGGAAATTTTTTTAATTTAAATTTTAGTTATCCAACATACAATGCAATATTGGTTTCAGGAGTAGAATTCAGTGATTCATCACTTACATGCAACACCCAGTGCTCATTACATGTGCTTTCTTAATCCCATCACCCATCTAGCCCATCCCCACCCACCTTCCTCCATCAACCCTCAGTGTATTCTCTATCATTAAGAGTCAACTGTGGTTTGTTTCCCTGTCTTCTCCTCCCCCCCCCCCTTCGCATATGTTCAGCTGTTTGTTTCTCAAATTCCACATATGAGTGAAACCATATGGTATTTGTCTTTCTCTATTTGACTTATCTTGCTTAGCATAATACCTTCTGGCTCCATCCAAGACATTGCAAATGGCCAAGTTTCAAGCTATAGAACAAAGCTGTCACCATCAAGACATTATGGTACTGACACAAAAACAGACACATAGATCAATGGAACAAAATAGAAAACCCAGAAATGGACCCACAACTATATGGTCAACTTATCTTCAACAAAGCAGGGAAGAATATCCAATGGAAGAAAAATAGTCTCTTCAGCAAATGGTGTTGGGAAAACTGGGCAGCAACATGCAGAAGAATGAAACTGGACCACTTTCCTACACCATCAAGAAAAATAAATTCAAAATGGATGAAAGACCTAAATTTAAGACAGGAAACCATCAAAATCCTTGAGGAGAAAACAGGCAGCAACCTCTTTGACCTCAGCAGAGCAACTTCTTACTAGACACATCACCGAAAGCAAGGGAAACAAAAACAAACATGAAATATTGAATATATCAAGATAAAAAGCTCCTGCACAGCAAAGGAAACAATCAAAAAAAAAAAAATTAAAAGGCAACCGATGGAATGGGAAAAGATATTTGCAAACGACATATCTGATAAAGGTTTAGTATCCAAAAGCTGTAAAGAACTTATCAAACTCAACACCCAGAAAACAAACAATGGAGTTAAGAAATGGGCAGAAGACAGATGCTTTTCTAAAGACATCCAGATGGCTAACATACACATGAAAAGATGCTCAACATCGCTTATCATCAGGGAAACACAAATAAAATCCACATTGACATAACATCTCACACCTGTCAGAATAGCTAAAATTAACAACACAAGAAACAACAGGTATTAGTGAGGATGAGGAAAAAGGGGAACCGTCTTGCACTGTTGGTGGGAATGCAAACTCGTGCAGCCACACTGGGCAACAGTATGGAGTTTCCTTAAAAAACTAAAAGTAGAACTACCCTAGGATCCAGCAATTGCACTATTAGGTATTTAGCCAAAGGGTACAAAAAAGCAGATTCAAAGAGGTACATGCACCCCAATGTTTATAGCAGCATTATCAACAATAGCCAAACTATGGAAAGTGCCCAAATGTACACTGTTGAATGGATAAAGAAAATGTGGTATATATATACATACATATATATATATATATATATGTGTGTGTGTGTGTGTGTGTATACATATATATGTATATATACATATATATGTATATATATATACATATTTATATATGTATATAAATGTATATAAATATGTATAAATATATACATATTTATATATGTATATATATACACATATATGTATATATATATACACACATACACAATGCAATATTACTTAATCATCAAAAAAATGAAATCTTGCTGTTTTCAATGATGTGGGTGGAGCCAGAATGTATTACAGTAAGTGAAATATGTCAATTAGATTAAGACAAATACCATATGATTTCACTCATATGTGGAATTTAAGAAACAAGACAGATGAACATATGGGAAGAGGGGGGAGAGAAGAAAGGGAAACAAACCACAAGAGACTCTTAATGATAGAGAACAAACTGAAGGTTGCTGGAGGGAGGTGGTGGTGGGAGGAGATGGGCTACATAGGTGATGGGTATGAAGAAGCGCACCAGTTATGATGAGCACCGGGTGTTGTATGCAAGTGATGAATCACTGAATTCTACTTCTGAAGCCAGTATTTCTCTGTATATTATCTAATTGAAATATATAATTAAAAAAGTATTATTAGAAAAGGAATAAATTAAGGTAAAGTGAACTATTCTTTTTATTCTTAATTGGTTTAACAGATAGCAGATTGTACAAAACAATATCAACAGTGTGTGTGGTTATTACAGCCTATGGACAAGTGAAATGAATGACAGCAATGTTATAGGGGTAAGAGGGAGGAATTGAAAATACTCTGTTATAAAGTACATGCACTACCTGTGAAGTAGTCGCATTATTTGAAAGTGAAATTGGATACATTGTAAATGTATATTGCAAACACTAGGGCAACCACTAAAACAAAGTAAAAACAGAACTATCATTGATATACTAAGAGAAGAGAGAAAATGATATAAAATGTACAATTTAAAGCGGGAGGCAGGTGGGGCACCTGGGTGGCTCAATCAGTTAAGTGTCTGAATTTGGCTCAGGTCATGATCTCATGGTTAATGGCTTCAAGCCCTGCATTGGGCTCTGTGCTGACAGCTCAGAGCCTGGAGCCTGCTTCGGATTCTGTGTCTCCCTCTCTCTCTGCCTCTCCCCCACTCACGCTCTGTCTCTCTCTCTCTCTCTCAAAAATAAACATTAAAACAAATTTAAAGCAAAGGCAAAGAGAAAAAGAAACAAAGAAAAAGACAACATAGAAAACAGTAACAAATATGCAGATATTAATCCAATGATATCAATGATCACTTTAGATGTCAGTGGTCCAAATAAACCAATTGAAAGAAACTTCCAGGATCAGTTAAAAAAAATAAGATTCAATTACATGTAGTCTAAAACACACTTTAAATATAAAGACATGGATAGAATAAAAATAGAATATAATTAAATAATAAAAAATTAAAAAATAGAATTAAACAAATGATAGCTGGAGTTACTCTATTAATTTCAGACAAAGCAGAATTCAGAGCATGAAACATTAACAGAATAAAGGGGGGTGGGTATTACATAATGATAAGAGGCTCACTTTTTCAAGGAAGACATAACAATCCCTACTCTATGTGCACATAACAACAGAGTGAAGAAATACATGAGGCAAAAACTGATAAAATTTCAAGGAAAAAGAGACAAATCCACTATTATAGTTGGAGACTTCAATTACCCCTATGAGTAATTGACAGGTTCAGTAGGTAGAAAATCCATAAAAAACAACTTGAACTGAACAGCACTATCAATAAAAAGCACTTAATTAACATTTTAAAAATACTTCATCCCAAACAGCAGAATACACATTCTTTTCAAGCTCACATGGAACATTCACCATGGGACATCCTGGGACATAAAGCACACCTTAAAAATTAAAAAAAAAAAAATAGACACCATTCAAACTGTGCTCTCAGATCATAATGGAATTAAACTAGAAATGAATTACAGAAAAATAACTGCAAAACCCTAAAATACTTGGAGATTTTTTTTTATTCACAACTTACTTAACATACAGTATACTCTTGGCTTCAGGAGTAGAATCCAGTGATTCATCACTTATATATAACACCTAGTGCTTATCTCAGCAAGTGCTCACCTTCACCCATCACTGATTTTCCCCACCCCTATCAGCCCTTGGTTTGTTCTCTGTATTTAAGAGTCTCTTATCGTTTGCCTCCCTCTCTGTAACTATTTGTTTTCCTCCCATTCTCCCATGGTCTTCTGTTAAGTTTCTCAAATTCCACATAAGAGTGAAATCATGTGATATCTGTCTTTCTCTGCCTGACTTATTTCATTTAATATAATACCCTCTAGTTACATCCACATTGTTGCAAATGACAGATTTCATTCTTTTTCATCACTGAGTAGTATTCCATTGCATATATATATATATATATATATATATATATATATATATATATGCACTACATCTTCTTTATCCATTCATCAGTCGATGGACATTTGGGCTCTTCTCATAATTTGGCTATTGTTGATAGCACTGCTATAAACATTGGGTTGCATGTGCCCCTACGATTCAGCACTCTTATATTCTTTGGATAAATTCCTAGTAGTGCAATTGTGGGTCCATAGGATAATTCTATTTTTAATTTTTTGATTAACTTCCATACTGTATTCTAGAGTGGCAGTGCCAGTTTTCATTCCCACCAACAGTGCAAATGGGTTCCCCTTTCTCCACATTCTCACAAACTTCTGTTATTTCCTGGGTTGTTAATTTTGGCCATTCTGACAGGTATGAGGTGGTATCTCATTGTGGTTTTGATTTGTATTTCCCTGATGATAAGCGATTTTCAGCATCTTTTCATGTGTCTGTTTGCTATCTGGTTGTCTTCTTTGAAAAACTGTCTGTCTATTCATGTCTTCTTCCCATTTTGTCACTGGATGATTTGTTTTTTGGGTGTTGCGTTTGGTAAGTTCTTTATAGATTTTTGATACTAATCCTTTATCCTATATGATATTTGCAAATATCTTCTCTCATTCTGTCAGTTGCCTCTTTTATTAATTGTTTCCTTTGTTATGCAGTTTTTTTATCTTTATGATGTCCAAATACTTCATTTTTGCTTTTATTTCCCTTGCCTCTGGAGACATGCCAAGTAAGAAGTTGCTGCAGGTGAGGTCAAGGAGGTTGCTGCCTGTTTTCTCCTGTAGGATTTTGATGGTTTCCTGTCTCACAGGTAGGTCTTTCATCCATTGTGAGTTTATTTTTGTGGATGGTTTAAGAAAGTGGTCCAGTTTCATTCTTCTGCAAGTTGCTGTCCAGTCCTCTCAGCATAATTTGCTAAAAAGACTGTCTTTTTTCCATTGGACCCTCTTTCCTGCTTTGTCAAAGATTAGTTGGCCATATATTTGTGAGTCCATTTCTGAGTTCTGTATTATATACCATTGATCTATGTGTCTGTTTTTGTGCCAATACCATACTGTCTTGATGATTGCTGCTTTGTAATACAGGCTAATGTCTGGGATTGTGATGCCTGAGCTTTTGTTTTCTTTTTGAACATTACTTTGGCTATTCAGGGTCTTTTGAATTTCCATACAAATTTTAGGATTGTTTATTCTAGCTCTGTGAAGAATGCTGGTGCTATTTTGATTTGGATTGCATTGAATGTGTAGATTACTATGGGTAGTATTAACATTTGAACAGTATTTGTTCTTCCAATCCATGAGCATGTAATGTTTTTGCATTTCTTTGTGTCTTTTTTCAATTTCTTTCATAAGCTTTGTATAGTTTTCAGCGTACACATCTTTGACCTGTTTGTTTAGGTTTATTCCTAGGTATTTTATGGCTTTTCATGCAATTGTAAATGGGATTGATTCCCTGTTATCTTTTCATGTTGCTTCATTATTGGTGTATACAAATATGATCAATTTCTGTACATTGTTTTTATATCCTGCAACTTTACTGAAATCCTGTGTCAGCTCTAGCAGTGTTGTGGTGGAGTCTTTCAGGTTTTCCATGTAGAGTATCATGTCATCTGTGAAGAGTGAAAGTTTAACTTCTTGGCTGACTTGGATGTCTTTTATTTTGTTTTGTTGTCTGATTGCTAAGTCTAGGACTTCCAACACTATGGTAAACAACAGTGGTGAGCGTGGACATTCCTGTCATGTTCCTGATCTCAGGGGGAAAGCTCTAAGTTTTTCCCCATTGAGGATATTAGCTGTGGGCCTTTCAAATATGGCTTTTATGATATTAAGATATGTCCCTTATGTCCTAACTTTCTTGAAGAATTAAAAAAGGATGCTGTATGGGTGCCTGGGTGGCTGAGTTGGTTAAGCGTCTGACTTTGGCTCAGGTCATGATCTCATGGTTCATGAGTCCAAGCCCCAAGTCATGCTCTGTTCTGACAACTCAGAGCCTGGAGCCTGCTTCAGATTCTGTGTCTCCTTCTCTCTCTGACCCTCCCCCACTCATGCCCTCTCTCTCTCTCTCTCTCTCTCTCTCTCAAAAATAAAAACGTTTAAATTTTTCTACTTATTTTTTAAAAATAAATTTTTTATTTATTTTTGAGAGTGAAAGAGTCAGAGACAGAGTGCAAGCAGGAGAGGGTCAGCGAGAGAGGGAGACACAGAATCTGAAGCAAGCTCCAGGCTCTGAGCTGTCAGCACAGAGCCTGATGTGGGGCTGGGACTCACAGACAGGGAAATCATGACCTGAGCCTAAGTTGGACACTTAACCAACTGAGCCACTCAGGTGCCCCTAAAAAATTTTTTTTAAGACAGGATGTTGTATTTTGTCAAATGCTTTTCCTGCATCTATTAACAGGATCATATGGTTCTTATCCTACCTTCTATTAATGTGATGTACCACGTTCATTGATTTATGAATACTGAACCAGCTCTGCAGCCCAGGAATGAATCCCACTTGACCATGGTGAATAATTCTTTTAATGTACTGTTGAATTCAATTTGCTTGTATCATGTTGAGAATTTTTGCATCCATGTTCCTCAGGGATTTTGGACTGTAATTCTCCTTTTTAAAAAAAATAATTTTATTGTTTATTTTTAAAAATTTACATCCAAATTAGTTAGCATATAGTGAAACAATGATTTCAGGAGTAGGTTCCTTAATGCCTCTTACCCATGTAGCCCATCCTCCTTCCCACAACCCCTCCAGTAACCCTCAGTTTGTTCTCCATGTTTATGAGTCTCTTACACTTTGTCCTCCTCCCTGTTTCTATATTATTTTTGTTTCCCTTCCATTATGTTCATCTCTTTTGTCTCTTAAAGTCCTCATATGAGTGAAGTCATATGATTTTTGCCTTTCTCTAATTTCACTTAGCATAATACCCTCCAGCTCCATCCATGTAGTTGCAAATGGCAAGATTTCATTCTTTTAGATTGCTGAGTAATACTCCATTGTATATTTATACCAAATTTTCTTTATCTATTCATCCATCGATGGACATTTGGGCAACCTACAAAATGGGAGAAGATATTTACAAATGTAATTCTCCTTTTTAGTGGAGTCTTTGGTTTTGCAATCAAGGTAATGCTGGCTTCATAGAATGAGTCTAGGAGCTCCCCTTCTGTTTCTACTTTTTGGAGCAGTTTGAGAAGAATAGGTATTTATTCTGCTTTAAAGTTCAGGTAGAATTCCCCTGTGAATCCATCTGGCTCAGGACTCTTATTTTTTGGGAGATTTTTGATAACTGATTCAATTTCTTCACTGGTTATGCACCTGTTCAAATTTTTTATTTCTTCCTCTTTGAATTTTGGTAATGTGTGCATTTCTAGGGATTTGTCTATTTCTTCCAGATTGTCCAGTTTGTTGTCATATAATTTTTCATAGTATTGTCTAATGATTGTTTGTATTTCTGTGGTGTTGGTTGTGATCTCTCTTTCATTTGTGATTTTAGCTATCTGGGTCCTCTCTCTCTCTTTTCTTTTTGATAAGTCTGGATAGGGGTTTATCAATTTTGTTTATTCTTTCAAAAAAACAGCTCTTAGACTCTTGATCTATTCTACTCTTTTTTTTTTTAATTCTATATTGTTTATTTCTGCTCCAATCGTTACTATTTCTATTCTTCTTCTGGCTTTGGGATTTCTTTGCTGCTGCCTTTCTAGCTCCTTTAGGTGTAAGGTTGGGTTGTGCATTTGGGACCTTTATTGCTTCTTTATATATGCCTGAATTGCAATGTATTTTCCTTTTAGGATTGTCCTTGCTGCACCCCAAATAGTTTGGACTGTTGTGTTTTCATTTTCATTTGCTTCCATATATTTTTTAATTTCTTCTTTAATTTTCTGGTTGACCCATTCGTTCTTTGGTAGAGTATTCTTTAACCTCCATGTATTTAGGGGCTTTGAAATTTTTTTCTTGTGGTTGATTTCAAGTTTCATAGTGCTGTGATCTGAAAATATGCATGGTATAATCTCAATCTTTTTTATACTTGTTGAGGGCTGTTACCCAGTATGTGATTTATTTTGGAGAATGTTCCATGTGCACTTGAGAAGAATGCATATTCTTCTGCTTAAGATGAAAAGTTCTGAATATATCTGTTAGTCTATCTGGTCCAATGTGTCATTTAGAGCTGTTGTTTCTTTATTGATTTTCTGCCCAGATGATCTGTCCATTGTTGTAGATGGAGTAATAAAGTCCCCTAAAATTACAGTATTATTATCTATACACTTTGTTTATATTTGTCATTAATTGATTTATATATTTGGGTTCTTCATGATGGGGGCATAAACATTTACAATTGTTAGCTCTTCTTGATGGATGGAGTCCTTAATTATGATATAATGCATTCTTCATCTCTTGTTACAGTATTTGTTTTAAAATCTAGTTTTTCTGACATAAGTATGACTACTACAGCTTTCTTTTGGTGTCCATTAGCATGATAAATGGTTCTTCATCCCCTCTCTTTCAATTTGCTAGTGTCCTCAGGTCTAAAACAAGTCTCTTTTAGTCAGCATATAGATGGATCTTAGTTTTTTGTCCATTTCTACACCATATGTCTTTTGATTGGAGCATTTAGTCCATTTACATTCAAAGTGATTATGGAAAGGTAGGGATTTAGCGCCATTGTGTTATCTGTAGGTTTCCTGTTTTTGGTGATGCCTCTAGTCCTTTGTAGTCTTTGCTGCTTTCCACTCACAGAGTCCCCCTTAGGATCTCCTGCAGGACTGGTTTAATTTCATGAACTTTTTAAGTTTGTGTTTGGGAAAGCCTTTATCTTTCCTTCTATTCTGAATGACAGCCTTGCTGGAAAAAGGATTCTTGGCTGCATATTTTTCCTATTCAGCACATTGAATATTTCCTGCCACTCCCTTCTGGCCTGTAAAATTTCAGTGGACAAGTCTGCCACTACCCTTATATGCATACCTTTGTAGGTCAAGGACCATTTGTCCCTAGCTGCTTTCAAAATTATCTTTATCTTTTATTTTGACAGTTTCACTATGATATGCATGGTGTTGACCTGTTTTTGTTGATTTTGAAGGGAGTTCTCTGTGCCTCTTGGACTTGGATGCCTGAGTCCTTTCCCAGATTAGAGCAGTTTTCAGCTATAATTTGTTCAAATAAACCTTCTGCCCCTTTCTCTTGCTCTTCTTCTTCTGAACTCCTATGATATGGATATTTTTTCATTTCATGGAATAACTTAATTATCAAATTCTCCCCTTGTAATCTAGTAATTCCCTTTCCCTTTTTTCAGCTCCTTAATTCATCATAACTTTTTCTTAGGCCTTTGATCTCTGCAGCAATAGATTCTCTGCTGTCCTCTATGTTTTTTTCAAGCCCAGGTATTAGTATTATGACTGTTTTTTCTAAATTCTTATTCAGATATATTGTTTATATCCGTTTTGAACAATTGTCTTGCAGTCATTTCTTCCTGAATTTTTATTTTTGAGGAGAGCTCTTCCATTTCATCATTTTGGCTAGGTTTCTGTCTTTTACATGTTTTAATATCTTGTTATGTGTCCTGTACCTGCGAGTACTACTGTATGAAAAAGGGGTCACACACTGTCCAAGGTCTGGCACTTAAGGAAGTGTTTCTGGAGTGTGTTGCATGCACTCTGTTGTCGCATTTTGACTATTCTATCCCACTGGTCAGTCTTATGCAAAGCTTCTCCTTTTTTGTAGTGGTGGAGTGTTTGGACCTTCACCCAGGTGTGCTTTGATTTGTTTGTTGAAGTAATCCTGGAAAAAAAATGAAACAAGGTTGGGGGGAAGTGTGATCCCATGCAAAGAGAAAAATGAAAGGGGAGAAAAGAAGACAAAACAGAGAGCTAAAAGAACTATAAGGCTAAATCCAGAGAAACGAATCAGAAACTATGAGCCTGATTCCAAAAGAAAAAAAAAAAGAAGGAGGTAGAAAGAAAAAGTAAAGAAAAGAGGAAAAAACAGACAGATAAAAACAAAAAAATAGTTGCCTGTTGGTGTCTGGGACCTGTGGCTGTGCTGGTTTGGAGGCGAGGCAAGCTGTGTTGGGTCAGTCTTCCTGCAGTAAATAAGCAGTTGCCAGGCATGGAGGGGCAAGGTTTGGTATAAGTGGGTCCCGCCTCCACTGGGGGTCACTGTGCTGCTCCCTGAAGCCCCACTGTATTGGTGTTGGAGAGAAAAATGGTGACACCCCAATCTCTCCTTCCCTGGACTGGGTATCTCAAACCACACTGTTCAGGCAGCCCTCACAGAATAGCACAGGCAGTTGGCTTGCCTTGGTCCACAGTTCTCCTGCGCCTTCTTGGCACTCAGCTCAGATTCAAAACCCAATGTCTTGGGGCACCTGGGTGGCTCAGTCAGTTAAGCATCCAACTTCGGCTCAGGTCATAATCTTGTGGTTTGTGGGTTCAAGCCCCACATCAGGCTCTGTACTGAAAGCTCAGAGCCTGGAGCCTGCTTCGGATTCTGTGTCTCCCTCTCTCTCTGTCCCTCCTCTGCTCACACTCTCTCTCTGTCTCAAATATAAATAAATATTAAAAAATTAAAAAAAAAAAAACAGTGTCTTAAAGTGCCCTGCGATGTGTGGACCCTTTTCTGATGTAGCGCCACTCAGCCCTACCAATTAAGGCCTTTGGCTGGGACCTGCAGGGTCTTTTTTCCTTGGGGAGGCAATTAATCCTCTTCCCACATTACTCAAGGAAGTGGACTATTCTCTCCCAGTGTGCCCCTGAGATCACTACAGCACCCCAAGGTCAGCTTTTTTCCCCCAATGGTGTGCACACATGGTACGCTCTGGTCCAGAGAAAGTCACACACTTTTGAAACCTCTAAGCTTAAGTTCCTAAAGCTGTTTGCAAAATAGAACCTGGCACTTTCTGTATTTCTCATTCCTCAGTCCGTGGTCTGGAGAGGTTTTCCTCTTGTGTTAACTCAGTACTGCAATTTCACAGCCCCTTTGTCTTTCTCTCCCTTTTGTCTCTCCACAGAAGGGGTTACCTCCCCTCCATGCTTACGCTGTTTTATCTCCCCCAATTCACATACATGCATCTCAATCCCACCAAGCTGTCTCCCTCCACTTGTGGAGATCCTTCTACCACTCTGCAGATTGATTTCCTGGGTGTTCTAAGTGATCTGACCTCTATATAGCTGTGTTTGAGGAAAGAAGGAAATTCCAGTCCCCCTACTTCTCTGCCATCTTAACTCCTCCCGAATACTTGGATATTAATCAACACACTTCTGAATAACACATGGGTCAAAGACCTCTCAAGGGAAACTAAAATATTTTGGAAAAAAATTATGAAAATATAGTTTATCAAAATTGTAGGATGCAGCAAACAATGCCTAGAGAGAAATTCACAGCATTGAATATATTAAAAAATAAAAAGGATCTTAAAATCAATAACTGAAGCTTCCACTTAGGCAACTAAAGAAATAAGAGCAAACTAAAGCTAAAGTAAGCAGAAGAAAATGATAATAAAAATTAGAGCAAAAATCATTGATATGAAAACAGGAAATCAAGAGAGAAACTCAATAAAACCAAAAGTTGGTTCTTTAAAGATTAATAACATTTATAAGTCACTAGGCAGTTTAAGGAAAAAGAGAGAAAGATAAATTATTATTACCAGAAATGTTTCTATGGACATTAAAAGGATAATGAAGGAATAGTATGAACAACTTTGTCCAAAACATTGATAACATAGAATTGCAACAATTCCTTAAAAGACATAATCTACCAAAAATAACACAAGGATAATAGATAATCTGCATAATCCTGTAACTGTCAAAGAAGTTGAATCAATGCTTAACAACCTTCCAAAAGATAAAGAACCAGGGTCAGATTTACTGGTGAATTCTACCAAATATTTAAGGAAGTAATTATACCAATTTTATCTAATCTTTCAAAGAAAATAGAAGTTGAGGGAATAATTCCCCCCCAAATTCTGAGACCAGCATTATCCTAGTACCAAAACCAGGCAAATACATTACAAAAAGGGAAAACTATAGACCAATATATTTCATGCAGATAGGTGTAAAAATCCTTACAAAATATTAGCCAGTAAAACCTAGCAATGTATTAAAAGAATATACACCACAGCCTAGTAGAATTTATTCCAAGTATGCAAGACTGATTCAACTTTTGAAAATAAATTAATGTGATCAATGACATCAAAGGCTAAAGAACAGAAATGATATGATCATATCAATAGAACAGAATAAAACATTTGTCAAAATTCAATACCCATTTATGATAAAAACTCAGAAAACTAGGAATAGAGGAAAATTCTTTAAGCTTAATAAGGAGTATCTACAAGAAATTTACAGCTAACATAAGGGTGAGATGCCTTCTGCTAAGAACAGGAACAAGGAAAGGATATCCCTACTCACTCACTCATCTTCTTTAATATCACACTGGAAGTCCCAGCTAATGCAATAAGAGAAAAAAAGGAAATAAAAGTATACAAATGTGGAAGGAAGCATTAAAACTGTACTTCTTCCCAGATGACATGATTGTCTCTATAGAAAATCTCAAATAATCAAGAAAAAAGCTGTGGAACTAGTGAGCAATTGAAGCCATGTTGCAGGATACAGGGTTAATTTACAAACCTCATTTTTTTTTCTTATATACCAGCAATGAACAATGGAATTTGAAATTAAAAACATAATACCATTTATATTAACACCAAAAATGAAATATTTACGTATAAATATTTAAAAATATGTACAAAATTTATTTGGGGAAAACTACAAAATACTGATGAAAGAAATCAAAGAAGATCTAAATAAATGGGAAAATATTCCATAAGCATGAATAGGAAGGCTCAATATTTTCAAGATGTCAATTCTTCCCAACACAATCTATAGATTCAGTACAATGCCAATCAAAATTCCTACCAGTCATTTTGTGGATATCAGCAAACTAATTCTAAAGTTTATATGGAAAGGCAAAAGACCAAGAAGCAAACAAAATACTGAAAGAGAACAAAGGCAGAGGACAGACATTACCCGATTTCAGTACAGTCCATAAAACTACAGTAATCCAGACAATGTGGTATTGCCAAAAGAAAAGACAAGTAGATCTGTGCAACAGAAGACAGAGGCCAGAAATAGACCCACACAAATATAGTTAACTGGTTGTTGACAAAGGAGTAAAAGTAACTCATTGGAGAAAGTATACTATTTTCTACAAATGGCACTGAAACAACTGGTATCTACAAGCAAAAAAAAAGTGGATCTAGACACAAATCTTACATCTTTCAAAAATATTAACTCAAATTATATCACAGAGCTAAAGGTAAAATGAAAAACTCTAAAACTCTTAGAAGCTGAAGTGAAAATCTAGATGACTCTGTTTAGATACAACAAAAAAAGTGTGATCCATGAAAGAATGTATCGCTAATTTGGACTTCCATTAAAAATAAATCTTCTCTGCAAAACATTCTGTTTATATAATGAAAAGACAAGCCAAAAATTGAGAGGAAAAGCTTTGCAAGACAGACATCTACTAGAAACCTGGTATCCAAAATATACAAAGAACTCTTAAAATTACAATAAGAAAACTATCAACCACATTAAAAATGGGCAATGATCTGAACAGACAACTGACCAAGAAAGCTATAAAGATGGAAAATAAGCATATGAAAAGATGCTCAACATTGTATGTCATTATAAAATTGCAAATTAAAACAACAAAAAGAGCCAAGTTAAGCTAAATGGACAAAAAAAAAAAGTCATTGTCCATAGTGATTGAGATGGACAAGGAATAGACCAGGCCTGGTGAACATGTGAAAGTTTACCTGTATGTTTGTAGGAAGTGGGGGTGGGGCTGGGGACAGAGCTGTAGTTATAATGAATCAGCACAGTTGCTTCTATATCTCGGGCTTAACAATTGGTGTTTATTTGATTCTGAAATTTAGATTTCAGGGGCAAGTTGGGTAAACACAGGTGTTAGTGCAGTCACTGGATAGTAGAAACATGGCTGTTGAAATGTGTTAGACGGTAATCCATTGTAGGGTAAACTAAATATTGTTTGGCAATTAGACATAGGTCAGTATCCTTTAATCTTTTAATCTTTTTTTCTTGTTTTCTGACGTTACAGATGAAATTTAACCAATTTGAGCTGGTTTCCTCACCTATTATATGAAGGTAGTAATAGTATATTTTGATAGTAGTCCCTATTGTCCACTATTGTTGTAAGTTAATATGCATAAATACCTTAAAATAAGGCCTCTCTCAGTTCAATAAGTGTTAATGAGTAATAGTGGCTGTTCTATAAATGAATTTACAATATATTGTTCAACGGGCATTTAAATGTCTTACAGCAAAATCTCTCAGCTATTGGTAGATCCACCACTCTGTCACAAAGATCTTGGAATCAAGATTCCACCGCATCCACACTTATCAGAGAAGCTTATGCTTGTATGATTTTGAATATACCTGTAAACTTTCAGGATAAGAAACTGTATAAGACATACACTACAAGTAAATGTGGCTTCCACAAAACAGAGATTTCTTTCACTTTTGTTTCTACTGTATCTCCAGTCCCTAGGATAAAAAAGGTATTCACATGTATTTCTTGAATGAATTAAAGGCACCAGAGACTTTAACAAAGTGAAAGAATAGTTCAGGGAGGCAGGAAGATTCACACACACCCACAGATCCCAGCAGAGCTCAGACACTTCTTCAAGCCTGGCATTCATCCAACATAGTATACTGTGGAATAAGGAAAATGATCCACAATTCAGCTTAAAGCCATTTAAACAGTACAGTAAAACTGGCCCTCCTCTGGGGGACCTGGGTGGCTTAGTTAAGCATCCAGCTTCTGCTCAGGTCATGATCTCAAGGTTCATGAGTTCAGGCCCCACATCACACTCTGCTGTCAGCACAGAGCCCACTTCAGATTCTCCATCTCCCTCTCTCTCTGCACCCCCCCCCCACACACACTATCTCTTTCTCTCTCAAAAATAAATATTTTTTAAAGTGGAACCAACTTGACAATAAATTATATTAAATAAATATATACATACATACATACTTACATAAAGTGGACCTCCTCTGATAATTGACATCTGTTGTCAGTCCAGATGCTGTATATAATCATCTCCAGATTTTTTCCTGTCACCTAATATTGAAGTTATAATACATATAATACATATTTATCTAAAATAAAAGCTGAAATAAAAATACATGAAAGGTCATAGTAAGAATATGGTTCCCTTTTCATCCTCAAAAATGTAAGTGATTCTCAGCAAATGGGGATTTGTTCCAAGATGAACCTCAAAGGCCCTTGCATAAATCTTATATGGAAAACAGAGACAGGAGTTTGCTAGAGAGGGTGGTTATAGTGGTAAGAAATGAGCCCCCAAAGTGATCCTCCCAGGGGTTGAGGCACAAATAAAGAAGGTTAAGGAGAATGGACCATCATGATGGTAAGTAAATTCAGTTCCTACCGCTACTATAACACATTACCACAATCTTGGCAGCTTAAAATAACACAAATATATAATCTTACAGTCCTGTATGTTGGGAATACAAAAAAGGTCTCACTCGTCTACAATGATGGCAGGGCTTCATTTTTCTGAGGAACCCTGGTAAGAATCTGTCTCCTTGCCTATTCCAGCTTCTGGGAGCTGCCTGCCTTCCTCGGACCATGGCTTTGTTTAATCTTCAAAGCCAGCAAAGGCCTGTCCTGTCTTTCTCATGCTATTTCACTGTCACACTGACTCTTCTACTTACCTCTTCCACATAAGATGTACCCTTGCAATTACAAAGGCCAGGAAGACCCAGCATATTCTTATTATTAAGGTCAGCTGGTTAGCAATCTTAATTGCATCAACAATCTTAATTCTTTTTGCCCTGTAACATCACATGTTTACAGGTTCTGGAGAATGCGATGCAGATATCACTGAGGGAACTTTATTCAGCCTACCACAGTGAAAGTGCCATTTAATTGAGTTTAAAAGTTTTACAATGGGCACCAACAGGTCTGTGCTCAACCACAGTTATGCTTAAACACAGTTTTTCTGTTTGCCCTATGGAGCACAGAAAGGAAGGGCTCAAGACTAGAGGAAGGATGTAGGGTTAAGGGAGTCAGAGGATTCAAGAACCACCAAGCTTCTGTCTTGTACAAGTGGGTACATGATGGGGCCTTCTCCAAAGAATGTCTGGGGAAACTAGATAGATGTGCAGGCAGATGTGCATGGCATCCAAGCTGGTTCTAATCCCTGCCACATATCCACATTGCCAAAGATCATGAGAGCTTGGACATGACTACAAGCGAAGACTTGATAGATAGGATAGTGGAAAAGGAGCCAGGACTATCCTGACACCTGACCATGGGGCAACAGACAGGAAAGATCCTATGACCCAGTGCAAGTCCTGAGAGGGAAAGGCCCTCCTTTTTGGGCAACTGTGGGGACTGCGAAATGGCAAAGCATATTACCAGTTTGAATGAGGGGTGGGGGTGGGAAGCAGTGTGGCAGAAAGGGTGGGCACAGAGCAGTGTGGCAGAAAGGATGGGCACAGAGCAGTGGTTGGTTTTCTCAGGTTAGAGGTGCAGGTCTGCCTCTCTTTAGAAAAGGCTCAGTGGTGAGGCCTCCATGAGAGCCCCCTCCCACTTCCTCCTCTCCGGGCTCCGTGAAACAATGAAAGAAGGACTCCAGGAGGGCCAGGTGGTCTGGCCTTAAGTCGCCTCTCCCCTCTCATCCTGCTGTTCTCACAGCCCCTAGCCCATCAGCCTCCAGGAAGGCGGGCGGGCGGGATTGGGTGGGGGGGGGGGGGGAAGGAGGGCAGACACTGAACAGGCTGAGGATTCTTACAAACCGAAGGACGGTTGATATCCATCCGCTGCTGTCTGCAGCACACTACCACCACCACCACCACCCCGAACTCGGGATCCTAGCCCCCACTGCCAGTCGTTCCCAGGTCCCTTTTATTGCGGTGCCAGCAATGAGGGGGTGGTCGCCTCGGAGGTCTGCAGAGGCGGGCTGCTGTGAGCCCGCCCCTTAGGCTGGCGCACCTCCTGGCCCCGCCCCCCGTGGGTCGGAACTAGGGTGGGCCAGGGAGGGGGCGTCTAGCCCATTCGTGCTGTATCCCTCCGCCCCCCTTCCCGACACCCTTGCTGAGAGCGGTTCGTGCCGCATCCTGCGCAGCCCCTGCCCAGTTTGGTGCTGCAGCGCGGGGGGGCGGGACGCCTTTTTGCGATTCTGACAGCACGCTAGGTGGTGGGAGTCCGAGTGAGGAGCTCCGAGAAGAGGGGGAGGACAACGACCTGCACCTTGAGCCTGTGAAGGCAAGTGGGTTGTCGTGGGGAGGGGTGGGGGGACCCCCACTGTCGCCCGGCTTACAGCCTGCCCGGACCCCAGCCTCTGGCAGCCTGGCAAGGGGGAGGCGACCCGGTCGTACCCTGTCCGTGACAGAGGTACGCAGCGCCGCGGGACCCCTGGCGAGGAGAGGCAGTGACCGGTGCGGGCCGGGCCCAGGGCATGGGGGCTGGCGGGAGAGGCTCCCTCGGATCCTGTGGAGGCGAACTGCGCCAGCCATTCCGCAGCCAGCTTTCCAGGCGCCCATGACCCGCCCTCGACGGTGCTGTGCCGGGAGAGAGCTGTGGGGGGAGCCTGCTGCGGAAGAAATGGCGGAGCGGGAGCTGGGGTGGGAGGCACCCGGGGAGGCCGCCGGGGCGAGAGCGGGTGGGGGGTGGCGTTCGAGTTATTTGCCCAACTGGCAGGAGCCTGGGTTCGGTGGCGTCGGCTGTTACGGGCCCTAATTCTGTAAAGGGGCCTATTGGCCCCCGGACCGTGGGTGCTGTCCCTTAGCACAGGCTCCTGGTTGATTCGAAAGTCTTCTCTCTGCGAGGTAGGTCTGGTGGTTTCATCCCGCAGAGTGCATCTGTAGAGGAGAGGCTTGAGAAAAAGGAAGAGCAGGACAATGGCCTGGATTTCTGGAGGTATGTGGGGCTGGGGGTGCAGGGGGGAAATGAGCAGCAACCATTGAGTGGAGACCCAAATCGGAGTGGGGTGACTGTGATCAGAACAGGTCAGGCGCATCCAAGAGTACCTTCCAAATTTCCCCTTTTTACTAGCCTTCTAAGTCCTTCCCTTGCCTTTCTCCTTCACCTCCACCCAAAATTGGTGGCAGGAAAAGATGAGCTAGGAGGTGAGGGTGAGACAGAAGTCATAATTACAAGTGTCACTGCACAACCTGTTTTCTAGAATATACGTAGGGGCACCCTTCCCCCAATTTATGCTGCGCAAGGCGGTGGGATGTGGTGCACCTAGTGGTGAATCCTCAGAATTGGAGAAGGGAGCCATGTGAAAGTGTGACGTCAAGAGAAGATGTCGTTGTCTGCAACCCTGAAACTAAGAGCTTAAGTAATAGAGAACATTCTACCAAGAGGACTTTAAATGTTGAAAAGACAAATAATATGTGGACTCCTATCCTTGGTGTTTGTGGGTCCACCCAGAACTCAGTTGCTGCCATGGTCTCCTGACTGTCATGCCTTTTCATCTGTTTGTCCATAGGCCTGCTTTAAAGCTGCTCACTTCTGTAAGGAAGGGAAGGAGGAATAGACTGGCCCAAATCTCTGGAGGTTGGTATGAAGGACAGCAATGCAGGGGATAGTGGCAGAGTAAGATCAATAGCAGGTGTCTTTGATCCACTTGGGTGTGTTTGATCCACCTCTCCTACCCTCTGCCATATTTGCACACTGTCACAGCATCTTTTCCTTATTTCCTGTAGGAGGTATTAGGCATATTAGTGTAGTTACGGATTGGGCCATGAATGGGAGGAGACAACCAGAAAGCAGGGACCATTAGATAGGAAAAAATTAGACAAATTAAACAGATGTTTACATCAGGGGTCCGTGTGTCAGTCTGTCAACGAGGCACTCAGACTTCATTGTCTCCTGTATGTTTACTTCTCCGTAGGACTGCCTGCTCTCTGATGTAGAGCTTAATACCACTGAAACAAAGCAAGGAGGGGGAAATTGCACCATATCCTTGCAGGTTGGTATGAGATTGGGTGCAAACTTGAGTGGGGAAGTGGAGATCAACACTGGCCCAAGAATGACTAGGGTAGTCTGGGGGCTCCTAAGCCTCTCCCATTGCCAACACTCACCAATTTCACACCTGTTTTGTAGCAGGCAAAGTGGCAAAATCTGGGGTAAAACATGGGTGAAATGAGGGTGATGGAAAGACTTTCCATCTGTTCCCTAAGCATTCAAGGTCCAGTCTCTGTGTGAATCTCTGCATGGAGTGATGCAATTTGAAGAGATTCAAAGCCCTATGTGATTCTCTTTCCTTAGATCTACCTCCAGTGGCATCTCTGCTGGTGTTGGAATTGCTGCTGACCACCACCCTCAACAGGTCTGCACCCACCTGGGAGCATCCATCATCCCCCAGCTTGGTTGTGCCTCTTCTGCGCTTTGTGATATTGACTGAGGCTAGGCTTTGGAAGCAGATCGATTGACTGCTGGACTGGTGATTGACTCTAACTTTTGTTTCCAACTATATCACGTGAATCACTGAAAGATCACAGTGTGAAGATACAAAACTGTGAGATCTGTGGTAGAGGCTGAGACTGGGGTAGGGGTACTTAACTGGGCCTCCTCTGTAACGTATACCATGACTGGGGCTGAGATTGAACCTGCTGCCCAGGCAAAGCCTGAAAAGAAGGCTGGAGAAGAGGTTGGAGGTGGGGCTGAAAGAGAGAATGAAGTCCCAATGGTGGTCAGACCCAAGGTTAGGACCCAGGCACAGGTAATGCCTGGAGCAAGGCCCAAAACTGAATCCCAGGCAATGGCTGGGGCAAGGCCCAAAACTGAGTCCCAGGCAATGGCTGGGTCAAGGCCTAAAACTGAGTCCCAGGGAATGGCTGGGACAAGGGCCAAAATTGAGTCCCAGTCAGTGGTTGGGGCAAGGCCCAAAGCTGAAGCCAGGACAGTAGGGGGAGGACGTCCTAAGACCGAGGCCAAGGCAATCCCTGGGGCGAGGCCCAAAGATGAAGCCCAAGCTTGGCCCCAGACTGAGTTTGGGGCGGAGGCAATGTCGCAAACAGAGGGGTTGGCCCAGACCAGTGCTGTAGCCTGGCCACTCGTCAGTACTGAGTCTGGGCCTGTTGCTAAACCTATGGCCCTATCTGTGGATAGGGAACTGGTCAGTGTGGACACTGAGACATTTCCTGGCTCCCAGGTTCAGACAGGAATTCAACCCTGGTTTGGATCAGGGGAGGAAGTTAATATGGGGTCTTGGTGCTATCCTAGGCACCGGGCCAGAGAGGAAGCCTCTAACGAGTCTGGATTCTGGTCAGCAGATGAGACCTCTACAATGTCCTCTTTCTGGGCTGGAGAAGAGGCCAGTATCAGATCGTGGCCCAGGGAAGAGGCCAATACCAGATCCAGGCATAGGGCTAAACATCAGCCTAACCCCAGGTCCAGGCCCAGATCCAAGCAAGATCCCTATGTTGATTCTTGGTCTGGGTCTGAGGAGGAGTCTGGCAACCCATTTTGCTTGTGGGCTGGAGAAAATACCAATAACTTGTTCAAGCCCAGAGTCCGGGATGAGGAAACTATGAGGTCCAAGCTTAGGACAAAGAGAGAGGACTTTTTTGAGTCTGAGTCTGAAGATGAGTACTCTAAGGAGTCCTGGTTTTTGCCTGGAGAAGAGGCCAGTGGTAGATTCAGGACCAGAGACCAGGAAGAGCCTAATACTGTCTTGAAGCCCAAGGGCCAGAAAGATGTTAATAACAGTGGTAGGGTCAAACAAGAGCCCAGGTTTGAAGAGGAAGTCATTATTGGGTCCTGGTTCTGGGCAGAAAAAGAGGCCAGTATGGAGGCTGGGGCTTTGGCCATCTGTGAATCTACACCAGGGTCTGAGGAGGGGGCCATTGGTGGATCCTTGCTTTGGACTGAGGAAAAGTCCAATTTGGGGGCTGTGGCCAGAGAAGAGGCCAGGCCAGAGTCTGAAGAAGAGGCCATATTTGGGTCCTGGTTCTGGGATAGGGATGAGGCCTGCTTTGATCTAAATCCCAGTCCTGTGTATAAGGCTAGTTCCAGGTTCAGAGATTCAGCTGAAGAGGAACTTAAAGCATCATCCAGGCCCCAAACCTGGGAAGAGGTCACTGTTGAATTCAAACCTGGTCCTTGTCATGGGGTTGGCTTCCCATCCCCAAGCTCCTTTAGAATTCCTGAAGAAGCAGCATCTGTATTCTCTGACATGTTTGAGGGAAAGCCCAAGAATTTGGAATTTACCCCAGAAGGGGAAGGGCAGGAATCTTTGCTTCAGTCTGATCAGCCTGAACCTGAGTTCCCATTTCATTATGATCCATCCTACAGGTCAGTTAGGGAAATCCGGGAGCATCTTAAGGCCAGGGAGAGTGTAGCACCTGAGAGTTGGTCCTGCAGCTGCATACAATGTGAGCTTAAAATTGGTACTGGAGAATTTGAAGAACTCCTTCTATTAATGGACAAAATCCGAGATCCTTTTATTCATGAAATATCTAAAATTGCAATGGGCATGAGAAGTGCTTCTCAGTTTACCCGAGATTTCATTCGGGATTCAGGTGTTGTCTCACTTATTGAAACCTTGCTCAATTATCCCTCCTCCCGAGTTAGGACAAGTTTTTTGGAAAATATGATTCACATGGCTCCACCTTACCCAAATCTAAACATGATTGAGACATTCATATGTCAAGTGTGTGAAGAAACCCTTGCTCATAGTGTGAGTTCTCCTGAGCAGCTGCTTGGATTAAGGATGCTTAGACACCTCACTACAACTACTGACTATCACACACTGGTTGCCAATTATATGTCTGGGTTTTTCTCTTTATTAACCACAGGCAATGCAAGAACAAAGTTTCATGTTCTAAAAATGCTATTGAATTTGTCCGAAAATCCTGTTGTGGCAAAAAAACTATTCAGTGCCAAAGCTCTATCAATATTTGTGGGTCTCTTTAACATAGAAGAGACAAATGATAATATTCAAATTGTTATTAAGATGTTTCAGAATATCAGTAATATTATAAAAAATGGAACTATGTCTTTAATTGATGATGATTTCAATCTTGAGCCACTTATTTCTGCATTCCATGAATTTGAGAAGTTAGCTAAGGAACTACAAGTCCAAATAGACAATCAAAATGATCCTGAGATGGGACGACAAAGCTAGTGCGAATAATCACCTGCCTTTGATCAGCCTTATGTTCCCAAAGAGCCCTGAGTAGTGCTTTGGTTTTCACAGTCTGGTTTTATGTTGTAACTTATATTTTAATGCTGATGTTAACTTTGTCCAATCCTTGGTTTGAGCTGGATCATTTTGTGGATGCCAAATGAATATTAGAGCTGAAAACATATTTGTTGATATTTGTCTTGCTGTCCAGATTGCAATATTTTTTTTGGTATTGAGCTTCCAGTGAACTGAGTCGCCTATGTAAGCTACCCTGCTATTTGTTGTTTAAACATATGGTTCTCTATTCAAGTCTGTGTTTTCAATAAAGGTCTATGTGAAAATTGGCAAAAGTGACCCTTCAGTTTGAAATCCAGGTACAGATACATTGTGCACACGTACAAATACAGATAACTAGTAGTGTGACAAACACCCTCATTGGAAAATCCCATTCCTAGAGTTTGAGAAAGGAGAGATTACTGTGTGCTGGTGGTATTTGAGAAATGCTTCAGCAAAGAGGGACCCACTTAAACTAGTGTAGGATAAGACAAACCATTAGGTCATTCTCTGAAGTGAGGAGTGGGAAGAAAAGTGTGAAGAAATGTGCATGATTGGGAAACCTGTCCTAGTAGCATGGATTTAGCCTATCTGCCTGGAATAGGTTAAGACAAATTTAGTGAGGGATGCAGTTGGAATGAGGCCAGATTGGAGAGCTAAGTCAGCCAAATCTGCACATTTTACAAATCCTAGTACTGTTGTTGCTTCATTGCCACCTAAAGAGTGAAAGAGTACAATGGCACACAAATTGAGTCAGGAAGAATATTTCCTTTGTGTTCCTAGTCCAAGGAAGGTATTAAGGAAATTATGCAGCTTTAAAAAAATTATCTATTTATTGGCATGAAATTATACTGATGCTTTAATGTCAAGTGAAACAGAAGATTGTGATATCTGGAAAATTGGATCCCATTTTAAAGTCTTGTGTGTAAATACACACAATTTCTATGTAACTTCAATATGCCTAAGAAACTTCATACATTCAATAGTCTGGAATAAAATACCATAGTAAAAGAATTTTCAGAGACAAGCATTGGGGAAATACAAAAATTACTAAGGGTTTTTCCTTTTAATATGCTTGTATCTAGTGCCTCAAGTTATATGTGGACATATTGGAACAGACACAGTTACATGAAAAGATTGAGCTATCAGTGTTAAAAATGTTTAGAGATAATAACATTTAGAAAAGTTGGAAAGTAATGAGACTTCTGAAAGACTAACTTTTTAATGAAATGCTTCAAAAAATTACCAAGGTTACTAAGTTTATAGTAGTCTTTTGAGTGTACAAAGATGGTAATGTTTTCACATGATAGTTACACTCAAAAGATCATTTTTCCTTTTAGAATAACAATAACACTCAAAATAGTGGTGCTTGCACAGCATTGTGAATATACTTAACACCACACTGAATTGTACACTTTAAAATGGTTAAAATGATTAAGTTTTACTTTGTGTGTATTTTCCATAATAATAAGTAAATAGATTATACCATACCATCAGACAGAAGAATTGTATAAGTCAGGGACAGAGTTGGTCCCAGACTTGCAGGAAACATCATATTTTATTATTTTTAGACATGGTGAAAATATTCGTTTTGTCTGAGGATGCTAATTTTTGAAAAAGTAATATGACTTGTGAATTACAAATGTTTATGTGATTTTTTCAACAAAATTAAGGAACTGCTAAGAATATGAAAATGGTTAAAGGCGATATGTATATATCACATACACAATATAATAATATAAACAAAATATATGTTAAATATTAAGTTTAATTCACAGAAAAATAGTAAATGTTAGGATAAAATTTCTAGGTTAAATACAAAACTAGTTAGTATTCTAAGGGCATTACGTTGTAACCATTGATGTTATCTGTCCACTGAACGTAAATCATTTCCATATCCGTTAGACAGAATATCTACAAGTTAACATTGGCCTCTCAGGGTTGAAAACTTGCTCAATAGAGAATGAAGCCCAGCACTACTGGAATAATATCCAGCACCCATGTTGTCTTTACTCAAGTTTTGTATAATTTTTCTGACCGTGCAACATGTTTTTTCCCCACTTGATTCTGATATGCAAGGTTTATGGAAGTAGGACAAAGTGGCAGTTTTGCCTAACTTCACAAACCACAACAGTGTTAACAGAGATCATCCTGGTAGTGGACATGGTAATTTGAATGTTTGTTTTACTTATCAATATTTTTTAAGACAGGTTCTGCGTGTGTGTGTGTGCGTGTGTGTGTTAATATGTCGCCCGAGTATCACACAGATTAATAAAAATCACTTCCTCTTCAAACTCCTTCTCATTGAGTATTCCTCGCCAGCCCTGTGCTCCTAAAGAGCAAGGCCCAGGCCTAGCGCTAGCGCTGGAAGCTCCGGCTCTAAATCCAGCCTTCCTTAATTAAGCTCTCTATCTTCACCTGGAGCGTCAGATTCTTCTAGCAAGCATCTCAACCTCAGAGACAGAAGATTCTGCCATCCATGATGCAGGGATACGGCAGACTACACAGTCTACACGGTCACGTGAAGCTGGTGGTGGGTCACGTGACCATGCTCTCTCTTGCGCAAGCACAGAGGTGTGTTGTACTGAAAGCGGACAGGAAGGATATACACCTGACGACTGACAGACGGCCGTGGGAGGAGTGGTAGAATATTGGGCTGAGTGGGTGGGTGTCTCTCCGTGCTGCACTAACCTGAAAACGGATCTCTCAGGCGAGCGCAATTACAGCATTTGTTGGTAGAGGGCACAACCCCTCAGCCTATTGCCAGCGTCTTAGCCGGGGTCAGTCTTTTGCCCAGGAGCTCAAGAGGCAGGAAGTCATCCTGCAGGAGACAAACGTGGAGAGAAGCAGCGGTTGCTGTTGGAGGAGGTGGGTGCGAGGCTGGGAAATGGCATCCATGGGATGTGGTGGCTGAGAATAAGTCCTGGTGCAAGAAGTGCCTCGGACCTTACTGGGTCTCTGCTTCTGCCTTCTGAACACCCCTCCCTCACTCCCAGGCTCCCTGCCCAGCCCAGCTGTGTGTGGCTTTGTTACTGTGTGTCGAGTAAGGGAGGTGGACACAAGGAGGGAGTTGGCTTCAGGGGAGACCAGAGAAAGGAAACGGTGAGGTGACAATTCCTGAACTCCTGAGGTGCTGGATTGTGACAATGGTATTGGGAACTAGGGCAGGCTGCCCCAAAATATGCCATTTCGGCATGCAGATTATTTGGAACTGAAAACAATTGCCCAAAAGGCTCAGGAGGAAACTTTGACCTTCTCCACTAATTGCCTGAGGAAAATTTAGGTTGAGGACCTGCTGCAGGAAGACAACTACTTCCATAGATAACCACAGTATATGAACTAGGAGTGGTTGACAGGGAGGAATTTAGCAAACTATCTGTTAAAATTCCTTTGTATGTCCTATTGTTTGTGTATGTACTCCCATATTTGGTTACCAAATATTCATTCTTTTTTGAATTGCTTTCCTTCCCTTTGAAGTCCCAAATCCCTACCTTTCTTCTTAGTTGGGTATGGCAAATTACCTCATTTTACCTGTCTTTGGAATCTCCTGTCTGTGTGAGTTCCCTATATGTATGAATTTAAATCTTATTTCATTGTATTTTTATTTATTTGATCTGTCTCATCAATTTAATTCTTACTCCAGCTAGAAAAATCTTGAAGGTTAGAGGGAAAAAAATTCCTCAACAATGGGAACCATGAGCTGCATTCCTTTCCTCTCACCTAGTTGGCATTCACTCTGTCTTCCAAATGTTGGGGATGACTGAGACCAGACCAAATTTGGGGGGATGGTGGGGGAAAAGGAGGCAGGGATATATCTGCCTTATATTCCAAGGTTCCAGCTTCCAACAGATGCAAGAGTAGAATAAACCCCAATCTGAGAAGCTCTAAGGAATGGGGAAGGGAACAGACTCAGGAGGAGGGAACCTAGAGGCTTTGTGCCCTTCACATGGGATTTCTCATTAGGAAACCATCAAGTTTCTCCTCTCCCAAGAGGATCCTTGGATCTTAGCCCCGGGCAGCAGCTCCTTCCCATCTAGGAACACAAAAGTTTCTTTTTTATCTGAGCCTCCCTCCCACTGTTGTCCTGGGCCTCAGAAGAGGTTCTTTCTGGGAATCACTGACAGAAACTCTTGATCTCACATGATTCCCTCTGTAGACACTTTGCTTTCTTCCTTGCACTGTGTTCTCTGCTCCCTTCTTAAGGCTTGTTTCTTTGGTCTCATCCTGGGTACCAGCCCTTGGTAAATACTTGACCTCTTTCTATTTGAATGTCCCCCCACCCCATGCCTCCACTGGATAGTTTAGGAAGTGTCACCAGGAAGTAATGAGTTTTCTTAACTAAGCCTTCTCATATCCTTTTTTTTTTTGTACTCAGTATAGAGTTGAAATCATGTCATAATAATACTCAGGCCCACCTTTTTACATTTAAAAGCTAGGATTGAGCAGAAGGCATGTGAGATAAAATTACAGAGATTGAGACCTAGGACTACCTCTTCCTCTCTTACTTCTTGCCTGCTTTGTTATTATCCCCTTCCCTCCACTCTCCAGAATTCTGGTAATACATGTATTGGGTTCAATATTCAGGTTATAGTCTTTCCCCTCAAGCTCTGTTTTCTATTGTCTGTGTGTTTTTAGAATTTGACAAACGAGAATACCTCAAACATAGTGTGGCATAAGAAAGAATATATTTAAACTTTGTCCCTGGTTTCTGGCACAGAGCTTCAAAAAACTTAAGAAATTTAGTGAGTGACAGGAGTGTCTTTGTTATAATAACAAAGTGACTTTTGGCTTCAGATTGTGGTCTGGTCACCAGTAGGACCAACCATGTGACTAGATTTGGAACTTTAGGCCAGCTGGAACTCTCAAAGAGGGGAGGTCTGAATTTTGGGTTCAGTCACATGGCCAGTGATTTAATGGATCATGTCTACATACGGAAACCCCAATGAAAACTCAGGGATCAGTGGGGCTTCCTGACTGGTAAATGCACTGATATCCAGGGAGGTTGATATGGCCTAAATCCATGGGAAGAGGGCATAGAAGCTGTGTGTCTAAGAACCTTCCACACCTTGTCCTGTGTGTATTCTTTATAATAAAACTATAATCCTAGGTATAGAACTTTTAGTGAGTTCTGTGAATTGTTCTGCTAAATTATCAAACCTGAGGAGATCATGGGAAATCCTGAATTTATAACTGGTCACTCAGAAATATGAGTGGTTCCCATGACTCGTAACTGGCATCTGATCTGAAATGGGGCAGTATTGTTGGGGACTGCACCTTTAAACCTGTGGAGTCTGGTGCTAACTCCAGGTAATTGGTGTCAAATAACTGATGTTGGAACAATGATGTTACACGTCTCTATTTTTAGCAGCCACCGGTAGATTAATATCTGTCTCTGATCCTATTTATCATATATAAACAAGTTAAAAATGAAGAAGGCAGAACCTCCAGTGTATTATGGGTGAAAAAATCAGCATGTGTTTTTGTGTCAAGCACCTGCAATTTAAATAATTTTTAAAGTTCTCTATAATTTCTGTATATTTTTTCTCATTAGAGCTCCCTCAGCCTAGAATTCCTGTGGGGAGTACCACATTTATATTTGGGGAACTTCATACTGTGGCCTCACTGGATACCGCCTAAGTCCCATGTGCAACCTGAAGCAGATACTTAGCCAGTTAACACCTGTGGATGTTTTCAATCTCAGGAAAGAGGCAGGGTAAGTGTGTGTGTGTGTGTGTGTGTGTGTGTGTGTGTGTGTGTGTGTGTCCCTAAGTATAGGATGATTATCTCTGTTCTGATCACCCCTTGGGTATGACTTGTAGGGGCCAGGATCATCCATCAATTTTTTTACTCACATGGCCCTTTTGTTTATGCTCCTTTTCTGGATAAATATTATGGGCTATCTCAAGTAATGAATATCAGGGCCCATTCAAATATCACTTGACTTAAAATGTTGCTGCCTGAGGATAAAATTAGAGCAGATTTGTCATCAATCCAGTCATGAATGAAAGAAAGGTATCTTCTTATAGTACAGCTGAACTGTTATCACTCACTGACCATCTACTGTGTGCCCAGTTTCAAAAGAGCAACTTTCAATGGGATCTCATCTTTAAAATATTCCCAGGTTCTCTGGAGAGTTTCAAGGCCCTAACTTTCTATCTCTATCTCTCAACACATTCTTCCAAGTCAGGGCCAGCATTAGAATGAGATAAGGAAGCACAGTTTTAGGAAGCACTCACTTTCAGGCGCTTCACCCTAGTCCAAGCCCTTCTCCACTTTCCCTGCACTCAGGCCACATTGGTGCCGAGGTCCAGCCCCAGCAGGTCCAGGGGTTCCCAAAGGATGAACAGCATCAGCGAAAAAATAAATAAATGGACACAGACAACAGCATTGTGTTAGACTGGCCACTTTATTGTAACAAGCGTAGCATTATATTTTTTAGCAAATTCCTTGTAGTGTGCGTTATCTACGTTTCTGGGCATTACCTAATTCTAAAAATGTTCCTTTGTGTGGTCACCCATTAGGGAACAACATAGTTATTTTCTTGTAACATTCCCTCCTGCCCTTTCAGGGTCATCTAGCTGTCAACACCTCAAGTGGAATGTTTTACAAGGACAGGACTTCTTAATTGTTCCTTTGTGCCATTTGCAGTACAAGGGACAAAAGTATTCGCTTTGGTCTGAAGTGCCGGGAGGGAACCAAGAGGGCCCTGAGAACCCAGGGTTAAGGAGACTGTTTCCTGATGGCCTTTTCTTATGAGTGAGGACACTTTGCTCAGAAGTCCTTTTGCAATCTTCTAATGCCTCAATGAGTACCGTTATATCGCCACCCCTTCCTGAACCAGAGAGTACCAAGGGGATGGATAACCCCTGGAGCAAGTTGACTTACCCCTGGAATAGGGATCAGCCTCCCTGTGCTATATGACTACAAGGAGAGGGGGGGCATACCTTATGCAAAAATGACATTATTTTTGTAAAGGGCCATGGTAAGCAACACAGTATACAAAGTACTGAGGTTACAGAGACAAAGAGCACAGTGGCAATTTCTTATCATTTATGACCACGAAAAGCCACCATGGAGTTCTCATCTACTCTTTTCTACTTTCCCCAGCCCACTTCATAATATGGATAGATCACAATTTTAAAAGCAACTAGAAAGACCTGATAACCTGCAGGTATTTCAGAATATCAGATACTTCCTAATTTAGTGTGCACAAGAATCCTGTGAAGTAGTTTTAACCAGCCTCTTCTGAGACATGAATTAACACAGATAAAAACATTAAGTACCTTTTCCAAAGTGACACAAATAATTAATAGTAAAAAACTCTCTATTCAAGTTCTGGACTGCCTGGCTCTGAAGTCTGGCCATGTTCCAAAGGAGAGACTCCGTTTTTTAAATTTTTTAAAATTTTTTATTAAAAAATAAAATTATAATTTAATTTACTTTTTGAGAGATAGTGTGTGTGTAAGCAGGCAAGGGGCAGAGAGAGGGAGACGCAGAATCTGAAGCAGGCTCCAGGCTCTGAGCTGTCAGCACCCAGCCTGACACGGGACTTGAACTCATGAACTGTGAGATCATGACTTGAGCCGAAGTCAGACGCTTAACTGACTGAGCCACCCAGGTGCCCCAGTAGAGCCTCCTTTTAGAACCTGCTTCCAGGACTCAGAAACTGGCCATTCTAGTCTAAGCAAGCACCTAGTAGTATAGTAATCTGCTTCTTGGTGGTGGTGGTAACAGAGATGACTTTTTTCTCCCAGAGTTAAGTCACAGTTGCTCAGAGCTCACCACCAGGAACTTTGAATCTGGAAGTATGAACTCTAATCGGCACTCCCAAGTTATGAATTTGGGGGCTGAGATGCCAGATTCAGGGAGCCACACAAATATTCTATACCTGGGAGGGAAAAGAGCCAATATTTATGGAGCAGCTTGGTTTTCAAGGGCAACTTAATTCCCAGATCTAATATATAGCTGAAAGGAAGAGGAAAAACACTGTGTTCACTGGTCTTTAGCTACCCCATTAAAATCCATAAGCCGTATTTCCAGATTCAGTTAGGACATGTAAAGAGTTTAGAAGTCATTCTTCCTGTATTTCTAAACAGAAAAAAAAAAGCTGAACAAACTGAGAAGCAATGATTTATCTTAGACCCATCAAAGAACTGAGGTCACAGGGCAAATAATCACCCCAAATTCTGGAGAAAAGACAAATCTGGAGAGTCACAGCCTCTCTCTCTACTTAGAGCAGAAACTGCTAGAAACATAAACATAAAAATAGTAATTTTGACAAATTTCTAGGTAATGAGTGTGGAATAGTTTGAGAGTAAGAAACCCCATGGGGACATGCTGGCTTAGAAATTTAGTGGGCTTTACCTCTAGGAAGTCCAGCAGGTTCTCACAAGTAAACATTTCAGAAAGATCACCACATGGCTCTAGGAGGGGGAAATAGACCCAGAACCTTCTCCAAGATAAAGGTCTACTTTCCAGTGGAAAAGCCTTTCCCTGAGCTTTATCCCAGCTGAAGGAAAGGCATTCCACCTATTGAGTCCATTCTAGACTTCCATTCTCACATAAGGAAGACAAAGACACTAAGAAACACTTGTGAAGGTCATAGCTTAGGGACACAGGTCCACAAAACACTGGAATTTAATCATAAGATTATAGAACACTTGCTCTCCTCCACACATTGTCACATTGCTAACAAGCCTCCATTGTCATAAGAGTAGAGTATAGTTAAAAGAGCTGCAAGATGTAGAGTCTCTGCAAGGAGTAATTAGGGAAGCCCAGAGTTTAGAGGGGAGATAAAAATAAAGACACTAGACGAATTTGAAGACCATAGCACTTAAAGCTACAGCAAACTACCCACAGCCCAACTGCTAACCAGCTTAACTTTAAAACTTCTCACTAAAGGACTGTTCACTTCAGTTCCTATCACCTAATGCATAATATCCAGCTTTCAACACAAAATTATAAGCCATGCTAAAAGGCAAGAAAAAGCACAGTTTGAGAATACAAAGCAAGCATCAGAACCAGACTCAGATATGATGCAGAATTTGGAAGTATCGGGGAATAAAAATAAGTAAGCTTAATATGTTAACAGCTCTAATGGATAAACGAGGCAAGTGTGTATGGCAAGTGGCTGAGATCCAAGCTGGTTCTAATCCCTGCCACATATCCACATTGCCAAAGATCATGAGAGCTTGGACATGACTACAAGCGAAGACTTGATAGATAGGATAGTGGAAAAGGAGCCAGGACTATCCTGACACCTGACCATGGGGCAACAGACAGGAAAGATCCTATGACCCAGTGCAAGTCCTGAGAGGGAAAGGCCCTCCTTTTTGGGCAACTGTGGGGACTGCGAAATGGCAAAGCATATTACCAGTTTGAATGAGGGGTGGGGGTGGGAAGCAGTGTGGCAGAAAGGGTGGGCACAGAGCAGTGTGGCAGAAAGGATGGGCACAGAGCAGTGGTTGGTTTTCTCAGGTTAGAGGTGCAGGTCTGCCTCTCTTTAGAAAAGGCTCAGTGGTGAGGCCTCCATGAGAGCCCCCTCCCACTTCCTCCTCTCCGGGCTCCGTGAAACAATGAAAGAAGGACTCCAGGAGGGCCAGGTGGTCTGGCCTTAAGTCGCCTCTCCCCTCTCATCCTGCTGTTCTCACAGCCCCTAGCCCATCAGCCTCCAGGAAGGCGGGCGGGCGGGATTGGGTGGGGGGGGGGGGGGGAAGGAGGGCAGACACTGAACAGGCTGAGGATTCTTACAAACCGAAGGACGGTTGATATCCATCCGCTGCTGTCTGCAGCACACTACCACCACCACCACCACCCCGAACTCGGGATCCTAGCCCCCACTGCCAGTCGTTCCCAGGTCCCTTTTATTGCGGTGCCAGCAATGAGGGGGTGGTCGCCTCGGAGGTCTGCAGAGGCGGGCTGCTGTGAGCCCGCCCCTTAGGCTGGCGCACCTCCTGGCCCCGCCCCCCGTGGGTCGGAACTAGGGTGGGCCAGGGAGGGGGCGTCTAGCCCATTCGTGCTGTATCCCTCCGCCCCCCTTCCCGACACCCTTGCTGAGAGCGGTTCGTGCCGCATCCTGCGCAGCCCCTGCCCAGTTTGGTGCTGCAGCGCGGGGGGGCGGGACGCCTTTTTGCGATTCTGACAGCACGCTAGGTGGTGGGAGTCCGAGTGAGGAGCTCCGAGAAGAGGGGGAGGACAACGACCTGCACCTTGAGCCTGTGAAGGCAAGTGGGTTGTCGTGGGGAGGGGTGGGGGGACCCCCACTGTCGCCCGGCTTACAGCCTGCCCGGACCCCAGCCTCTGGCAGCCTGGCAAGGGGGAGGCGACCCGGTCGTACCCTGTCCGTGACAGAGGTGCGCAGCGCCGCGGGACCCCTGGCGAGGAGAGGCAGTGACCGGTGCGGGCCGGGCCCAGGGCATGGGGGCTGGCGGGAGAGGCTCCCTCGGATCCTGTGGAGGCGAACTGCGCCAGCCATTCCGCAGCCAGCTTTCCAGGCGCCCATGACCCGCCCTCGACGGTGCTGTGCCGGGAGAGAGCTGTGGGGGGAGCCTGCTGCGGAAGAAATGGCGGAGCGGGAGCTGGGGTGGGAGGCACCCGGGGAGGCCGCCGGGGCGAGAGCGGGGATGGGGCTTAGGAGCTCTGTGCTCAATTGGCGGATGTGGTGGGCCGGTGGCGTCTGCTATTCCAGGTCTTGATTCTGTAAAGGGGTCTGTTGGGCCCCCGGACCCTGGGTGCTGTCCCTTCTCATAGGCGCTTGATTGATGCCAAAATCTTTGCAGGGTAGATCTGGCACATTTAGCAAGAGGACAGTTGAGTGGGTAGATTATGAAGACATCAAAATGAAATATTTACCCACCTCTTAATACAGCAGGTTTATTGCCTTCCATGTTTATATCTTGCAGTCAATTAAATGCAAGGAAATGACAGAGTAAGGAGTAGATCACCTTAAAATTAACACCTTTAAGGGTCCTTCTAAGGAAATAGTGTGGTGTAAAAAAATAGTGTGGTATTAATCCACCTTTCTCCTTCAGGATCATTTTTCTCAACATCCCAGCCCACTTAATATGTTGAGGTGTGGGAATGGTGGGTCAGAATAGAGGGGAGTATTTTCTGAAGGGTCATTTTAGAGCCTATGCCATTTATTTACTTATTTCCTGATTCTTCAAAAGGTAGTGTCAGGACCTGAATTCTGGGTATCTGTCTTATTAACCTGATATTTTCCTACGATTGTCAACATATTCTCTTGGTGTTTTGCTGAATGTTCCTCTTTGTTTTTGCAGGGTGTGACTCTTCTCCAGCTAAAGAACTGTTCTTTGGTGGAAAGGATAGAATTTCCTGAGGACCCCTGCTGTGTGGGCTGGCTGAAATAGGTGGCAGTGAGGTAGGATATATGTTTGCATGGGGAAAGTGGAAGGGTAGGGGCATGCAAAGATGGTATTAAAATAATAGTCCTGTTATCTTCACTGACTGCTTTCAAAGTAGAGTTGCTCACTATCTACTGTTGCATCTCATATTTTGTTCAGGAAAAGAGGTGTAGTCTCTGCTGGGAAAATAACCAAATTGAAAATTAGAAGGAAGTATAATTAGACAAGTTTCAGGTCTTGGGGGGAATTGATGTGGAATCATTTGGTAGGAGCAGACAGATGGGAGACATTTAGCATGGCCTTAAATAAACAAAAGTCTGTATTATAATGCTTGTGATGGCTGTTGGCCTAGCTCAATCTCTTCTGGTTTCTCTCTTTTGTCTTTTTATCTATTCTTAAGTTTGTTCCTTTATAGGTTCCTGTAGAAATATGTAGATAGTTGTTCACTTTGAATTAAGAAAAAAAGACGCAAACTATTCATTTGGATTCAAGGTGAGTGTGAGCATGAGCATGCGTATTGATTGGGGATGTAAATAGGCTATTGGCAAGCCTAAAACATATCTTGGAGCCATTGTCTTCCAACTTTACAGATAACCTCTACCCTCGCATTTGGGTATAGAAAATGAGGATAAATTAAGCCAGTATTGTGCCTACAGGGTAATTGATAGATACCCAGGAAATGGAATAGGAAGCCATGAGGAGGACCAAAGAGACCAGAAATGTTATATAACCAAAGTTCTAGATTTGGAAAGACAGACACTTGGTTTACAATCCAGAGTAAATGTCTGTCTACCAAATGCTCAGAATTCCAACTCTCCTGTATTTTTGTCCAAAAGTCTGCCTGTGAATTGGCTGTAGGGCTTTTTGATCCTAGAAGTAAGGAAGGAGGAGGAAATCGCACCAGATCAGTACAGGTTGGTGTGAGACCTACCTGGATAGACCTGTAGCATATAGTATACCCAAGGGCCGGGATGTTTCTTAGCCTCTTTCACTTTCAGCAAACTTTTCCATCATCCCTGCTCCTATGTGATGTAGAGAAAAGAGTGCGTTAGTGCTTGGGTAGGATATTGTTGGGCATTAGTGTGGGAGTGTGGAAGGGATAAAATGAGGGAATAGAGTTTTCTACTATTCTACCTCACAATCCATTTCTATTCTCTCATATCATGTGTGGCTCTCTGCATAGTGAAGCACAGTTGGAAGAGACTTAAAGCTTGTTTTCTTCTTCCACCTCAGGTCCATCTCCAGTGGTGGCTGTAGTGGCCTTGTAGTGGCAGATCATCACCTTCAACAGGTCTGCACTCAGGAACTATCATCTTCCCTCAGACTAAGTGCCTCTGTCTTTTCTCTGTATTGTTGACAGAGGTTCTGTGTTTGGAAAGGGGACTGTGTGACTGCTGAGCTGACGACTGACTTTTGCCACAAAGTTTATGTCTGATCCAGCGAAAGAGTGTTAAGACATTGACCTGGGACAGATTGAAAACCAAGGCCAAGACTGTATAGAGCTATCTATATAACTGATCTTTAACCATGACTAGGGCTAAGAATGAGACTAGAAACAAAGGCAAAGCTCAAAAAAGGGCTGGTGTGCAAGCTGAAGCAAAGAGGGAGACTACTGGCATAGTCAGACCTGTAGCTAAGACCCAGGACAAAGCAGTAGCCAAGGCAGGGTCTCAAGCTGATGCAACAGCAGCGATGAAGGCAAGGTCTAAGAACAGGAGTGTTCCTGAGATAAAGGAAAGAGGCCTGGCATATTTTAGTCCCAAAGCTGAAGATGAGGCCACTAAAGTATCTGGGATTTGTTCTGTGGCTGAGGCTAATTCTGAGTCTGGGTCCACCTGTAAACATAAGGCTGGTATTGATACCTGGTTTTGGAGTGCAGAAGAAGCCAATGTTGGTTCCTGGTTTTGGAGTGGGGAAGAGGCCAATAATCATTCTAGTGCTAAGGATGAAGGTAAAGCTGGTATTGATCCTCTGTCCTATGCTGAAAAGTTGGAATCTGTGGCCGGGGCCAGCTGCAAAACTAGGCCAGGGGCTGAGGAGGAAGAGGAAGAAAATGTTATTGGGAACTGGTTTTGGGATGGAGATGAAACTAGTTATGACCCTAATCCTAGACCTGTGAGCAGGATAGTTAGGCCCCAGCCTGTGGATGAAATTAATGAAAAAAATAGGCCCAAGGACTGGTCTGAGGTAACTATCTGGCCCAAAGCCCCTGCTGTAACTCCAGCAGTGTTAGGATTTAGATCCCAAGTCCCATTTGAGACAAAGCCTCCTTCATATATTGTCCTGGCCTCAGCCGAGGAAAATACCCATTCTTTACCTGTGGCAACAACATGCCCTTCTAGGAGCACTACTTCATGCTCACAGCCTGTCCCTGAGTATCCATTCGGTTCTGACCCTTGCATCCAGACCATAGAGGAGATTAGACGCCAAATCAGGATTAGGGAACTGAATGGGATTAAGCCATTTGCTTGCCCTTGCAAAATGGAATGCTATATGGATTCTGAAGAATTTCAAAGACTTGTTACCTTACTTAAGTCAACTACTGATCCTCTCATTCATAAAATAGCTCAAATTGCAATGGGGATCATTAAGGTTCATCCCTTTGCCCAAGAGTTTATTAATGAGGTGGGTGTAGTGACGCTTATTGAAAGCTTGCTCAGTTTTCCTTCCTCTGAAATCAGAAAAAAGGCTGTAATTACTCTGAATCCTCCTTCTGGGGGTGAGAGACAACGCAAGTTTGAATTACATGTTAAGCATATGTGTAAGGAAACCATGTCTTTTCCCTTGAATTCACCTGGACAACAATCTGGATTAAAGATACTAGGACAACTGACTACTGATTCTGACCATCACCACATTGTTGCCAATTACTTTTCAGAACTTTTCCACTTGCTGTCCCTGGGAAATCGTAAAACCAGAAATCTTGTTTTAAAAGTACTTTTGAATATGTCTGAAAATCCAACTGCAGCCAGAGACATGATCAATACAAAGACATTAGCAGCATTAAAACTCATCTTTAACCAGAAGGAGGCAAAAGCCAATCTCGTTAGTGCTGTGGCCATATTTATTAACATAAAGGAGCATATCAGAAAGGGCTCAATTGTAGTTGTTGATCACATGGATTATAATACACTGATGGCCATTTTCCGTGAGGTTAAAGGAATTATTGAAACAATGTAAAATGAGCCAGAAATAAAAGTGAACACTGAACAATCTTCAGACTCTAAAAGGCTGTCCCTATAGGCCCTTGCATAATGTTTTGATTATTACAGTGTGTACGTTATAAATTACATATTTAACATGATATTACCTGTGACAGTCTCTAGTTTTGAGCTATACCATTTTTGAGATACCAAATGAATATTGTATCATATGCTGAAAACATCTGTTGATTTTTGTCTTGTGTAGATAGGGAACTTTTTAACATTTTACTGAAGATAGTGAACCAATTCATAAGTACACTAAGTTCTTCATTAGTATTTGTTTAAATATGTTTGTGGCTTCAAATGGCAAAAAAAGAAAACATCATTGAATTTGTAATCTAGTTTGCAGAAATAAGGCATATATACACAAAAAGATAACTAACAGCACTCACATATATCTGTACACATACACATTCATTGCTGAATGTGCACTCAACATGTAAAGAAGGGAGGAGTTGCTATAGGCTGTTTAATGTAAGAGAAATTACCGTTTTTCCCTTATTCTACCTGCATTAGATAACTTATGGTAGGCGTTTAACAACCACTGGTGTAAGCTGAAGAAAATGTCTCAGCATGTGAAAATATTAGATTATATGCTTTTAGATTTTTAAATAGTTAAGAAACTAAAACAAGATCATACTGTAAAAGCTGTTACTTTTTCTCTCACTAACTGTAAATTGTGAGCATCTTTCCATATCAATAAATATGCTTCTATAACATTTTTGAATCACTTAATGTTTCTTCTGTGTTAACATTTAGTGCATAGTGCCCTAATATTTCATCGCATATCCTCTTTTTTCTAAAGTTTATTTATTTATTTTGAGAGAGACAGAGTGTGAGCAGAGGAGGGGCAGAGAGAGAGGGATAATCCCTAGCAGGCTCTGCATGGTCAGCATGAAGAGCCCAAAGTGGGGCTTGAACTCGCAAAACCAAGAAATCATCACCTGAGCTGAAATCAAGAGTTGGATACTTAACCATCTGAGCCACCCAGGTGCCCCCATTGTATATCATCTTTAATAACATGCACACATGTTTTTTGCAGAAGCAAGAGTGTAGTATTCTGCAGCTTGCCTCATTGTCTTTATAATTATCTTTCCAATTTAGTATTATGCAGATCTGCCACAAGCTTTTTATTTATAGCTTTATTGAGGTACATAATCCATTACATTAATCCATACATATTTAAAGTATACAATTTAATATATTTTGATATACATATACACATGTGAAACTATCACCACAGTCAAGATAGTGAACATATCCATCATCCACCCCTCCAGAGTTTCTTTATGCCGCTTTAGTCCCTCCCAACTTTCCCTATATCTCCCTGCCTCCAGGCAACCAGTGATCCTTCTTTTGACAATATAGAATTGTTTTCATTTTCTGTAATTTTATATAAATGAAACCATACAGCATGTGTTTTTTTAGGGGGGAGCAGGGGTGTGTGGCTTCTTTCAGCATAATGACTTGAGACCCATGCATGTTACTATGTGTATCAGTAGTTCATTGATTTTTATTGCCACGAGTCTACTATATGGCTATATCACCGTTTATCCATTTACCTGTTGATAGAGATTTAAGTGGTTTCCAGATTTGGGCTATTACAAGTAAAGCTGCTGTGAGCATTTGTACACACTGTTTTTATGAACATGTGTTTTGCTTTTCTCTTGGGTAAATAAATACCTAGGAGTGGAGTGGCTAGATCATATAGTAGGTATATACATTTAACTTTTACATTTTCCAAAGTGGTTGTTCTGTTTTATTTTACACTCCTGCAGCAGTGTGTGAGGGTTCTGATTCCTCCCACATAGTTTTTAACACTTGGTATGGTTGGTCTTTTTAATTTTACCTGTATCTCATTGTAGTTTTCTTTATTTTTTTTTTAAATTTATTTATTGTGAGAGAAACAGTGCAAGCAGGGGAGGGGCAGACTGAGCGAGAGAATCACAACCAGGCTCCACAGTGTCAGCACAGAGCCTGACATGGGGCTCAAACTCACGAAACTGTGAGATCATGACTTGAGCCGAAATCAAGAATCAGATGCTTAACCAAGTGAGCCACTCAGGTGCCCCTCATTGTAGTTTTTTTTTTCTTAATTTAAGCATAGTTGGTATACAATATTATACTAGTTTTAGGTATATGATATAGTGATTCAACATTTATATATGTTACAAAGTGATCACCATAGTAAATCCAGCTATCATCTGTCACCATATAAGTTGTTACATATTATTAGCTATATTCTCTATGCTGTGCTTTATATCCTTGTGTCTTATTTTATAACTGGAAGTTTGTACCTTTTAATACCCTTCCCCTGTTTTCCCCACTCTCTTTCTATCCCCCTCTCCTCTGGCAACTACCAGATTATTCTCTGTATCTATTTGTCTGTTTCTGTTTTGTTTGTTCATTTGTTTTTTACGTTCCACATATAAGTGAAATCGTACAGTACTTGACTTTCTCTGACTTATTTCACTTAACAAAATACTCTCTAGGTCCATCTATGCATGGTGTCATGATTGGAAAGATTTCATTCTTTTGTATGGCTGAGTAATATTCCATTGTGTATATATATATATCACATTTTTATTCATCTATTGATGGACGCTTAGATTACTTTCATATCATGGTTATTTTAAAGAATGCTGCAATGAACATAGATGTGCATATATCTTTTTGAATTAGTGTTGTCATTTTCCTCATATAAATACCCAGAAGTGGAATTGCTGGATTGTATGATAGTTCTATTTTCAATTTTTTGAGAAACCTCCATACTGTTTTCTATAGTGACTGTACTATTTTGCATTCCCATTAACAGTGCAAGAGGGTTTCCTTTTATCCATATCCTCAACATGTTATTACTCCTTTTTGATACTAGCCATTCTGACCAGTGTGAGCTGATACTGTGGTTTTGATTTGCATTTCCCCAGTGATCAGTATTGTTGAGCAACTTTTCATGTTGGCCATCTGTATGTCTTCTTTGGAGAAATGTCTATTCAGGTCCTCTATTTTTTAACTGGATTGTGTTTTGGGTTTTTTAAATATTGAATTGTATGAGTTCTTTATATATTTGGGATATTAACCCCTTATTGGTTATATCATTTGCAAACGTCTTTTCCCATTCAGTAGGTTGCCTTTTTGTTTTGTTGATGGTCTCCTGTGCTGTGCAAAAGCTTTTGTTTGATATAGTCCCATTAGTTTATTTTTGCTTTCCTTGCAAAAATAAGGAGAAAGACCCAAGACTTTCCTGCCTGTGTTTTCTTTCTTATTTGTAGTTCTAATTTACATTTCTCTATTGACAGTGGTGTGGAACATCTTTTCATATGTATATTTGTCATCTATATGTATTAGGTGAAGTTTATGTAAATCTTTTGCTTTTTTTTAACTGGGTGGTTCATTTTTATTGGTGTTGATTTGTAAGAGTTGTTTTTATATATACTGAATACAAGTCTATTAACAGATATATGTTTAACAAATAGTTTTTCCCAGCCTATGGATTGTTTTTTCACTGTTAAAAATGTCTTTTGATATTAACCCTTGGGGTCTCAGTCTATTAAAGTGTCCTACTTCAGCTCAGGTCATGATCTCCTGGTTCGTGAGTTTGAGCCCCGCATCAGACTCTGCGCTGATGGTGCAGAACCTGCTTGGGATTCTCTCTCTCTCTCTGTCTCTCTGCCCCTTCCCCACTTGTGCTTTCTCTCTCAAAATAAATAAATTTTTTGAGTGTCTTTTGAGGAATAGAAGTTTTAAATTTTGATAAAGAACATTTTTTTACCAGTTGTATTTTGCTGTTATATAGGAGAAATCATTGCCTAACCAGGATCACAAAGATTTTATCCTATATTCTAAAAGCTTCACAGTTTAGTTTTCACATTTAGGTCTGATCCATTTTGAGATTTTGTGTATGGTCCAAGTTATAGGATAAAGTTCTTTATTTTGGCATAGTGATACCTAATTGTTGCAGCATCACTTGCCTAAAAGACTTCTTTCTCTTTTGAGTTGTCTTTGCCTCTTTGTCAAAAAATCAGTTGTCCTTCAATATATGGATCTGTTTCTGGACTCTTTATTCTGTTTCATTGATCTACTTGTATACCTTGATTGCAGTGCCACACTGTCTTGATTACTGTAGCTTTATAATGTCTTGAAATCAGGCAGTGTGAATCCTTAAACTTTGTTATTTTTCAGTTATTTTGGTTATTTTTATTTTTGCTTTTACATATAAACTTTAGAATCAGCTTATCCATTTCTATAAAAACTACTATAAAAAAAAAATCTTCCAAGGTGTTGGGAGGCTAACAGGAATATATACATTCACAAAACAGCCAGAACTCAAGAAACCTGATCGACACAAACGCTATAAGTATATATTGGGAAGAGAAAAGCTTCTTTGTTCTCTGAGGGAGTTGGTCAAGGGAAGTGGAAGTTCGTAGATGGTTGTTGAATATATTAGGCAATGCAAAGAATCATTCCATATTCAGACGTCAGACTTTCTACAAAAGTGACCATATCAAATCTTGTCAGAAGCAAAAGATAATAAAATCATTATGTGTTATCTTCATTTTACCAGCCACAGAAACAACTGATCGGTAATGCCTTATGACTTTTTGTTAAGTTGTACCTCCCTAGACATTTGTGATTATTCTGTGATTGTGATAAAAAGTAACTAATGAAGACATCTCTTCTTTCCCCTGAAACTGACATTCTTTACGTTCTTTGATTAAGGCAATAATATGATTTCAGCATCAAGGGGCATTATTGATTAATACTATTAATACTTGCCATAACACCGTCATTTACTATCTAAAATTCTACAGTGTAAAAAAACTGAGCACTTAGTCAACTGAATGTTCCTTTACTGAATGGATGAATGAGGTGCAAGGCCGCAGATATTGAAAAAACACTTCTTCATCTTTTTTTTTTCACTTCTTCATCTTTAAAATGTAAGTTGAGAACTAAACATTAGTTTCTTGGACAGCCTTTGCCACCACGAAATGCAAATATCTCTTGAGTGAAATGTATGGTCTTTGATATATTTCAAACTGTGATAGGAACAATGCATTGAATTTGAGTGGCTCCCTTCTTCAGTAATCATTCACACATCACATTACTGATCAGGCAAGTTTCATGTATTAATAAACAAACCAACTCAAACTACAATTGTGAACTTCTTCCATACAAAGAGTATGGAACTTCTTCCATACAAACAATACAAATGTTTTGTATGTATAGGTACAATAGAGGTTTTGTGTGCTTTTTTTAAATTAAATATTGGCATCTTTTTAAAAAATACATTTATTTTTGAGAGAGAGAGAGAATGAGTGGAGGAAGAGCAGAGAGAGAAGGGGACAGAGGATCCAAAGTGGGCTCTGCACTGATAGCAGGGAGCCCGATGCAGGGCTAAAACTCATGAACCAAGAGATCATGACCTGAGCCTAAGTCCAATGCTCAACCAACTGAGCCATCCAGGTGCCCCTTAAATTAAATATTGGAATCTTAATTAATATATTGTTTTAAATAATACTTTTATCATTTGACATATCCTATATAATATGCTGCAAAGAATTAAATCTAACTACTTTCTTTTGAATATTTAATAAAACAATTAAAAATTATTTTCTTTACCCAATGATTTTAAAATGCCACTTTTGGAACTGCCATCTTCCAGCCATATGCCAAATGACCAACACAAATGGAAAGGAGAGATACCCACTGTGAGTTCTCTAGGCCTTTTATTTAATTTAATTTTATTTTTTGTTAATATTTATGTGTTTTTGTGAGAAAGGAGAGAGAGAGAGAGAGAGAGAGAAAGAGAGAGAGAGAGAGAGAAAGAGTGGAGGGGCAAAGAGAGGACAGAATCCAAAGCAGATTCCAGGCTCTGAGCTATCAGCACAGAGGCCAACAGGGGGCTCGAACTCATGGACCTTGAGTCATGGACCTGAGCCCAAGTTGGGCTCTTAACTGACTGAGCCACCCAGATGCTCCTGTTCTCTAGGCCTTTTAGAAAACATGGAGTTGTCAGGGCACCTGGGTGGATCAGTTGGTTAAGTGACTGACTCTTGGTTTCGGCTCAGGTCATGATCTCATGGTTTGTGGGATTGAGCCCCGTGTGGGGCTATGTGCTGACAACACGGAGCCTGCTTGGGATTCTCCCTGTCCCTCTTACTTCGCCTCTCTCTCTCTCAAAATAAATAAAAGAAATAAACTTAAAGAAAACATGAAGTTGTTCCTTTGGCCACATACATGTGAATCTGTGATACGATATTGTGGACATTAAAGAAATGGGCACTATTCAAAATGGAATGCCCCACAAATGTCACCCAGGCAAAACTGGAAGAGTCTACAGTGTTATCCAGCATGCTATTGGCATTGTCATAAACAAAGAAGTTAAAAACAAGATTCTTGACAAGAGAATTAATGTGCATAGGGTGCCTATTAAGCACTCAAAGAGCTGAAATAACTTCCTGAACCATATGAAGGAAAATGATCAGAAAAAGGAGGAAGCCAAAGAGAAAGGTATTTGAGTTCAACTGAAGTGCCAGCCTGCCCCACCTAGAAAAGCACACTTTGTGAGCACCAATGGAAAGGAGCCTGAACTGCTGGAACCCATTCCCTATGAATTCATGCCATGATAAATGTAAAAAAATAAATAAAATATCTCAAGACTGTAAAAGAAATGCCACGTTCATCATAATAAGAACTTATATATAATTTGGTCTTTTTCCGGGCTTTCTATTCTATTTTATTAAATTATATATACTTGCATAAATCTTAATTATTCTAACCTTGTAATTATTTTAGAATAAAGCAGAGCAAGTGTCCCTTCATTATGCTTTTTCTTGATGACCTTCAGGGCTAGCTGGTAGTATTAGTGTTTCTGATGGAAGTAAGGAGTGGTGGAGTGACTTACTCAATATCATAAAGTGAAATTGTGGTGAATATAGCCCTGGGACCCAGGTTTCCTGCCTTTCATCATGGTGTTTTGTTTAGTAAAATCATTATTTTGCTTTGTTCTTTTGTAGGATTCTATCTTTCTGTAACTTGAATGATAGAACCAACATTCAATTCTCTTGCTTATCTGCTGCTGACCAAGAGGGTACAAAAGCAGGAAACAGGAATATACACACACCTTTTACATGGAAATGGGTGATTTTTTCATCCCTGCCCCAGTTATATCACCCTAATCATTCTACAACACAAAAATGGTGCTGAAGTTTATATATAATGTAAATGTGTGCTTATTTCCCTTCCTGACTACAAAATCTCTGATCTATTTATTATCTTTATTTGATAGATGGAGAAACTAAGGCTGAACAAAGTTAAGGAAACTTTCAGAGGTTATTGCTAATTAGTGACAGCCAGAACTCCCATATAGTTTTGTTTAATTTCAATGACTGTGCTCTTAACACTCAATGAATTCTCCCTATATATACATAGAGTTTTTCTGTGGTCCAGGTACTGGCTGGTTTAAACCTTAGCTGATACTGCCTATGCTGCATCATTAACATAGATATTCAAACAACCTAGGAGAATGACAATTCTGGTAATTATCTTTATCACAATAGAACTTATCTTTTTCACAATAGAACTCAATCTGGGAGACATATTTTATATTCCCCAAATACCAGGAGATGTAGCAATGAGAGCACAAAAAACAAGGTTGAGGGCAGAGCAGATTTCTTGATTATCTTCCACATGCCAGGTACTATGCTAAGCACTGTATGTATGGCATCTCATTTTACCATTTTCATCTATATTCCCTAAAGGAAACTATTTTAGAAACAAAGTTGTTTGCCCAAGGTTATGTAGCTATAAGTGGAGGCCTAACTGATACATCATTATTTTTTATGACCCTGAAACATTTTGTATTACATTTATCACGTTATCTTTCACTGCTCTTTTGTCACTGGTGGATGCTCAGTAGATATCTACTGGCTAGTGAGTCACAAAAATGGGGAAATTCATTTATTGTGCAAAGAATGGGCTACAAATCAGATGCTACTGAACAACAAAATATGAAGGTGTCCAGAAGATGGTGGGGTAAGAGGACCGTAAGCTCACATCATCCGATGCTTACAACTAGATATCACTCATATCCCAGTAAATAAACTGCAGAGCAATCTGAAGACTCCACAACTCCACAACTAAATGTAGAAAAGAAGCCACATCAAAGGGTTTAGGAAGGGCAGAAACTGGCCAGGAGCTGCATGCTGGAGGGAAGGAACTCTGGGGCATGGAGAGCTGAAATCCCCAGGAAGCCCACAGGGGAAAAACAAGTCCCCAAGATGTCTGGTTTTGAAAACCACAGGGTATGAATTCTGTGAGTTTCTATAACCAACAGGATTTGGAGCTTGGAGCTTTAAAAGTCAGCTGACTCAGCACTGAGCTAGCCTGGAAAGCCAGTGATACCTGGGTCCCCACCCTTAAAGAGACCACAGCCCAAAAGAGGTAACATAGAATCTATAGCACAACGACTGGGGCAAACTGGAGGGTGATCTGTTTATAAGTGTTTCAGAGCATGCTGGGGGACTTTACCTGGAACAATGGTGCTGGCAGTCACCATTTTCCTCCCCAGCTCCCCAGCATAAACACAGAGCCACCTGTAGGAGGCACAGACACTTGTTACCCAACCTGCTAACGGTGTGCCTGAGCACTCACCCACTCCAAGCCTGCTGGCCTTGGCCTTGGGCTCAGCGCAAGTCTTTTTAACACTAGGTGCCCTGCACAACACCTGCCTCTGCATGCCAAGGTGTCAGCAACCATCATGATTTGGGGGATCCTGGCTAGGACTAGTGACTCAGCACAAATTTTGCTAATGCTGTGTATGCTTTGCTCAGGCACTGCACACCCATGTCTGCCACCACACCCACTAACAAACGTGCACCATGCCCCTGACTGTAGCAGTGCTCAAAGGATTAAGCCTAGGTCTAGCAGCTCAGTGAAAATTTTGTTAAAACCTCTGTCCTGCTCTCCAGCCCTCCTGTGGTCAAAACCCCTCAGAGCTGGCCTGCCTGGGTCTCACTAACAACACAGAGAGCAAGCACAGCCCATAATAGGCAGGGAGTCAGTACAGAAGTCTGGACTGAAAGGAAAAGTGACTCAGATGCAATATCAGGACACAACACACACAGGAGACTCCCCTGAAGTGCCAGGTTATGGTGAATAAGGGACACTGCACTGCAAGGCCCTACAGGACCTCTTCTTCATAAAGCCACTACTTTCTAGAGTAGAAGACATAGCTGACTTTCCTAACACAGGGAAACAGAGAGGTAGATAAAGTGAGACAGAGAAATATGTCCCAAATGAAAGAACACAACAAAATCCCAGGAAGAGATCTAAGTGAACCAGAAATAAGTGGTATGCCTGATAGAGAATTTAAAGTAATGATTATAAAGATACTGGACTTCAGAAAAAGGTGAATGACATCAGAGATAAGAAATAACATATCAGAGATGAAGAACTCAATAAGTAAAATTAAAAATAAAATACATGGAATAAGTAGTAACACACAGGACAAGAGGAATATAACAGTGACCTGGAGGATAGAGTAATGGAAAGCAATCAAGCTAAACAAATGAGAGACATATAATGCATAATGAGAACAGGCTCAGAGAACTTAGTGACTCCATCAAGAATAATAACATTCTCATCATAAGGATCCCAGAAGGAGAAGAAAAAGAAAGGGGGGCAGAATATGTATTTGAAGAAATAATAGCTGACAATTTCCAAATCTGGGGAAGGAAACAGAGATTCAGATTCAGGTAGAGATTTCCCAACAAATCCAACCTAAGGAGGTCCATACCAAGACACATAGTAATTAAAATGGCAAAAAAAAATAGTGATAAAGAATTTTAAAGGTTGCAAGAGAAAATATGACAGTTACATACAAAGAAAAGCTCCATAAACCTATCAGCTGATTTTTCAGCAAAAACTTTGCAGGCCAAAAAGGAGTAGCATGATATATTCAAAGTACTGAAAGGGAAATCTATAGCCAAGAATACTGTATCTAGCAAGGCTGTCATTCAAATAGAAAGAGAGATAGAGTTTCTCAAACAAACAAAAACCAAAGGAGTTCATGATGAGCAAACTACCACTGTTAAGAAATATTAAAGGGGACTCTTTTTTTAATTTTTTTAATATTTATTTATTTTTGAAAGAGAGCAAGGGAGGGGCAGAGAGAGAGGGAGAGACAGACTCTGAAGTTAGCTCCAGGCTCTGAGCTGTCAGAACAGAGCCTGACACAGGCCTTGAACCCAGAAACCACAAGATCATGATCTGAGCTCAAGTCTGATGTTTAACTGAGTGAGCTACCCAGGTGCCCCTTAAAGGGGACTCTTTGAATGTGGTACAGTAGACATTGAATGGAAAGGAAATACCATAATTGAGAGTGTGAAAATTAAAACAACACAAAATCAGTAAAAGTATTTCTGTAAAAATCATGCATGAGATTCATAAGATAAAAGGATGTAAAATATTCCAAACATCTGAGACATGGAGGGGAGAGGAATAAAGAATGAGTTCAGATTAAGTGACCATCAGCTTAATGGTCTGACTACTATTTGCACAAGATGTTATGTATAAAACAAATGGTAACCAGAAATCAAAATACTAATAGACACACAAAGATAAAGAAAAAGAATCCAAGTATATCGCTAAAGAAAGCCAAACAATCATTAGCAGAAATAAATGATATAGAAACTACAAAAATAAAAGAACAGATCAATGAAACCAGGAGCTGGTTCTTTGAAAAGATCAACAAAATTGATAAACCTATAGCCAGACTCATCAGAGAGAGAGAGAGAGAGAGAGAGAGAAGAGAGAGGACTCGGATAAACAAAATCACAAATGAAAGAGTAGAAACAACAACCAACACCACAGAAATTATAAACAATTGTAAGAGAATATTATGAAGAACCATATGCCAGCAAATTAGACAATGTAAAAAAATGGATAAATTCCTAGAAACACATAACCTACAAAAACCAAAGCAGGAAGAAATAGAACATTTGAACAGACCAATTACCAGCACAGAGATTGAGTTAGTACTACAAAAATTTCCCAGCAAACAGAAGTCCAAGACTAGAGGGCTTCACAGGTGAATTCTACCAAACATTTAATGAAGAGTTAATACCTATTCATCTCAAACAATTCCCTAAAATAGAAGGGAATTTTGTAAATTCATTCTATGGGGCCAGTATCACCCTGGTATCAAAACCAGATAAAGATACGACAATAAAAGGGAACTGTAGTCCAATATCTCTGATGAACATAGATGCAAAAATCCTCAACAAAATACTGGCAAACAGAATCCAACAATACATTTTAAAAATCATTCACCAAGATTGAGTGGGATTTATTCCTGGGATGCAAGTTTGGTTAAATATTTGCAAATTAATCAGCATGATACATCACATCAATAAAAGAAAGGATAAAACCCATATGAGGGGTGCCTGGGTGGCTCAGTCGGTAAAGCATCCAACTCTTAATTTTGGCTCAGGTCATGATCCCAGGGTCATGGGATTGAGCCCCACGCTGACTGTGGCCCTATTTGAGATTCTCTCTCTTGTTCCCTCTATCCCTTTCTCCCACTCTCTCTCCCTAAAAATAAATAAAAAATAAAAATAAAAACCATATGATCATGTCAATAGACAGAAAAAGCATTTGACAAAGTAAACGACCATTCATGGTAAGAGCCCTCCACAAAGTAGGTTTAAAGGGAACATACCTCAACATAATAAAAACCATATATGAAAAACCCATGGTGAACGACATCCTCAATGGGGAAAAACTGAGAGCTTTCCTCCTAAGGTCAGGAACAAGACAAAGATGTCCATCTTCACTACTTTTATTCAGCATACTATTGGAAGTCCTAGCCACAGCAATTAGAAAACAACAACAACAACTAAATAAATAAATAAATAAATAAACTAATATAATAAAATAACTAATAATAAATAATAAATAATAAACTAATAATAAAATTAACTAACTAACTAACTAAATAAATAAATAAATAAAGATACCCAAATTGGTAAGGAAGAAGTAAAACCTTCACCATTTGCAGGTGACATGATACTATATAGAAAACCCTAAAGACTCCAGCAAAAAAAAAAACTACCAGAACTGATGGATGAATTCAGTGCAGTCATAGGATACAAAATCAGTGTGCAGAAATCTTTTGCATCTCCATACATTAATAATGAAGCAGCAGAAAGAGAAATTAAGAAAACAATCTCATTTATAATTACACCAAAATAATAAGATACCTAAGAATAAACCTAAAAAGACATGAAAAGACCTGTACTCTGAAAACTAAAACATTGATGAAAGAAATTGAAGATACCACAAAGAAATGAGAAGACATTCCATGATCATGGATTGGAAGACCAAATACTATCAAAATGTCTGTACTACTCAAAGCAATCTACACATTTAATGCATTCCCTATCAAAATACCAATATCATTTTTCACAGAACTACAACAAACAATCCCAAAATTTACATGGAACCACAAAAGACCCTGAATAGCCAAAGCAATTTTGAAAATGAAAAGCAAAGCTGGAATTCCAGATTTCACAATTCCAGATTTCAAGTTATATTACAAAGCTGTAGTAATCAAAACAGTATGGTACTGGCACAAAAATAAACACATAGATTAATAGAACAGAATAGAAAACCCAGAAATAAACCCACAATTATTTGGTCAACTAATCTTTGACAAAGCAGAAAAGACTATCCAATGGTAAAAACTCAGTCTCTACAATAAATGACGCTGGGAAAACTGATTAGGTACATGGAAAAGAATAAAACTGGTCCACTTTCTTACACTATACACAAAAATAAACTCAATGGATTACACACCTAAATGTGACACCTGAAACCATAAACATTCTACAAGAGAACAACAGAAAATAATTTCTCTGACATGGGCCATAACAAATCTCTCTGTATATGTCTTTTGAGGCAAGGAAAACAAAAGCAAAATTGACTGTTGGGACTATAGCAAAATAAAAATCTTCTGTACAGTGAAGGAAACAATCAACAAAACAAAACGGCAACCTCCTGAAGGGAAACAATATTTGCAAATGACATAACTAATAAAGGGTTAGTATCCAAAATATAAAAGGAACTTACACAACTTAATACCCCCAAAGTATTCCAATTTAAAAATGAGCAGAAGACATGAACATTTATCAAGAGAAGACATCCAGATAACCAACAGACACATAAAAAGATGCTTAACATCACCCATCATCAGGGAAATGCAAATCAAAACTACAGTGAGATCTCACCTCACATCTGTCGGAATGACTAAAATCAAAAACACAAGAAACAACAAGTGTTGACAAAGACGTGGAGAAAAGGAACCCTCCTGCACTGTTGGCAGGAATGCAAACTGAGGCAGCCACTGTAAAAAATAGTATAGAGATTATAGAGATTCCTCCGAAAGTTAAAAATAGAATGGACATATGATCCAGTAATCATATTACTGGGTATCTACCACCAAGATAATAAAAGCGCTAATTTGTAGGCATACATGCACCTCTGTGTTTATAGCAGCATTATTTACAATAGCCACATTATGGAATCAGTCCATGGGTAGATGAATGGGTAAAGAAGATGTGGTATATATGTAATGCTAAATGAAATAAGTCAATCAGACAAAGACAGATACCATATGATTTCACTTATGTGTCAAATTTAAGAAACAAAACAAATGAGTGAAGGAAAAAGAGAGAGAGGTTGAGAGAGACAAACCAAGAAACATAGAAAAAAATAATGGATATCTGAGGGGGGGGGTTGGGTGGATGGATGGGTGAAATAAGTGATGGAGATTAGGAGTGTGCATGTGGTGATGAGCACTGGGTGATGTATGGAAGTGTTGAATCACTATATTCTAAACCTGAAATGAATATAACAGTGTATATTAACTATACAGCAATAATAATAATAATAATAATAATAATAATAATAACAACTAAAACACATACCTTATAAATAAATACATAAATAAATAAACAAATAAATAAATAGCAAAATAACCTAAGATTTTTTTCTCCTTTTCCCACAGTTTCCCAAAATAGGCAAAAAATCCAAATGTGGATTTTTTTTTGCCAATTATACTCGTATTAACTCTCCCATCTAACTTTAAAACAACTGCTTCAAGAGGAGTGACTTGAAAATAACGTGAGGCAAAGGAAAAGATTAAAAAAAAAATTACCTCTGAGAAAAGAAGAATGGTCAGAACGTAATTTCCTCTCAAAACCTGGTGATAATAAAGTGGAAAACTCACAGAAAGCATGCAGCACTCCCTGGTTAATGGTGATTTTCCCTAATTCCCTAGAAGAAAGGGGATTCTTATTTTAGGTGACCTTTGTATTCTACTTGCATTAATGGAGCTCAATAAATAACATTAGTAATAAGAGCTAATAGGGACGTTGCACTCCTCAATGCTCCTTCCTTTCTTTCTATCAATATATCAGAGTAAAAGTTGAATGTAACTTTCCTTTTGTTTTGTTAAACTGTTTCATCCATAATTAAAATAATTCTTTGGCTTTAACAGAGCTCCTTCCTTCCTTCCTTCCTTCCTACCCTGCTGAGAAAGCAAAAGTGCTTGCGTAGCTGGGATCTTGTGGGTCTTCACAGCACCCCAGGACCACTGGGAAGTCTACCTGATCTCATCCTACTTTGGACCTGTAAAAGGGAATTGACTCACTCAATGTCTTGTCATTGGCAATGCCTCTGGCTATAAGACCTAGGAAACTCTTCTGACCCTTACTGCAACATCTTTCCCAGCAGATTTATCACTGTGTTTCTTGTAATATAATATATTGTCTTTATGGGGCTCAGAATACCAGACAACAAACTTATGTGCACACTATAATGGCAATGGCACAGACATTTGCACTCATAGATCTTCTGATCCTCACTCCAGTTGCTGTCCCTGCAACCTCATGGCATGGATCTTGTGTAGGATCTTGTTTCTCTAGGGCTTAGAAGATGTCACAGATACCCAACTCATGTGCATGCTTCAGATTCACCTGGAGCAGCAGTTCTCAAACTTTTGGTCTCAGGAGACTTTTGCATTTTAAAAAATTATTCAGGACCCCAAAGAGTTTATATGTAAGTTTTCTATATATATCATATTATTAACTAAAAGTGAGAAAAATATAAATGTTTAAAATAACCTTGGGAAACATCTGCAAATAAACTCACCATCTATTCTAACAGTCTTTTCCTATGCATATATATATTCTGTTTCTCAGAAATAATTGGATTAACCTGTTTTATAAGAAATGCTAAAGTGAGCTATTCAAGTAGAAATAAAAGAATGCTAATTAACGTCATAAAATGTATGAATGTAGATGTAAAACTCACCAGTAAGTGTAAATATATAGTCAGTCAATTCTCTAATAATTTAATAGTGATGTGTAATACTTTTTTTTACTTTATATATTTATTTTATATAATTTACATCTAAGTACATGGTGCAACAAAGATTTCAGGTGTACATTCCTTAAGGCCCCTTGCCCATTTAGCCCATCCCCTCCTCCCATAATCCCTCCAGTACCCTCTGTTTCTTCTCCATATTTAAGAGTCTCTTATGTTTTTTCCCCCTCCCTGTTTTTATATTATTTTTCTTTCCCTTCCCTTATGGCCATCTGTTCTCTGTCTTAAAGTACTCATATGACTGAAGTCATATGATATTTGTCTTTCTGACTAATTTTGCTTAGCATAATACCCTCCAGTTCCATACACGTAGTTGCAAATGGCAAGATTTCATTCTTTTTGATTGCCAAGTAATACTCCATTGTATATATGTACCACATCGTTTTTACCCATTCATCCATTGATGGACATTTGGGCTCCTTCCATCTTTGGCTATTGTTGATAGTGCTGCTATAAACATTGGTGTGCATGTGTCCCTTTGTAACAACATACCTGTATCCCTTGGATAAATACCTAGTAGTGCAATTGCTGGGTCGTAAGGTAGTTCTATTTTTAATTTTTTGAGGAACCTCCATACTGTTTTCCAGAGGGGATGTATCAGTCTGCATTCCCACCAGCAGTGCAAAAGAGATCCTCTTTCTTTGCATCCTCGCCAACATCTATTGTTGCCTGGGTTGTTAATGTTAGCTATTCTTACAGGTGTGAGGTGGTAGCTCATGGTGGTTTTGATTTGTATTTCCCAGACGATGAGTGATGTTGAGCATTTTTTCATGTGTTGGTTGGCCAACTGGATGTCTTGTTTGGAGAAGTGTCTATTCATGTCTTTTGCCCATTTATTCACTGGATTGTTTTTAGGGTACTGAGTTTGATAAGTTCTCTATAGGTTTTGGATACTAACCCTTTATCTGATATGTCATTTGCAAATATCTTCTCTCATTCCATCGGTTGCCTCTTAGTTTTGCTGATTGTTTCCTTTGCTGTGCAGGAGTTTTTTATTTTGATGAGGTCCCAATAGTTCATTTTTGCTTTTGTTTCCCTTGCCTCCGGAGACGTGTTGAGTAAGAGGTTGCTGCGGCTGAGTTCAAGGAGGTTTTTACCTTCTTCCTCCTCTAGGATATTGATGGCTTTCTGTCTTACTTTTAGGTATTTCATCCATTTTGAGTTTATTTTTGTGTATGATGTGAGAAAGTGGTCCAGGTTCATTTTTCTGCATGTCACTGTACAGTTTTCCCAGAACCATTTGCTGAAGGACTGTCTTTATTCCATTGGATATCCTTTCCTGCTTTGCCAAAGATTAGTTGGCCATACATTTGTGGGTCCATTTCTGGGTTCTCTATTATGTTCCATTGATCTGAGTGTCTGTTCTTGTACCAGTACCATATTGTCTTGATGATTACAACCTTATAATACAGCTTGAAGTCCAGGATTGTGATGCGTCCAGCTTTGGTTTCCTTTTTCAAGATTGATTTTGCTATTTGGGGTCTTTTCTGGTTCCATACAAATTTTAAGATTTTTTTTTTCTAGCTCTGTGAAGAATGCTGGTGTTATTTTGATAGGTATTGCATTGAATATGTAGACTGCTCTGGGTAGTATTGACATTTTAACAATATTTGTTCTTCCTATCCAGAAGCATAGAATATGTTTCCCTTTTTTTCTGTGTGTGTGTATCTTCTTCAATTTCTTTCATAACCTTTCTACAGTTTTCAGTGTATAATGTTTCACCTCTTTGGTTAGATTTATTCCCAGGTATTTTATGTCCTAGGAATTTTGTGTCTTTTGGTGCAATTGTAAATGGGATTGATTTATTGATTTCTCTTTCTGTTGCTTTATTATTAGTATGTAGGAATGAAACGGATTTCTGTGCATTGATTTATATCCTATGACTTTGCTGAATTTATGGATCAATTCTAGCAGTTTTTCGGTGGAATCTTTTGGATTTTCCATATAGAGTATCATGTCATCTGCGAAGAGTGAAAGTTTGACCTCCTCCTGGCCAATTTGGATGTGTTTTATTTCTTTGTGTTGTCTGATTGCTGAGGCTAAGACTTCCAATACTATGTTGAATAACAGTGGCGAGAGTGGACATCCCTGTTTTCTTCTTGAACTTAGGGAGAAATCTCTGTTTTTCCCCATTGAGGATGATATTAGCAGTGGGTCTTTCATATATGGCTTTTATCTTCAGGTATGATCCTTCTATCCCTCCTTTCTTGAGGGTTTTTATCAAGAAAGGATGCTGTATTTTGTCAAATGCTTTCTCTGCATCTATTGAGAGGATCATGTGGTTCTTGTCCTTCCTTTTATTGATGTGATGAATCACGTTGTTTTGCTAATATTGGACCAACCCTGAATCCCAGGTGTAAATCCAGCTTGGTTGTTGTGAATAATTTTTGAATGCATTGTTGGATCCGGCTGGCTAGTATCTTGTTGAGGATTTTTGCATCCATGTTCATCAGGGAAATTGGTCTGTAGTTCTCCTTTTTTTTTTTAAATTTTTTAAACGTTTATTTATTTTTGAGACAGAGAGAGACAGAGCACAAACGGGGGAGGGTCAGAGAGAGGGAGACACAGAATCTGAAACAGGCTCCAGGCTCTGAGCTGTCAGCACAGAGCCTGACGCGGGGCTCGAACTTGCAGACCGCGAAATCATGACCCGAGCCAAAGTCGGCTGCTTAACCGACTGAGCCACCCAGGCGCCCCTGTAGTTCTCGTTTTTAGTGGAGTCTAAATCTCCACTAAAGGTAATGCTGGCTTCATAGAAAGAGTTTGGAAGTTTTCCTTCCATTTCTATTTTTTGGAACACATTCAAGAGAATAGGTGTTAACTCGTCTTTAAATGTTTGGTAGAATGCCCATGGAAAGCCATCTGGCCCTGGACTTGCGTTTTTTGGGAGATTGTTGATTATTAATTTGATTTCTTTACTGGTTAAGGGACTGCCCAAATTTTCTATTTCTTCTTGTTTCAGTTTTGGTAGTGTATATGTTTCTAGGAATTTGTCCATTTCTTACAGATTGCCCATTTTATTGGCGTATAATTGATTATAATATTTTCTTATTATTGTTTCTATTTCTGCTGTGTTGGTTGTGATCTCTCCTCTTTCATTCTTGATTTTATTTATTTGGGTCCTTTCTTTTTTCTTTTTGGTCAAACTGGCTAGGGGGTTATCAATTTTGTTAATTCCTTCAAAGAAGCAGCTTCTGGTTTTACTGGTCTGTTCTAGTGTTTTTTTTGTTTGTTTGTTTCGATAGCATTGATTTATGCTGTAATCTTTATTATTTCCTGTCTTCTGCTGGTTTTGAGTTTTATTTGCTGTTCTTTTTCCAGCTCTTTAAGGTACAAGGTTAGGTTGTATATCTGAGATCTTTCTTCCTTCTTTAGGAAGGCCTGGATTGTCATATACTTCCCTCTTATGACCACCTTTGCTGCTTCCCAGAGGTTTTGGACTGTGGTGTTATCATTTTCATTGGCTTATATGTACTTTTAAATTTCCTCTTTAACTTCTTGGTTAACCCATTCATTCTTTAGTAGGATGTTTTTTAGTCTCCAAGTATTTGTTTTCTTTCCACATTTTTTTCTTGTGGTTGATTTCAAGTTTCATAGAGTTATGGTCTGAAAATATGCACGGTATGATCTTGAACTTTTTGTACTTGTTGAGGGCTGATTTGTGTCACAGTATGTGGTCTATTATGGAGAACGTTCCGTGTGCACTGGAGAAACATGTATGTTCTGCTGCTTTAGGATGAAATGTTCTGAATATATCTGTTAAGTCCATCTGGTCCAGTGTGTCATTCAAAGCCATTGTTTCTTTGTTTATTTTCTATTTAGATGATCTGTCCATTGTTGTAAGTGGGGTGTTGAAGTCCCCTACTATTATGGTATTATTTTCAGTGAGTTTATTTATGTTTGTGATTAATTGATTCATATATTTGGGTGCATTCACATTTGGTGCATAAATGTTTACAAATGTTAGATCTTCTTGGTAGATACACCCCTTAATTACAATGTAATGCCCTTCTTCATCTCTTGTTACTGTCTTTATTGTAAAGTCTGTATTGTCTGATGTAAGTATGGCTACTCTGGCTTTCTTTTGTTCACCATTAGCATGATAGATTGTTCTCCATCCCCTTAATTTCAATCTGAAAGCATCTAGGTCTAAAGTGGTTCTCTTGTAAACAGCATATAGATGGATCTTGTTTTCTTACCTATTCTGTTACCCTATGTCTTTTGATTGGAGCAGTGAGTCCATTGACGTTTAGAGTGAGTACTAAGTACTTTTAAAGCTGAATAATATTTCATTGTATGTATATACCACGTTTTATTTATTCATCTGTCAATTGACACTTGGGTTGCTTCCACCTCTTGGCTACTGTGAATAATTGTCCTATAAATATGGGTGTACAAAAACCTGAATGAATCACTGTTTTCAGTTCCTGAGGGTATATACCCAGAATGAAATCACTGGATCATATGGTAATTCTATGTTTAACTTTTTGAGGAACTGCCATACTATTTCTCACAGCCACTGCACACTTTTAAATTCCAACCAGCAAAGCACAAGTTTTCCAATTTCTCCACACAATCATCAAAACTTATTTCCTATTTTTGTCCTTAATAATGGCTATCCTAATGGGTTTGAAGTGATGTCTCATTATGGTTTCAATTTCCATTTTCCTAAGGATTACTGATGTTGAGTACCTTTTGTTGAGTATTTGGAGAAATGTGTATTCAAGTCATTTCCTCATTTTTTAACTAAGTTGTTTATTTTTACTGTTGTTGTTGAATTGTAGGAGCTATTTATATATTCTGGATATTAATATTTTACCAGATATATGATTTGCAAATACTTTCTCCCATTCCATAGGTTGCTTTTTCTCTCTCTGTTCATGGTGTTCTTTCGTAGACAAAAGTTTTAATTTTGATGAAGTACAATTGATCTATGTTTTCTTTTGTTTCCTCTGCTCTTGTTGTCTTGTACAAGAAATCATTGCCAAATCCAATACCATGATGCTTTCCCCTTATGTTTTTTTTCTGTGTTTAGTTTCATAATTTTAGTTCTTACATTTAAGTCTAATGTATTGTGAGTTAATTTTTGTATATGGTGTAAGGTAGAGACAGAACTTTATTCTTTTGTATATGAACATCCAGTTTTCAAAAACCATTTGAAGAAAAGACTATCTGTTATTCATTGAATGATATTGGCACTATTGTTGAAACTAATTAACCATATATGTAAGGGTTTATTTCTGGACTCTACTCAATTCCATTGGTCTGTATATCTGTCTTTATGCTGGTGCCACACGGTTCTGATTACTATAGCTTTGTAGTAACTTTTGAAATCAGGAAGTCTGAGTCTTCCAACTTTCCTCTATTCTTTCAGGATTACTTTGGCTATTCAGGGTCCTTTGATATTCCATTGAAAGGGCAGGCCTATGCCAGCGGACTCCATCTTGTTCTGTGTCCTTCACCTTGACCACACCTCCTCCCCTTGAGTAACCCCCACCCCTCACCTGCCTAACAGGACTCGGACCCTTCCCCAGCCAATCGGCTGAGGCCATAGCCATTACCTCACCAACTGCCCCTAGGCCCCAATAAAACCTTTGTCCTTTTGAATTTTTTTTTTTCAACGTTTTTAATTTATTTTTGGGACAGAGAGAGAGCATGAACGGGGGAGGGGCAGAGAGAGAGGGAGACACAGAATCGGAAACAGGCTCCAGGCTCCGAGCCATCAGCCCAGAGCCTGACGCGGGGCTCGAACTCACGGACCGCGAGATCGTGACCTGGCTGAAGTCGGACGCTTAACCGACTGCGCCACCCAGGAGCCCCTAAAACCTTTGTCCTTTTGAAACTCGCTCTCTCTCCCCGGTATCTCACCACTGCGTCGGTGCAGGTAGGGGATTGAGCTCGAGCTAGCTCGAATAAAGGCTCTTTTGCTTTTACATCGGACTCGGCTCCCTGGCGGTATTTGGGGATCACGAATTCTGGGCATAACATTTGGGGGCTCGGCCCGGGATCCCCAAGACCCCCGACCCGGAGAGCCTGACTGGCCATGGTTAGTGTCTGTTTGTTCTGTCTTTTCTGTGTGAGCTCATTTCTGGAATTCTGGTAGTGCCTGATGCGGTCTAAGTGGACGCACTGGAGGACCATGGGCCAGGAGTTTCGGAAGACGTTCCGATCCTCCCTTCTGGAGGGATGTGGAATCCCCTCAAAGGTCTGAGACGAGGCGGGTCGCTCCCACTGGTCGGCGTGAGGCCGTCGTCTTTGGAGGGACGTGGAATCCCCTCATCGGTTTTGGAGGGACGTGGAATCCCCTCAAATGTCTAAGCTAGCTCTCAGTTTTGCTTCCATGGAGTTGGAAGACTTTCTAGGGGCCCTCTGTCTGTTTTTGTGTTTCTCTGTTTTGTTCTGTGGACTTACTGGACGGACGTTATGGGACAGACTCAGACTACTCCTCTAAGTATTATGATTGATCACTTTAAGGATGTGAGGGGAAGAGCTAACAACCTCAGTGTGGAAGTCTGAAAGGGTCGGTGGCAGTTTTTTTGTTCTAGTGAGTGGCCAACTTTCAATGTCGGATGGCCACCAGAGAGGACCTTCGACCTCCCTACTATCCACCGAGTCAGGAGTATCAACTCTCGGCCTAAGACGGGCCATCTTGATCAGCTCCTTTACATTATCACTTGGCAGGACCTTGTAGAAGACCCACCCTCTTGGCTTAAGCCCTTCCTAGCCCCGCTCCCTCCAGAGCCAAAACCCATTCTTGCTTTGCAGGGGACAAAGAAGAGGAAAAGTCTTACCCAGCCTTCAGCACCCCTCTACCCTGTCCTATAGGGGGGTACTGAAAAAGAATTAATTTTTCCTCCCCCGTATAACCCCTCTAGGATGCCGGAAGAACACCATCCTCCCCCTCCGGGGGAGGCAGACGCTGTTCCAAGAGCGGGAGGTGGAAACGCTCCAGTGGGAAGCCCCCCCTTTACCAGACAAAGGGCTCAGAGGGAGCAATCCGCCTCCGCCACCGACTCCACTATTCTGCCCCTGCGAGCCACCGGACCCCCAGATGCGGAGGGGAATCAACCCCATCACTATTGGCCTTTCGCCACTAGTGACCTCTACAATTGGAAAGCTCAGAATCCTAAGTTTTCCGAGAAACCGGCAGGGCTTATTGATTTATTAGACTCTGTTCTTTTTACCCATCAGCCCACGTGGGACGATTGCCAGCAGCTTTTGCAGGTCCTGTTCACGACTGAAGAAAGAGAAAGAATCCTCAATGAGGCCCGAAAACTAGTTCCGGGTGCAGACAGGAATCCCACCACCAACCAGGCTCAGATAGATGCCTCCTTCCCCTTAACTCGGCCCCAGTGGGATTTCAACATGACAGAAGGTAAGGAGAGGCTCCGGGTCTACCGCCAGACTCTAATGGGGGGTCTCCGAATGGCTGCTAGAAAGCAAACCAATTTGGCCAAGGTAGGAAATGTACAACAGGGAAAAGATGAATCTCTGGCTGCCTTTTTAGAACGGATCATGGAGGCATTCCGTACCTATACCCCCATGGATCCAGAGGCTCCGGAAAGCAAGGCAGCTGTTATCATGGCCTTTGTAAACCAATCGGCCATAGACATTAGGAGAAAATTACAGAAAATAGATAGACTAGGAGAAAAAAGTCTGCAGGACTTACTGGTGGTAGCCTAAAAGGTATATAACAACCGGGAGCCTCCTGAGGACAAGCAGGCTCGCACCATGGCGGCTGCCAGCAGTAAGCAGACTCGAGACCTGGCCAGAATACTACTAGTTACCACTGTTGACTTCCCCGAGGAACGAGACTGCCGTCTCCAGCAGCTGGCAGACGACGCAAGAAAAGGTAAAAGAACCACCAAGGGGGGGAAGCAGAGGCTGCAGAAGGATCAGTGCGCATACTGCAAGGAGATAGGGCATTGGGCCCGAGATTGTCCAAAAAGGGCCGGCGGGAAGGGAAGCAAGACTGATCGAGTAAAAGTCCTAGAGCTAGATAAACTAAGTGATTAGGGGAGTCGGGGTTTGGACCCTCTCCCCGAACCCAGGGTAACTCTTAAAGTGGAGGGGACCCCTATTGACTTCCTTGTCGACACTGGAGCACAACATTCGGTCCTCCGCACCCCACAAGGAAAACTAGCCAGCAAGAAGTCCTGGGTACAAGGGGCAACTGATATGAGCCAGTATTCATGGACTACCTGAAGAACAGTAGATTTGGGGACGGCCGGGTATCCCACTCCTTTATGGTAATACCAGAATGCCCCTATCCGCTGTTAGAAGGGGACTTACTGACCAAGATTGGAGCTCAGATAACTTTCAGACAAGGGGGGCCTCAGGTCACCGATGGCAAGGGCCACCCCATCCAGGTCCTGACCATGAAACTGGAGGATGAATACCTCCTCCACCAGGAGGCGCTCCCGAGAGAGGATAATATAGACAGATGGCTACAAGAATTCCCCTCGGTTTGGGCAGAGACGGGGGGGTGGGGTGCGGGGATGGGACTAGCCACTCATAGGACCCCAGTCCTGGTAGAGCTCAAGCCAGGAGAGAGTCCGGTAAGGATCAAACAATACCCCATGTCTCAGGAGGCCCGGAAGGGGATCCAGCCACACATCCGGAGACTACGAAGCCTAGGGGTACTAGTTCCTTGCCAGTCTGCCTGGAACACCCCCTTACTGCCGGTCAAAAAGCCTCACACAAATGACTACCGACCGGTACAAGACCTCCAGGAAGTAAATAAGAGGGTCGCGGACATACACCCAACTGTTCCCAACCCATATACTCTCTTGAGCTCCTTGGCGCCCTCCAGGGTCTGGTATACTGTACTAGATTTAAAGGACGCCTTCTTCAGTCTGCCGCTGGCACCCCAGAGCCAACCCTTGTTCGCCTTTGAGTGGCATGATCCGGAGGAGGGCTACAGTGGGCAACTCACCTGGACACGGCTACCTCAGGGATTCAAAAATTCACCCACCATCTTCGACGAGGCACTACACGAGGACCTGGGTGAGTACAGAAGGGAGCACCCTGGCCTCACCCTTCTACAGTACATAGATGACATCCTGATTGCTGCCGACATGGCCAAAGACTGTGAGTGAGGGACCCAGGACCTGCTGGCTACCCTGGGGGCCTTAGGGTACCGGGCATCCGCGAAGAAGGCTCAGAAATGCAGGGAGAGGGTAAGTTACCTGGGATATATCCTGGAGGGTGGACAGCGGCAGTTATCAGATGCCAGAAAAGAAACTGTCCTAAAGATCCCTACTCCCACCTCCCAAAGAGAAGTGAGGGAATTCCTAGGATCAGCCGGCTACTGCCGCCTCTGGGTTCCAGGTTTTGCTGAGATCGCCAGGCCCCTATATGAAGCTACCAAAGAGGGGAAAACATTTAAATGGGCTGAAAAAGAAGAAACTGCCTTTAATCCGTTAAAAAAGGCCCTCCTAAGTGCCCCAGCCCTGGGCCTACCAGACATTACGAAGCCCTTCCACCTCTTTGTAGACGAACATAAGGGAATAGCAAAAGGGGTTCTAACTCAAGCCTTAGGCCCCTGGAACCGCCCAGTGGCTTACCTGTCTAAGAAACTAGACCCAGTGGCTGCCGGATGGCCACCATGCCTAAGAATTATTGCAGCGACAGCACTCCTAGTCAAGGATGCAGACAAACTGACCCTAGGACAGGAGATCTGGATCACGACCCCACATGCCATTGAAGGGGTCCTGAAACAGCCTCCGGATAGATGGATGAGCAATACACGTATGACTCATTACCAGAGCCTCCTACTCAACCCTCCACGAGTGTGGTTCCACCCCAGTGCAGCCCTCAATCCTGCAACCCTGCTGCCCGACCCTGACCTAGGTGCTCCACTACATGACTGTGCGGGAATCCTGGAACAAGTACATGGATTCCGGAGGGACCTGAACGACCGGCCCCTCCCCGATGCCGAGGCTACTTGGTTCATTGATGGCAGCAGCTTTGTGCAGACGGACACAGGTATGCAGGTGCAGCGGTGGTCACTGAAACGGACACCGTATGGGCGGAGGCTCTACCCTCCGGAACGTCAGCCCAGGGAGCAGAGCTCATAGCCCTCACCAAGGCGCTGATGCTGGGAGCTGGAAAACGGCTTAACATCTACACAGACAGCCGTTATGCGTTTGCCACAGCTCATATTCATGGGGCAATTTATCAGGAGAGGGGGTTACTGATGGCAGAAGGATGGACTATAAAAAATAAGCAGGAGATACTTAACCTGCTTACGGCCTTATGGCTTCCTGCCAAGCTAGCCATTATCCACTGCCAAGGGCACCAAAAAGCTGATAACCCAGTAGCTAGAGGTAATTGAAAGGCTGACCAGGCAGCCAAGGCAGTAGCCCTTACTTCAGTCCCCACCATGACCATACAACTACCGGACCTGGGAGACCCAGTTTTACCAGACCAGCCCAAATACTCCCAGGAGGAGTTACAGCGGATCAAGAAACTCCCCATGGCCCAGGAGATAAAGGGATGGTGGTATACACCTAACAAGGAGCTCGTGCTGCCAGACCGGCTCGGAGTCTCAATATTAGAGCACATGCATCGGTCTACTCACATGGGGGACGAAAATTAAAAGACTTAATCCGACATGCCGGAATCAAGATTCACCAACAGGACACCAAAATAGAGCAAGTTGTATCTGCCTGCAAGACCTGCCAACTCGCCAACGCGAGAGCCACATCAAATAAAAAAGGAACCAGGCTCAGAGGCACCAGACCGGGAGCCCAATGGGAAGTCGACTTCACTGAAGTCAAACCAAGAAAGTATGGTTTTAAATATCTTTTAGTATTTAGAGACACCTTCTCTGGCTGGGTGGAGGCATACCCAACCAAGCATGAAACGGCTCAGACGGTGGCTAAGAAGCTACTAGAAGACATCTTACCCAGGTATGGTTTTCCTGCCATGGTAGGATCAGACAATGGACCAGCTTTTATCTCTCAGGTAACACAGGCAGTAGCCAAGGCGGTGGGGGCAAACTGGAAATTACATTGTGTTTATAGGCCCCAGAGCTCAGGACAGGTAGAAAGAATGAATAGAACCCTAAAAGAGACCCTTACCAAATTAACCATGGAGACTGGCGGGGACTGGGTGACTCTCCTACCGTACGCCCTTTACCGGGTTAGAAACACTCCTTACACTCTGGGTTTTACTCCCTACGAGATCATGTTTGGCAGGCCACCCCCTGTTATTCCCAGCCTTCGAGCTGAACTTATTGCTGAGTTTAAAGATCAAGAACTTTTTCTTTCCTTGAGCGGGCTCCAGAGGGCGCATGAGGACATTTGGCCGCGCCTCCGTGCCATCTACGAGGCTGGCCCGACCCCGACACCTCATCAGTACAGGCCGGGAGACTGGGTCTATGTCAAGAGGCACCACCGAGAGACCCTTGAGCCGCGCTGGAAGGGACCCTACATCGTGGTGTTGACAACCCCCATTGCTCTCAAAGTAGACGGCATCGTGACCTGGGTCCATCACACCCACGTTCAGCCAGTGGACCCCTCCTCAATCCGGAAGGACTTCGTCACTCGATGGTCCATCAGTCGGGACCAACACAACCCGCTCAAGCTCAAGCTGCAGCGCATTCGACCCACCTGATATTGGTAACTCTGTTAACTCTGCTTGTCATTGCTCATGCTGCCAGGAGTCCCCACGCCCCCCAAAACATCACCTGGCAGATCATAGACACCAGCTCGGAGACAATACTTAATCAGACCTCCCAGAGCCACCCCAGGGACACTTGCTTCCCAGAACTTTGCATAAACCTCCAGACTCTGTTCCCCTTGTCACCATAAATGCAGCCGGTCCCATGATTGGGTCCCTAAGCTACATGACAAGGGGGGAATGAAAGGGCGGGCCTACGCCGGCCGACTCCATCTTGTTCTGTGTCCTTCACCTTGACCACACCTCCTCCCCTTGAGTAACCCCCACCCCTCACCTGCCTAACAGGACTCGGACCCTTCCCCAGCCAATTGGCTGAGGCCATAGCCATTACCTCACCAACTGCCCCTAGACCCCAATAAAACCTTTGTCCTTTTGAAACTCGCTCTCTCTCCCCGGTATATCACCGCTGCTTTGGTGCAGGTAGGGGATTGAGCTCGGGCTAGCTTGAATAAAGGCTCTTTTGTTTTTACATCGGACTCGGCTCCCTGGTGGTATTTGGGGATCACGAATTCTGGGCATAACACTATATGAATTTTAAGATGGATTTTTCTTTGTTTGAAAGGTTATTTATTTATTTATTTGAGAGAGAGAGACAGAGAGAGAGAGAGAATGCAGCAGAAGGGCAGAGGGAGAGAGGGAAAGAATCCCAAGTAGGCTCCATGCCATCAACACCGAGCCAAATGTGGAGCTCAAACCCAGGAATCATGAGATCATGACCTGAACCGAAATGAAGAGTCAGATGCTCAACTAGCTGAACCACCCAGGGGCCCCTAAGATGGAGTTTTCTATTTCTGTAAAAATGTTAAGATTTTGACAAGGATTCCATTGACTCTGTAGATCACTTTGGATAGATGGTATTGATATCTTAACAATTTTACATCTTCCAATCCATGAACATAGGATGTCTTTCCAATTTATTTGTGTCTTCTTAAAAAAATATTTAGCAATGTTTTGTAGTTTTCAGTGTATGTTTTTCACCTCCTGGGTTAATTTTATTCCTAAATATTTTATTATTTTTCATGATATTGTAAATGGAATTGTTTTCTTAATTTCCTTTTGGAATTGTTAATTTTTATTTCATTTTTTAAATATATTTTTAAATTTTTCATTTATTTTTGAGAGAGAAAGTGAAACAGAGTATGAGTGGGGAAGGGGAGAGAGAGAGAGGTAGACAGAGAATCTGAAGCAGGCTCAAGGCTTGAGCTCTCAGCACAAAGCCTGACATGGGGCTCGAACTCATGAGCCATGAGATCATGACCTGAGCTGAAGTCAGATGCTTAAACTATTGAGCCACCCAGGCTCCCTATTGAATTGTCAATTTTTTAATGTATAGAAATGAAACAGATTTTTGCATGATCTATTTGTATACCACAACTTTGGTGAATTCATTTATTACTTCTAACAATTTTTTTAATCTTACTGTTCTCTACATATAAGATTATGTCATCTATGAACAGAGATACTTTTACTTTTTACTTTTCCCATTTGGTGCCTTTAGTTTACTTTCCTTTCTTAATTTCTTTGCCCAAACTTTCCAGCACTATGTTTTGTTTTTGTTTTTGTTTACTTTTATTTAAATTCAAGTTAGTTAACTTATGGTGTAGTATTGGTTTCAGGGGTAGAATTTAGTGATTCATAACTTACATATAACACCAAGTGCTCATCTCAACAAGTGCCCTCCTTAATGCCCATCACCCATTTAACCCCATTCACTGCCCCTCCAGCAACCCTCAGTTTGTTCTCTGTATTTAAGAGTCTCTTATCATTTGCCTTCCTTTATGTTATCTTATTTTATTTTCCTTCCCTTCCTCTATGTTCATATTCTATTTCTTAAATTCCACATATGAATGAAATCATATGATATTTGTCTTTCTCTGACTGACTTATTTGGCTTAGCATAATACACTCTAGTTCCATCCACTCTATTGCAAATGGCAAGATTTCATTTTTTTGATTGCCAAGTAATATCCATAATATATACCACATCTACTTTATAAATTCATCAGTCGGTGGACATTTATGTTGCAGGGAGTATGGCTGGAGTCACAAAAGATGAGTCTGCAAACAAAGTGCAGTTAAGTGAAGGTCCTCATACTGGAGTCAGAATGAGGTCCCAACTCCAGAAGGAATCTCCTTTTTATTATGATAATTGCTAAAGACTACATGCATAAAGTCAGCTAAGCATGTGTTAATTAATCTAATGGTTTAGATTTTCAAGGTTGAGTTTTGAGTTAATTGGTTTCTACACCACTAGGAAGGGTCAGGTGTGAATGAGGATCCAGCCCTGGACAATATTAATGTCTCTAGGCTTCCTTATGAGTCACAGCTGGTTCAGCTATGTAACCATTTCTTAAGGCCTTGCACCTTCTCCAGGCCTTCCCTTTTGAAGTTTTTTCCTTTGATGCTTCTATCCTGCATTTCCCACAAATTTGGTCTCTTTCCATAGTTTGGTTATTGTTGATCGTGCTGCTATAGACATTGTGGTGCATGTGCCCCCTTCAAATGAGCATTTTTATATCCTTTGGTTAAATACCTAGTTGTGCAATTGCTGGATCAGAGGGTAGTTCTATTTTTAATTTTTTGAGGAACTTTCACACTGTTTTCCAGAGTGGCTGCACCAGTTTGCATTCCCACTAAAAGTGCAAAAGTGTCCCCCTTTATCTGCATCCTCACCAACATGTGTTGTTTCCCGAGTTGTTAATTTTAGCCATTCTGAGAGATGTGAGCATCTCTTCACTTTCAAGTGTTAGCAGAAAAGCTTATTGTTTTCACCACGGATTACACTTTTAACTGGGCTTTCTATACATGGCCATTATTATATTAGATATATTCTGTCTATTCCTAGTTTGTTGAATTTTTTATGATGTAAAGTTATTGAATTTTGCAAATCCTTTTTCTACATCAATTGAGATAATCAAGTGGGGTTGTCCCCCTTACACTGTGTTAATGTGATGTACTGTATTGACTTTCTATATGTGTTAAATCATTGTTGCATTATACAAATAAATCCCATTTTCTATGGTATATAATCTAATTAATATGCTAATGAGTTCAGTTTGCTAGTACTTATTTGAAGTTTTTGCATTGATATTCATTATAAATATTGATCTGTAATTTCTTTTCTTGTAATGCCTTTTTCTGGCTTTGGTATTAGGGTAATGCTAGGATCACTGAGTAAGTTAGGAAGTATTCTATCCTTTTCAATTTTAGGGGAAGTATTTGAAAAAGATTGGTGTTAAGTCTTTTTTAAAAGTTTGGTAGAATTTGCCTGTGAAGCAATCTGGTCTTGGGCTTTTCTTTGTTGGAAAATTTTGTGTTGTTTTGTTTTGTGGTTTTTTTTTCTTGATTCAATCTGCTTACTATTTACAGATTCTTCACACATTTCATTTCTTCATATTCAGTTTTGATAGCTTGTATGTTTCTAGGAATTTTCCATTTCAATTAGGTTATCCAATTTGTTGACATATAATTGTTCATAATTCTGTTATCCCTTTTATTTCTGTGAATTGGCAGTAACATCTACATTTTCATTTCTGATTTTGTTGAGTCTTCTTTCTTTATTAGTCTACATAGCTAAAGATTTGTCCATTTTGTTGATCATTTTGAAGAAATTAACTCATCATATCAATTAATTTGGTACCTATTATTTTTCTATTCTCTATTTTATTCATCTCAGCTCCAATTTTTATTATTTCTTTCTTTCTAACTTTGAATTTAGTTTGTTCTTATTTTTTCTAGTTCTTTAAGGTATAAAGTTAGGTTGTTGATTTAGTATCTTTCTTCCTTTTTTAATGTAAGCCATAAGTATCCCTCTTAACACTGTTTTTTTTTGTGTCCCAATAGTTTTGTTATGTTGTCTTTTAATTTTCATTTGTCTCAAGGTATTTTCTCTTTTCCCTTCTGACTTCTTCTTTGATCCACTAGTTTTTAAGGGTGTGTGATTCTATTTCCACATATTTATAAATCTTCATTTTTCCTTCTGTTACTTTAGTTTCATTCCATTGTGGTTGCAGAACATACTTTGTATCTTTGCCTTTTCAAATCCATTGAGACTTGTTTTGAGGACTAACATATGGTCTATCCTGAAGAATGTTCCATTTATACTTTAAAAATTGTATTCTGTTGTTGTTTGATGGATGTTCTGTGTATGTATGTTGGTCCAGTTGGTTTGTAGTGTTGCTTGGGCCTTATATTTTCTTTTTATTTTAACTTTATTTAATTACTTTGAGGGAGAGGGAGAGAATCCCAAGCAGGCTCCGTGCTGCCAGCACAGAACTGGATGTGAGGCTCAAACTCACAAACCACAAGACCATGACCTGAGCCAAAATCAAGAGTTGAAATTTTAACCTAATGAGCCAGCAAGGAGCGCCTGGGCCCTCTATTTTCTTATTGATCTTCTCTCTGGTTGTTCTATCCATTATTGAAAGTGAAATGCTCAAGTTTTCTACTGTTTTTGTAGAGCTGTCCATATCTCTTTTCCATTTATGTCAATATTTGCTTCATATATTTTTGTCATTTGGTGTTTAATGCATCTATGTTTAAAATTGTTTTATGTTCTTGACACATTGACACTTTGTCATTACATAGTGTCTTTCTTTGCTCCCTATCACTTTTTGTATTAACGTCTATTTTATCTGATATTGGAATAACCACCCCGGCTCTCCTTTGGTTACTATTTGCCTGGAATATCTTTCTCCATTAATTTTACTTTTGACTTATGCATGTCATTAGATCTAAAATGAGTCTCTTGTTAAAGGTGGATACTGTTTTTTAATCCATTCTGATGATCTATGATTTGAGTGTTTAATCCATTTATATTTAAAGTAATTTACTGATAGGGAAGGGCTTACTTTGCTATTTTTTGCTTTTCTGTATGTTTTATAGCTTTTTGTCCCTCATTTCCTCCATCACTGTCTTCATTTGTGTTTAGATGATTTTTTTTGTTGTTACATATTTTGATTCCCTTCTCATTTCCTTTTGTGTATATTGTATAGATAGTTTATTTGTGCCTATTATGGGGAATACATATAGCATTCTGAGGTTATAACAATGTCATATAAACTGAAAATAAATTTCAATCACATATAAAAACTCTACTCTTGCACATGGAACATTCTCCAAGACAGATCACATACTGGGTCACAAAACAGCCCTTCATAAGTATACACGAATTCAAATCATACCATGCATACTTCAGCCCACAATGCTATGAAGCTTGAAATCAACCACAGGAAAAAGTCTGGAAAACCTCCAAAAGCATGGAGGTTAAAGAACACCCTACTAAAGAATGAGTGGGTCAACCAGGCAATTAGACAAGAAATTAAAAACTGTATGGAAACAAATGAAAATGAAAAGACCACAATCCAAATGCTTTGGGATGCAGCGAAGGCAGTCCTGAGAGGAAAATACATTGCAATCCAGGCCTATCTCAAGAAACAAGAAAAATCCCAAATACAAAATCTAACAGCACACCTAAAGGAAATAGAAGCAGAACAACAAAGACAGCCTAAACCCAGCAGAAGAAGAGAAATAATAAATATCAGAGCAGAAATAAACAATATAGAATCTAAAAAAAACTGTAGAGCAGATCAACAAAACCAAGAGTTGTTTTTTTGAAAAAATAAACAAAATTGATAAACCTATAGACAGGCTTCTCAAAAAGAAAAGGGAGATGACCCAAATAGATAAAATCATGAATGAAAATGGAATTATTACAACCAATCCCTCAGAGATACAAGCAATTATCAGGGGAATACTATGAAAAATTATATGCCAACAAACTGGACAACCTGGAAGAAATGGACAAATTCCGAAACACCCACACGCCTCCAAAACTCAATCAGGAGGAAACAGAAAGCTTGAACAGACCCATAACCAGTGAAGAAATTGAATCAGTTATCAAAAATCTCCCAACAAATAAGAGTCCAGGACCAGGGGCGCCTGGGTGGCTCAGTCGGTTAAGCGGCCGACTTCAGCTCAGGTCGTGATCTCGCGGTCCGTGAGTTCGAGCCCCGCGTCAGGCTCTGTGCTGACCGCTCAGAGCGTGGAGCCCGTTTCAGATTCTGTGTCTCCCTCTCTCTGACCCTCCCCCGTTCATGCGCTGTCTCTCCCTGTCTCAAAAATAAATAAAACGTTAAAAAAAATTAAAAAAAAAAAAGAGTCCAGGACCAGATGGCTTCCCAGGGGAGTTCTACCAGACGTTTAAAGCAGAGATAATACCTATCCTTCTCAAGCTATTCCAAGAAATAGAAAGGGAAGGAAAACTTCTAGACTCATTCTATGAAGCCAGTATTACTTTGATTCCTAAACCGGACAGAGACCCAGTAAAAAAAGAGAACTACAGGCCAATATCCCTGATGAATATGGATGCAAAAATTCTCAATAAGATACTAGCAAATCGAATTCAACAGCATATAAAAAGAATTATTCACCATGATCAAGTGGGATTCATTCCGGGGATGCAGGGCTGGTTCAACATTCGCAAATCAATCAACGTGATACATCACATTGATAAAAGAAAAGATAAGAAGCATATGATCCTGGCAATCGATGCAGAAAAGGCATTTGACAAAATTCAGCAACTTTTTAAATAAAAACCCTCGAGAAAGTCGGGATGGAAGGGACATATTTAAAGATCATAAAGCCATTTATGAAAAGCCCACAGCTAACATCATCCTCAATGGGGAAAAACTGAGAGCTTTTTCCCTGAGATCAGGAACATGACAAGGATGTCCACTCTCACCGCTGTTGTTTAACATAGTGTTGGAAGTTCTAGCATCAGCAATCAGACAACAAAAGGAAATCAAAGGCATCCAAATTGGCAAAGTTGAAGTCAAGCTTTCACTTTTTGCAGATGACATGATATTATACATGGAAAATCCGATAGATTCCACCAAAAGTCTGCTAGAACTGATACATGAATTCAGCAAAGTTGCAGGATACAAAATCAATGTACAGAAATCAGTTGCATTCTTCTACACTAATAATGAAGCAACAGAAAGACAAATAAAGAAACTGATCCCATTCACAATTGCACCAAGAAGCATAAAATACGTAGGGATAAATCTAACCAAAGATGTAAAAGATCTGTATGCTGAAAACTATAGAAAGCTTATGAAGGAAATTGAAGAAGACATAAAGAATGGAAAAGCATTCTATGCTCATGAATTGGAAGAGTAAATATTGTCAAAATGTCAATACTACCCAAAGCTATCTACACATTCAATGCAATCCCAATCAAAATTGCACCAGCATTTTCTCGAAACTAGAACAAGCAATCCTAAAATTCATATGGAACCACAAAAGGCCCCGAATAGCCAAAGTAATTTTGAAGAAGACCAAAGCAGGAGGCATCACAATCCCAGACGTTAGCCTCTACTACAAAGCTGTAATCATCAAGACAGCATGGTATTGGCACAAAAACAGACACATAGACCAATGGAATAGAATAGAAACCCCAGAACTAGACCCACAGACGTATGGCCAACTAATCTTTGACAAAGCAGGAAAGAACATCCAATGGAAAAAAGACAGTCTCTTTAACAAATGGTGCTGGGAGAACTGGGCAGCAACATGCAGAAGATTGATACTAGACCACTTTCTCACACCATTCACAAAAATAAACTCAAAATGGATAAAGGACCTGAATGTGAGACAGGAAACCATCAAAACCCTAGAGGAGAAAGCAGGAAAAGACCTCTCTGACCTCAGCCGTAGCAATTTCTTACTTGACACATCCCCAAAGGGAAGGGAATTAAAAGCAAAAATGAACTACTGGGACCTAATGAAGATAAAAAGCTTCTGCACAGCAAAAGAAACAACCAACAAAACTAAAAGGCAACCAACGGAATGGGAAAAGATATCTGCAAATGACGTATCGGACAATGGGCTAGTATCCAAAATCTATAAAGAACTCACCAAACTCCACACCCGGAAAACAAATAACCCAGTGAAGAAATGAGCAGAAAACATGAATAGACACTTCTCTAAAGAAGACATCCAGATGGCCAACAGGCACATGAAAAGATGCTCAACATCCCTCCTCATCAGGGAAATACAAATCAAAAGCACACTCAGATACCACCTCACACCGGTCAGAGTGGCCAAAATGAACAAATCAGGAGACTAGAGATGCTGGAGAGGATGTGGAGAAATGGGAACCCCCTTGCACTGTTGGCACAAATGCAAACTGGTGCAGCCGCTCTGGAAAACAGTGTGGAGGTTCCTCAAAAATTTAAAAATAGGGGCGCCTGGGTGGCTCTGTCGGTTGAGCGTTCGACTTCGGCTCAGGTCATGATCTCGCAGTCCGTGAGTTTGAGCCCCGCGTCAGGCTCTGTGCTGACCGCTCAGAGCCTGGAGCCTGTTTCGGGTTCTGTGTCTCCCTCTCTCTGACCCTCCCCCGTTCATGCTCTCTCTCTGTCTCAAAAATAAATAAACATAAAAAAAAATTAAAAATAGACCTACCCTGTGACCCAGCAATAGCACTCCTAGGAATTTACCCAAGGGATACAGGAGTACTGATGCATAGGGGCACTTGTACCCCAATGTTTATAGGAGCACTCTCAACAATAGCCAAATTATGGAAAGAGCCTAAGTGTCCATCACCTGATTCATGGATAAAGAAATTGTGGTTTAGATACACAATTGAGTACTACGTGGCAACGAGAAAGAATGAAATATGGCTCTTTGTAGCAACGTGGATGGAACTGGAGAGTGTGATGCTAAGTGAAATAAGCCATACAGAGAAAGACAGATACCATATTTTCACTCTTATGTAGATCCTGAGAAACTTAACAGAAACCCATGGGGGAGGGGAAGAAAAAAAAAAGAGGTTAGAGTGGGAGAGAGCCAAAGCATAAGAGACTGTTAAAAACTGAGAACAAACTGAGGGTTGATGGGGGGTGGGAGGGAGGGGAGGGTGGGTGATGTGTATTGAGGAGGGCACCTTTTGGGATGAGCACTGGGTGTTGTATGGAAACCAATTTGACAATAAATTTCATATATTGAAAAAAATAAAATAAAATAAAAACTCTACTCTTTACAGGTCTACCCCCCAACTTTATGTTACTAATGACACAAATTACATTTTTATATATTGTGTACCCATTAAAATATATTTATAATGAATTTTTGTGCATTCATCTTTTAACACCTGTCAAAAATAAAGAATGGAGTTACACATCAAAATTACAATCATACTTGTTTTTATATTTGCTCATGTAGTTACCTTTACTGGAGATCTTTATATTTTCACATGGCTTCAAATAACTCCTAACATCTTTTCTTTCCAACTTGAAGGAATCTCTTTGGCATTTCTTGTGAGAAGACTTAGTGGTAATAACCCACTCAGGTTTTGTTTGTTTGGGAATGTCTTAATTTCACCCTCACTTTTAAAGAAAAGTTTTACTAGATGTAGAATTCTCAGTTGACCATATTTTATTTTTCCTTTTCTTATTTATTTCATTTTATTATATTGTAAGCACTGAGCATGACATTTACCTTCTTAACAAATTTTGAAGTGTTCAGTAGAGTATTGATCACTATTTGTACAATGTTGTGCAGCAGATTCCTAGAATTTATATATCTTTGCTTAACTTGTAATTTTATGCCCATTGATTAGTAACTCCATTTCCACATGCCCCCAAATCCTGGCAAATATCATTCCACCCTTTGATTCTATCAATTTGACTATTTTAGATACCTCATATAAGTAGAATTATGAAGTCCCTGCCTTTGTATGTCTGACATATTTCACTTGATATAATGTCTTCCAGGTTTATGCATGCTGGTTCCATATTGTGAAATTTCCTTCTTACTTTTTAAGGCTGACTAATAAGCCATTGTATGTATATGCCGCATTTTCTTTATCCATTTATCTGTTCATGAACATTTAAGTTGTTCCCACATTTTGGCTATTGTAAATAGTGCTGCAATGAGCATGACAATGCAGATATCATTTTGAGTTCCTGATTTCAATTTTTTTGGGATAAATACCCAGAAGTGGGATTGCTGGATCATATGGTAATTATATTTTTAAGTTTTTGAGGAACGCCCATACTGCTTTTGTTGAGCAGTTTACCATGCACTGGTTATCAATACCAAAGTTGTAGGGTACACTGGACTGGTTGCAAATCCCAGAGGAGGACTATAAACACTTCTTCCATTACATCATTGGTATCAGAGTTGCCAAGAAGAACACAACACAGCCAAGCACTGGATGAAACAATGCTCTACTTACATAGAAAAGAGAGCAAAAAGAACATCAATAGTGGGCATTAGTCAGTCCCCCATGGCCAACAGGTCTCTTCTAGAGGCCAATGCAGGGTAATTTGCCTACACATATCTCTTCTGTGCCCCAGTAAAAATACCTGTCACCTCTCCATGGAGGAGAGATATAATAGCGTGATTGTCCAGGTGTCACATGATGTACACATTTTAAGCAAAGACAAAACAGAATTCATTGAGCATAAAACGGGGAAAGGTACTCCCACACAAGATGATAAGCTTCGTGCGGGCTTTGTGGGCATGTTATCTCTTGGTAAGGAGGTGTTCCAAGGCCAAATCAATTTGCATTTCCCTGATAATTAGTAATATTGAGCACTTTTTAATATATTTTCTGGCCATTTGTATGGCCATTTTTCTTGATTAATGTCTATACAAATCCTTAGTCCATTTTTAAAGTTTATTTATTGTGTGTGTGTGTGTGTGTGTGTGTGTGTGTGTGTGTGTGTGAGAGAGAGAGAGAGAGAGAGAGAGAGAGAGAGAGAGCAGGGGAGGGACAGAAAGACAGGGAGAGAGAGAATCTCAAGTAAGTTCCATTCGTCAGCAAAGAGCCCAATGTGGGGCTCGATCTCACAAACTGGAGATCATGGCCTAAATAGAGATAAAGAGTTGGACACTTAATAGACTGAGCCACCCAGGAACCCCATCCTTAGTCCATTTTAATAAGGTTATTAGGTTTTTGGCTTATAGAGTGTAGGAGTTACTTATAATTCTGGATACTAACTCCTGATCAGATATATGGTTTGCAAATATTTTCTCCCATTTCATAGGTTACCTTTTCACTCTTTGATTGTTTTTGTTTCTGTGCAGAAGCTTTTTAGTTTAATGCAAGTTAAAATTTGTTAATGTTTGGTTTTGTTACTATGATTTTCATGTTTTATGCAAGAAATCATTGCCATGACCAATGTATTGAAATATTTCCCTTATATATGCTAGGAATCTTACAGTTTGGGGTCTTATGTTTAAGTTTTTAAGCGATTTTTAGTTGATTTTTGTGTATGGTGTAAGATAAAGGTCCAACTTTATTCTTTTGCATGCAGATATTTAGTTTTTGCAGCACCAGTTTTTTTTTTGTAATTTTTTAATGTTTTTATTTATTTTTGAGAGAGAGAGAGAGAGAAAGACACTGTGAGCTGGGGAGGGTCAGAGAGAGAGGGAGACACAGAATCTGAAGCAGGCTCTAGGCAATGAGCTGTCAGCACAGAACCCAATGCAGGGCTTGAACTCATGAGCTGTGAGATAATGACTTGAGCTGAAGTTGGATACTTAACCAACTGAGCAACCCAGGCGCCCCTGCAGCACCAGTTTTTAAAGAAATTCCCTTTTACCCATTGTGTATTCTTTGTACCATTGTTGAAGATCAGTAGACTGTGTAGGTGTAGATTTATTTCTAGACTCTATTATGTTCCATTGTAAACAACATGATCTTATATATGAGAAACCCCAAAGACTCCATAAGAAAACCTTTTAGAATAATAAATGAATTCAATAAAGTTGCAGTACACAGAATCAACATAAAATATCAGTTGTGTTCCTATATACTAACAATAAACTATCTGAAAGGGAAATTATATAACAATTTTATTTACAATAGCACTAGAAAGAATAAAATACTTAGGGATAAACTTAAGTAAGGAGGTGAAAGACCTGTATACTGAAAACTATAAAACATTGAAGAAAGAAATTAAAGCAGACACAAATAAATGAAAAAAGACATCCCATGTTCATAAATTTAAATTGTTATAATATCGTTATAATGTCCCTACTACCCAAAGTTAAGTACAGTTTCAATGCAATCCCTATTAAAATCCCAATGATACAGTTTACGTAAATAGAATAAAAAACAATTCTACAATTCATATGGAACCATAAAAGGCCACAAAAATCCAAGTTAATGTTGAAAAATAAGTAAGCTGGAGGCATCACACTTACTGATTTAAAATACATTACAAAGCTATGGTAGTTTTGTTTTCTTTCAACAATTTAAATATATCCTCCAACTGTCTTCTTGTCTGTTAGGTTTCTGCTGAGACTCTATTGGTAATCTCATTGAGCATCTCTTGTACATGGTGAGTCACCCTTCTCTTGGTGCTTTCAAGATTCTCTCTTTGGCTTTGGCTTTCAAAGTTTGACTATAATGCATATGGTGTGCATTTCCTTCAAGTTCATTGAGCTTTTTGGATTTGTACATCTATATTTTTCCTCAAATTTGGGAAGTTTTCAGCTATTATTTCTTTGAAAAATCTCTGTGCTACTTTCTCTTCTTCTGCAACTCCTATGATGTGCACATTGGTCTGCTGGATGGTTTCTCATAAGTCTCTTAGGCTTTGTTCACTTTTTATTTATTTATTTACTTTTGTTCCTCAAACTCAATAATTTCAGATGATGTGTTTTCAACCTCATTCATTCTTTTTCTCTGTCTGTTCAAATGTTTTGCTCAACTCCTATAGTGAATTTTTCAATTCACTTATTGTATTTTTTAGCTCCAGTCTCTACTTGGATTATTTTTGTTATTCTATTTTTCATTTTTTTATTTTGTGTATATATTGTTTTCATGTGCTCCATTAGTACTTTATGCATTTTTAAAAGCTCTTTGAGCATTTAGAACAGTTGTTTTAATTTTTTTCATTTGTAATTTAGTGTCTGCCACTATATTTTCTTCCTTTAAGTGGGCCGTGTTTTCCTGTTTCTTTTTGTGCCTTGTGATTTGTATTGGATATTGGTTCTTTGAATGAACATCCTATACTCCCAGTCTTTACAGACTGTTTTTGTGATGAGCAAGACACTCATTAATTAGCAGATCATATTCTTTTTTCCTTCTTATATTTGTTTAATGCTTTATTGTGGCCTAACATATGATCTATCTTGATGAATATTCCACATGTACTTGAGAAAAATGTGTATTTTGCTATTGTTGAATGGAGTAATCTATAAATGTCTGTTACATTAATTTGGTCTATAGTATTGTTCAAGTCTCCTATTTTCTTAGCAGGTTGTATTCAGAACCTTGGATTCAGCCTGAGGTGAAGGCCTAAAGATTTCTCAGTTTTTCTGGCTATGCATTTTGTATGGGCCTGTGCATGTGATTTCTTTTATTTATTTATTTATTTTTTTGGTGTAGTTGACACACAATGTTACATTAGTTTTAGGTATACAACATGGTGACTCCTCTATATGTTATGCTATGCTTATCACAAGTATAGCTACCATCTGTCACCATACAACACTATTACAAAATCATTGACTATATTCCCTGTGCTGTGCATGTGCTTTTTGAAATTCTCCCATATACATGACTACTTTTAAATGTCTTAATTTCCCAGACTCTCATCCCAGCCACTTCTTGGGGACTTAGATATTCTACTTATTTCTCTATCTGTAATATCTTGCCTCAAATATCTGCATGTCTATACTCCTTCTGCAGGTTTCATGAACAGCACCTGCTGCTTCCCATGACTTTTTTCAACCTGAAATCTGAGCTATGCCATTTCCCCACATCTGAGCTCAGAACTAGGTGAAATGCAGACCAGTCCCTTAGCCCCCAGACAGGTTAGAATTTGCAAATAAAATTTGTTCTTTTCTTTGTGATTCAAGGGAGGGAATTGAGATTTGTGCTTCTACTCCGACTGTGTGCTATTGTTTCAGGAAAGAGGTGGAGAAAGGATGAGTGAAAATGCCATGAAATTTCCTATGATTTGAATTGTGGATTTTTCTTAAGTGGGCATTCACTTGATTGTTGTAGACCTTTGACTGTTTTTCAGGAGTACTATAAAGTAATTATAATCGTTCTATAGTTGTTATTTTAAATGTGTCCATAAGTGATCAAAGGCCTTGAGCTTCCTAATCTGTCATCCTCTTGATGTGACACCAAGTTTTTTATAGTTCATTCCTTTTTATTGCCAAGTAATATTTCATTATATAGCTGTACCATTATTTGTTTATCCATTCACCTGATAATAGACATTTGGGTTATTTCCAGTTTTGGACTATTATAAATAAAGCTGTCATGATGATTTATATACAAATGTTTTTTATACACATATGCTTTTATTTCCCTTGCATAAATACCTTGAAGTGGAATGACTAGATTATATGAAAGGTATATGTTTAACATTTTAAGAAACTGTTAAAAATTGTTTTTCAACAGTGGATTTATCATTTTACATTCCCAGAAGCAATGTATGAGAGTTCTAGTTTCTTAATCTCCTCACCATTTGGTCATTTAAAAAAAAATTAGCCATTCAAATAACTGCGTACTAGTGTCTCATTGTGGCTTTGATTTATATTTCTCTAATGAACAATTATGTTAAACATTGTTTCCTGTGATTTTTGGTTATCTGTATTTCTTCTTGGTGGTGTGTGTATTTAAATATTTACCCCATTTCCAGGGAAGGAGGGTATTTTCTTATTATTGAGGTTTTTTTTTTTTTTAATTTTCTTTTCTTTTCTTTCTTTCTTTCTTTCTTTCTTTCTTTCTTTCTTTCTTTCATCTTATTTATTCTCAAGTTAGTTAACACACAGTGTAGTCTTGGCTTCAGGAGTCGAATACAATGATTCATCACTTACATATAATACCCAGTGCTCATCCCAATAAGTGACCACCTCAATGCCCATCACCCATTTTCCTCAATGCCCAACCCCCATCAACCCTCAGTTTGCTCTCTATATTTAAGAGTCCCTTATTGTTTGCCTCCCTCTCTTTTTTTATCTTATTTTTCCTACCCTTCCCTATGATCATCTGCTGAGTTTCTCAAATTCCACATATGAGTGAAATCATGTGATATCTTTCTCTGACTGACTTATTTCACCAGTTCTACATACGTTGTTGCAAATGGCAAGATTTCATTCTTTTTCTTTGCTGAGTTCCGTTATATATATATATATATATATATATATATATATATATATATACCACCTCTTCTTAATCCATTCATCAGTTGATGGGCATTTGGGCTCTTTCCATAATTTGGCTATTGTTGCAATTGCTGGGTAATAGGGTAATTCTATTTTTAATTTTTTGAGGAACCTCCACGCTGTTTTCCAGAGTAGCTGCACCAGTGCACATTCCCACCAACAGTGCAAGAGGGTTCCCCTTCTCCACATCCTCACAAATATCTGTTGTTTTCTGAATTGTTAATTTTAGCCACTCTGACTGGTGTGAGGTGGTATCTCAATGTGGTTTTGATTTGTATTTTCCTGATGATGAGCGATGTTGAGCATCTTTTCATGTGTCTGTTTGCCATCTGGATGTCTTCTTTGGAAAAGTGTCTATTCATGTTTCTGCCCATTTCTTCACTGGATTATTTGTTTTTTGAGTGTTGAGTTTGATAAATTCTTAATAGATTATTGATACTATCTTATTATCTGATATATCATTTGCAAATATCTTTTCCCATTCTGTCAGTTGCCTTTTAGTTTCGTTGGTTGTTTTCTTTGCTGTTCAGAAGCTTTTTATCTTGATGAGATCCCAATAGTTCATTTTTGCTTTTATTTCCCTTGCTTTCAGACATATGTCAAGTAAGAAGTTGCTGCGGCTGAGGTCAAAGAGGTTGCTTCCTGTTTTCTTCTGTAGAATTTTGATGGTTTCCTGTTTTGCATTTAGATCTTTCATCCATTTTGAATTTATTTTTGTGGAAGGTGTAAGAAAGCATCCAGTTTCATTCTTCTGCATGTTGTTGTCCAGTCCTCCCAGCACCATTTGCTAAAAAAAGTTTTTAGCAAAACTTTTTTCCACTGGATTCTCTTTCCTGGTTTGTTGAAGATTAGTTGTCCATATATTTGTGGATCCATTTCTGGGTTCTCTATTCTATTCCATGGATCTATGTGTCTGTGTTTGTGCCAATACCATACTGTATTGATTATTGTAATACAGGCTAAAGTCTGGGATTGTGATGCTTCCAGCTTTGATTTTCTTTTTCAACATTACTTTGGCTCTCTGGGGTTTTTTGAAGTTCCATACAAATTTTAGGATTGTTTGTTCTAGCTCTGTAAAGAATTACTGTGTTCTTTTGATAGCGATTGCATTGAATGTTTAGAGTGCTTTTGGTAGTATTGACATTTTAACAATATTTGTTCTTCCAATCCATGAACATGGAATGTTTTTACATTTCTTTGTTTCTTCTTTAACTTCTTTCATAAGCTTTCTATAGTTTTCAGCATATCGATCTCTTACCTCTTTGGTTAGGTTTATTCCTAGGTATTTTATGTTTTTTGATGCAATTATAAATCTTATTATTGAGTTTTAAGAGTTATTTCTTAAATATTCTGAATATAAGTGCTGTATTATATATATGTATTATGGGGCTTTTATTCCAGTTTATGGCATGTCTTTTTATTTTCTTAACAATGACTTTCACAGAGAAAAAAAATTACATTTGATGAGGTCTAATTTATCAATTTCTTTTTCTATAGATTGGTCTTTTGGTGTCATATCTAACAAAATATTTTTCTAACACAAGGCCACAAAGATAGTCTCCCTGTGTTTCTCCTGGAAGTTTTAGATATTTAGATTTGATCCACTTTGTGTTAATTTTTGTGTATCATGTGAAGTAAAAATTGAATTTATTTTCTTTCTTTTCTTCTTTAAAATTTCCAGCATCATTTGTTGAAACACTATCATTTCTGCAATGAATAATACTTTCACACTTGTCGAAAATCAGTTGTCCTTATACATATGGGTCATACCTGCTATTTTTTTTAAGATAACAGAGAATGTGTGATTCACATTTTTGGCTCCTGCATAATTTTTGTATTCATATAAATATTCATGAGTCTGGTTCTGGGATACATTAAATTACTTGGGAACAGGTTTATCCTTTTTAAGTCTCGCTTTTAAGTTTTACTCAGTGGAACCCTACATTTATTTAGTCTAGGACTAATTATTACCTTCTACTGATGTAAACCCTTCTGATAACTCTCCATGAGTTTTGAGGTTTTGGCTGGGGGATTGGGACTGTTTGTGGCCCTGTGTGAGTGCCAAACACTCTAATACTTTCAGGTTGTTCTTCCTTAAACTTGAGGATTTCTTTCACACACAGGAGTTTATCAGTGCTCTAATGAATTCCCATGGGGGTCCTTCTTTAGCTCTCTGGAGTTCTCAATGTATCTCTCCTTTCTGTCTCCGAATTCTAGATACCTTGATCTCCCAACACTTCCAGCTCCATCTCCCCAACTCTGGGAGTCTGCTTAGCTTTGTCTGGATTACCCCTCTCTATATGTGGACCACACTTTGAATAGCAAGATAGTAAAGTAAATTTTAAAAATACTGATCTGTGGGGAAATAGGTTCAAGAATTCCTTATACTTATGTAAATGGGTTAAGAAAACATAGGGAGGAAAGCTGCCACCATGGAGCAAAAGTCCCCAAGGTTAGTTAGCGAGATATTATAATGGAATCACGAGTAACTTTTTATATCACCTGCAGAAAATTACTTTCCATCTGGCGATCACAAACTCCACTTGACCCTGGACACGTTGCTTCTTACACACAAGTTAATGATTACTATCTGATTGTTTTCTTCACGTTCACCACGTGTGTAAGATCTTGAGTGCTTAATAAATATGGAGATGAAACCTCTGTTTGGGACTTTTGTCTTCTCCCAGACATCCTCTCTCATATTCAATTCTGCATCTGCTCTCTTGCTGGACAAGAGAGAACTCCAGACTCATAGTCTGTGACACAGATCAATGCCAGTTTTTGACCCACAGCTAGAAATTCTGTTTGGAATGTTTTAGAAATGAAGGAATAAGAGTGTGGCCTCTGCCATGACTCACACTGGACATAGGAACTTCTTTAAAGTCATCCTATAAGAGGAAACATTGACTGATTTGCTATTCACCTCCACTACACAAACCTCCTGACAAAAAAAGGCTTAGCCCAGCCCTCAGCTCAACCTAGGCACATATATACTCATATGTATTACATGTTCATAAATAATTCTGCAACTTTATTTTTTTACTTCATAATTTGTCTTTGATAGCTTTCTATTTCATTACTTATAAATATTCCTTTTTTTACTGTTTTAGTATTCCATTGTATGAACATTTTATAGTCTATTTAACAAGATCCCAGCTGATAGACATTTATTTCTCTTTCTTCTGCTACTAAATTCAAGTTCAGTTAATATATGTGATGGTTAATTTTATGTGTCAACTCGACTGAGCTAAGGGATGCCCAAATAGCTGGTTAAATGTTAGTTCTGGGTCCATTTGTGAAGGTTTTTCTGGAGAAGATTGAATCAGAAGACAGAATATACCAGCCCTCACCAATGTGAGAGGGCATCGCCCTGTAGAACAAAAAGCTGAAGGAAGAGAAGAGTAAATTTCTTCTCTTCTTGAGTTGGGACATCCATCTTCTCCTGCCCTTGGACATTGACGCTCCTGCTTCTTGGGCCTTTGGACTCCAGGATTTCAAGCACCCTGTTCTCAGGCCTTCATCCTCCAACTAAAAGTTACACCATTGTCCTGCCTGGTTCTCAGACCTTCAGATTAGGACTGAATTTTACCACCATCTTTCCTGGTTCTGCAGCTTGGAGATGGCAGACTGTGGAAATTCTCAGCCTCAGTAACTGCAGTAAGCCAGTTCCTATAATAAATATTCTCACATATATATCTCTATATATCCTATCGCTTTTGTTTCTCTGCAGAAGCTTGATTAATACAAAGTTTGACTACATGTATCTTTTAACACATAGGAATAGTTCTTTATGACAATTTCTTAGAAGTGTAACTGCATTTGCAAATAGATACATCATTCGATTTTCATAATTACTGCTCATTTTATCTCCAAATGATTGCATTTATTTGTATTCCCACCAACAATATGTAAAAGTACCTGTTTTTATATATCCTTAGCAACACTGGATGTCATCAATCTTTAAAAAATTTTTGGCAATCTTTCAAATTTAATTTATTTTTAATGGTGTCATAGCACTCTATTATTTATACAAATATGCCTTAATTAATTTACCAATGTTATATTATGGATATTTAGTTTTTTCTGTAACTTCTCTGATATACCCAATACTCTGTTGTACATTCTTATATTACTTTTTCTTTTGCAAAAGAATAATTTATATGCGTAAGTCAAATGCAATCATGTAGGAGTTTGTCCCCCATCAGAATCTTCTGGATGAATTCTAGAGTTACAAGAATAGAATTGACCATCCATCAGCTGGTGAATATATAAACAACATGTGGTGTATACACAGCCATAAAAATAAAGTACTGATATATGGTACAATATGGATAAACCTCAAAAACATTATGCCAAGTGAAAGAAGCAAGATGAAAAAGGTCATATATTGTATGATTCTATTTATACAGTATATGTAGAATAGGTAAATCCATAAAAACAAAAAACAGATTAGTGATTGTCAAGGACTAGAGAAGTAGGGAAGGGGGATGAGTTGGAACACAGAGTTTTCTTTCTGGATAATAAAAATATTTTGGATATAGATGATTGAATAACATTGTGAATATAATAAATACCACTGAGTTGTACACCTTAAATGGGTAGTTTTAATATAAGCAAATTTTATATCAATTAAAGAAATTGAGAAAGGACTGAAAGAAATGTTTTTTCAAAGAAGATAAATAAATGGCCAAAAATCATGTGAAAAGATACTCAGTATCATTTGTCATTAGGGAAATGCAAATAAAAACCACAAAGAAATGCCTCTTCATACTCAATAGGATGGCCAATTTTTAAAAAAAAAAAAAAAGGTAAAATAACGTGTTGGTAATGATGTGGATAAATTGGAGCCTGCCTCATTGCTGATGGGAATGTTAAATGATGCAGCCACTGTGTGCAAAACAGTTTGGCAGTTACTCAACAAGTTAAACATAGAAATACACAGGACTCAGCAATTCTATCACTAGATATAAATCCAAAAGAATTGAAAGCATGCGTTCAAAAACTTGTATGTGAAAGTTCATAGCAACACTATTCAAAATAGCCACAAGGTAGAAACCACAAAAATGTCATCAACAGCTGAATATGTAAACAAAATGTGGCATCTTCATACAATAGAATGCTGTTCAGCTATACAAAGGAATGAAGTATTGATATATGCTATGAGGTGGTGAGAGACTGAATATGCAGATGGACAATAGCCAGATCATACATAAATAAACAGCTCTGGCCCATAATGTGCAGCAAAGATTTCAGAAAGCCAAACTTCAACCTCTGTAGCAATTTGCCCCAAATATTCAGGGCATAGTAGCTACTAGCTTCCTTAGTTTTTTCCCCTGCTTCTAATTTAGGTCTGACCAGAGAAAGCCAAATATGCTTCCCTAAACAATCACATAGGATGCCCTGCTTCCAGTTACCTTACCTCCAACACTCTCTTGCCAACAACCTCCAATTGGGACATTCGTGAAACCTCTTTTTTCCACTGTAAAGTTTTTACATTCCTCTGCTTGCCTTTGAGTTTCTGCTTAATGTAAATAATAATATTTATATATTATTAAATACTAAATAACTAGATAAAAATACATAATAATAAATACTAAATACAAAAGTAATAGTGAATGACTTCCTTGCTATATAGCATAGCATGCTCTGGAAAAAAAAATAGCCTTTACTTGTTCTCATTTGGGTGGTCTCCATTATTTCCACAATGGATGAACCCGAAAACATGCTAAGTGAAAGAACCTAGGCACAAAAGGCCATTCATATGATTCCATTTATTTGAAATATTCAGAATAAGCAAGTCCATAGAGACAGGAAGCAGAAGTTTTATTGTCGGAGGCTGGGGGGAGGGAAAAATGGGGAGTGACTACTTAATTGATATGGGGTTTCTTGTAGGATGAAGGTATGTTCTGAAATTAGTGTTAATACACAGCATTATGAATGTACTTAATACTACTGAATTATACACTTTACAATTGTTAAAATGATAAAATTTTATAGTATGTGTATTTTGCCAAAATATGAAATATAGGGAAAAATGACATGATTAATTTCTGCTAACACATCAACAGGGAAGAGAAATGCTACAGCTTTCATCAAAAGCATCCAACCACCCCTTTGTTACATGCAGTTATCTCTTCTGAACATTACCACAAAACCTTACTCTTGCTTCGGGTGAATTATGCTGATGATTATCCTCTCGCCTTAGGGCCCTCAAGGAGAGACTTCACCCAATGGCTGTTTTTCCATCCTCTTCCTCAGTTGATCCCAGGGAGAAGGGGTGGTTTCTCAGAAGCCTTTTGCCCAGCCCTCAATAAAAACAACTCCCCTCACTTTTCTAGGAAGCCTGAAATTAATTCTTTAAGAAATACAATCTACCCTGTCGTAGACTCTAAATCTAAACTTCTCTTTTCATCAGCAAAAGAGTGGGACGCAGGATTGAAGCGAGAGATGGCTAATGTTCGGGAAAAGACAAGAGCCCCGAATAAGGGTCCTTGCCCTGTATTTATTAAGACCAGAAGGCTTACAAACGTGATGGGCATGCACAAAGAGACAAAGAAACTGTGAACATTAACTTGGGGATGTGATGAAAAAGGGGGGTTTTGAAGATATACAGTGTTTGGGGTTAGGGTCAATATAAAACAAAATCCTGGCCACTGGGCAGATGGGCAGATGGTTGTTAATGGCAGACTGGAGGCACCAGGTCTGTTTATCTTCGCTAGCCTAGGGGATAAGACAAATAAAGCATGCTACCTCAGGGTCAACAAGGCACCTTTCTTTTGCTAATTAGCTCCTCTCTGGGCAACTTCACCCAGTAGTGGCCTAGAGCCCTATTTACTTGTTTACCTAATTTGGCCCTTCCTTCCTGTGAAAGCAGCTTTCTGCTATAATACTAAATTGGGGGATGTATCCACCCTGAATACCTAATCTTATTTACCTCATATACCTTTGTATTGGGGTCTTTGCCCGCCCTCTCTATACCTGTTTACCTAATCTTGTTTACCCAAACTTGGGTGAGAAAATCTTATGGTTTTCTAATTCTTCATGCCTTGTTGACCCATCAGTGCAGGCTCAGGGATTTCCTAAGCTTATTCCCCACAGTTCCCCCTTTTTGTTTTTCTTGGTTCTTCTAGTTTCGTGTTCGAGGACCCTCATGACAAGCTCCTTGTCCTTCTTTTGCCTTTAGATGATTTGGAGGGTGATTCTGCAATAAATGGAGACATAGTAAAAAGAGACATAAAATGAGACATAGTAAAAGCATTCCGCTTCCCAGAGTTATCCAAAATTTGAATGGGTGCTAGTTTAAGTGAGAAAGAATTTAGGTCACGCGACATTTCCCAGGAACTAGCCCATTCATTTTTAAGCTGATCTTCTGCGTATTGTACCTGTTAGCACAATGTCATATCTTAATTTTCTATATTGTTAGAGAGGTAGGAAGAAAACAAACAAACAAACAAACAAACAAACAAAAAACACTGCGATGGTATGTCTGGACAGCATCTGAAGCTTGGGAGTGATTATAAGGAATGCCAGTCATGCAAATACGCTGGTAGTTAGGGTTGCAGGGCAGTTTAGAGTGGAGCAACAAGACCTGCTGTCTTTTTCCAATAAATTTCACTGCAGCCTCAAGAGCTTCGAGGCAGGCCAAAATTTGTCTATCAGTGGAAGTTTGGCTTATAAATTCTTTAGTAGTGTTGACCATAAATTTATTAAGGACATGGGTTGTTTGGATAGTATGATACAAACTGATTCCAGCTATGGTGGCAGAGGCAATAACACCTACTGCTGCTAGGATGCCCATGATTACAAGGCCAACAAATCTTTTTTGCCTTACAGTAGAGTGCCAATGTTGAATAAGCTTGGATAGTGCACCTAGTCCTGATGGATGCATATAGGGTTCAGAGCTATTAACAGGAACACGGGCTGAGATGTGCTAAGTACTAATAAAGAGGAAATATTTAATGATGTTAGCATTACTTACACAGGACATAAAAGAGCCTTGGGAGGTAGAGATATTATAATTATTTTCTAGTTGTTGGATCCATAAAGTGGAGGTAGCAAAGAAAACATAGGGAGAAGGGACACAAATAGTGGTCGATGCAAACTGATCTTTGTGCAGGGAGGCCCAAGTTAGGTCAATATGTCGTTTTACATAAATTTCATCGTGGCTAATATTACAAGTGAAGAAGGGAAGACCCAGCTTCCAAAGATTAACAAGCCAAGGTCCTTTTAATTTCCCTTTATATGCAGAAATTATAGGGCCAGACAAGCCTCCGTCTTTCCAAAAAACATTCTCCCTACTAAACTGGTCAATGGATATGGTCTTATTTGAATATTTTGTTTCAAGATGTCCTCTAGGACCCCTGTCAATAATAGTCCAATTTCCCCAGTGAAGATTATGCTCAGTCTCTCCATAACAGGTTGTCCAAGGAATGTTATTCCAGGGGTTGTCTGAATATTTGAGACAAGAGCAAGCCATAACATTAGGAGTGTGAGATATGTTTGTTTTTTGAGGTATATCAAAGCTTGTGGCTGAGAAAAAGGTAAAGTTGTCTGGCCTTGTAGAGGTTTTGGGCTGTACATGCAAAAGCCAATTGATTTTTAGTTTGAGACAAGCAGATAAGTTGCTAAGTTTAGTAACACACATAAGAGGTGTTGAAGTAAGCCACCATTGAGGTCTTGGCATATAAAGCCAATGCTCTTATTCAGTTTGGAAAGGTGGGTTAAGATTGACTCCTTCCATGAACTCTGTCATTATTGCTAATAGGAATATACCAGGCTGGGAGTGTTAAGCTATCAAACATGTGGGTTAAGGAGATGAACCCAATATGAATATTGAACTTGGCCTGGACAAATGAGGGCAAGGAGAAAAATCAGGGTTACATGTATCAAATTTTGTAAATGACAAAAATCATGGCCATCAGAAGTGAATTAGGGGTATAAGCAATGCCATTGTGTTGTAAGAGGATGCCAGCCTGGTTAGGCAGGCATTCAAGGCTTCCCCATGGTATATCAGGGGCAAGGACTGCGTTTGTGGAGTGGCTTCAGGATGAGAAGTCCATGAAGAGGCTTCTTTCATCTTGAAAAAGCCGGGGGGGGGGGGAGTGTAGTGTCTGTTCATTCAGAATCATCTTGAAAAAGGTGTGTGTGAGGGGGTAGTGACTGTTCATTCAGAATCATTCTCTGGATGTCCTGATTCATTGGATGCTATCCTGGGTGTCTCCACCATGCCATGGTATGGCTTTTCCAAATGAGAGGTAATCCACAGAGGTCCAGAATCTCAAAGAATGCAAGCATATCCTTGACTCCAGGTGAGAAGTTTAGTGGGCCCAGTCCGTGTAGCCCCGCCCCCCCCTCGAGGGTTTTGTTTAGCACCATAGGGTGAGAGGATTTATCTGATTTTGAAGAAGGTCACTCAGCTGCAGTTAGTCCTTGAGGATTAAGATTTAAAAAGTTAAGAGTAATCATCCTTTTGTAACAAATTGGAACAGAGATAACATGAGCTTACTTGGCCTTCAGTAAACCTTAGTAGAATAAAGTTCTATAGTTTAAAAGACATGCCTATCTTAATAATACTTCATTTGCGTTCCCTTAAAAGTTTACCATTGTCAATTTTTTCCCATGGAACCAATGGGAAATCTGAAGTCTAAGGGGGTGTTTTTTGCTTTTTGACAGTGTGGGAAGGAGGACCTGATGCTACCTGAGGCATTGAAGAGCCAGATATGCAGGCTGAACCCCAGGTGGTGCAAAAGCTGGAGGAGGGGGAAAGGAAGACAGAAAAGGTGAGGTGCTGCTATGAGACCTGAAGGCAGATAAAGGCACAGAGGGCAGAGAAAGAGTTCACATGGTCCTAAAGCCTGGCAGCTCAGATACATGAGCAGATACTGATTTTTGTTTTGTTTTGTATTTATTTTGTTTTTGTTTTTATTTTTGTTTTGTTTTGTTTTGTTTTCCACTAGTGGAATTAGGCAGTCTATGTCAGGCCAGAGAAAACAGGGAAGTTCCCCAAAACAAAAGGAGTTTCAGCAGCTGCTTGGGAACATTCCTTAAAATCATCCCGAGGTAGACTAGCCAGATACAATTGGCTCTAATCATCATAGTTATTATTCTAGGAAGTGAATGAGGGAGAAGCCCCACATATAGTTAGAGTGACCAGAATGTATTGGGAGAAACCATGAGAGAGAGAGAGTGAGTCCTCTATATCAGGGATACCCTGTGTAAAATATGTCACACTATTTTAGTGCATTGCTTTACTGACAATGATTGGAAGCTGGGCTTGCTGCCTTGGTTGGGAATATTGCCCTGTGCCAGACACTTGTTCAAAAGACCCCTGAATAGCAGCGCCAAAGTTTTGCACAGCACGAGTCACTCAAGCATCATGAAACTCCTGGGCACAGACAGCATACTGGGCTGGTGTCAGAATGATGTTAGTAAGAGAGCCCCAGTCCCAGGCACACATGGAATAAGTACCATATAAAATTTCTAAAATGCCAATTGTAAAGGGCTGTGATGGACATACAGTTGAATTGATTTTTGCAGTTATTTTACCATTGGAAAGAGCAGGCTTTCATGGACATATAGTCCGTTCTGCCTGACAATGGGAAACAGGTGGAATTTACCAGCCTTGTGGACCTCTTTAATGTACTCTTGCATTGACCTCTTTAATGTACTCTTGCATTAGGGCAAGGACCTTATCAGAGCCGGTTGATGAGGTTTCTAGAGGCTCGATATTTTCCCACCTTTTTGAGGGAGGGGGAGTATTTTTTGGCTGTAAGGACACTGAAGGCACAGTCTGACTATAAAAAAGCTCAGGTTTTTCCTCTATTTTGGGTAATTTTACATATTTATATACATTGTCTGAACTCAAGGGGAGAGGGACAGTATGGACAATGGACCAAATGAGGATAACCTCAAAGGGGATGTTAGCCCCCTCAGAATGCCAAGCTTTAAATGTTTTCCCTACTTGTTCCCAAATATCAAGACCACAATTGTTTTGTTTTGGGAACCAAGGGCAATTTTGTTGGACAGCCAGCAATAATCCAAGGACAGACTTATAATTTAGAGTAGACCCTGCTGTCTCTCCTAGTGACTGAAGAATTGGAATATAGCGCTTTTGTTCAGGGGCTAGGGAGTTTCCCATGATAGATCTCTCAAAAAGTTCTGCGGCAGAAAATCCTAATATCATTTCTCTTTACCCCTTACCTCCTCAGGAAGAGACTATACCTGGTGCCTTTTCTCTCTTTTATTTTTTTCTTGGAGCTCCTTAATCGTTCCGTGGTGTCCTGTAGTCCTTGTGTCACACCGCCTCCTGGCCATGTCCTCTCCTTGTCCATGTCAGCCTGTAGTCCCCTTTCCTTCTATCACGTAGGGGTCACCATCTGTCATAGACTCTGGTTCTAGAGTTCTTTCTTGTCTAGCAGGAAAGCAGGAAGCAGGATTAAAATGCAAGAGATGGCTAATGTTTGGGAGAAGACAAGAACCCTAATTAAGGGTACTTGCTCCATTTTTATTAGGATCAGAAGGCTTACAAACATGATGATAGATGTGCACAAAGAGACAATAAATCTGTGAATATTAACTCATGGGCATGAGGGAAAGGGGGTTTTGAAGATATAGGGTGTTAGGGGTTTGAGTCAATATAAAACAAAATCTTGGTGCCGGGCAGATGGTTGTTAATGGCAGACAGGAGACACCACGTCTGTTTATCTTAGCTAGCCTAGGGGATAAGACAGATAAAGAATGCTACCTCAGGGTCAACAAGGCACCTTTCTTTTGCTCATTAGCTCCTCTCTGGACAACTCTATTTCTGTGTATTTTGGACAGGAGCCTGCAGTTCCAGCCAGATATTCTTGGGTCCTGGTGGCCGACTGCACTTGATTACTCTGGGATGACCATGCATTAGTGACCTCATTTTAAATGGCCTTACCTGTCAAAGAGGATCAGCCTTTTCTCCCAGCCAGCTAGGTTGGGGCCAGAAAACAGTCATCTCTATCCAGAAAAACACTCTGAGTTTTTAGAAGGGAAATACTTTTCCATGTAAGTCCAAGAAGTATTTTAAGAGTCATGCTGCACGCTGACTGGAATTCTTCCTTAAATCACCTTATTAAGTTCAATTCAGTTAAACAAAAATTCAGTGTTTCAGGCCCTGGGTGAGGCTCTAGAGATATTTCTTGTTACATGATAGGATACCTTTATGGTTAGTACCAGCGGCCTTTGATACCACATAGTCCTGGGGAGGGCCCTGCATCTACCACCTACTAGCCATGTAAACCGAGACAAATTTCTTAATCTCTCTGCACCTTGAATTTATGATCCATAAATGGTGATAAAATCTTAAAGGGCTATTGTGAAGATCGAATATGTCAACATCATTAAAGTAGTCAGCATGGTGTCTGGTATAGAAATGTAGGCTACAAGGGGGCTCCTGGGTGGCTCAATCAGTTAAACATCCAACTTCAGCTCAAGTCATGATCTCACAGTCTGTGAGTTCGAGCCCCAGGTCGGGCTCTGTGCTGACCACTCAGAGCATTTATTTAACAAATATTTATTTATTTATTTATTTATTTATTTATTTATTTATTTATATTATTTATTTAACAAATATTTATGGGACATATATTACATGCCAGGCCCCACAAGCCCACAAACCATATCTTCCCTTCAGAACTTTTTCTAGACTACAGACCTGTGTATTCAGCTACCAACTGGAAATATATATCTAAAGCAGTGGCTCTTAAATGGGTATGAACTTGTTCTCCACTTCTGGGGGACATGTGGTAGGTAATATCTGGAGACATTTTTGATAATATAACATTTTGATAACATTTTGATAACTGGGAGTGCTACTGGAATCTTGTGGGTAGAAGCCAAGGATGCTGCTGAATATCCTACAGTGCACGGGACCATCCCCAAAACAAAATTTTCCCAGCCCAAAATGCCATTAGTGCTGAGGTTGAGAAAACCTACTCCAGAGCAAGGTAAATGCTACTACCTACCCCTATATGCACAGATTCAAGTAGTACCCATCTTTGAAGTTTGACAACCCTGGATTAGAATAATAATGCTGCCTCTTACCAACCATATATCCTTGGAAAATGTATTTGACCTCTAGGATTGTCCTTTTGCACTTGGGATACTATAACAAAAATACCACATGGTGTTCCTGGATGGTTCAGTCATTAAGCATCAGACTCTTGATTTCTGCTCAGCTCATGATCTCATGGTTTGGTCTGTGAGTTTGAGCCCCGTGCCAGACTCCACACTGACAGTGTAGAGCCTACTCAGGATTCTCTCTCTCCCTCTCTCTCTACCCACCCCCTGCTTGCTCTCTCTCTCTCTCTCTCTCTCTCTCTCTCTCTCTCTCTCTCTATTTCTCTCAAAACAAATAAATTAACTGAAAAAACACCACAGACTGGTAACTTATAAACAATAGAAATTTATTTATCACAGTACTGGAGACCAGAAGTCCAAGATTATGATTCTAGCATAGTTCTGGTAAAGGCCCACTTCCTAAATGGCCATTTTTTCACTGTAACCTTACATGGTGGAAGAGGCAAGGGATCTCTATAAGGCCTCTTTTATGTTGGTACTATTCCAGTTCATGAGAGCTCACCTTCATGACCTAATCACCTCTGAAAGTCCTCATGTCCTAACACCATCACATTGGACATCAGGATTTTGATGTATGAATTTGGGGGACCCAAACATTCAGACAATAGCAGTGAGCCTTAGTAGAGAATTCCTGGAGGAAAGAAATTATAGTAGGGAATACTGATATTTAACTTATAGAACAGTTATAAGGAGTTAGAAAAACAGGAGTTAAGGCCTTATCAGTGTTTGGCCAAAAGTAAGGTCTTAAGTATTAGTATCTTTTCTACCATACCTCCTAAATTCTGCTTCTAAGATGACTTTAACCTAAACTACATGGCTCTAAATAGCCTAACTGTGTCCTAAAAAGCATGACAACAGGAAAGAAAATGGAATTATGGCAAAAGGAAGGAAAATAAAACTCATACAAATCTACATTATGTATGAGTTGTCACTTTTGTGTTTTAGAGTTATCTCATGTAGGTGGGACAGGGGCTAAGTTGTCACCCCATTTCCATGGAATCAGTGTACCTTTACTGACCTCTTTGGAGTCTTCTTAGAGAATTAATATCAAAATTTCCCATTAAATGGATATCTGGGTTATTCTTGTGGCTCCATCATGACACATTCCCAGAGGAGTGCAAAACATGATGAAAGGTCTTCTTCTGAAGAGAGAAATGGAGTGAGAGGAATATGTTGCTTCTAGTGCCTGACAAACACTTTTTTTTTCTGTATGGTCTTAGGTACAATGTGTACCTTCTCCTGGCTACTGACTCATATTTAGGATATGTGATTCAAATTGATCTTCTGGCAGGCCAAATTTGTGTAGAAACAATTTAGTGTCCTTTTTCCTAAGCATTCTTATCATTTAAATTCTCATATTCTAGTGTTACTGGAGGATTAGCAAGTTAAACTACCTTACAAGAAATCTGGGATATTTCTCAGGCAGAGAGAAAGAGAGTACAGGTGGAATCTTTCAATAATTCTTAACACTTATGCTTGAAAAGGGCACACTCCATTTCCTCTCATATTTCATTGGCCCAATATAGTCACATGGCCAAATATAATGTCAGTGAGGTGGAATCATTGGGCCTAGGAGGGACTTCAGGGACCCCCCCACCATGTAACCCCACAGTTAGACTTCTTGACTTAATGTTATGGAACCAGGCTGGAACACTGGCAGAAAAAACAAGTGGCACTTGGAAATCTTGGTGGATTGGAGATTTAACACCGGCGGGCTCAGAGACCTTTTCTCCAAAGTTCTGAGCGCCAAATGCAAGTGGGGAGGGTAATTTATAATTGTCAGCTTCCATATCTGTGGGGGGTTTTGTGCACGCAGCAAACAAAGGCAGAAGAACACAGAAGAGGGGTCTCTAAGCTAGAGACCAGAGTTTGTTTTAGCCCCATCGGCCATCTTTGGCGTACTTTATCCACTTCTCCAACATTTCTCCCTTTGATGCTTTCGAAAAAAAACTTTCAGTAGGCATCACCTTTCAGTTTTACAGATTGGTACTCTCAGAAGGCTAAGATATGTGCTGTAGTTTGGCGAGCAACAATGTTTTCAATAAAAGGTACCATGGCATTCAGTATACAGAGGCCAATGGATACAAGTAAAATTATGGAGAGGTGGGGCCCTTGCCAAGGCAGGAAGCCAGGATGCCTAATCTGTGAGATCCCATCCTTTCCATTGATTGATACTTTCCTGTTGTCTACGTTGAATTCTTTCCTTGAGTTCCTTAACGTTAGTTGTAACTATTCCTGACTGGTTTACGAAATAGCAACATTCTTACCCCAGAAAGATGCAAGTCCCTCCTTTTTCTGAAGTGAGGGGGTCAAATCACAAGACAGATTCAACACACCATTGCTGGCTGGAAGTTAATGGAAGCCATGTGGCACAGACTTAGAGTACCTCCTAGGAACTAAGAGCACCTCTAGCTGACAGCCATCAAAGAATCAGAGACTGTGTTGCAGGGAGTGTGCCCGGAGTCACAAAAGATGAGTCTGTAAACAAAATGCAGTTAAGTGAAGGTTCTCATACTCAAGTCGGAATGAGGCCCCAAATCCAGAATGAAGCCTCTTTTTATTAGAATGATTGCTAAAGACTACGTGTATAAAGTCAGCTAAGCAAGTGTAGTAATCAACTTAATAGTTTTGCTTTTCAAGGTTGAATTTACAGATAATTGTTTTTTATGTTACTAGGAAGGGTCAGATGTGAAGGAATCGGGCCCTGGAATGTTAATGGCTCTAGGTGTTCCTTAAGAGCTGCAGCTGTGTTCAGCTGTGTAAACATGTCCTAAGGCTTTGTACCTTCTCCAGCCTTCCAATTTTGAAGTCTTTCCCTTTGATGCTTCTCTCCTGCATCTCCCACAGGACTGCAGTTCAACAGCCACTAGAAAATTACTCCTACCAGCAACAAGAATGATATTGGAAGTTCAATTTTCCCTAGAGCTTCCCGAAGTAGTTCAGGGGAGCTGACACTGATACTTTGATTCCAGTCATGTGAGACCCTGAGCAGAGAACACATCTTATGCTGCACCAGACATTTGACCTACAGACTTGTAAGCAAATAATTAGATGTAGCTTTCAGTCATAAAATTTATGGTTACACATCAACAGAAAATTAATACATTTCAGTTAAGTAAAATCTATATTCAATGCATATACTATATATGTGTGGATGCACGCAAGAGCACATGTATGTAGATGATTGGAGGAAACAAACCACTATGATAACCTTACTACTGCAAGATAGATTTGAAGGTTACAAGTATATTTATATTGGTATTTGAATGCATTTTCCACATTTTCTAAATGGATGATAGATTATTGTTAACCAGAGATAAAGTCCATTAGTGGTTTATTCCTGTCAAACATGTTAGATTTCAGACATTTAAAAAGGTATAGGTGATAGTTAATTTTATGTGTCAACTTGACTGGGTGCACATTTATTTCTGGGTGTGTATGTGAGGGTGTTTTGGGATAATATTAGCATTTGAATTGGTGGAATGAGTAAAGCAAATCGCTCTCCCTAATGTGGGTGAGCATTATCCAAGCCATTGAGGGCCTGAGTAAAATAAAAAGTCAGAGAAAAGAAAAATTTGCTCTTTTCCTGCCTGACAGCTTGAGATAAGAAATCAATCTTCTTGCCCTTGAACTGAGATTTACACCACTGACTTTCCTGGGTCTTCAGCTTGCAGACAGCAGATTATTGGACTTCTCAGCAACCATAATTGCATGAGCCAATAACTTATAATAAATGCCATCTAGATATCTATATATCTGACTCTGTATGTCTATATCTGCATCATCTAAATCTTTCCTATTTATTTGTTTCCCAGAAGAACCCTGTCTAATCCTTATCGTAAATACTATAATAGGGAAACATGTCATAAACAGATTAAAAGTAAATCTATACAAAGAGTGGACATGACTGTGTAAATTTTCTGATTACATCACCCCTGGAGAGAACCACTATCCAAAATTTGTTCTTTGTCATCCTTATGCTTTGTTATATTTTATTACATATGAATCCATCCCTAAACAAACATATAATTGCTTTGCATATTTTAAACTCTAAGGGTATATAATTAATATATTTATATATCTCATTGAAATTTTTTTCATTGAAAATAGTGTTTCTGAGATTTCTGTAATAAGATGACTTTGGAACTTTTTGATATTTTTAGCCATGGTTGTGCTTCTACACCTGCTCAAGACTCTGAAGTCTAGACTTAAGAGTGCAATGGATGACAGGGCCTCACTTTCTTCTCTCACGGATGTTATCAAATGTCTCTGTAAAGAGATTGTACCAATCTGTACTCTCTAAGCAGTGTATGGAGATCTCATGGCTCCACAGTTTCAGGTTAAACTGGGTTCAGCATAAATACAAAGTTACTGGTCAGTTTTTCTTGTGAAACGTTAGAATTATTCCAGGACATATTCTGAGATATAAAGTGGAACCATTATTTTTACACATAGAAAAACACGTGTGAAATATGTTATTTGTATTGAAAAAAGGGAAAAATGAAAAGTAATCTAATTTTCCAACAAGATTTCACATTAGCAAATATTAATAATGTTGTGAAACTTATTATTGTACAAATCTAGAGAAACAAGTGCTCTTATCTTGTAGTTGGTTGGGGTATATACTAGTAAAGAGATTTTAAATTTCAACTAGGCAGTGATTATTTAAAGTGTTAAGTATTCATGCTCTTTAACAAAGCAGTCCCACTTGTGAGAACTTATCCTCCAGATACACCCTGGGGAGGCCCCTGACATCAATACACATATGTTCACACTGCTTAGGGCTGAGCTGACCATTGCCCTAGTTGGCTCTGTGCCTCCAGACCACTAACCCTGCAAACATCCAACCATGATCCAAACAGGACAATCTGTTACATGGCTGGATGCACAGCCTCAATGGACCAACCTAAGAGCAACCCCAATGTTCATATGGAGCAGTGCTCATATCTGTTCTCCAGGAAGTATCTATAGACCTCTTAATTCCCCTGTCTGAGACAAATATCCCTTTATAGCTTTCTCTGTGTCTTCAGAGACCTTCCTTGCCCTACCAGTAACAAGAAGCATAATTTTTGCCATAAGGTTAAGTTTTTATGAAGCATAGAAGAAACATGGGCTTCTGATAGGTCTTCTTCCAAACTCCTCAAAACCTCCCCTGAAGCAGGGGAAGGTGCATCAAGCCTTGGTCCCTGCTGCAGGAAGGGTAAACCAGAAAGACAGAGATTAACCACTTCATCAGTATGTGACCTGATGCCCTTGCTAAAGGTGTGTCACCAGCAAGTGAAGGTGCCCAGGCTGCCAGGTTCTATCTCTGGCTCTGGCAGTGGGCCTGGGGAGCAACTTCTTTGCCATCTGTATCTGTGCTCAGGAAAATGTGCTCTGAGATCACATACATCCATGAAGAGGGGATAGTGGTACTTCACCATCAGTGTAGTCATAGGATTTTAAACATTTTAAAACTAGTCACTAACTTAAATGATGTAGTGTTGAGCCCCTTTAAACTATTTACTTTATTGTATCCAGAGTGCAAGGGGGCTAGAGCCCCTGAGTCTGGGGGCCCCAAACAGACTAGGTTTTGCTATATGCTGCTGACAAAATCCAACAGAGACGAGTGGTGGTAAAACAAGGAAGGAAATTATTTTGGTGAGGCCAACACTGGAAAGACAGTGGAGTAATGTCTCAAAGACTGTCTCCAAAGTGCTGAAAATAATTCTAGGTTTATATAAGTGAAACTGCTTAAAAGTATAAAGCTCAACAAAAATAAAAAAAAAATGGCAGCACTAATGCTTCAGAGAAACTGGATTTTAAAATAACCTTTTTCTTATCTTCTGCAAACCTCCCCTTGTCTCTTCTTAACCTTTTGTTTCAGGAAACTGGTACCACCCTGAAGACATGACAAATGAGGCTGGCAGCATGTACACAATTCCTGTCAAAACTGGCTAGATCCTGTATTTCCCTATAAGACCCCAAACCCCTTCCTTTGAGTGGGCTTGCAGTTTTGAAGGCCTTAGCCTGCTGCAGCCTCCTTTGCCTGGCAAAACAATAAAGCTATCATTCCTATTTATACCCAAATTCTGTGTTACCATTACATATTTCAGTTTTGGAGCACAGTGGTCGGTTTTCAACAACTTGAGGAAAATGTGGGACAAAGGTTGGCAGGTACATGCAGGTGGGCAGCAAATGTCAGCTTGATCCTTGTCTTGGGGTCAATCACTGGTGGGGTCTTCCTGGCTCAGGGAAGTCCTTGTTGCTCAAGCACGTAGTTTCTGTTCCCATTAGGGGATGCTTTGCCCACAGAGTCTTGGCCTGAGTTAAGAGATAAGCTGAAAAGAAGAACTTAATCAATTAGAAAGCACAGACTGAGGTCAAAATGGTGGCAATGGAAGTCTTCCTTCATCATAAATAGTAGCTGCCTTTCCTCTCTGGATTGGGGTACTTATGTGGCATTTTGATCTGCCTCCTCAGCCAGGGCATCTTAACCAGGAGATATATTAGAATCATTGTGATGAACTTTTTCTAAAGCTTCGTTTGAAACTCCCTTGTTGGTGGAAACCATACTCCTGTGTCAAAAGCCATTCAAATTATTAAGCCATAATAAAGTGTACAAATACCATGTGCTGCAGAATTTCTTCTTGCTTGTGAGAGGTCAGTATTTTGTTCTATTCAGGCCTTCATCTACTTTACCCAAGTCTACCTATTTAAAATGTTAATCTCATTTAAAAACACCCTCACGGAGGTGGGCCAACATGTCAGAAAATTGGGGGGGGGGGATCTATATTCCCGAGTCTCTCAAACAAAGAATTGCTGAAGCTAAAGGACTTTGAACCCCAAGAGTCTGGGAGGAAAAGAGACTAAGTCTAAAAGGGATACACCGGGACATCCTTGATGGGCTATGGGTGGGTGATTGCGAACTGGGAGAGATAAAACGGGCCATGTAGGCATGGAAGGGAGGGATCTCCTTTTGTGGAGAGAAAAAAGGAAGAGAAAGAGCAGCTGGGGAAGTGATGGACTGTATCTGGACAAGAGATAAACCTAAGACTGGGACTGAGAGAGATCCCATCTCTAACTGTGGGAATTTCTTCAGACTGGGGCCAGCTGCCCCATTCACACATCTGGGGAGAAGGGGAGCCAGCCCTGGGTTTGGTGGTAGGTCAGGGGCACAGTCTGAAGTAGGAGAAAACAGCCCCCTCCCTGGAGTATTGTGGGAAAGGACAAAGCCTTCCTGAGTCCACCACCCACGGGGGTTGGCAGCGAGGCCAGAGGCAGTCTGCAGCAGGAAAAGGCAGTACTCCCAGGAGTTCTGTGGCACAGACAAAGCCAGCTGGGACCACATATTGGGCTGCCCTGAGAGGTGCTTCCCCAGTGCCAGAGAGCACAGAGTGGGACTTTGAATCCTAGCCAAGAGCAGAGTCAGGGGAGTTGGTGGAGCGAGAAGGACTGCCCCATCTGTGCTCATGGCACAGTGAGGACAACTCGAACAGAGTCCACTGGGTGGTGGAGAAGAGACTGGAGGATCACCATTCACCCCACCCCACCACCAAGGCGGGGCCCCAGGGATTGGTCCCAGGGCCCAAAGTGGAGGTGGGAGCAGCCTATACCAAACCATGCCCCTCCATGCCAGATAACTGTGTATCTGCTGGAGCAGGATAGATGCTGTGCAACCAGATGGCTCCAACATCGAGACCAGTGATGCTGCATAGCCTGGATTAATTCCAGGACAATTGTTCTTATTTAGATACATTCTCCCTTCTTATCTCTTCCCTCCTCTAAGCTGGTTACTCTGGTTGTTGGTTTCTTTAAGCAGACATATTTAATCAATTCTCTTCATACAGGTTCTACACCACCTTCTGTACTTTCCTTTCTCTCTCACTGGAATAATCAGGCCATATAATTTCTCTGGGTAACTTTATCTTCATTTTTTTTTTTACCCCAGCCTCCTTCTTTATTTTTCTTTCTCTCTCTCTGGATTAAGCCATTTAGTCTCCCTGCCCGGTCAATGTTTATTTTCTCTTTGTCCCCGCCGCTGTCGTTTCTCTCTTTGTATGTGATGTTCCACCAGCACCACTAGCACCCTGTTCTTTACTTGTAGCTGGTGTTTCTGGGTTTTTGCTTTTGGATTGTGTGTGTGTGTGTGTGTGTGTGTGTGTGTGTGTTTTGTCTGTTTTTTTTTTTTTGTCTGTGTGTTTGCTGGCCTTGTTTTCTGTTTCTTTTCCTTTCTAGGGCTACTTCAAGGAACAAATCAAAGCATACCATGGGTAGGGTCCAAAATATCACTACAAGTAGAGAAATAAAGTAACCAAAGACACAACAACAGAGAGTAAGTAACACTGTCCAGAAAAACACCTCCTGGAGGGCCAGGCCCTGGACAGTGTATATAATCCCCCTTTTATATAGAAGTGCTGGCATGTGCACAGCACATAAAGAGCTTTTAAAACTCACGAGGGACACAAAACTGGCCAAAATGATGAAACGGGAGAATTCCCCTCAAAAGAAATTCCAGGAAGAAGTGACAGCTAAGAAATGATCAAAACAGATATAAGCAATATAACTAAACAAGAATTCAGAATAATAGTCATAAGGATAATCGGTGGGCTTGAAAAAGGCATAGAAGACAGCAGAGAATCTATTCCTACAGAGATAAAGGAAGTAAAAAATAGTCATGATGAATTAAAAAGTGCTATAAATGAGGTGCAAAATAAAATGGAGGTGGCCACAGCACTCATTGAAGAGACAAAGAGGAGAGTAGGTGATTAGAATATAAAATTATGGAAAAAGAGAAAGCTTAGAAAAAGAGAGATAGAAAAATGCAGGATCCAGAGGTGAGAATTAGAGAAATAAGTGATGCAACGAAATGGAACAACATCCGTATCATAGGAATTCCAGAAGAAGAAGAGGGAGAGAAAGGGGCTGAAGGTGTACTTGAACAAATCATAGCTGAGAACTTCCCCGATGTGGGGAAGGAAAAAGGCATTGTAATCCAGGATGCACAGAGAACTCCCTTCAGAGGTAACTTGAATCCACCTTCTGCACAACATATCATAGTGAAACTGGCAGAATACAAGGATAAAGAGAGAATTCTGAAAGCAGCTAGGAATAAACGGGCCTTAACATACAATGGTAGAAGCATAAGGGTAGTAGCAGACCTATCTACTGAAACTTGGCAGGCCAGAAAGGAATGGCAGGAAATCTTCAATGTGATGAACAAGAAAAATATGCAGCCAAGAATCCTTTACCCAGCAAGCTTGTCATTCAGAATAGAAGGAGAGATAAAAGTTTTCCCAAACAAACAAAAAACTGAATGAATTCATCACCACTAAACCAGCCCTATAAGAGATCCTAAGGGGGATTCTGTGAGTGAAATGTTGCAATGGACACAAAGTAGCAGAGACATCACAACAAGTATGAAACCTACAAATAACACAATGACTCTAAACCCATATCTTTCAATAATAACACTGAATGTAAATGGACTAAATGTCCAATCAAAAGACATAGAGTATAAGAATGGATTAAAAAAAATAAGACCCATCTATTTGCTGTCTACAAGAGACTCATTTCAGACCTGAGGACACCTTCAGATTGAAAATGAGGGGATGGAGAAATATCTATCATGTTACTGGAAGTCAAAAGAAAGCTGGAGTAGCTACACTTATATCAGACAAGCTAGACTTTAAATTAAAGGCTGTAACAAGAAATGAAGAAGGGTATTATGTAATAATTACAGGGTCTATCCATCAGGAAGAGCCAACAATTATAAATGTCCATGCACCGAATTCAGAAGCACCCAATATTTAAAACAATTAATCATAAACATAAGAAATCTTATTGATAAGAATGTGGTAATCGAAGGGTCTTTAATATTTCACTTACAACAATGGACAGATCATCTAGACACAGAACGAGTAAAGAAACAAAGGCCTTGAATGATACATTGGACTAGATGGACTTGGCAGATATATTTAGAACTCTACATCACAAAGCATCAAACTACACTTCCTTCTTGAGTGCACGTGGAACATTCTCCAAGACAGATCACATACCGAGTCACAAAACCGTGCTCAATAAGTATAAAAGATTGAGATCGTACCATGCACACTTTCAGATCACAATGCTATGAAACTTGAAATCAACTACAGGAAAAAGTCTAGAAAAGCTCCAAAAGCATGGAGGCTAAAGAACATCCTACTAAAGAACGAATGGGTTAACCAGGTAATTAGAGAAGAAATTAAAAGATATATGGAAACAAATGAAAATGAAAATACAACAAACCAAACATTTTTGGATGCTGCAAATACAGTCATAAGAGGAAAATACATTGCAATCCAGGCCTATCTCAGGAAACAAGAAAAATCCCAAATACAAAATCTAACAGTACACCTATAGGAACTAGAAGCATAACAGCAAAGACACCCCATACCCGGCAGAAGAAGAGAAATAATAAATATCAGAGAAGGAATAAACAATATAGAATCCTCCCCAAAAGAAAAAAAACAGTAGAGCAAATCAATGAAATCAAGAGTTATTTGTGTTTTTTTTGAAAAAATAAACAAAATCGATGAACCTCTAGCCTGACTTCTCAAAAAGAAAAGAGAGAGGACCCAAATAGATAAAATCAGGAATTAAAATTGACTTATTACAACCAATACCTCAGAAATACAAGCCATTCTCAGGGAATACTATGAAAAATTATATGCCAACAAACTGGACAACCTGGAAGAAATGGACAAATTCCTAAACTCCCACTCACTACCAGAAATCAATTGGGAGGAAATAGAAAATTTGAATAGACCCATAACTAGTGAAGAAATTGAATCAGTCATCAAAAATCTCCCAACAAATAAGAGTCCTTGACCAGATGGGTTCCCGGAGGAATTCTACCTGACATTTAAAGCAGAGCTAATACCTATCCTTCTCAAGCTGTTTCAAAAAATAGAAACGGAAGGACAACTTCCAGACTCATTCTATGAAGCTGACATTACTTTAGTTCGTAAACCAGAGACCCAGAAAAAAAAAAAGAGAGAACTACAGGCCAATATCCCTGATGAACATGGATGCAAAAATTCTCAACAAGATACTAGCATATCAAATTCAACAGCATATAAAAACAATTATTCATGATCAAGTGGGATTCATTCCTGGGCTGCAGGGCTGGTTCAACATACACAAATGAGTCAACGTTATACATCACATTAATAAATAAAAAGATACAAACCATATGGTTCTGTCAATGGATGCAGAAAAAGCATTTGACAAAATAGAGCATCCTTTCTTGATGAAAACCCTCAAGAAAGTCGGGATAGAAGGAACATACTTAAACATCATAGAAGTCATTTATGAAAAGCCCACAGCTACTATCATCCTCAATGGGGAAAAACTGAGATGTTTCCCCCTGAGATCAGGAACAGACAGGGATGTCCACTCTCACCACTATTGTTTAACACAGTGTTGGAAGTCCTAGCATCAGCAATCAGACAACAAAATGAAATAAAAGGCATGAAAACTTGCAGGATGAAGTCAAACTTTCACTTTTCACAGACGACATGATACTCTACATGGAAAACCTGACAGACTCCACCTAAAGTCTGTTAGAACTGATACATGAATTCAGCAAAGTCTCAGGGTAAAAAATTAATGTACAGAAATCAGTTGCATTTTTATACACCAATAATGAAGCAACAGAAAGAGAAATAAAGAAACTGATCGCATTCACAATTGCACCGAGAACCATAAAATACTTAGGAATAAACCTAACCAAAGATGTAAAGGATCTGTATGCTGAAAAGTATAGAAAGCTCTTGAAGGAAATTGAAAAAGATACAAAGTAATGGAAACACATTCCATGCTCATGGATTGGAAGAATAAATATTGTCAAAATGTCAATACTACCTAAGGCAATCCACACATTCACTGCAATAGCAACCAAAATTTCACCAGCATTCTTCTCAAAGCTAGAACAAACAATCCTACAATTTGGAACCACAAAAGACCTCGAATAACCAAAGTAATACTGAGGAAGAAAACCAAAACTGCAGGGATCGCAATCCCAGACTTTAACCTGGGTACAATGCTGTAATCATCAAGACAGTATGGCATTGGCACAAAAACAGACACATAGACCAACAGAATAGAATAGAGACCCCAGAATTGGGACCACCAATTTATGGCCAATGAATCTTAGACAAAGCAGGAAAGAGTATCCAATGGAAGAAAGGCAGTCTCTTTAACAAATGGTGCTGGGAGAACTGGACAACAACATGCAGAAGAATGAAACTAGACTACTGTCTTACACCATACACAAAAATAAACTCAAAATGGATTAAGGACCTGAATGTGAGACAGGAAACCATCAAAACCCTAGAGGAGAAAGCAGGAAACAACCTCTTTGACCTCAGCCAGAGCAATTTCATACTTGACATATCTCCAAAGGCAAGGGAAAGTAAAAATGAACTATTGGGACCTCATCAAGATAAAAACTTCTGCACTGTAAAGGAAACAATCAACAAAACTGAAAGGCAACTGACCGAATGGGAAAATATATTTACAAATGACATACCGGATAAAGGGCTAGTATCTAAAATCTATAAATAACTCACCAACCTGACACCCAAAAAGAAATAATCCAGTGAAGAAATTGGCAGAAGTCATGAATAGACCCTTTTCCAAAGAAGATATCCAGATGGCAAACAGACCCATGAGAAGATGCTCAATGTCACTCATCATTAGGGAAATGCAAATCATAACTACAATGAGATATCACCTTACACCAGTCAGAGTGGCTAAATTAAACAAATCAGGAGACTATGGATGTGGAGAAATGGGAACCCTCTTGCACTGCTGGTGGGAATGCAAACTGGTGCAGCCGCTCTGGAAAACAGTGTGGAGGTTCCTCAAGAAGTTTAAAATAGAACCACCCTATCACCTAGAAATAGCACTGCTAGGAATCTACCCAAAGGATGCAAGAGTGCTGATCCATAGGGGCACATGTACCCCAATGGTTATAGCAGCACTTTCAACAATAGCCAAATTATGGAAAGAGCTTAAATGTCCATCAACTGATGAATGGATAAAGAAGATGTGGTTTATATATACAATGAAATAATACTTGGTAATGAGAAAGAATGAAACCATGCCACTTGCAGCAATGTTGATGTAAATAGAAGGTATTATGCTAAGTGAAATAAGCCAGGCAGAGAAAAACAGATACCATGTTTTCACTCCTATGTGGATATTGTGAAACTTAACAGAAGACCATGGGGGAGAGGAGGGGGAAAAAAAAAGTTACAGAGAGGGAGGGAGGCAAACCATAAGAGACTCTTAAGGACTGAGAAAAAACTAAGAGTAGATGGAGGGTGGGGGAGAGGGGAAAGTGGGTGAGGGGCAGGGAGGAGGGCAGTTGTTGGGATGAGCACTGGGTGTTGTATGGATACCAATTTGACAATAAATTATTTGCTTAAATAGAAGAAAATATCAGGAATGGTGGATAAGAATTTCCTAGGGTAAAGCAATGTATGGTCAATTGACTAGGTTGTTGCCTAATAAATGACTATATAATTATAGTCCTGTTTCCTTGAAATACCTCTGAGACTTCTCAAATGACATTTTTTCTATATCATTAATTCATATTATAGATAGTCTTAGTTTTCTGCCACACGTGACTAACTGCTTATCATGGCTTTTATTTTACATTTTCACCTTCCAAGGACAAGCTCATCTCCAAGAACCCTACCTAGGTCAGTACCCTTGGGCTCTGTGTACTGATAATACTCCCCTCTTGCCTCTAAAATAAAGAAAAATCCTCACATCAGGGACATTCCTTGTTCCATTAACGTGGGCAGAGTTCCACCATTTGCCCTGGTTTCACTCTAGTTTCTCTAATTATTATGCTTTGTCACGTGGTGGCCTGAAATGCCAGTGTGTTCCTCTTTCAGCGAGAGTCCATAGGGTGAATGAGTGTGCAGAGGCATTTCCAGTGTGGAAGACAAGTCTATGCATCACTGTTTCCACAGAAATTTGATGCCAATGTGGTGATTGTGATCACTTTTTTTTTTATTGAGACAGATGTGTCCTGGCGGGGATTTCAGGGTCTAGCCTTCAGGTATTTGTAATTAAGCTGAGAGTGTGGGTCCCCGTGGTGGGGGCTGGTTCACTCTGGTGTGTTGGAAGACAAAAGTATCCAGATCCAAGACCCTTCTTTACCCTTTTGGGGCTTGGTACCTTGGCTGTGTCATAGGTAAAGCCACTGGGGTCTTGCCAAGCCCCAGTGAATGTGGGTCCTGCTCCAGGGTTGCCCTGGAGCTGCTTTTCTCAAAAGTCAGGGGTGAGAGGGAAGACAGGTAAGGACTATCTCTGAGTCCCAGCTACCCCCTTTGTACAGTAGTGATGAGAATGCTTAGCCCACAGGATCACTGAAAACATTTAGTGATATACATGAGCAAACCAATGGCCCAGTGGTTACTGATGGATGATAAATGCTTGTATGAATTCAGGTCACTTTGTATTCCTTTTCAACTTTGCCTAAGGGATAGAGGAGGAAGGTGGTTTAAAAAGCCCTGGTGAGAAGCTCATTAAAACATGTGGTTGTTATGATCATGACCCAATTGTATCAATGTCATTGTCATTAATCCAGTGCCTAGCGTGGTGTTGGGCACATAATTGCATTAGTAAATCATAGTGATCACTGCATCGGTCTCTGTGCAGCTCTTCTGGCCAGCAACCCATCTAATATCAGGTGCCTGAAGGAGGCAGGTTCTGAGGATCTGTGTCTTGATGACTGCTATAATTTCTACTCCATATTTAAGGACAGTAATCCTCAAGACACCCCAACACTTCACATCCTTGTTAGGATCTGATACCTAGCTCAAGTAAGTTCATGGATAAGATAAAATCATGTTGTGAAATAGCTCCTGTGAAGTTCACAAACTAGCCTAAAAGTAAGGAAGCTATTTTGATCTCATGAGAAAGAGGATTAGCAAGTGGAATTTCATTTCATCAGCAGCTACAAGCTGTGTGGTAGCCCCAAGTCCCATTTTAGTGTGGACTTCTTTCTCTGAAAGCAATGAATTATCTACACTGAGGAAGGATCTTTATATTTAACATGCACATGTAATACATTTACATATATTTTTCTGACTGTAAAAATCAGATTGATGTTGCAACAGGTAGTAATGATTATTTCTATTTAATTATATGTAGTGTGGACCAAATTGATAAGACATAGGGTAGATTCGTTAATATACAAAGAGCATATTAGGGGGACATATTCTCCCGATTTATTTAATTTCATCAAATAATTAGAAAAATGAAATATATTTCAAATGCTTTATTGAGGTATAATTGCCATCCAATATACTGTGCACATTTAAAGTATTTGTTTTAGTTAGTTTTTACATATGTATACCTTATGAAACCAACATTACACTCAAGGTAATTAACATAACCATCACCTAAAAAACTCTTTCCCACCTCTTTGTAATCTTCCTGTCTACCTATATCCAGCCTCCCTGTCCTTCCTATTCTTCCATATTTCCAGGAGAGCACTGATCTCTGCTACAGTAGATTAATTTTCATTTCCTATAATTTCATATATTGGAATCATGCAGAATATATTCATTTTATGTCTGGCTTCTTATTTTCTGCTATTTACTCTTAGGTTTTTACATGATGTTGCATGATTGATTTTTTTTTTAATTGCTAAGTAGTAGTCCATTATATGGATATACCACAATTTGTTTTATCCATCCAGATTTTGATGGGCACTTGAATATTTTCAATTTAGGAATTTTTAAAATAAATATGCTATAAGCATTTGTGTATTAGTCTTTCTATGGATGTATGCTTTCTTTCTCTCAAATTGTAAGAGTGCAATAGCTGTATCATGTGGTAGATTTAAGTTAACACTGTTAAGAAACTGCCAAACTAGTCTCACCATTTTTTATTGCCACCAGGAGTATATGAGAGTTCCATTTCTGCAACCCTGCCAACATTCGGTATAGTCGGTCTTTTTAATTTTAGTCATTATCACTAGGATGTAGTGGTATCAATTGTAGTTTTCATTTACATTTCTTTTTTTTAATAACATGACCATATTTATTTTAAACATAGTTATGGATCTATTTTTTTTTTCAGTTTGGATCCTGATGAGGTCCCAATTGTTTATTTCTGCTTTTATTTCCTTGCCTCCAGAGACACATCTAGTAAGAAGTTGATGCAGCCGAGGTCAAAGAGGTTGTTGCCTGTTTACTCCTGCAGGATTTTTATGGATAACTGTCTCACATTTGGGTCTTTAATCCATTTTGAACTTCTTTCTGTGTATGGTGTAAGAAAGTGATCTAGTTTCATTCTTCTGCATGTCACTGTCCAGTTTCCCCAGAACCTTTAAAATTTTATTTTTTATTTGTTTTACATTTACATCCAAATTAGTTAGCATATAGTGCAACAATGATTTCAGGAGTAGATTCCTTATTGCCCCTTACCCATTTAGCCCATCTCCCCTCCCACAACCCCTCCTGTAAATCTCAGTTTGTTCTCCATATTTATGAGTCTCTTCTGTTTTGTCCCCCATCCTGTTTTTATATTATTTTTGTTTCCCTTCCCTTAGTTTATCTATTTTGTCTTTTCAGGTCCTCATATGAGTGAAGTCATATGATTTTTGTCTTTCTCTGACTAATTTTACTTAGCATAATACCCTCCAGTTCCATCCACGTAGTTGTAAATGGCAAGATTTCATTCTTTTTGATTGCCGAGTATACTCCATAGTATATATATACCACACCTTCTTTATCCATTCATCCATCGATGGACATTTGGGCTCTTTCCATACTTTGGTTATTGTTGATAGTGCTGCTATAAATATTGGGGTTCATGTGTCCCTTCGAAACAGCACACCAGTCTCCTTTGGATAAATGTCTAGTAGTGCAATTGCTGGGTCGTAGGGTAGTTCTATTTTTAGTTTTTTGAGGAAGCTCCATACTGCTTTCCAGAGTGGCTGCACCAGCTTGCATTCCCACCAACAATGCAAAAGAAATCCTCTTTCTCCACATCCTCACCAACATCTGTTGTTGCCTGAGTTGTTAATTGTAGCCATTCTGACAGGTCTAAGGTGGAATCTCATTGTGGTTTTGATATGTATTTTCCTGATGATGAGTGAAGTTGAGCATTTTTTCATGTGTCGGTTGGACATCTGGATGTCTTCTTTGTAGAAGTGTCTATTCATGTCTTTTGCCCATTTCTTCACTGGATTATTTGATTTTGGGTGTTGAGTTTGATAAGTTCTTTGTAGATTTTGAATAACCCTTTATCTGATATGTGATTTGCAAATATCTTCTCCCATTCTGTCGATTCACTTTTAGTTTTGCTGATTGTTTCCTTCACTGTGCAGAAGCTTTTTATTTTGATGAAGTCCCAATAGTTCATTTTTTGTTTCCCTTGCCTCCAGAGACGTGTTGAGTAAGAAGTTGCTGTGGCCAAGATCATAGAGGTTTTTGCCTGCTTTCTCCTCGAGGATTTTAATGGTTTCATCTCACATTCAGTTCCTTCATCCATTTTGAGTTTATTTTTGTGTATGGTATAAGAAAGTGGTCCAGGTTCATTCTTCTGCATGTCACTGTCCAGCTTTCCCAGCACCACTTGCTGAAGAGCCTGTCTTTATTCCATTGGATATTCTTTCCTGCTTTGTCAAAGATTAGTTGGCCATACATTTGTGGGTCCATTTCTGGGCTCTCTATGTTCCATTGATCTGAGTGTTCTTGTGCCAGAACCATACTGTCTTGATGATTACAGCTTTGTAATATAGCTTCAAGTCTGGGATTGCGATGCCTCCTGCTTTGGTTTTCTTTTTCAAGATGACTTTGGCTATTCGGGATCTTTTCTGGTTCCATACAAATTTTGGAATAATTTGTTCTAGCTCTGTGAAGAATGCTGGTCTTATTTTGATAGGGATTGCATTGAATATGTAGATTTATTTGGGTAGTATTGACATTTTAACAATATTTGTTTTTCCTATCCAGGAGCATGGAATCTTTTTCCATTTTTTTGTGTCTTCCTCAATTTCTTTCATCAGCTTTCTATAGTTTCAGTGTATTGATTTTTCACCTCTTTGGTTAGGTTTATTCCTAGGTATTTTATGGTTTTTTATGCAACTTAAATGGGATAAATTCCTTGATTTCTCTTTCTGCCACTTCATTGTTGGTGTATAGGAATGCAACCAATTTCTGTGCATTGATTTTATATCCTGCAACTTTGCTGAATTCATGAATCAATTCTAGCAGTTTTTTGGTGGAATCTTTTGGGTTTTCCATATAAAGTATCATGTCATCTGCAAAGAGTGAAAGTTTGACCTCCTCCTGGCTGATTTGCATGCCTTTTATTTCTTTGTGTTGTCTGATTGCAGAGGTTAAGACTGCCAATACTATGTTGAATAACAGTGGCAAGAGTGGACATCTCTGTCTTATTCCTGACTTTAGGGGGAAAGCTCTCAGTTTTTCCCCATTGAGGGTGATATTAGCATTGGGTCATTCATATATGGCTTTTATGATCTTGAGGTATGCTCCTTCTATCCCTACTTTCTTGAGGGTTTTAATCAAGAAAGGATGATGTATTTTGTCAAATGCTTTCTCTGCATCTACTGAGAGGATCATATGGTTCTTGTCCTTTCTCTTATTGATGTGATGAATCACGTTAATTATTTTGCAGATATTGACCCAGCCCTGCATCCCAGGTATAAATTCTGCTTGGTCATCGTGAATAATTTTTTTAATGTATTGTTGGATCTGGTTGGCTAATATCTTGTTGAGGATTTTTGTATCCATGTTCATCAGGGAAATTGGTTTATAGTTCTCCTTTTTAGTGGAGTCTCTGTCTGGTTTTGGAATCACGGTAATGCTGGCTTCATAGAAAAAGTTTGGAAATTTTCCTTCCATTTCTATTTTTTGGAACAGCTTCAAGAGAATAGGTGTTAACTCTTCCTTAAAAGTTGGGTAGAATTCCCCTGGAAAGCCATCTGGCCCTGGACTCTTGTTTTTTTGGCAGATTTTTGATTACTCATTCGATTTCCTTACTGGTTTTGGGTCTGTTCAAATTTTCTATTTCTTCCTGTTTCAGTTTGGGTAGTGTATATGTTTCTAGGAATTTGTCCATTTCTTCCCGATTACCCATTTCATTGGCATATAATTGCTCATAACATTCTCATTATTTTTATATCTGTTGTGTTGGTTGTGATCTCTCCTCTTTCATTCTTGATTTTATTTATTTGGGCCCTTTCCTTTTTCTTTTTTAATCAAACTGGCTAGTGGTTTATCAATTTTGTTAATTCTTTCAGAGAACCAGCTTCTGGTTTCATTGATCTGTTCTACTGTTTTTGTTTTTGTTTTTTGGTTTTGATAGCATTAATTTCTTCTCTAATCTTTATTATTTCCTGTCTTCTGCTGATTTTGCGTTTTATTTGCTGTTCTTTTTTCCAGATCCTTAAGGCGTAAGGTTAGCTTGTGTATCTGAGATCTTTGTTCCTTCTTTAGGAAGGCCTGGATTGCTATATAGTTTCCTTTTATGACCGCCTTTGCTGCGTCCCAGAGGTTTAGGGCTGTGGTGTTATCATTTTCATTGACTTCCATATACTTTTTAATTTCCTCTTTAACTGCTTGGTTAGCCCATTCATTCTTTAGTAGGATGTTCTTCAGTCTCCAAGTATTTGCTACCTTTCCAAATTTTTTCTTGTGGTTGATTTCGAGTTTCATAGTGTTGTGGTCTGAAAATATGGATGGTATGATCTCAATCTTTTTGTACTTATTTAGGTCTAGTTTGTGTCCCAGTATATTGTCTATTCTGGAGAACATCCTATGTGCACTGGAGAAGAATGTATATTCTGCTGCTTTAGGATGAAATGTTCTGAATATATCTATTAAGTCCATCTGGTCCAGTGTGTCATTCAAAGACATTGTCTCCTTGTTGATTTTTTGATTTGATGATTTGTCCATTGCTGTGAGTGGGGTGTTGAAATCTCCTACTATTATGGTAATACTGTCAATGAGTTTCTTGATGTTTGTGATTAATTGATTTATATATTTGGGTGTCTTCACATTTGGTGCATAAATGTTTACAATTGTTAGGTCTTCTTGGTGGATAGACCCCTCGATTATGATATAATGTCCTTCTTCGTCTCTTGATACAATCTTTATTTTAAAGTCTAGATTGTCTGATATAAGTATGGCTACTACGCCTTTCTTTTGTTGACCATTAGCATGATAGATTGTTCTCCATCCCCTTACTTTCAATCTGAAGGTGTATTTAGATCTAAAGTGGGTCTATTGTAAACAGCATATAGATGGATCTTGTTTTTGCATCTATTCTGTTACCCTATGTATTTTGATTTGAGCATTGAGTCCATTGATGTTTAGAGTGAGTACTGAAAGATATGAATTTAATGCCATTATGATGCTTGTAGAGTTGGAGTTTCTGGTGGTGTTCTCTGGTCTTTTCTAATCTTTGTTGCTTTTGGTATTTCTTATTTATTTATTTATTTATTTATTTATTTATTTATTTATATTTTCCTCTTTTCTCTCCTCAGAGACTCCCCCTTAAAATTTCTTGCAGAGCTGGTTTAGTGGTCACAAACTCCTTTAATTTTTGTGTGTCTGGGAAACTTTTTATATCTCCTTCAATTTTGAATGACAGCCTTGCTGGATAGAGAATTCTTGGCTGCATATTTTTCTGATTCCGCACACTGAATATATCCTGCCACTCCTTTCTGACCTGCCAAGTTTCTGTGGATAGGTCTGCTGCAAACCTGATCTGTCTTCCCTTGTAGGTTAGGGACTTTTTTCCCTTGATGCTTTCATGATTCTCTCCTTGCCTGAGTATTTTGTGAATTTGTCTATTTTATGCGTGGTTGATGGTCGGTTTTTGTTGAATCTAGTGGGGCTCCACTTTATTTCCTGGATTTTGACGTCTTTTTCTTTCCCCAGTTTATGAAAGTTTTCTGCTATGATTTGCTCGCATAACCCTTCTACCCCTATTTCTCTCTCTTCCTCTTCTTGGACCCTTATGATTCTGATGTTACTTTTTAATCAGTCAGTGATTTCCCTAATTCTTAAACCGTGCTCTTTTGCCTCAATCTCCCTCTTTTATGCTTCATTATTCTCTATAAGTTTGTTCTCTATATCACTGATTCTCTGTTCTGCCTCATCCATCCTTGCCTCTGCAGCATCCATCCGTGATTGCAGCTCAGTTATAGCATTTTTATTTTCATTCTGACTAGTTTTTACTTCTTTTATCTCTGCAGAAAGGGATTCTAATATATTTTTTACTCCAGCTAGTATTCTTATTATCGTGATTCTAAATTCTGGTTCAGACATCTTGCTTGTATCTGTGTTGGTTAAATCCCTGGCTGTCGATTCTTCGTGCTCTTTCTTTTGGGGTGAGTTCCTTCATTTCATCATTTTGAAGGGAGAAAAGGAATTAATGAGGTAGAAAAATTAAAATTAAAAAAATATTAAAATTAAAATATATTAAAATTAAAAATTAAAAACACACACAAATCGAACAAATGATGCTAGATTCTAGGTGTCTTTTGACTGGGTGTTGAAAGTGGTTTGACAGATTGGAAAAAAAAAAGGGGGGGAAGAGAAAAAAAAAGAAATCATTTGAGAAGTAAAAAAAAGTGAATACACTGAAGTAGACTAAAATGAGATGATAGGAGTAAAATATAATTTGACAAAATATACACAAGGGTAAAGAATAAAGTAGGAAAAAATGAAAGAAAATTAATAAAAATTAAAAATAAATATGAATCTTTTTGTTTTATGTTTTTCTGTTCAAGAAAAGAAAAAGAGAAAAAAGATTAAAGATAAAAAAGAAAGAAAAAAAGGAAATCTTTTGAAAATTTGAAAAGTGAATACACTGTAGTAGACTAAAATAAAATGATGGAAGTAAATAGAATTTGGAAAATTCCCATAAAAGGAAAAAATATGGTAAAAAAATTAAAAATGTTTTTAATAGTAATTGAAAGTAAAAATGAAGTTTTTGTCTCCCTGCATTCAAGAAATAGAAAAGAAACTAAAAAGAGAAAAAAAGAAAAAGAAAGAAAAAAAGGAAATCGTTTGAAAATTTGAAAAGGTGAATACACTGAAGTAGACTCAAATAAAATAACGGAAGTGAAATAGAATTTGAAAAAAAATTTACACAAAAGTAAAAAATATAGTAATCAAAATTAAATAAAAATATCTTAATAAAAATTGAAAATAAAAATGAGATTTTTCTCTTTCTGTATTCAAGAAAAAGAAAGGAAGTGTAAAAGAGAAAAAAAAAAAAAGAAAGAAAATTGAATAGTTGGACCTGCTAACAGATTGAAGTCGGACTGAAATTATTTCATTTTCCCCTAGAAGTCAGTGTATGTAGCGCTTTATTGTCCATAAACTAAGCCGGCAGTGAGACTTGTGTTCTTCAAAAGCGCAGTCAACCCAGTTGGGCGGGGCTCAGTGTAACTGCTCCATTCTCCACTAGATGGCACTGCTAGCCTACTGGGGTGGATTGTTGCAGAGCTTGTAGGTGCGTATTTGCTTGCGTGGGAACGGTGGAAATGGCGCCACCCAGCTACCCAGTCTGTTCTCCTGGATCAGCAATCATGCACCTGTCCTCTGTCTTCAGTTTTTGTCCACTTCCCTCTTTTTCACTCTCTGTGACCAGGCCCCAGGCAGTACCTCTCTCCTGAGTTTTGTCTCAGATGCGGCTGTTTTCCCTGGCCCCTTACTTCTGAAGGACTGTGGCTTTGACCCGTTCTGCCCGTCTGCAGTCTCACTGAGCAATGGCCGAATGAACAATGGCCAATTGCCAGCTGCACCCAGAAATGCTTGCTGGACCCTGCTGCTGCCGGTGCCCTGAGACTATGGCCATGTGCCAGCCTGCCCCAGAAAAAGTTTGTGAGATAGTGTAGCAGCAGCTTTTCAGGGATCATGGAAAATTACAAAACACATCTGGCACCAGACTTCACCTTTAACGATCTTGTTCCAGCACCAGCGAATGTGGCTATTTTGGGGTCTGCTGGGACCAGGTGGCTTCAACAGTCTTTCCCAAATATCCTTCCAGCAGTGGAACCACTTTTCCCCATGTGGTCTGAGAACCTCCTGGACCCCACTCTGTTCCTGGGGTTTCACCCTTCCCACCAGAACACTGCCAGGTATCTAGCTGCAGAGTTGCAGACTGTGCTCCCCTTGTTTACAGTCTTAATGGAATTTTAATCCTCTCCTTTCTCTTTTCTCCTTTCTCCCTTTTTAGTTTAGTCCCTGCAGTTATTTCCAATTTTCCACTTTCTCTCCAGCTGCTTTTGGGGAGGTATGCTTTTCCTGTATTCCAAACCCCCCCAAGTCTCCATCCTCTTTCTGCTCACAAAAGCACCTTCCTGCACCTTCTCACTCTCCAAGTTCACTTCTCTGCACTGCGTACCTACTGAATTCTGTGGTTCAGGTTGTGCAGATTGTTGTGTTAATCCTCCAGTTAGTGTTCTAGGTGTGTAAGATGGTTTAGGGTTGGTCTGGCTGTATTTCACAGATGCGAGACATACAAAAACTTCCATGCTGTTCCTCCATCTTGGCTCCTCTTCATTTTCATTTCTTTAATGACTAATAATGTTCAACAGTTCCTTATGTGATTTCCTATTATTGTATATAGTTTTTGGTGTAGTGTCTGTTCAAATCATTTGTCTATTTATTTAGTGGATTGTCTGATGGTTTCTTATTGATTTTTTTTAAAGATTTTAATTTTTATTCCAGTATACTTAACACACAGTGTTGTATTAGTTTCCGGTATACAATCTGGTGATTCAATAATTCTATACATTACTCAGTGCTCATTATGATAAGGGTACTTTTTAATCCCCATCATCTATTTCACCCATTCCACCCAAAACCTCAATTCTGGTTGCCATCAGTTTCTTCTCTATAGTTAAGCATCTATTTCTTGTTTTGTCTCTCCTTTTTTTACCCTTTGTTAACTTATTTTGTTTTTTTTAAAATTCCACATATGAGTGAAATCATATGGTATTTATCTTAATATGACAGATTTATTTCACTTAGCACTATACTGTCTAGCTCCATCCATGTTGTTACACATGGCAAGATTTCATTCTTTTTCATGGCTGAATAATATTCCATTGTATGTATATGCCACATCTTTTTTTATCCATTTATATATTGATGGACCCTTGGGCTGCTTCCATAGTTTAGCTATTGTAAATAATGGTGTGATTAATATAGGGATGCATATATCCTTTCAAATTAGTGTTCTTGTATTCTTTGGATAAATACCCAGTAGTGTAGTTACTGGATTGTAGGGTAGTTCAATTTTTAACTTTCTACAGAGTCTCCATACTGTCTTCCACACAGGCTGTACCAGTTTACATTCCCACCAGCAGTGCAAGAGGGTTCCCTTTTCTCCACATCTTCGCCAGCACTGATAGTTGAGTTTTATGAATTCTTTATAGATTTTGGTTACTAACCCTTTTTGCACATGTCATTTGCAAATGTCTTCTCCTATTTGACAGATAACTTTTTAGTTTTCTTGATTGTTTCCTTCCTTGTAGAGAAGCTTTTTATTTTGATACATTTCCAAGAGTTTGTTTTTTCTTTTGTTTCCCTTGACTCAGGAGAAAAATATTGCTATGGCCAATGTCAGAGAAATTACTCCCTGAGCTTTCTTCTAGGATCTTTATGGTTTCAGCTCTAACATTTAGGTCTTTAATCCATTTTGAGTTTATTTTTGGGGATGTGTGATAAAGTTGTACAGTTTCATTCTTTTGCATATGGTTGACCAATTTTCCCAGCACCATTTGGTGAAGAGACTGCTTTTTTTCCTATTGCATATTCTTGTCTCTTTTGTTGAAGATTAATTGACCATATAGCTGTGGGTTTGTTTCAGGGCTTCTTATCCTGTTCTATTGATCTGTCTATTTTTGTGCTAGTACCATACTGTTTTGATTACTACAGCTTTGTAGTATAACTTGAAGTATATAATTGTGATACCTCCAGCTTTGTTTTTCTTTTTAAGATTGCTTTGGCTATTTGGGGTATTTTGTGGTTCCACACAAATTTTTGGATTGTTTGTTCTTGTTTTGTGAAAAATGCTGTTGGTATTCTGATAGGGATTACATTAAAATTATAGAATGCCTTGGGTAATATAGACATTTAATAATATTTGTTCTTCCAATCCATGAGCATGGAATATCTTTCCATTTGTACATGCAATCTTCAATTTCTTTCATCAGTGTTTTATAGTTTACAGAGAATAGGTCTTTCAACTCCTTGGTTAAATTTGTTCTTAAGTATTTTATTCTTTTTGGTGCAATTGTAAATGGGACTGCCTTCTTTGTTTCTCTTTCTGTTGCTTCATTATTAGTGTATAGAAATGCAACAGATTCCTCTATATTGATTTTGTACCCTGTGGCTTTACTAAGTTCATTTATCAGTTCTAGTAGTTTTTTTGGAGTCTTTAGGGTTTTCTATATATAGTATCTTCACATCTGCAAATAGTGAAAGTTTTAATTCTTCCTTACAAATTTAGATGCCTCTTATTTTATTCCCCTTTCTTGTCTGATTTATGTGGCTAGGACTTCCAGTGCTGCATTGAATAGAAGTGATGAAAATGGAAATCCTTGTCTTGTTCCTGACCTTAGGAGGAAAGCTGTCAGTTTTTCCCCATTGGGAATGATGCTTGCTATGGGTTTTTCATACATGGCCTTTGTTATGTTGACATATGTTCCCTCTGAACCTACTTTGTTGAGGGGTTTTATCATGAATGGATGTTGTACTTTGTCAAATGCTTTTTCTGCACCTATTGAAAGGATCATATGTTTTTTTTCTTTCTCTTATTGATGTAATGTATCACACTGATTTGTGAGTATTGAACTGCCCTCCCATCCCAGGAATAAATCCTACTTTATTGGTTTCTTATTGACTTTTGAGAGATTTTCTATATTCTGTTTTATTGTTATTTGTAGTAGTATCATTATTATTTTAGAGATAGAGAGCATGAACAGTGGAGAAGGGCAGAGGTGGAATGAAGGTGGATTGTCCAAATGCTGCAGTAGTGTACAGGAGTCTGGGGTGGCCCTAGACAGGGTGTGTTGTAGATAGGACAGGCAGGGCCTGCAGTGGCTATGGTTGGAGGTATGTAAGGATAAGACATGATCCTGCATGAGCCCTTGGCTTTTTGTTTGGCCACATGTAGAAATGGTGGTGCTGTTTCCTGAGATCAGTTGTTCCAAACACTTTTGCAACATTTTCATAAGTTAGGTATCCAACAGTGATTATAATTAAAGTTAGTGATTTAAAACCATCAGTTGATGAATAGTATTCAGGCATAGGATTATTAATCTTTGAAACTTGAAAATCTCAACTTGTTAGTTTTTGTTAAAAACACCTCATTTTTATTGAGCTCTTATTGTATGCCTAACACTGTTCTAATGTGTTTTTGTAAATTAACTCAATAAATTCTCAAAAGAACAATCCATGAGGTAGAGATGATTTTTTGTCCAGTTTTACAGAAGAGGAAACTGAGGCATTGGCATATTCTTTCCTTCTCTCAAGGTAACAGATAAACAGCTATCTCAACATTTCTGCAGTTGAATTTTTAAAATATTGCGATTCATGACCATTTATCTCTTAAAAAAAACAAAACACAAAGCAATATTTGTTAATATTTTGTTTTCTGTGGTATCGCATAATCCTGGTTTTACAGATAAGGCAATTGTGTGACTTTAAGGTGAAGTAAAAATATTCAAAGTCACACAGACAGTATGTGGCAGAACTCGATTTTGGCCCTTATCTGTCTTCAGAGCCCACACTCCTAACTAGTACACTTAGGGAGAATAAAAAGACATGTTTGAGCTATGTTAATACATAGTGGGTAATTTTCAGACAGGGCCATATGTCTTTGGGAAAAAAACTATGCTTCAGGAGCGATTGTGCCTGATACAGAGAGTATTTAAGAAAAAAAGGCAATAATTATAAAAAGAAAAGACATGTGGCTATGTATTTTTTGTAGAGTTTTGGGTTTTTTTCTAGTTTTTGATTTTCCATGAATGATGGGGCTGTGTATGCTCTTATGCACAGCTTTTGGATGGGCATTTATTTTCATTTATTTTTGGCATATACCTAAGAGATGCATTTCTGAGACTTATGTGTATGATAAGCTCAGTAGATACTACTAAGCAGTAGATACTGTTAAGAAGTGGTTGTTTCAGTCTATATTCCCATCAGTAGTGTGTGAAAGTTCTACTTTCTGTACATCCTTGCCAGCACTTGACATTTGCATCTTTCCAACTTTTTTTTTTTTTTGGTGGGCAAGTGGTGGTATCTCATTATGGTTTCAATTTCGATTTCTCTGAGGTGTTAAGTCTCTTGTAACTTAAAGAGGGTCTATTCCTTCTTTTATAAAAAAAAAACAACTTCCAGTATATTTGCTTAATAGATCTTTTTACTGATGAAGTTGCATTTTTTAAATTTTATTTATTTATTTTGACAGAGAGAGAGAGAGAGAGAGAGAGAGAGTGCAAGTGGGGGAGGGGCAAAAAGAGGGAGAGAGAGAATCCCAAGCAGACTCCATACTCAGTGTGGAGCCTAACACAAGATTCAATCACAGGCTTTGATCTCAGGACCATGAGTTTGTGACCTGAGTCGAAAGTGAGAGTTGGATGCTTAAGTGACTGAGCCACCCAGTCGCCCCTTACCTTATGTTTTTTGCAGCCTCAGAAGATCCTTGCTTAGATCTGCATTTCATTAAATGTTGCAAAAGGTGATAATTTAATTTTATGATTACTTCTGTATTTATTTACTAAAATTCTACTATAAAAGAAACTTCCCCTCATCAACTACTAGATCCACTGAGGTATGGTATAACAGGAAAGGAAGGATGAATGTTTAATTCTTCTGCAGTATTTCCAATTTAAAACGTGTTGTTTCCTTGGTATCCCCCAAAGGTGAGCTGTGAGTTGGTTTTGTTCACTGTTTATAGAGTATCATCATGTGTTTACAGATGTTTCTATCTTTGATGCATTTTAATCCATTGCACTCATTCATGTTTTTGATGCTCAAATTGTTCTAACTTCGGATGTGGGGGCGCCTTTAGGTTGGCTTCTGAGTCCTTTGATGTGCTTTCTGTTATGGGAGTTCAATCCAGTTTCATCTGGTACAATCCTTACCCAGACAGAAAAAAAAAAAAAAAACAGTTCTGAAATCCACCATTATGACCTTGTGAAGAGCTAAAGAAAAAGTAAGACCTCCAGTTCTTGCCCAAGACAACCCAGACTGAAACCACACAAGTTTTCCTTGCCCTTCCCTCTATGAATGAGGTCCTATCAGGAGGAGGTAGTATATCACTACTGCTATGCAAGAGGACAGAAGTATGGATTATGAGGTCTTTCAGTTTCCTAAGGTAGTACCTCCCCCTACTCAAGCACATAATTTCCTGTTTAGATCCTGTGTTTCCAGGACTCAACCAGAAGCTTGGACTAGAGATGCATGGAATGAATTTGTTTGAATCATTTAACATGGGTGAGCACTAACATGCACATACCTTCCTTGTGAGCATTTCCACTTAGTGTAGGTCTAGAGATAAAGACGTGGAAGATGTGGGATGCAGATATGGAATTGGACTGACAGTGCCAACCATGTAGTAAACACCCAATACACAATAATAAATAAATGAGATATAGATGCAGGAGTAAGTGTGAAAGGAAACTACATATATCCTCTCAGTTGTTTTATAAATACAAAATTTTCAAAGAGAGTTGTGATCACTCAGTACTTAGTGTTTAATAATTAGCTTTGAGAAACAGTTTTGTTCCTGTTTATAAAAATAGGACCTTTTCAATTGGGAGAAAAAAACCTGTAGAAAATGGAGAAAGATGCCACCTAGTAATCAGAGTCAGAATTCCAGGTGTGAAAGTCCCAATTAGGGAACTTGTTTTAGTGTAAGAAGTTTCATGGAAGTGAGAGAAGGGGGTGGATTTGTTGTATAGGCCAAAGCTTTCAGGCATTTTCTAGTTACTTATAGTAATCCTTTTATATTGATGTCTATCCTCTGTGTATGTGTACTTTTATAAGGAGCAAGTTTAGTTTCTCTTCCTCTTCTTATAAGAACACTAGTACTATTGGATTAGGTCCCCTATAACCTCAACCTTAAATACCTCCTTTTAGGCCCTGTCTCCAAATACAGTCACATTAGAGGTTTGAGGTTCAAATATGAATTATGATGTAGAGAGCACTAAAACAATCAGTAGATACTATTTCCAAATACTTTTTACCCCATATTTATTTAGTCTTGGAGTTCCCAGGTACCAACTAGCCCAAAACAATGTCTCCTGTTTCCTGAACATGAAACATCTTCCCTTTGTCCAGGCCTAATTTTCTTTCATTCACACTGTTATTCATCTAGGCTTGTATATCCAGAACTTAATCTGGGCTTAATTTTATGGATTTCATTCACACTGTTAGTCATCTAGGCTTATACATCCAGAACCTAATCTGAGCCATCCTGATGAGAGACAACAGTGACTGCAAGGAGTTCTTTTTTCTGTGTCCAGACTAGCACCCAAATCTCTAGATTGGTTTAGGAGTTCATCCCATTTTGATCTTGGATTTTATTTGTATGACAAGTACTGGGCATGTGTATATTTTCCTTCACTTTTACTATTTTAGTTGCACAAGGAAGGTACTTCAGATATGTTTTAATCCATGTGTGTTGGTTGTCCTGGGCCCTAGGCTGAAGGAACCTGTGACTAAACTTCCCCCTGAATCCCACTGTTGAAACATCTCCCCTCTGGAAGCTGTGGGCTGAGCACTGGGCAATATCATGCACTCTGCCCTTTTCCATCCCCTGTGTGTTCCCCGCTTGGCTAACTGGGAAGTGAAATCCCTGAGCCTGCTTTCAGTTCAAGGAGCTTTATTTGGAGCAGGAATAAAGAAACATGTTATGAAAGTCCTTTCCTATCATGACATTCACTAAATCCTAAGGAGTAGAGACATCCTAGGACTGTGGAATGTAATGTTTATTTGAGTGACGTGCTTGCCCTTTCCCTAAGCATCTTTAGTGTCTCTAAAGCTGCCCATTCGGGACTGTCATGTGGTAGATTTATTACTTCTGGGACCATCATTTTACCTATTTCCATCGACTCAGGGATGCTCCCCATTCTGACATTGAACCCATTTTCTATGAAAATATTTGAAGACATTTGTTTATTCATATCACTTTCTTTGCTGCCAAAACCAAGACAACTTTATTGTAGATAAAAATCTTAAAATGTAGGATAAGGAAAAAAAATTAGAAACCTTAAAGTTTGGATAAGCACTTTTACTGTCAAACATATATTTGTTTTCAGAAATTTTCCTGTGCAAGTATAACCGTACATATTTAAGAATAGCAATGAGATGATAACCTACTTACAGTTTTATAAAATACCTGTTTTCAACGAATATAATATGATGAAGGTCAATATAAACCCAAATAATAGTAAAAATGGTCATACAAACACTAAGGTCCATTCTGATATGATAATAATGATAAAAAAAAGTTGATTTTATTGCTGACTCCTTCTGTGCCCCACGGTATTGTATGTGCTGCACGTACACTTACTCATTTCATCTTCAACATAGCCTATGAGGAGGAGCTAATGTTGTCCCACTTTAAACATCAGGGAACTGAGGCATAACAATGGCAATGCTAGCTAGTCACAAGACAGAGATTTGAACAGATTCAGTTTAGCTGTTAAGCCCCACATCTATCCAGTGTACACTACTGCTTCTCTTCTGATAAAACCCTCAACCCTACTGTTACATCAGGGTATAGCAAAACAAATCAAACTGAGGTACAACTTTTTCCTTCAGTTTAATAAGCAAGAATTTAAAATATTAATAATAATTATTTTGGTTTGGGATTGGGTGAGATGTGTTTTATTATAATCTAGAAGTGTTTTCCAACATTTTGTCTCCTTTCCTGTTCATTGAGCACAATCCCATTATAAAAGGTCTCCTGTGGGTAGGCTAGAAATGCTCTTGCTTCCCTACTACTTTTTTATATAGTTGCAAGAGGTAAGACTGAGATGGAACATAGCGGCATAGGAGGATACTGTGCTCACCTTGTCTTTCTGATCACTTAGATTCCACCCACATCAATGGAAATAACCCAGAAAGCCACCAGGAGACTAGCAGAATGAGCTCTCTGGAGCCAAGCATAGACAAGAGGCCCACAGAACAGGATAGGAAGGGCAGAGAGGCGGTGCATGCTACACGGACTGGTGGGAGGGAGCAGGGGCAGTGGAGAGTCAGCCCTCCAGGCAAGGGAGAGCCCCCAAAGTCTGGCTTAAAAAAGCAGAGGGGCTGGACTGCATGAGTTTTGACAGCCAGCGGGACTTAACATCTGAAATGTTAAAGGTCAACAGCTCTGCTCTTGGAGAATGTGGAGAGCGAGAGCACACCAAGAGGGAGAGTTGTTGAGGCCCAGAAGGACAGAGCTTGGCAGGGGAACAAAGGCACTGGCAAGCGCCATTTCTCTCTCCCATCTCCCAGCCGAAATTCCAAAGGGAACCAGTTCCTGTCAACAAACTTGCTTGCACTGTGGAAACGCCCAGCACTATGCTTCTGTGGTTCCATCCTTCTGACAGGCCTGCCTCCCTTCCGGTTCTGCAAGGCCCTCCCAAAGGGGAACACTGATGGCAAAGCTAGCTAAGGCTGTCCCTCCCATGCCTGTGCACCTTGCAGATCCACCGCTCTAATACGTCCTTGGCCAGATCCCATTGAAGCAGCACCACAAGCCTGGCAGTGTGCAAGTAGCCCAGACAGGGGCCACGCCACTCCACAGTGAGTCCTGCCCTGGGAGAAGGGAAGATAAGGTACACACCAGTCTGACTGTGGCCCCAGATGTGGGCTGGGGGCAGAAATTGGGTCTCACTGTTACCCTGCCCACCAACTCACATTACTCTGGACAACATGGGGGAAGTGTCCTGCAGTTTGGAGCTACTGCAGGGACTACCCAAAATGAAAAAATGGAAGAACTCTCTTCAAAAGAAACTCCAGAAAGTAGTGACAGCTAATGAATTGATCAAAAATGATTTAAACAATATAAGGGAGCAAGAATTTAGAATGATAGTCATAAAATTAATCCCTGGACTTGGAAAAAAGCAAAGAGAACAGCAGAGAATCTATTGTTACAGAGATCAAGGGACTAAGAAATAGTCATGAGGAACTAAAAAAATGCTATAAATGAGGTGCAAAATAAAATGGAGGAAGTCATAGTATGGATTGAAGATGCATAGGAGAGTTTAGATGAATTAGAAAATAAAACTATGGAAAAAGAGGAAGCTGAGAAAAAAAGAGATAAAAAATCCAGAAATATGAGGGGAAAATTAGAGAACTAAGTGATACAATCAAACAGAACAATATCCATATCATAGGAATTCCAAAAGAAGAAGAGAGAAAGGGGCGGAAGGTGTACTTTAACAAATCATAGCTGAGAACTTCCCTGATCTAGGTAAGGAAACAAGCATTGAAAACCAAAAGGCAAAGAGAACTCCCTTCAGATGTAACTTGAATTGATCTTCTGCATGACATATCATAGGGAAACTGGAAAAATACAAGGATAAAGAGAGAATTCTGAAAGCAGCTAGGGATGAACAGAACCTAACTTACAAAGGTAGACACATTAGAGTAGTAGCAGACCTATCTACTGAAACTTGGCAGTCCAGAAAAGAATGGCAGGAAATCTTCAATGTGATGAACAGAAAAAAATATGCAGCTGAGAATACTATATGCAGCACACCTGTCATTAAGAATAGAAGGAGAGATAAATGTTCTCCCAAACAAACAAAAACTGAAGGAATTCATCACCACCAAACCAGCCCTACAAGAGATCCTAAGGGGGCATTCTGTCAGTGAAAGGTTGCAAGGATCACAAAGTACCAGAGACACCACTACACGCATGAAACCTACAGATATCACCATGGCTCTAAACCCATATCTTTCCATAATAACACCGAATGTAAATGGATTAAATGCTCCATCCAAAAGACATAGGGTATTAGAATGGATAAAAAAAAAAACAAAAAAAAAAACAAAAAAAAAACAACAAAAAAAAACAAGACCCATCTATTTGCTGTCTTCAAGAGACTCATTTTAGACCTGAGGACACCTTCAGATTGAAAGTGAGGAGATGGAGAAGTATCTATCATGCTACTGGAAGTCAAAAGAAAGCTGGAATGGGCACACTTATATCAGACAAACTAGACTTTAAATTAAAGGCCGTAACAAGAGATGAAGAAGGGCATTATATAATAATTACAGGGTCTATCCATCAGGAAGAGCTAACAATTATAAATGTCTATGTGCCAAATATGGAAGCCACCAAATATATAAAACTATTAATCACAAACATAAGCAACCTTATTGATAACAATGTGGTAACTGCAGGGGACTTTAACACTCTACTTTCAACAATGGTCTCATCAACTAGACACAGGATCAATAAAAAAACAAGGGCCCTGAATGATACATTGGATTAGATGGACTTGACAGATATATTTAGAACTCTGCATTCCAAAACAACAGAATATACTTTCTTCTCGAGTGCACATGGAACATTCTCCAAGATAGATCACATACTGGGTCACAAAACAGCCCTTCATAAGTATAAAAGAATTGAGATCAGACCATGCATACTTTCAGACCACAATGCTATGAAGCTTGAAATCAACCACAGGAAAAAGTCTGGAAAACTTCCAAAAACATGGAGGTTAAAGAACACCCTACTGAAGAATGAATGGGTCAACAAGGCAATTAGAGAAGAAATTTAAAAATATATGGACCCAAATGAAATTCCATGAATAGGCAACAATCCAAACACTTTGGGATGCAGTGAAGGCAGTCCTGAGAGGAAAATACACTGCAATCCACGCGTATATCAAGAAACAAGAAAAATCCCAAATACAAAATCTAACAGCACACCTAAAGGAAATAGAAGCAGAACAGCTAAGACACCCCAAACCCAGCAGAAGAAGAGAAATAATAAAGATCAGAGCATAAATAAACAATATAGAATCTAACAAAACTGTAGAGCAGATCAATGAAACCAAGAGTTTTTTTTTTTTTTTTTTTTTTAAATCAACAAAACTGATAAACCTCTAGCCAGGCTTCTCAAAAAGAAAAGAGAGATGACCAAATAGATAAAATCCTTAATGAAAATAGAATTATTACAACCCATCACTCAGAAATACAAGAAATTATTAGGGAATACTGTGAAAAATTATATGCCAACAAATTGGACAACTTGCAAGAAACAAATTCCTAAGCACACACACACTTGCAAAACCCAAACAGGAGGAAATAGAAAGCTTGAACATACCCATAACCAGCAAAGAAATTGAATCAGTTATCAAAAAAATCTCCCAACACATAAGAGTCCAGGACCAGATGGCTTCCCAGGGGAATTCTACCAGACATTTAAAGCAGAGATAATACCTATCCTTCTCAAGCTGTTCCAAAATATAAGGGAAAGAAACCTTCCAGACTCATTCTATGAAGCCAGCATTACTTTGATTCCCAATCCAGACAGAGACCCAGCAAAAAAAGAGAACTACAGGCCAATATCCCTGATGAAAATGGATGTAAAAATTCTCAACAATATACTATCAAATCGAATGCAACAGCATATAAAAAGAATTATTCACCATGATCAAGTGGGATTCATTCCTGGGCTACAAGGCTGGTTCAACATACACAAATGAGTCAATGTGATACATCACATTAATAAATAAAAAGTTAAGAACCATATGGTCCTGTCAATAGATGCAGAAAAAACATTTGACAAAATTCAGCATCCTTTCTTAATAAAAACCCTCAAGAAAGTCAAGATAGAAGGAACATAAACATCATGAAGGCTGTTTGTGAAAAGCCCACAGCTAATATCATCCTCAATGGGGAAAAACTGAGAGCTTTCCCCCTGAGATCAGGAACACGACAGGGATGTCCACTCTCACCGCTGTTGTTTAACATAGTGTTGGAAGTGCTAGCATCAGCAATCACACAACAAAAGGAAATCAAAGGCATCAAAATTGGCAAAGATGAAGTCAAGCTTTCACTTTTTGCAGATGACATAATATTATACGTGGAAAATCCGATAGACTTCACCAAAAGTCTGCTAGAACTGATACATGAATTCAGCAAAGTCACAGGATACAAAATCAATGTACAGAAATCAGTTGCATTCTTATACAATAACAATGAAGAAACAGAAAGAGAAATAAAGAAACTGATCCCATTCACAATTGCACCAAGAAGCATAAAATACCTAGGAATAAATCTAACCAAAGATGTAAAAGATCTGTATGCTGAAAACGATAGAGAGCTTATGAAGAAAATTTAAGAAGACCCAAAGAAATGGAAAAACATTCCATTCTCATGTTTTGGAAGAATAAATATTGTTAAAATGTCAATACTATGCAAAGCTATCTACACATTCAATGCAATCCCAATCAAAATTGGACCAGCGTTCTTCTCGAAGCTAGAACAAGCAGTCCTAAAATTTGTTTGGAACCACAAAAGACCCTGAATAGCCAAAGTAATATTGAAGAAGAAGACCAAAGCATGAGGCATCACACTCCCAGAGTTCCGCCTCTACTACAAAGCTGTAATCATCAAGACAGCATGGTATCGGCACAAAAACAGACACATAGACCAATGGAATTGAATAGAGACTCCAGAATCTGGCCTGCAAAAGTATGGCCAACTAATGTTTGACAAAGCAGGAAAGAATATCCAATGGAAAAGAGACAGTCTCTTTAACAAATGGTGCTGAGAGAACTGGGCAGCAACATGCAGAAGGATGAAACTAGACCACTTTCTTACACAATTCACAAAAATAAACTCAAAATGGATAAAGGACCTCAATGTGAGCAAGAAACTGTCCCTGGAGGGAAAGCAGGAAAAAAACAACCTCTCTCACCTCAGCTCCAGCAATTTCTTACTTGACACATCCCCAAAGGCAATTAAGGGAATTAAAAGGGAATTAAAAGCAGAAATGAACAATTTGGACCTTATGAAGATTAAAAGCTTCTTCACTGCAAAGGAAACAGTCAACAACACTAAAAGGCAACCAATGGACTGGGAAAAGATATTTGCAAATGCCATATTGGACAAAGGGCTAGTATCCAAAATCTATAAAGAGCTCACCAAACTCCACACCCAAAAAACAAATAATCCAGTGAAGAAATGGGCAGAAAACAAGAATAGACACTTCTCTAAAGAAGACATCCAGATGGCCAACAGGCACATGAAAAGATGCTCAACCTCGCTCCTCATCAGGGAAAGACAAATCAAAACCACACTCAGATATCACCTCACGCCAGAGTGGCCAAAATGAACAGATCAGGAGACTATAGATGCTGGCGAGGATGTGGAGAAATGGGAACCCTATTGCACTGTTGGTGGGAATGCAAACTGGTGCAGCCGCTCTGGAAAACAGTGTGGAGGTTCCTCAAAAAATTAAAAATAGACCTACCCTATGACCCAGCAGTAGCACTGGTAGGAATTTACCCAAGGGATACAGGAGTACTGATGCATAGGGGCACTTGTACCCCAATGTTTATAGCAGCACTCTCAACAATAGCCAAATTATGGAAAGAGCCTAAATGTCCATCAACTGATGAATGGATAAAGAAATTGTGGTTTAGATACACAATGGAGTACTATGTGGCAATGAGAAAGAATGGAATATGGCCTTTTGTAGCAACGTGGATGGAACTGGAGAGTGTGATGCTAAGTGAAATAAGCCATACAGAGAAAGAGAGATACCATATGTTTTCACTCTTATGTGGATCCTGAGAAACTTGGCAGAACACCATGGGGGAGGGGAAGGGGGAAAAAAGGTTAGAGCGGGAGGGAGGCAAACCATAAGAGACTCTTAAAAACTGAGAATAAATTGAGGGCTCGTGGGGTTGGGAGGGAGGGAAAGTGGGCGATGGGCATTGAGGAAGGCACCTGTTGGGATGAGCAGTGGGTGTTGTATGGAAACCAACTTGACAATAAATTTTATATTAAAAAAATATATAGTTACAAGTGCAATAAGTATTTATTTTATGTAGAAATAGATAACATATAAAAGAGGGAAAAAATCATTACCCTAAAACATATCACCAAAAGATAAGTCCTGAATGTTTCTATCTGTACAATTTTTTTTCTAGAAGTTTTCTTATGCAGATTTATATATACTTATGCATACATGCATATATTCATATATTTGCCTATAAAAGATAAGATCTCATCTTACATGCAGTTAGGTAAACTGCTTGTCTCATTGTAGTGGATTATATTGTGTCCTTAAAAAGGATATATCCAAGTTTTAAGCTCTTCATTATGTGAATATGATCTTAATAGGAAATATGGTTCTAGAAGATCTAATTCAGTTATAAGGATATGGAGATGAAACCACCTTGCATTTAGGATGAACCTTTATGAGAGAAAGGGGAGGAATGTTTTACACACACAAGGAAGTCCATGTGAAGATGGGACAGAGGTTGGAGTTATGCTTCCAGAAACCAAGGAAAGCCAGGAGCTACCAGACACTAGGAGATGTAAGTATGGATTATCCACTAGGGCCTTTAGAGGTAGTGTAGCATTGCCGACACCACAATTTCAGATTTCTAGTCTCCAGAATTATGATTAAAAACATTTCTGAAATCACAAAGTTCATGGTAATTTGTTGTGGTGACCCTAAGAAATGAATATACTCAGTAACAATATACCCCAAATATCTGATTGTGAATAAGGATAAGTTTATACCTTATTTTTATGCCTGTGGGGATGGTAATGCCAATAAAGACATATAGAAAGAAAGAAATATTGTTAAAATTTATTATGTACCAAGTTATTTTTATGTATAGCCCCTTTCAGTGCTCACAGCACTTCTATGAATTAGATACTGTTGCTAAACCCCATTTTACAGATAGGAAGCTGAAAGACAGAGTCATAAAGACTTGGTCCAGGACTGCACAGAGAGGTGGACAACTTGGATTTGTACCCAGCACTTCATGCTCCGAGACTAGGTGACTGTCAGAATTGCTGTGAAGTGACAGTAGCAATCTGCACAAACATGCATATTTTAGGAGTTAATTAGAATGAATATTCATATATTTATACAAAATTGGTGGAACTAGTAACAGAAAGGTGGCTTGTAACCTTGGTTAGAACATGTTCATTGCAATCACAGGGACAGAAGCTATGGTTTCTGCTATAGTGCAGTGAGATAAAGAGTCAGTGAAAAGTGAAGAATGTTAACAAAAAAATACAAAAAAATCTTTCTTGAACTTTGATTTTTAAGGAGAAGAGAGGGACTGAGAGACAGAAAAACAGACACACAGACAGGCACAGGCTTGTGGCTGCATGGGGATGAGGGGTCCAAAGAGGGATTTTTAAAAAATCTTTGATGCCTTGAAAGTTGAGCAAGTTTGAAAGTTCATGTTAAGAAGTCTTCTCATTTTAAATTTAACTCTCAAATTTGCCTCAATATTCGCTTTGCTTCTTACCCTCTTGTTTACACTGTAGAGTTAATGAGACACTTCTAATGCATTACTGTTTTAGGGCAGTATATAGTTAATTATTAGTGAATGGAAGTATGCATTCTTGTGTGTCAAAGAAATGCTAATAATTCTTTAGCTATTTGCATCTCAGGGAGGCAGGAGATGACTGAAGTCCTGGTGTGATATAGCTGAATAATGCATTGTCTGGGAATGCCTGCACTGGTGGTTATGGGATGTGTGCAGAATTTCCCTATAAATATATTAAGATACCAAGCAGTCCAGGAGCAGTGATTAAGGAAACACCACAGCTTTCTGCCATGGTGCCACCTTTCATTGAGCTCACCAGTTGAGTCCAAGACAAGCTTGTCTTCCCAATGTGGGGAACAACATTAGAGTCTGCTCAGAAGTATGATGTTGAACAGCTCTTATGAGCTGAAACACCCAAGAAAGTAGAGAATCTCCTGTCTCCAAAACTTTGGAAACTCAAGTCATATCTGAGAGATATTTTCTTCCTTCATAAAGAAATCTATCTTTTCATTATGAAAAACAATCAGAAATTACTTTCCACAATGCCTGCCTTAGCCCTGAGGCTCAACCAACCCCTACTGCCAAATCACAACATTTAAAGGGCCATTGAAGTCCTACTACATGCCATATACTGTGGAAAGGTTTTCTCATTTAAACTTTGGTGCAGCTCTTTGATGAAGGTATCAGATATCATGGGTCTTATTTCACAGATGACCACGATGACTGATCCTGTCACTGCTACAGATAAGTGGCAGGATGGGAATGAGGTTCCATCCCTCCCCCTCCCTAGAAGACACAGAGGAGCCTCCTTTTTAGAAGATGGGCTTTCAGCGCTGGAGAAATGGTTGGATCTCGCTCCCCTGGTATTGTGGCCCCAATGATACTCATTCAGCAACCCTTCTGGGTGATGAAAATGACAGAGATGAAATCCTACCCTTTGTGCCAGGAAACTTGGGTATTGGGTTACATCAGTTGACTTATCCATGAAGAGGTGAGCAAGTCTCAGTCAGAAGGTCAAGTGTTGCCCTTGGGATAGGTGATCCAGAGGGAAGGAAAGTGATATGTATAGAGCTACTTTAAGAAATTGTACTTTATATTTGGTCTCTTTTAATCCTAACAACTATTCAAGTTACCCATGATTAGGACCATTATTTATTTTATGGTACTACTATTAGGAGGGTTTAAGTAAATCAGGAAGACACTTTTGTTGTCTCCTGATCAGCAGCTAATTCTGGAATTACTCTAAAGTTTCCCCCATTTTGTATTAATGTATCCTGTGGTCTGAATATTATTATATCTTTCTGGAGCTTGACAGTACATGCTCCCTGTAAGTTTTTCAATATCATCTTTAAACCATGACCTGTATAATTTTTAAGTTATAATATTATTGAAATTTAAAAACATATTCTAAATGGAAAAAAAAACACTAAGAATTTTGTGGTGACCAGATAGAAAATATTTTAAAACTTCACCTCAGATATTGGGTTATTATGCATGGTTTGTGAAGCATGCTTGCTAACAACAGAGATTGGCAAATAATTTCAACAAATAATTCATATAAAATATATAGGAACAATCAACATGTTAAAATATGCTAAAATAACAACTGATAAGATGTAAAAACGAATCCTGAGAATTAATATTAAATGGAAAATATAAGATGCAAAAGAGGTTAAGTGTGATTTCTCTTTTGAAAGTGTCATTGTGTTTGTGCAAATGTCTATGTTCTTGTACCCCTCACCTACAGGGCCACATCTGGAGAGGAAGTACCATTCTATGACAATAGACCCCTGTGGGTGAGGGGTAGGAATCAGGCTAGTGAGATTTGCAGGAAAATTTCAGTTTATGAACATGTTTTTGTATATTTTTTGAAATTTTGTATTCAGGAAAAAATACTTAAAAATTAAAAACAAGTTGGGAAGATGGCAGCAGAGTAGCAGGACCTTAGGCTTTCTTTGTCCCATGATTACAACTAGGTAACTATCAAATCATCCTAAGTACCCCAGAAATCAACCTGAAGACTGGCAGAACAAACTCCACAATTTTAGGCAGAGAAGAAGCCACATCAAAGAAGGTGGAAAGTGCAGAGATGCAATTTGAGAGAGAAACAGATCATGGCTGCAACAGTGGGGAGGGAGCCAGAGTCCTGGAGAAAGGTGAGAGACAGATTAGAACACAGGGGAGCCCACACAAGGAAGACAAATCCCCATAACAATTGGCGTGGAAAGTGAGAGAGATTGAATTTCATGACTTCTTGCAACCAGTGGGGCTTAAAGCCTGGAGTTTTTAAGATCAACAGCCTTGGCTCAGAGAGAGCCCAGAGGGGATTGGGGCTGCTCTCAGAGAAAAGGCGGGGCAAACAGTTCACAGACATACAGCATGGAAACGGCATCTGAAGAACATCTGTGGCACACAGTGGGGGCGTTATTTGCTCATCTCTGAGCTTTCCCAGAGAGGCAGCATTCATGGAGAGACCCTTCAAGGAATAAAGGAAATGGCAGGTACCATTTCCTTCACCCACTCCTCAGCATAAGCATAGCGCCACCTGCAGGAACCAGTTGAGCCCTGATACTCTCTACATAACTTTCTTACACCAAGCACCCCCCCACCACCACACACACACACACACACACACACACACACACTCCAGTGAAACTGCTCAACCAGTCACACTGGCTTCAGTCCCAACATGGCAGGCCCCCTCCCCAACGCCAGATCAAATCCCTGCCAAAACCATGTCTCCCAACCTGGGAGTTTGCTGAGACTTTGTTCTGGCAGTGGTGGTAACAGGTCTCATTTCACAAGACTAGAACACACATAGTTAAACTTGCCACATTCAGGTCAGGGAACAAACCTGCACATAAGAAGCTAAGAGAACTGCAGATGACTGGCCTGATGGATGAAGCAGCCTTGGGATATGCATCACATGCATCACACATTGGAGACAATCCCTAAAACACTAAGTCCTGGGGAACAGGGGACACTACAATGCAGGGCACTATAGGACCTCTTCTTCATAAGACCATTACTCCCAAAAACGAGATGTAGCTGACTTTTGTAACATAAAGAAACAGGCACAGAGGACTTAGAGAAAATGAAACACAGAAGAATTTATCCCAAGTGAAAGAAGAAGACAAGGCCACAACCATAGGTCTAAGTGAAACAGATATTAGTGACATGCCTGGTACATAATTTAAAGCAATGATCAAAAGGATACTCACTGGACGTGAGAAAAAAAAGTGTGTAAGACATCAGTGAGACCCTTAACACAGAATTAAGGAATAACATAGCAGAGACAAAGTGTTCAATAAATGAAATGAGAAACAAAATTGATAGAATGAACAACAGGTTGGAAGAAGCAGAGAAAAGAATGGAAATACAGTAATGGAAAGTAATCTTAAACTGAAAAAAAGATAAAAGAATTATGCAAAGTGCAAACAGACTTAGGGAACTCAGTGACTCTATCAAATATAATAACATTCATATTATTGGGATCCCAGAAGAAGAAGAGAGAAAAGGGGGTAGAAAATTTGTTAGAATAAATAATAGCTGAAAATTTCCCTAATTTGGAGAAGGAAACAAATATCCAGATTTAGGAGGCAGAGAACCCCCAACAAAATCAAGAAAAACAAATCCACACTAAGACATATTGTGATTAAAATGGCAAAATGTAGTTATTAACAAAAATTTTAAAAGCAAGACAAAAAATGACAGTTACATGAGGGGAAATCCCATAAATCTAACAGGGGATTTTTCAGCATAAACTTACAGACCATAACATTTTATGAAAATCCATATGTCAACAAATTGGACAACCTAGAAGAAATGGATAAATTCCTAGAAACATATAAATTACCTAAATTGAAGCAGGAATAAATGTAAAATTTGAATATAATAATTACCTGCAAGGATATTGAATCAGTAATAATAATAATTTAAAAAGCCTCCCAATGAACAAAAAAGTCCAGGACCAGTTTCACAGGAAAATTCTACCAAGCATTTAAAAAAGATTTAATACCTATTCTTCTCAAACTATTCCAAAAAAAATTGAATAGAAAGGAAAACTTCCAAATTCATTCTATGAGACCAGCATTACCCTGATATCAAAACCAGATAAAGCAAGAAAAAAGAGAACAATAGGCCAATATCTTTAATGAACATAGATGCAAAAAATTCTGACCAAAATACTAGCAAACTGAAACCAATGATACATTTTTTAAAAAATCATTCACCACAATCAAGTGGGTTTCATTCCCGATATGCAAGGGAGATTCAATATTCACAAATCAATCAGTGTGATACATCACATCAATAAAAGAAAGAATAAAAACCATATGATTCTTTAAATAAACTACAGGATACACTCATGATAAAACCCCTCAACAAAGTAAGTTCAGAGGGAACATACCTCAACATAATAAAGTCCATATATGAAAAACCCATAACAAGCATCATTCTCAATGGGGAAAAACAGAGCATTTCTCCTAAGGTCAGGAACAAGATAAGGATGTCCATTTTCACCACTTTTATTCAACATAGAACTGGAAGTCCTAGCCACATAAATCAGACAAGAAAAATGAATAAAAGGTATAAAAATGTGTGATGAAGAAGTAAAACTTACTATTTGCAGATGACATGATACTATATATAGAAAACTCTAAAGAAACCATCAAAAACTACTAGAACTGACAAATGATTTCAAAAAGGTGTCAGGATACAAAATCAGTGTGCAGAAATCTGTTGCATTTTTGTACACTAATAATGAAGCAGCAGAAACAGAAATTAAGAAACCAATACCATTTACCATTGCACCAAAAATAATAAGATACCTGAAAATAAACCTAAACAAAGAGGTGAAAGTCCTGTAGTCTGAAACTATAAAACTGATGAAAGAAATTGAAGATGGCACAAATGGGAAAGATATTCCATGTTCATGGATTCTAAGAACAAATGTTGTTAAGATGTTCATATTACCCAATGCAATCTACAGATTTAATGCAATCCCTATCAAAATACCAATAGCATTTTTCACAAAACTTGAACAAACAATCCTAAAATTTGTGTGGAACCACAAAAGATCCCAAATTACCAAAGCAATTTTGAAAAATAAAAGCAAAGTTTGAGGTATTATAATTCCATATTTCAACTTATATTACAAAGTTGTAGTAATCAAAGCAGTATGGTACTGGCACAAAATAGACACATAAATCAATGGAAAGGAATAGAAAATCCAGAAATAACCCCCCAATTATGTGGTCAATTAATTTTCAACAAAGCGGGAAAGAACGTGCAATGGGAAAAAGAATGTCTCTTCAACAAATGGTGTGGGGAAAACTGGACAGCAACTTGTGAAAGAATGAAACTGGACCTCTTTGTTTCACTACACACAACAATAAATTCAAAAAGAATTAAAGACCTAAATGTGAGACCTGAAAGCATAAGAATCCTAGAAGAGAGTGCAGGCCATAATTTCTCCAACATTGGCCATAACAACATTTTTTCTTGATATGTTTCCTGTGGAAAAGGAAATAAAAGCAAAAATAAACTATTGGGACTACATCAAAATAAAAGGCTTCTACACAGTGAAGGAAACAATCAACAAAACTAAAAGTCAACCTACTGAATGGGAGAAGATATATACAAGTATCTTGTCTGATAAAGTGTTGGTATCCAAAATATGTAAAGAAGTTGTAGAACTCAACACCCAAAACCCAAATAATCTAATTAAAATGGACAGAAGACATCAACAAACATGAAGACATACAGATGGGTACCAGACATATGAAAATATGCTCAACGTCACTTATTATCAGGAAAATGCAAATCAAAACTACAATGAGATGTCACCTCACACCTTTCAGAATGGCTAAAATTAAAAACACACACACACACACACACACACACAAGAAACAAGTGTTGGCGAGAATGTGGAGAAAAGGGAATCTTCTTGCATATTTTGTGAATACAAACTGGTGCAGACACTGTGGCAAACAGTATTGAATTTCCCTAAAAAGTTAAAAATGGAACTACCCTACAATCCAGCAATTGCACTACTGGGTATTTATTTACCCCTCAAAATACAAAAACACTAATTCACAAGGATGCATGCACCCCTTAGCTTTATTTGCAATAGCTAAGCTATAGAATCAGCCTGAGTGTCTGTTAATAGATGAATGGATAAAGAAGTGGTATATATATATATCATATATATATATATATATATATGATATATATTAAGAAGAATATATATATATATTCCATTAAATGTATATAATATGCTTCATTATATTCCATTACATACATAATATATACATTATATTATATATATTATATATTATATATAATATATTATATATATTATATATTTATATATGTAATGGAATATAAATAACATATAATGGATATCATATGTCCATTATATATATATAACCACATATAATATATATAATACATATATATATAGGAATATTACTCAATATTATTCAGCCATAAAAAAGGATTAAATCTTGCCATTTGCAATGACATGAATGGAGCTAAAGAGTATAATGCTAAGATAAGTCACACATAAAAACACAAATACCATATGATTTCACTAATATGTGGCACTTAAAAGACAAAGAAAATGAACAAAGAAAAAAAAGGAGAGAGACAGAGAGTCAAACAAAGAAACAGACTCCAAACTATAGAGAACAAAGTGATGGTTACGTGAGGGGAGAGGGCTGGGCAGATGGGTGAAAGGTGATGGGGATTAAAGAGTTTACTTGTGATGAGCACTGGGTCATGTATGGAACTGTTAAATCACCATGTTGTATGCCTGAAATTAGTATAACACTTTATGTTAATTATACTGGAGTTTAAAGTTAAAAAAATTCAAAACAAAATACATTGAACAGGTCTATAAATAGTAATGTGCACAAATATTCATTACTTGGAAAAAATTACCTGTATCAGTTTCCCTGGGAAATGAAGTACATAAAAATTTGATTTGACAGTGGATCTCTGCCTGTGGTCTTGTATTCCTAAGACTCTTCTACCTTTATCACCCACATACACACTCACAGATACAGCTCTTCTTTAGTTCAGTTTAGATATCCCAGAAAATGATGGACATAGAGGAACTGATGCCAGCTGTGGGTTAAAAAATTCCATAAATCTCTGAGTGGTGCCATGGAGCCAAGTTCCAAACCTCCAACTGTCTTGTCTCTTCCCCTTTCTGAGCCCCCAGGTCTGAGACATTCAGGGCTGACATACTGAATCTGGCTACCTGGTGGCATCCATCTCCATTTTTCTTTTTAGGAAAAAGGAGTAAGTTTGGCAAAGAATAACAAATGTCTAAGAATGTTTTTTTTTTTTTTTATATGATACAAGCTCTGTTTGGAAAACTCTTTATGTATTTAAAAGCAGTTGCATTTGCTGTTGCCCCAGATCTTCACCTTGTTCATTGATTTATCTCTTCATCAGTGTAGGTTGACATGATTGTGGAGGTTCCCTCTTAGTGGACAGGGCATTTACTCTCCATTACCCCACCCCTCTTCTGGTTGTCCAGTCCTTCTCCCACCTTCTGTCTGTCATCCCCTGTCTATGACACAGATCACAGCTGCCCAGAACCTGTTCTGATGCCACAGCTTCTATGTCACCTGTCTGCCCCGTGATGCTTCCTGGTGGCCAGTCTTTGCTGACTGTCAAGGCACGCTACCTCCACCTGATGTTTCATCCGATTTAAACACTTGCCTATATGTTTTTCCGGTTTTCTTGTAGACTTATGAGGGTTTTTTTTTTAAACATAATTAGACTCATTCTGTACATAGGTTCGTTAGTTGAAATTTCAGAAAGGGTATTGTGTTTTTCTGTTTTTTGAATATTTTTGTTGTAGAGAAATTTGAATGTAGTGGTATGTTGGGGGCACCTCGTGACAGAAGCCTGAACTGCGGTTTGGACATCAGGGAGCAAGAAGGTGTGAGGGAGGGACTGTGGCCCAAAACCTCCAGACAAGAGTTTGATGGAAGTCTAGGTGGAAAAGCAGCATATCCAAGATACAGGGGTACTGAAGACCTATTTCTATGCTGAAGGGAGAACTGTATGTGAGAAGAATAAAAAGATTATTTTCATTTTTTCTTTTGAGAAGTCTAGATAAATAGCTAGAGACCTGTATAAGCAAAAATGGATCCATTCCACTTATGATCTTTGTAACCCACCTTTGCTCTTATTATGGCCATCTTTCCATGTAAATACATTTCTAAGATGACATTTTAAATTACTTCAGAACAAAATTTTATTTTATTATTATTACTTTTCCCATCTTCTGGGTATTTGATCTTATGGAAGTCACAAAATTTAGTTGACCAGTATCCTACTGATAAAATTTTTGTTTTTATCTTTACCATTTTTTCTATTATAAACAATACTATACTTAAAAACTTTGCTCATATATGTGCAAATATCTTTGTAAGCATCTCTTTATTAAGTTCCTGAAAATATTTTTTCCGAACTATGAAATCTAGAAAATTGTGAATTAACACAATATATTCAGAATACTATTAATAATGTATATTGCTAGCAATATAGTATGAAAGTTTCCATTTCCCCACACTTGGAAATAATGTGAATCAGCGCTAATCCAATAAGCAACGATTCATCTCTCATCATTGTTTACATTATAATTATTTTTTTAATATATGACTACAGTTCTAGCCTATGAATGTGACATAACCAATTGTCACAAGGCATGTTTTTTGAATTCAGAGTGTTTCTTATATTCACTGTTATCTACAATGTGTGGATGGCATTTTTTTTTCAGTGTTTATACACTGCTAAAGGGCACAGTTCACGGCATATTCATATGGATAGTTACACTGGAGAGCTGAATGTGTGCTCTTTGAGCCCAGCAGAGTGTCATGGGAGAATTCTAGTACTGTAATAACAGAACTTGGTTGCTGTATGAGTGACGGTGTGTGTGTGTGTGTGTGTGTACGCACACATGCATGTGTGCTGAAAACAACATTTCTATTTTTTAAATTTTTAATGTTATATTTATTCGAGAGAGAGAGAGAGACAGAGACAGAGCATGAGCGGGGGCAGGGCAGAGAGAGAGGGAGACAGAATCCGAAGCAGGCTCCAGGCTCTGAGCTGTCCTCATAGAGCCCAATATGGGTCTTGAACCCATGAACTGTGAGATCATGACCTGAGCTGAAGTCAGACACTCAACTGACTGAGCCACTCAGGCGCCCCTGAAAATTACATTTCTTTCTGCCTCCTTCTGCCCCTTCATGGTGTTGCTTCACATTTGGTCTTCCTTCCCAAATCCAGGCCCAGAGTAAAAAGAAGAAGTTATCAGGAGGGCAATCCATATAATCAATACTTTACTGCCATCTTTAACTATGTCCTGAAGATAAACTTCTAACAGGGAAATTGTTGGTGTAAAGGTTGTGCACCTATGTAGCCCTTTAAAAAGTCCTGCCATACTGACACACAGAAAGATAGTTCTAGTTTGTCTCCCTCAAAGTAGAGTCATGTGAGAAAGGCCGCAGAGCAGTGAAGAAAGCAGTAATGCTAAAGTCGTGTCACACGGGACAGGCTCTGAACTGTCATGGACCTACTCTTAAGCCACTATCATGGTCAGAAGGTGTGGAAGTAGTAAATCACACCTTGCACACAAGAGCAACCTGAGGTGGCATGTGTGTGTGGGGAAGGTCATTGCTTGAAGAAACACGACGTAAAATCAGCAGGTCTGAGATACAGTGGCAGTTTTATTAGATTCATTTTTATATAAAACCCAAGCATGAAGAACTTTTTTATTAAAAGGCTGGTGCCCACTGTGGTACAACAGGAGACCAGGCCAACATCATGTTGTAAACAACTTTACTGAGATATAATTTAGACAATAGAGGTCATACATTTTAAGGGTACAATTTAATGATTTTAGTAAACGTATGGAGTTATGCACTCATCAGCATAAGTGAGCATCTGTTTCTAAGGATTTGTCTATTTTTGATGGAGTTATGCACTCATCAGCATAAGTGAGCGTCTGTTTCTATGGATTTGTCTATTTTTGATATTTTATATTAATGGAATTACAAAAAAATGTGGTCTTTTGCATATTTGGCTACTTCACATGTTTTTATGGTTCATGCATATTGTATCATGTGCCAGTAGTTCATTACTTTTTATGAATGAATAATCTACTGTGGATATACTGCATTTTGTTTTATCTATTCATCTACTGATAGTCATTTAGGTTACTTTTACTTTTTGGCTATTATGAATAATGATGATATGTGCATTTGTTTACAAGTTTTTATGTTGACATGTGTTTTCACTTCTCTTGGGTATATACTTTGGATTGGAATTTATTGGTCACATGGTAATTATGTTAAACTCTGAGGGACTGCCATACTAATTTCATGACCCTGACAGTCTTGGGGGGGGGGTCCAGGCTTGGTTTGTTGCTTTTCTCATGATTAGACTAGGATTAAGGGTTTTCTGAAACAATACCACAGAGTTGCAGGGCCTTTCTTGTCACAACCTACCTGGGAGGACATAATACCCACATGATGTCTCTGGAGATGTTCACATTCATTGCTAGTTTAAGGCGATGTTTGCTGAATTTCTCTATTGTACAGTAACTATTTTCCATTAGGGAAATTATTTCCATTTCCCTACTCTATTCTTTAGAAGTGAGGTATTAAGTTTGCCCTGCCCTATATATATGCATAAGGAATTAAAGAGGAAGGTGAGGAGGGAAGGAGAGAAGGGTGGAGAGAAAGAGAGAGAAAGAGAAAGATTGAGATTGGTTGATTATGAGGAATTAGCTCATGCCATAATGGACAATAAGAAGTCCCATGATCTGGTGACTCTTTGCTTGAGACCCAGCAAAGCTGATTACGTAGTTACAGTCCGAGTCCAAAGGCCTGAGAATCCAAGCACAGATGGTGTAAATCCAAGTCTGAGGCCAAGAGAAAACCAATGTCCAGTTCAGTGATTAAGGCAGAGAGAAGAAATCCTCCCTTCCTCCACGTTTTTGTTCCATTTAAGCCCTCAATGGATTGGATCATGCCCACCCACATTGGGAAAGGTGATCTGGTTTAATTAATTTACCAATTTTAATGCTAATTGCATCCAGAAACACCCTCACAGAATACCCAGAAATAATGTTTAACCAGATATCTGAGCATCCCAGGACCCAGTAAAGTTGGCACATAAAATAAAACATACACCTCATGGAGGGAGCATATCCACATATACTATTTGAAATTGTTAAATGAAGATAACTTGACACCTTTCAACCATCTTTTTATTAATTCAAGCATTTACTTAATTAGCATGGATATGTGTATATTTATTATATAGGCTGGGTTACTGAATGGACACATCCCCCGAAACGTCCAGCACTATGATTTATGTTGTGCAGTGTAAGTATTTTGGCTTAAGATCCCAGAACATGCAAAAGAGTTCCCTATCACCACCATTATTTTTCAGCACTGTCTTAGTCCATTCAGGCTGCTAGAACAAAAATAGCAGCCTGGGTGGCTTATAATGATAGGAATTTATTCTCATAGTTCTGGAGGCTAGAAGTTCAAGTCCATGATGACATCATGATTGGGTTATAGTGAAGACCCTCTTCTGGGTTGCAGACTGCCAACTTATGCTGTATCCTCACATGATAGAAGGGACAAGCAAGCTTTCTGGAGCCTTTTTAATAAGGGAAGTAATCCCATTCATGAAGGCTCTGCCCTTGTGACCTGATCACCTTGTAAAGATTCCACTTCCTAATACCATCAGCTGGGGGTTATGGTATATGTATTTTGGGGGGACACAATCGTTCAGATCATACTAAGCACTATTACATTGTCTAATTATGGTATATTAAAGAATGTTTTTAGATGGTGCATTTAGCCATGATATAATATAAAAACAACATTATAAATTCACTTCATTTCATTGCATACTTGGAAATCCCTTGAAAAAAGGGAAAAAAAGACAAAGTTTATTGAAAGGATCATGAAAATTTATTGCTACCATTCAGTAAACCTATTAGCAAAATTCCTTATGATGGAGCCAAAGTATGTGAGGTAGAGAAAAATATTTCCTTTATTTGAAAGCCCATTGTCTTGGGCACAACCTTCCCCATTCTCTGACTCTGACTCTATGGAAAGTATTTTAAACTCTAGATATTAGGTAACTGATAGCATTGTAATATAATATTTGTTTATACACAAGCAAATGAATTCTGTCTTAGAAAGGAAATCTTTGTCTTCATTTGAGTCTTCATTTCAACACTCATGATGTACAAATGTGACAAAGGTGGTTGCTGACCTTGTTAAGATTAATTTCAGTGGAAACATGGAGGGACACAGCCCTATTGGTTGAAGGATAAAAGGTGAGGCAAAGTTTTGAGATGGTATGTATTGTCAATGGGACAGACACAGTGCTGTACTAGACAAAGCCAGGTAGAGATGGATCCAATGAGGACAACCAGTCCAGTTACAAAGGCCCTCCATAGTTTTGTTCATCTGAGCTGAGTGCATGGTGAGCAAACTTGGGCACTACTGTGCTAGTAAGTAATGGGACCAGAGCTCAAACCCAGATCTCCTTTACTCCAATGCATTTACCCCTAGCCACTGCGATTTGGTGCTTTCCTTTGTAAGTGAGGTCAGCATAAGGGAAGGGACTTTACACATCCAGAGGAAGGGGCTTCTTGTGTGTGTGTAAGGAAGTGGGAAGAGAGGCAGATTCTAGATTACCATAGCAAGTTAAGGCTGAGGCTCTGGTTGGGTTAAGTGAAGTGTGGTTGTCTGTGCTCATACAGGGCACTATCTCACACACTTGGAATTTGTACAGGGAAACATTTGTCATAAATCAAGTTTTCAACCCTTTTCTACTCAAGCTTAGTTTAGTGCTCAGTCCATTACAGAATGAGTGCATCGTAGTTTTGTCGGTAGAAAGTTAATTTCCTTTCCACTGTGGATATTCACCTCTGCACTATCCCTAGCTCCTGAAAATGGAGTGGCCCACTGATAGGACAAGAACTGCTTTGTATCCAGCCACATTTGCTTTGAGAAAGTAATAGGTGGTACTTAAACTGGGTCTTGGTAGATCAATAATTTAGGCACGTTAAAGTTTTCTTTCAAGATTCCTTATGAATATGTCTGAAAGTCACTTAAGTTTTGGTTTAAATTTATATAGTCTGGCTTAAATTTAAATTTAAATTTTGGCATATATATATATATATATATATATATATATAGCATTGCCTATAAGCAAACATGTCATTATATAGACTTCAATTGTAATTTGCTTTAAGAGGAAGCTCTTTAACTTGAGAAACAAGGAATTATGTTCTTTGAATGTTTCTGTTCAGGTTTTGCCTATCACACTCTTGCAATAGTTAATTCATTTTCCAAGATGAATTCAAAGATAGCTTGCTTTCTTTGTTAGAAACATCTGTGTGATACGCTTTAAAAGAGGAGAAATGAAGACAAAAGAGTTGGTCCAAATAGTCACAGTAAATTGAAATTCGATTCTAAACCGTGTTCAAGTGTCAGGAAGGGAACGCCAGAAGTTAACTGTTCGTCAGTGGGCTGTGGAATTGCTGGTTATTTATGTTTTTCCCTCCATACTTGAATGTATTTTCCACACTGTCTAAACTGAGTGGGAATAGCTACGACAGTCAGAAACAAAGCCCATAATGGTATACTCAATGGGAAGAGTAAGAGAAAGACATGGGTTCCAGTCTGGGCTCTGACAATGGCAAATGGCAGGATGGGGCACTAAGCTCCCCAAGCCTCAGGCCCCCCATCCAGGGGCTGAGCAGAGGACCCTCCCTCACAGGGTCCTTGTGGGCAATTGATGAAATCACAAAAGCAGCATAGGTCACAGAGGTGTTTTGGTCTCAGCCACGCCTGGGAGGTGAGGCTCAGCTTCTGCATCTGTAAAGAGGGGGAAACACCATGTGGACCCCTGCAGTTATGTCAAGAGATTCAACGTTATTATGTAGATTAAAAGATAAGTCAGTGTCGTATTATGCACTGTTAATAAGAATGTAGAGAATGATTATATGTAATGAGAATGTAATAGAGAATTTTGTTGTTCTTTTTTTGTTCTTTAATTTTTTAAATTTTGTTTTGTTTTGTTCTTTAATTTTTCCTCTTTTCCAAATTCATTTATACATTTTGGAAATATATTTTCAACAGTATTCCACAAAGTAAATCGATTAAAACCTTTTAACTTGCAACTCTACCTCTAGAATATTCACGTGTTCTTTTCCATGGAAAACCGTGTGTGGTAAAAAGAAGAGTCACATCAGAGCTCTCATTGGATCTTTTAGAGGAGGAAGCATCAATCCGCAGCCTCCACAGGTTCTCTACAGTACGTGCCCCAGTTGTTCTCTATGGAACAGCTCTGCAGTTCCATTACTCAAATGGCCCGTGTCCTGGGCATCCTTCTCAAAAGTGGAAGAGGTGAATCCTGGGGCAAAGCTCCAAATAAGCCATTTGAAAGCTCTAGGGTTCTCAGCGCATTGTGTGAAGCCACAGCCCATGAGAAATTTTGAACTCACTCCCATTGGATCCCTTGCAAATGAAAAAGTGTATCTGGCAATGGTGAGCTAGTGGAGTTACCAGATGACTAAGGATAATCAAACCACTAGGCTGAGGACACTTCCCACAGGAAGCAAGGTTTAAACAGACCTGAGGGGTAAGGGGGCACTAACCAGGGAAAGAGGGGAGCATGGAGCTAATCTGAGGCCCTAACTGGGTATCACAGTCAGGAAATACTCTATGACTTGGTTTGTCCCTGAGGAAATCCCGTGTGGAGATCCACTACCCGGCTGCTGGGCATCTCTGGAAAACTGTGTGTATCACAGCGCAATGGTAGAGGTACCTGAACCCCTTCTCCCTTTGCCCTGACCCCAGGCCTGCGGTATCCACCAGTGTTCTCAGCAAGTGTGATACTAGTCCTGTGTTTTACACCTGTGGAACCATAGAGAAGAAAACTACTGACAAAAGGGATTTGATTATGATTTTCGTTTTACATACACTTTGACCACTCGCAATGCATTATTCCTCGCAATAACGTTTGATAGATATTTGTTTCATTTTCTCTAACAATTGTTTTGTTTGGAGGAAATTCAGAAATTGGTGGTCACTGCCATCTAGTGACCGGGTCGAGAATAGCGTCTTGGACATCATGTAGCAGGAGGCCTTGGAAGGAGGGAGAGGAGAGCCCCATCACGGAATTTTCTGGACGTTTATATGACAAACTCAGCATTAAAGGGTGACTCAGACAGAGCCCAAGGACAATAAACCCCATGTCAGGAATTTTTCGTCAGTCCCTCTCACCAATGATTCCCAGAAATCTGCACCTATGTGTCTGTGAGAATGTGAACTATAAAAATATGTGTACATACATACATATAGACATATAGACATACACACACACACATACACATACATATGTAGTTGAGGTGCATTCAAACATTATTTTTGCAAAGAAATTCCCAACAAAGAATATACTACAATCTTCTGTAATTTTATCTGTTATTTTTCTGACTTCAAAATTAATATAAATGTCCTGAAAATAAATGCACTGCAGAATGTATATTTATTAGGGAATTTTTCTTGTATATTTGTCTATCCTTCATAATTAAGTTTGTATTTTCCAGCTATGATTTTCCGTGTAGAGTCACAGGAATGTATATATTTCTTCAAAATTTGGATTGCATACTGTACTTCAATATGCTTTATACATACATACACAGACATATATATATAATTTGTTTTATTTTTATTTTTATTTTTATTTGAGAGAGAGAGAGGGACAGCACATGAGCATACACTCACCCATGCGAGCAGGGGAGGAGCAGAGGGAGAGAGCGAGAGCGAGAGAGCGAGAGAGAGAGATTCTTAAGCAGGCTCAGCACAGAGCCTGATGCGGGGCTCCATCCCAAGTCCCTGGGATCATAACCTGAGCTGAAATCAAGAGTCGGAGGCTCTACCAACTGAGCCAGCCAGGCACCCCATGTTTTTATACTTTGATCTTTATATATGTGACTGTGATGGATAGTTTGAACTGCTTCACTATGGACTTTGAACAACACTTTCCTAGGTAATCAGATTTATTTACATATGATAACAATAAACATTTGTTTATAAAATATGTTTCAAATATTTTTCTAATAATTCACATTTCTTTATATGTAATGTTTTTGTTTGGGATAGACAAGGTGTTTTTTTTTTAACTCCCCTTTAACTTGTCTAATTAAATTTGTAACGTAAAGTGTTTCCAGGGTTGCACATTTAGTTTTAAATTACTCTGGTGTGTATATCATGCCCACGGGGTTTTCAAACAACCCACCCTCTTGGTGCTGAAGATGACTGTGGAGGTGCAATGCTGGCCCTTCAGCCTAGAGGCCTGGATATAGGGCCCCTTTGATTGGTCTGTCTGAAGCCAGGCGTGTGGCCTAGGCAGAAGCACAGGAAAAGCAAACTTCCACGGCAGGAATGAAATTATGATTGACAGAATTACTTTAATCCAGATGCACATTACATATCCGCCTTAAGCCACACAAGTGTTCAGATATCATCCCCATTTTCCAATATGAAGCTTTTTCCACTGTGCCCTGATGCCTTTATGGCTTTGAATGATTGAAACTCCAGGGGACTGGTATTTGATGAAACCCTGTGTATTATTCACTTTTGCTATATTATTTTTAAAACACAAAATCAACGAAACTGGAAAGCCAAGGTAGGCACTGTCAAAGTAAAAAAAAAAAAAATAAAGTGTGAAAAGCTGGAAATAAATATGTGCAAACATTACTACAGACCTTGTGCTAATACGCATTAACCTAAAGGACTATTGGTAACCAGTCAATAGAGAAAAAGAGCCAAAAGATAGGAATAAATAATTCACCTAAAAAGGAAAATGTTTCTGTAATAAATGTTGGACAGATGCCAAACCATATTAGCTGAAGAAGTGAAAATCTGGAGAAGTCAAAACAAGTGAAAAATGCAGTTTGCATAAAACTACGTATGTGATTGATAATTTAAAAATAATGTGTGTGCGTATAAAATACTTGTATTTTAAGGTGCATGATCACAGTACCTAAAGAGAATACATCTGGAAAATGAGCACCAATCTACTTATAGTGGGTATTTGTGGGTCACAGTGAAGGGATCATTTAGTTGGAGGGTGCAGAGTGATTTCATTGTCTAAATGTATATTTGTAGGGTTTAATATTTTGACATTAGGTAAGATTGTTTAAACTCTTAAAGTATACAATAAATAATAGAGGGAAAAGTTCACATATATTTTTACAGTTTATAAACATGTTCACTTGACACTGTTTTATAAAATTCAAAAAACTTCCACTCTTCACTTGAAAAGTTTATCTGTGTAGGTGTGTTCACACGCTATCGTGTGCAAATTTCTTTTTAGCTCACTCAGGCTGGACTTGCCCTCTCAGGGCATAGAGACTTGGGAAAGAATTGCTGAAAGAAGGTGGGAAATTCCAGGGAGTTCTGGCTGATGCCCCAGAGCCCAGGCCCTCTTCTCCTCCTTTCCCTTTATGGTGCCCCTGATCCAAGACTTTCAGAGCTACGATTCTAGAGCTGACCACCAGAGGGCATTTGTCTACACTGACTATATTTTTATTTATTTATTTATTTATTTGTTGTTGCTGTTGCTTCATTTTCTTAAAATTTATTTTTATTTTTTAATTTAAATTCAAGTTAGTTAACATACACTACAGTCTTGGCTTCAGGAGTAGAACTCAGTGATACATCCCTTACATATGACATCCAGTGCTCATCCCAAAAGGGCCCTCCTTAATGCCCATCACCCATATAACCCATCACCCACACCCGCCCCCCTCCAGCAACCCTTAGTTTGTTCCTATGTATATAAGAGTCACTTATGGTTTGCTTCCTTCTCTGTTTTTATCTTCTTTTTCTTTCCTTCCCCATATTCATCTATTGAGTTTCTCAGATTCCCATTATGAATGAAATCATATGATATCTGTCTTTCTCTGACTGACTTATTTTGCTTCACATAATATCCTCTAGTTCCATCCACGTTGTTGCAACTGGCAAGATTTCAATCTTTTTCATAGCCGAGTAGTATTCCATTGAATATACATACCACATCTTCTCTATCCATTCATCAGACGATGGACATTTGGGCTCTTTTCATAATTTGGTTATTGTTGATAGCGCTGCTATAAACATTGGGGTGCATGTGCTCCTTCGAATCAACATTTTTGTATCCTGTGAATAAATTCCTAGTAGTGCAATTGGTTGGTCATAGGGTAGTTCCATTTTTAATTTTTTGAGGCATCTCCACACTGTTTTCCAGAGTGGCTGCACCAGTTTGCAGTCCCACCAACACTGCAAAAGAGTTCCCCTTTCTCCACATCCTCGCCAACATCTGTTGTTTCCTGAGTTGTTAATTTTAACCATTCTGACAAGTGTGAGGTGGTGTCTTATTGTGTTTTGATTTGTACTTCCCTGATGATGAGTCATGTTCAGCATCTTTTCATGTGTCTGTTCGCCATCTGGATGTCTTCTGTGGAAAAGTTTCTATTCATGTCTTCTTCTCATTTCTTCACTGGATTATTTGTTTTTTGGGTGTTGACTTCAGTAAGTTCTTTATAGATTTTGGATACTAACTCTTTATCTGATATGTCATTTTCAAATATCTTCTCCCATTCCGTTGGTTGCCTTTTAGTTTTGTTGACTGTTTCCTTTGCTGCACAGAAGCTTTTTATCTTGATGAGGTGCCAATAGTACATCTTTGCTTTTATTTCCCTTGCCTCCGGGGAGACATGTCAAGTAAGAAGTTGCTGCGGCTGAGGTGAAAGAGGTTGCTGCCTGCTTTCTCCTGTAGGATTTTGATGGTTCCAATCTCACATGTAGGTCTTTCATCCATTTTGAATTTACTTTTCTGGATGGTGTAGGAAAGTGGTCCAGTTTCATTCTTCTGTATATCACCATCCAGTTCTCACAGTACCATCTGCTAAAGAGACTGTCTTTTTTCCATTGGATACTTTTTGCTGCTCTGTCAAAGATTAGTTGGCCATATATTTGTGTGTTCATTTCTGGGTTCTCTATAATATTCCATTGATCTATGTGTCTGTTTTTGTGCCAATACCATACTGTCTTCATGATTACAGCTTTGTAATACAGATTAAAGCCTGGAATTGTGATTCCTCCATCTTTGGTTTTCTTTTTCAACATTACTTTAGCTATTCAGAGTCTCTTCTGGATCCAGGCAAATTTTAGGATGGTTTGTTCTAGCTCTGTGAAGAATACTGGTGCTATGTTGATAAGGATTGCATTGAATGTGTGGACCGCTTTGGGTAATATTGACATTTTAACAATGTTTGTTCTTCCAATTCATGAGCATAGAATGTTTTTCCTTTTCTTTGTGTCTTTTTCAATTTCTTTCATAAGCCTTCTATAGTTTTCAATGTACACATCCTTTACGTCTTTGGTTGGGTTTCTTCCTAGGTATTTGATGGGTTTTGGTGCAATTGTAAATGGGTTTGATTCCTTGATATCTCTTTCTGCTGCTTCTTTATTGGTGTATACAAATACGACTGACTTCTGTACTTGATTTTATGTCTGCCGACTTTACTGAATTCATGTATCAGCTCTAGCAGTTTTTTGGTGGAGTTTTTAGGGTTTTCCACGTAGACTATCATGTCATCTGTGAAGAGTAAAAGCTTGACTTCTTCCTTGGCAATTTGGATGCCTTTTATTCCTTTTTGTTGTCTGATTGCTGAGGCTAGGATGTCAAGTACTATGTGAAACAGCAGTGGTGCGAATGGATATCCTTGTCGTGTTCCTGATCTTAGGGGGAAAGCTCTCAGTTTTCCCCATTGAGGATGATATTAGCTGTGGACCTTTAATAAATGGCTTTTATGATGTTAAGGTATGTTCCTTCTATCCCTAATTTCTTGAGGGTTTTTATTAAGAAACGATGCTGTATTTTGTCAAATGCTTATTCTGCGTCTATTGAAGGGATCATATGGTTCTTATCCTTTCTTTTATTAACATGGTGTAGCACGTTGGTTGATTTGTGAATATTGAACCAGCCCTTGTAGCCCAGGAATGATTCTAACTTGATCATGCTGAATAATTAATGTACGGTTGAATTCAATTTCCTAGTATCTTGTTGAGAATTTTTGCATCCAGGTTCATCTCAGATATTGACCTGTATTCTCCTTTTTAGTGGGGTCTTTGTCTGGTGTTGGAATCATGGTAATGCTGGTTTCATAGAATTAGTTTGGAAGCTTGCTTTCTTTCTTTATTTCCTTCTTTCCTTCTTTCTTTCTTCTTTCTTTTCTTTTCTTTTCTTTTCTTTTCTTTTCTGTAACAGTTTGAGAAGAATAGGTATTAACTCTGCTTTAAATGTCTGGTAGAATTTCCCTGGGAAACCTTCTGGCCTAGGACTCTTATTTGTTGGGAGATTTTTGAGAACTGATTCAGTTTCTTTGCTGGTTTTGGGCCTGTTCAAATTTTCTATTTCTTCCCATTTGAGTTTTGGTAGTAGATGAGTTTCTAGGAATCTGTCCATTTCTTTAAGATTGTCCAGTTTGTTGGACAATACTTTTCATAGTATTCTCTTATGATCGATTGTATTTCTGTGGTGTTGGTTGTGATCTCTCCTTGTTCATTCGTGATTTTATCTATTTGGGTCCTCTTTTCTTTTTGAGAAGTCTGGCTAGATGTTTATCAATTTTGTTTATTCCTCCAAAAAAATCAGCTCTTAGTTTCATCGATCTGTTCTGTTGTTTTTGTTCTTATTTTTTATTCTGTCTTTATTTCTGCTCTAATCTTTATTATTACCCTTCTTATGCTGGCTTTGGGCTTTATTTCCTGCTACTTCCCTAGCTCCTTTAGGTGTAAGGTTAGGTTGTGTATTTGGGAACTTTCTTGCTTCCTGAGATAGGCCTGAATTGCAATGCAATTTCCTTTTAGAACTGTCTTCACTGCATCCTAAAGAGTTTGAACTGTTATGTTTTCATTTTCATTTGCTTCCATGTATTTTTTAATTTCTTCTTTAATTTCATGTTTAACCCATTAATTTTTTAGTAAGATGTTCTTTAACCTCCATGTATTTGGGGATTTTCCAAATTTTTTCTTGTGGTTGATTTCAAGTTTTATAGTGTTGTGATCTGAAAAAATGCATGCTGTGATCTCCTTCTTTTTGTACCTGTTGAGGGCTGTTCTGTGACCCAATATGTGATCTATTCTGGAGAATTTTCCATGTGCACTTGAGAAGAATGTTTATTCTGATGCTTTAGGATGAAAAGTTCTGAATATATCTGTTAAGTCCATCTGGTCCAATGTGTCTTTCAGAGCCATTCTTTCCTTGTTGATTTTCTGCTTAGATGATTTGCCCATTGCTGTAAGTGGAGTATTAAAGTCTGCTACAATTATGGTATTATTATCAATGAGTTTGTGATTATTATGTTTGTGATTAATTTGATTTATGTTTGTGTATTTCCAAACTGGAGGCATGAATGTTTCCAATTGTTAGATCTTCTTGACAGAGATACCCTTTAATTATGATTTAATGCTCTTCCTCATCTCTTGTTACATTATTTGTTTTATTTTATTTTCAAAAAAAAATAATGTTTATTTATTCTTGAGAAAGAGAGAGAGAGAGAGAGAGAGACAGAGAGAGAGAGAGAATGAGCAGGGGAGGGGCAGCGAGAGAGGGACACAGAATCCAAAGCAGGCTTTGGGGCTCGAACTCACAAGCTATGAGATCATGATCTCAGCTGAAGTCAGACGTTTAACCGACTGAGCCACCCAGGTGCCCCTCAGTCTTTGTTTTAAAATCTAGTTTGTCTGATATAAGTATGGATATTCCAGCTTTCTTTTGACATTCATTAGCATAATAGATAGCTCTCCATTCCTTCACTTTCAATCTGTAGGTGTCCTCAGGTCTAAAATGAGTCTCTTGTGGGCAGCATATAGATGGCTCTTGTTTTTTTTTTTTTTTTTTTTTTTTTTTTTTTTTTTTTGTTCGTTTTTTTCTTTTCTCCACTCTGATACCCTATTTCTTTTGATTGGAGCATTTAGTCCATTTACATTCAGAGTGATTATTGAAAGATAAGAATTTAGTGCCATTGTGTTATCTATAGATCTCATGCTTGTAATGATATTCTCTCCTCCTTTGTAGTCTTTGCAGCTTTCCACTCACAGAGCTCCCCGTAGGATGTCTTTCATGGGTGGTTTAGTGGTCACAAATTCCTTTAGGTTTTGTTCGTCTAGGAAAGTCTTTATCTTTCCTTCTATTCTAAATGACCGCCTAGCTGGGTAAAGGATTCTTGGCTGCATATTTGTCCTGTTCAGCACATGGAATATTTCCTGCCACTCCCTTCTGGACTGCAAGTTTCAGTGGAGAGGTCTGCTATTACCCTTATGTGTTCTACCCTTGTAGGTTAAGGCCTGTTGTCCCTAGCTGCTTTCAGAATTCTCTCTTTATCTTTGTATTTTGCCAGTTTTGTTATGATATGTTGTGGTGTTGAGCTATTTTTGTTGATTTTGAAGGGAGTTCTCTGTGCCTCTTTGACTTGGGTGCCTGTGTCCTTCCCCAGATTAAGGAAGTTCCCAGCTATAATTTGTTCAAATAAACCTTCTGTACCTCTTTCTTGCTCTTTTTCTTATGGGACTCCTGTGATATGAATATGGTTTTCTTTCCTGGAGTCTTAGTTCTCTAATTCTCCCCTTGTGATCTAGTAATTTCCTTTCCATCTTTTTTTTTAAACACTTCACTATTTATCATAATTTTATCTTCTATTTCACCTATTCTCTCCTCTGCTTCTTCAGTCCTCACTGTCACCATATGTAGTTTATTTTGCATTTCAATTATACTATTTTTTAATTCATACTGACTAGTTCTTAGGTCTTTTATCTCTGAAGCAAGGGTTTCTCTGGTGTCTTCTATACTTTTCTCAAGCCCATAAGATGTTAGTCTTATGACTGTTATTCTAAATTATATATATATATATATATATATATATATATATATATATATATATATTGTTTATATCTGTTTTGATCAATTCTCTGGCTGTGATTTTTTCTTGAACATTCTTTTTGGGAGAATCCCTCCATTTGTCATTTTGGCTAAGTTTCTGCCTTTTTCGGGCTTTAAAACTTGTTATGTGTCTTGCACCTGAGGATGCTACTATATTATAAAGGGGTCATATCCTGTCCAGGGCATGGCACTTCAGGAAGTGTTTTCGGTGTATGTTGTGTGCACTCTGTTGCATTTTGGCTGCTCTATTCCACTTGTCTGTCCTCTGCAGACCTCCTCTTTTCTTGTAGGGGTGAAGTGTTTGGACCTTTAACTAGGTGTGCTTTGTTTGTTGAAGTGATATTAAACAAACAAACAAAAAATTAAAAAAAATGGGGGAAGCCTGATCCCATAAAAAGAGAAAAAAAAAGAGGAAGAAAAAAACGCAGAGAATCAAAAACTTATAAAGCTAATTCCAGAGAAAGGGAAAGGAAAATAAAGAAGAAGAAAGAGAAAAGATGAAAAAAAAAACCAGAATAAAAATGCCTGATGAAATATGTACATATATATATTTGACCAAAAACAAATCAGAAACTATGAGCCTGGTTCCAAAAGAAAAAAAGAAGAGGGAGGAAAGAAAAACAAACAAAAAAGAGCTCTCTGTTGGTGCCTAGGGCTGTTGGCTGTGCTGGTCTGGGAGACAGCCTGGCTGTATTGGGTCAGTCTTGCTCTAGTAAATAAGCTGTTGTCAGGTATGGAGGGGAAGGGTTTGTTATCAGTGTCTCCCACCTCCACTGGACACAGCTGTGCTACTCTCTGAAGTCCAACTGTGTTGTTGTGGAGGAAAATGGTGACATCCCAATCTCCTCCCTTGACTGGGTGTCTCAAACCACGCAGCCTTTTCAGGCAGCCCTCACAGAATAAAGAGGGCACTCAGCTTGCCCTGCTCTATAGTTCTCCTGTGCCTTCTTGGCGCTTGGCTGGGATTCAAAACCCAGTGTCTTAAAGGACCCAGCTCAGTGTGGCTCCTCTCCCCTGCTATGGATTAGCGCCTCTCCATCCTGCTGATAAAAGGCCTTTGGCCCCTGTAAGGTCCTTTTGTCCTTGGAGAGGCAATAAACCCTCTTCCCAATGTACTCCAGTAAGGGGACTATTCTCTCCCAGTGTGTCCCTGAGATCGCTACACCACAATATGCACTCTGGGGCTGGCTCCCTCTACCCCAGGAGCATGGCTCCTGGCTCCGCCCATGAGAAAGTCACATACTTAGGAAACCTCTGAGGTTTGGCTCCAAAGGCTGTTTGTAAACCAAACCAAACCAAACAAAACAAAACCAAACCAAACAAAACCAACCAAACAAACAAACAAAAAACCCCAAAAAACTGGCACTCTCCGTATTTCCCATTCCCTAGTCCGTGGTCCAGAGAGGTTTTCCTCTTGTGCTAACTAGATGCTGCACTTTCACAACCCCTCTCTCTTTCCCCTTTGTCCCTCCACAGAAAGGGTTCCCTCCCTTCCATGGTTGTGCCATTTTGTCTCCCCCAATTCACATACATGCACCTTGATCCGGCCAAACAGTCTTCCTTGAACAGTGGAGATCCTTCTGCCACTCTGCAGATCAATTTTCTGGGTGTCCCAAGTGATCTGACCTCAATATGGCTGTGTTTGAGGGATGAGGAAAATCTCCGTCCCCCCACTTCTCTGCCATTTTTAAAGGGAAAAACTACATTTTTAAAAGGAAAAACCAATCTTTTTTTCCTGTTCTCATCATAGTGACCCACCAAATGTTTGCTGTTTCCTTTACACCCTCCAGCTGTTTTGTGTGTAACCTCTTTGGAATGTGCTGGAGTTATTTCCTGCCACGTGACTATTTCGAAATGTTCCTGTTACTTTACACTTATTTCAGAAAACCTCATATACAGTTGTCCCTTGAACAATGTGGAAGTTAGGGGCTCTGACCCCCTTCCCCCCTAGAGTTGAAAATCTATGTATAACTTTTACTTCCCCCAAAACTTAACTGCTAATAGCCTACTGCTGACTGGAAGCCTTACTGATAATATAACTAGTCGATCAACACGTATTTTGTATATGTATTATATACTTTATTTAAAAAAATATTTATGGGGCGCCTGGGTATCTCAGTCGGTTGAGCGTCTGGCTTCGGCTCAGGTCATGATCTCACAGTTCGTGAGTTCGAGCCTCGCATCGGGCTCTGTGCTGACAGCTCAGAGCCTGGAGCCTGCTTTGGATTCTGTGTGTCTCTCTCTCTGCCCCTTTCCCACTCATGCTCTGTCTCTGTCTCTCAAAAAATCAATAAGTGTTAAAAAATATTTAAAAAAATGTGTATTATTTTCAGAGAGAGAGAGAGAGACAGACAGAGCACTGGGGAGGGGAAGGAGAGAGAGAGGGAGAGAATCGCAAGTAGGCTCTGTGCTGTCAGCACAGAGCTCAACACAAGGCTTGATCCCATGAACTGTGAAATCATGACCTGAGCTAAAATCAACTGTCAGACACTTAATTGACTGAGCTACTCAGGTGCCCCTATAAACTGTATTCTTATAAGAAAGTAAGATGGAGAAAAGAAAATGTTATGAAGAAAATCGTAAAGAAGAGAAAATACATTTACAGGACTGAAGCGTAAAAAAGAAATATTCTTATAAATGGACCTGTGCAGTTGAACCCTGTGTTCAAGGGTCAACTGTATTGCAGAAAGAGTTAGTTGCAGCTATGCATGGCAGCGTCATCGTATCTCATGGAGCTCAGTTCCGGTCTCGATTTCTCTGTAGTATCTGAATGGCCCCAGAGAAACTCCTGTAGCTAAAACTCAGCAACCTCAGCAAAGGCAAGGAGCTGGTGACTATGTGGTCAGAATCCCCTTTTGAGGAAAAATGAAGGAACATCATGTTATACAGTAGGCCATAGAATCTCCTATATTTGCAAAGTACTTGGGTCTTAGGCTTCCTGGACTCTGGTTGGCCTCCTGTGTAAGAGTGGTGCAGTTGGAAATAGCTCCTGGGGCATTAGGCTGGTCACAAAACTCAGGAGGAAGTAAGAACTGGAAGGTGTGTGTGTGTGTGTGTGTGTGTGTGTGTGTGTGCGCATGTGTGTGTTTCTGGCTGCCAGCGATCTCTTCCTTATGCCCCTGGGGAAGGGTTTTCCTATCAGGACTCCATCTTGTTTGTGTGGCCCTGACAAAGTGGTTTGGGGTCTGCTCTTGCCTTCCTCAGCAGCCCTCCTGGATCTTCTCCAAACCTCCAGCCTCAGACCCTCATAAGTGCCCTGTGAATACATTGGTGATGGGTCACTGCCTGCAGGTCACTCCATGGGTGGGTTGGTCAGTGCTGGTCCTCAGTCTCAGGACCACACAGGCCAGGAGGGTTCTGGTCCCCCTCTCCAACTCCATCCAACAGGAACCCAGTAATCCCCCTTTAGATGGGAGGTGGCAAGTGCCCAGGCTGAGTGTTTTCCTTTCTTCTGAGGACATGACCCCAATGGGCCATGATACACCTATCCTAGTTCTACATGGAAAACCTCTCCTCGTATGGCTATGGTTATGACTGAGGTGAAATCTTACCCTCGGTGTATTCATCATGTTTTCTATTAACTATATTTTCTGATGGTTTGATACCACAAGAGCCTGTGGACCTGGTGAGGAACTGGGTCTCCTAGGGTGAGCTAATTCCTTGAGCTAGCAGTCAACTTGCCTATGAACATGATTTTGATATGTAAACCAGCAAATCCAGAGCCCACACCCCCAGCCACCTCCTTTATCAAACTCTCACACCCCAGTCCAATATTCTCCTTTCCCTAAATCACCCCAAGTCCAGACACTGGACAACTAGGGGCTACCCTTATCACTCAGAGCCCACCAAAATTATTCCAACTTTTCAATCCAAAGTTTTACTCAGCATACTGATCTTGCTTCTCCCGTTCGTTTCCATAAAACCAGAATAAAGACTCTGGTTCATGTTTTCCCCTCATTCTCTCTGCCACCTGACAGCTCCACCAGGAGTTTCCTCGTGTGACCCTGAGTGTTATTGTATGTCCCCTCCTCTTGGGACCTGTAGGTAATAAACTCTTCTTTCAAGGACATTGGCTCCATGTCTGCCGTCTCACTGTACCTGATTACAGCATATCTCAGGTATATTTTAAGACATCTAGTTGAGGGTAAAGGCCAGAGTCATGTGCTCCTCTTAGGTCCAGGGTTTGGTATGTGGAGAGGGTCTTTTGGAGCCAGGGGGTTGTTGGAGATTAATGTTCTTGCGATTGATGTAAAGGTAGGAGAGCGGCAGAGAACCCAACATTACCCTTGAATCTTCACACCAACCACTCAGGCTAGATTGCATTATGCTCTTGGAAGTTTCCCAAGGCTTCCTTTATGGCCCAGCATGTGACTTATTCTGCCATGTTTCATGTCAGTTAAGTAAATAAATTGGTTAATAACATTTAAAAAAAATATACAGAATGCTTCACAAATTTGAGTGTCATCCTTGTTCAGGGGCCATGCTAATCTTCTCTGTATCGTTTCAATTTTATTATATGTGCTGCTGAAGCAAGCACTTGTTACTAACATTGTTTAAATCTAATTCATCTAACTGAATTTTTGTTTCCCTGTTTTCGCTATCACTCAGTGAGATGTGTTAAAATTTCCAGTTGTGATAGTGGATTTGTCCATTTTTCCATTTACTTCTGTCAGTTTTAGGTGTTAATATACTGTACCCAATTCCAATGTGTGGGTTTCCCCCCACACATATTCAAGCAAGTCTCCTACACAAGCTGGGTGTCCTATAAGGTAACTCAATTCTGACACCATCTGCCTGGAGATGGCATCAGATTCCACAGGTTAAGGGCTCAGTCCCACAAGACTGCCCTCTACTTTAGATGCTAATCTCGAGTCCAAGTTGTTACCTGTGCTTCTGACACTCTGGCTATAAGTCAGAGATTCCCACAACCCCTTCCTTGGGTTCGATTAATTAGCTAGAGTGGCTTACAGAACTCGGGAAACTTGTTTATTCACTACATCACTGGTTTATTACAAAGGATATTAAAGAATAGGAATCGACAGCCAGATGAAGGGATACATGGGGTGAGGCCCCAAACGCAGAGGCTTCTGTCCCCGTGAGGTTTGGGGCACGACACAGTGGCACATGGAGGCATTCCGGTTTACCAACCTGGAATCTCTGAACCTGGTCCTTTGGGGTGTTTCATGGAGGCTTAATTACATGGTCAGGATTAAATTATTGGCCATCGGTGATTGGACTCAGTCTCCAGCCCCTTGTCTTCCCTAGAGGTCAGGGAAGTAGGACTGAAAGTTCTAACCCTCTAATCTCTTGGTGGGTTCTTCTGGCAACCAACCCCCAACCTTAGGTGTTTTCCAAAAGTCATCTCACTAACATAAAAAAGACAGATTTATCATTTTCAACATAGAATATTCCAAGAATTTTCGGAGCTTTGTAGCAGGAGGGACAAAAAGACCAATTAAGATGGGTATAGTAGCATACCCAGTTAAGATGGGTATACTAGATTTCTGTTGGTTAATGTTTAAGTTGACATTTCCCCTAATTTTCTGTATCAATAAACTTTACATGTGTCTCTTTTAAGGTGCATTTGACGGAATTTTTATCTAGCCCGATGTTTGCCTTTCGATCTGGAATATTTCATCTGCCTACATGTAATGGCATTAACATACATAATTTGGCTTAAACATGTCATCCTAATATTTGCTTTATATTTATTTTTATTACATTTATTTCTGCTCTAATTTCCTTTTCCTTTCCTTTCTTTTGAGATAATCAATAAGGCCTAGGTTTGGTTTTCCTCATACCCCTGTAGGCTTGACAAACACAGAGCTTTGTGAATCTGTGACTTGATGTCTTTGGTCACTTTTTAAACTTCCCAACTATCATTTATTTAAATATATCTTCTGTACTGTTGCCTTTCCTTTTTATCTGGGACCAATTGAACATATGTTGTTATTATTTTCTACGACACCTTCAACTCTTGTCCTTTCTCTTTCAGGATCCTCCATCATTTTGTCTCACCAGGCTTAATGCTGGGTATTTCTTCAGACTAATTGTTTGTTTATAGAATTCTCCATCCAGGTGGGTAACTTGCCTTTGACTCTTGAAACATAGCACCACACAGTGAGGGTAGATTCTGTTATTGCTTTAGAGTTCAGGTTGGAGTAGGGGGGTTATAGACAGTAATTAACTTGTGCCAGGTCACCCAGCCTGGAAATGTCAGAGCAGGAACTAAGATCTCAGAATGGACCGTCTGCCCGACCCTTCTTTGTGTGCTTGTTCTCTCCCGGGCTGAGGATGCTCCCTACCTCTCATCTTCCAGGAAGCAGATCCACAGTGGAGGTTTCCAAACTTTAAGCATGTTGTTGTTATATTTCTTTTTAGATGAAAAAAGTCAACGATATTTCTTCATTACCCATAAAAGTTATCACAGGACTTTTCTCTGTTATTCAGGCCATTGATGTGTTTTCTACCTTGATTTGGTTTTAATTTTGTTGTTTTTATACCGTTCTTCCTGATTTCAGAGTATGTTGATAGACATAATTCCTTTCAAAGAGGACCTAGATACCTGGGTGTTTCCCAAGGAAGTATGAAAGCTGATATAAACATGGCATTTCTGGCATTCATCTTCATGAATCCATGAACAAGAGGGAGAAGCAGCAATGAATGATACTTATGTACAACCCCAAATAAGATAGTGTTAAAAATAAATTCAAGTGAGTAAATTTTAAAGATATTATTGGATTTATTCAACAATCCATGAATTAGGCAGCATGCCATCTAGCAAATGGAAAGAAGTTCCTAAGAGCTGGTCAAAATGGAAGACCTTTATAGGCAGAAAGCAACAGGACAAGGAAATTACTAACAAATAGTGGATTGTTTCAGACAAGGTGACCTTCCTTTTGGGGGATGGCAGGGGCCTATTAAGCAGATTACCTCACTAGTACTGACCAGGAGATGCCAGACTAACTAGTTAAGATTACATTCCTGAGAGAGGCTGAGACTGCAATTAGGTTAGGTATTAAGTAAATAAGGTGACCTGTATTAGGTGTAATCACCTGAAATTAGGTGACACACGCTTATAGCATTAGTGACTCCATTTGGGGCCTGTTGTCTCTTCTTTAACAATGTTAAGTGATCAGTCATCATGGTTGACCTGTACTAGCCAGTGGAATACATAACCCTGTAGTTAACTATATCTTTTTTTTCCCTACAACATGACAGAGTGTAGGCATTAATTAATGGTTGAGCAATCTTAATGGTAGTCTGGTAGTCTTGGTATCCGAGGGGCAAAAGTGTAGAAATCTTTTTTAGAACTCATGGATTTCTTCTTTCTCTCCACTTCCCCACAGCATCCACTAGGCCAACGAACTGTACCATGGGAGGGGCCAGTGGCATTATTAAAATTTTGTCCATGCTAATGTGGACATATGGAAAGAAAGAATTACTCTATGGAGATAAATGAAGGTGAATGGGCAAGATGGAACCATAAGAGTGGGTTCGAGATCACAGTTCTGGCAAGACGTATGGAATGTGCAGGAGAGACAGGTCAGGGCAGCTGTGATGGTCTTGTGTAGAGGTGCTAGATTATTTTGCTGGGAACAGGTGAGATTTGTAATGTGTCCCTTTCTTTCTTTCTTTCTTTCTTTCTTTCTTTCTTTCTTTCTTCTAGGAGTTATCTGCCTCGGTCACCTAAGGGTAGGTTCAGAGAAATGATGTAAAGGGATAAGAGTAGAGGATGGCTAAAAGCAAAGGTGAAAACTGCACCCAAGGTGATGGAGCAACTTTCCACTGGATGTCTCAGTTTGGCTCAAGATGAGTGCGGGAGATGGAGGTCGAGTCTCTGGAGACTTTATCTGAGAGGCAAGCAGGGTCTTCACGAGATAGAATCTCCTGGAAATGTATAAAAGGAAGATCACGTCTAATATCTTAAGTGTTTATTTGGAAGGAGAGGTTTGAATGGAGAGAAAGGGCATTTAATAAATCCCTATTTGGGGGAGCACCTGGGTGGCTAATGTCAGTTGAGTGTCCAACTTTGGCTCAGGTCATGGTTTCACAGTTCACGAGTTCAAACCCTACATCGGGCTTACTGCTGTCAGCACAGAGCCGGCTTTGGATCCTCTGTCCCCCTCTCTCTGCCCCTGCTCCACTTGAGCATGCTTTCTCTCTCTCTAAAAAAATAAATAAAACAATAAAAATAAAGAAATCCATATTTGGTACAAAATATGAAATTATGTCAATGATCCTTTTTTTAGCACTTTCTTTTCAAGCTCAGTAGGTGGTTGGAAAAGGATCTGTTCTCTAGTCTTAATTCCATGTTGCCACTCTTCTCTCCTATCCTCTCTTTTACCCCTTACATGCCCTATGGAAGAAAGTATGACAATACATGGCTACTGATTTCAATCCTGAGCCATTGCAGTGTACCCTTCACCCCTTTTGATGTATAAGAGAATGGTGAAGCCAGAGGAGTGGGCACAGGGAAGGGGGAGAGCTGGTTCTCCAACACTTTTTCTGTTGCTTCTGCCACCTGTAGTTCCACTATGTGAAAACACAGGCCTAGAACTTTGTCCAGGATGCTGACACTGCCTCTGCATTGAAGGGTGTCAGCTCTAAGATGTGTAACGAGGAGAACCAGAAGGTTTGTGTCAAGGACATTACCTGTACCTAGTCCTGGGGAAGGAGGACAGGCCAGGGGTTAGCTGTCTTCTTTAGAATGAGAGTTCCTAGTGCTTACCCCACCCCTCCTTTCTGTAGATATCTCTTTGTCAGTCATTCTGCTGTATCCTACTCTGTGTGGTATGAGTTGGAGCCAGAAGAAATAGAACATCTAAAGGTAATGCAGACTCAAGGCCCATTGTGTGTTCACACCCAGACCTACGTCTTCTTCCTCCAGCCCCCGATTTCCCTATCCCCACCAGAGCCTCACAGTGGCTGTCTCCATCTCTTTCTGCAGCTGACCATGAACAAACACTATGATGTCTCCCAGCAAATTCTTGACCTCCAGAGGCTCTGCTTTGACCCAGGTACAGTTGACAGCAGTAATGCTAGGGCAGGGATCTGCCTGGGAGGGATACTTAAAGGATGACAATGTGGGGAGGGGTTGGTACTGACCCTGGAACCCTCTCAGCCTTCCTATTGCCTCTTCTCAGATTGTTGAAGACTTGGTGGGCCATGATATTGATATAATCCTGAATTGAAGAAAATGCATGGCTGCCACCCTGAAGATCATTGAAAAGAGTTCCCCCTGATGTGAGGCCTTATGCCCAGTGCTGTTTTTATGGTAGAGGATGGTACGAATGGTGTGGAGGGAAGACTTGTTTCTGAGGCCCTAGATAGTAACTGTGACTCTAACTCCTTCTCACAAAAAGCTGTTGTCCTTGAACTCGAGCAACAACAAACTGTACAGGCTGGATGGCCTGTCTGACATTATACAGATGGTCCCCACAGTCAAGATCCTGAAGCTCTCCAAGAATGAGGTGGGAAGAGGGAGGCAGATCAAAGTTGGGGTTGACGGTGGGTGGTAGTGTATATCAGTGATGACAGGAGGCAGGAGAAGGTACCTGTGTGGAAAAGTGGGGGCTGGAGGTGCAGGGGCCCACATGTCTCTCTTTCCCTGGGACTCGTTTCCAGCTTCCTCCCCATATTTCTCAGCAGACGTCAGCCTGAGAGTTGGACAAAGTGAGGGAGCTGTGGCTAGAAGAGAATCTGTGACACCTTTCCTGGGGACCTCTGCCCCTGGGAGCATGAGCTACCTGACAGTGCCCATCTGCAGGAGGCAGCAGCTATGAGGAGGACCATGTGCCCTGCCTTCTCTACTCTCTCTGTCTTTCACCTGTGCTTAGAGGTCTCCTTTCCTTCCTGTGACCTGCTTACCTGTTTCCCTGGTCTGGGGTCTGTTTCTTACCTTTCTGCACTTAGCTTTCCCTAACATACTGCTATGTTCTGACTGTTTGTGTCCCCCACCTCACCGCATTCATTTGTTGAAATCCTGACACCCAAAGATGACAGTATCAAGAGGTGGTTTTTTGGGAGGTGCTGAGGTCATGAGGGTGCAACCTTCCTGAATGGAATGAGTACCATTATATAAAAGGCTCCAGAGAGATCCCTAACACCTTGTACCATGTGAGGACACAGCAAAACGATGCCAGGAATGAACCAGGAAGAGGGCCCTCACAAGAAAGCGACCATGCTGGTGACTTGATCTAGACTTTCCAGCCTACAAAGTGGATAGCAAAAAATTACTGTCATTTATCAGATACCAACTTGGCAGTATTTTGTTATAGCAGACTGAGCAGACTAAGACACATGCCTTCCCATGAGTGTGTTCCAGGAAGCAGGGCTCCATCTCCTCTCCAGAACCAGAGTGACCACTTTGGGCCAGGTGCTGGTGCCTTGGACTGAGAAGGGCCCTCAACCCCAGGGCTTCATGCTGAGACAGGCCTTCCTACTCCCTGCTGAGATGGTGCTTCCCTCCCTTGTTCTGAGAGGGACCCTCTTTTCCTTGAACCAAATGTGTCCCCTCCTCCAATTCCAGGATGCCATGGTGGCTTTTCCTGCCCATGCTGAGGGCTGAGGTCCTAGGGGGCTGCCATCATGACATCCGTTCCTCTGACCCAATGCCAGGAGCTGGGCCCTCCTTGAGACAAACCAGGGTTCCCTGAGTCAGGGGGCCAGAAGTGGGAGACTGCCAGGGAGCAGAGGACTTCCTGAGGCAGGAATGGAAGTCAGAGAGCAGAGGTGTTTGAGGAGACAGATGGAGAGGCTTCTCAGAGGCACTGTTCCCTCCCCACCCCCACACATGTCACATCATCCAAACCGGTCCTTCAGAGGATCCATGGGTAGCCCGACAACGAATATAATCCCTCAGGCAAGGAACCGACTGAGACAGACACAGGTGCACTGGGGCCATCAGGAGGGAAGGCGGTGATCATAAGAGGGGACCGCAGACCCTCAGCTTCATGCTGACCTGGGACTTGACCCTCTACTCCTTCTGCGGATGGTCGCCTGCCCCTGTGGCTGCCTCGTTCCCCATGCCCAGCTCAGACTGAGTTCACACAGGTGACAAACCTTCAACCAGCACCCATCCAGTGGGCCCCCAGCCCAACACCTGCATGTTTTTCATTCCTACCTTGGGTGCCAGGGTGTTAGGGAAACAGGCTGTGGGGTTTGATGGCCCTCACCCTAAATCCTTACCTTTCAAACCTGGGCCTATTACCTAACCTCTCATTTTCCTCATTTGCAGAAGGGACCCAATAATATCCATCTCTTGGGCAGCTGTGAAAATGGAATCAAATGAACTTGTGAAGTGGCTGTCACAGAGTCTGCACATAGTAACACTCCTGTCACTGAGGGCAGATCGCTCCTATTGTTGCTCTCCCAATTCCTGACACCTCGATTCCCAGGAACTTTTGTCCCCTTCAGCATGAGTATCATGTAAGATCCTGACTGGGGAATGCTGTGTGAGTGTGTCAAGCATGTGCAACTCTAAGGGGGTATTGTTGTTTGTTGTTGAAGTGGAAAGAAATTCTCAGGGTTCTGTTCATAACCTATTTTCCCTCTCCCCCCACCAAGTGTCATTGACATATAAGTGACATTCAACCACATTCACTTATTGTACCTTGTATCTGTACCTTCACCCAGACTTTCACTGCCACCCCTGTCAGCAATTCCAGGTGAGTGCTGTGTTTTGGGTGGCACTCCCAGCCCAGCCTTGGTTCAGGGGTGTGGGAATGTGGTTGTGTAGCCCTTGGGATTTTCTCAATATTGCAGAAAGCCAACAGGTAGATCCAAGGAGTCTAGCCTAGTGGTAAGGGCATGGGTTCTGGAATCAGAATATGGGTTTTCTTCCAGACCCCAACACCCACTAGCTGTGCGACCTTGGTCAAGTCATAGGACCCCTCTGTGACCCAGTGTCTTCCTCTGAAAATGAGGATTATACAGTCCTCTCCTTGGGCTGTTTTACAGACTAAATGAGAGTATAAAACCATCTCTGAGGTGCGGTTAAGCCTCCTAATCTAGCGAAACTGGTAGATAATCTCTCCAAAGGTGGTCTCTGTGGCAGGGGTAGAGGTATCAGCCAAGCAATCTGGGGGGGGGGGGAGCAGGCACAGTAGGGGTATGGAAGGAATGTAGTTGCTGAGTGGCAGTGGAAGCAAGGCCGTTGTTGAGGGAGTGGGGCTGCCTATGTGTCCAGCTGTCCCAGGGCTCATGTTCGCCCAGTGTATGCATCGTGAATGATAACTCTGCTTGTGAGGGACGTCAGCCCTAAGGAGACCCAGAATACATTCTCTATCCCAGTTCCCACACCTTCCTGAAGCTTCTTGACCACCTACTCTCAGGAGCAGCAGGAATGATGCCCTTTTTCACCACCCAGTCTGGGATGAACCTCCAGTGGTCTAAGAAGTGAGTGGTCAGGCAGCATGCAGATAGGAGCTGGCAGGAGCCAAGAAGGGAATAATGGGAACTTGCAGGTAATTGTTTTGCTTGGTTATTTCACTCATTGTCACCCTGAACATTCCTGTCTCCATACACACTAAATTACCTAGTTGTTTTGAACAGGTTTACATTACTGTTATGAATTCTGTGGGCCTCATTCCTTTATTAACAGATGTTTTGGTTTAAGGAGTTTTCCCAGTACACACTGACACAGGGCTCATTCTACTGCATATGTTGCAGTAAATGTGGAGCCATATTTTCCTTGCATAGATTGGGAAATGGCAGCCCTAATGGATGTCATCTGACTTTTCTCTACCCCAGGGGACTTTGTGACAACCACTGGGACCACACTGGTTCTCACTTGGCCCAAGGTGAGGTCCAGGTATTCAGGCCAAGTGAGTGGAGACTGGGTGACCTGGGGATGAGACTCAGGGCTCATGGCTCTGCTGATCTCCCACCTTCCTCCCTTTACTTCCTCCAGGCCAAGCACACGATTCCAGAGGAGGCCCTCACCCAGGCTGATTCAGGATGCTGAGAATACAGCCCTGACAAGAAACTCTTGGATGTGGTCATCTTTTTTGTGTTTCTCCTCCAGTCTAAGTATAACCCTGTGAAGGAGCAGGAGGCCTGCTTGGGGTTGGGAAGCCAACAGTTAACTGACACTAATCCACCCAAAGGACTAGTTGTTCTGCATATTTGTCTCACTCAGAATTCCTGATTCTTTTGATAATAAAGAATGATGTTGCCTATTATGTCAAATCCCTGCAAAATCCATTTTGAGGCAGGCATTTTTGTACTACAGGCAAAGGTAAAGTCAGAGAGGGTCAGAGACTCCTTGAGAACAGCGGGGTAGGGTCTCAAATCCTGGACCCCCTAAATCCCAGGCTGTGTGTGTGCTCCCCAGGGCCACGCAGCTGTCGAGGTGGGGAATGTTACCCTGGTAAACCTGGAGATGGTGTTCTGTGCCCATAGCATATGACTAAAATGTTTTTATACAGAGAACAGTATAACTGCTTAGCCATACAAATGAACTTAGATACCTTTTGCGGGGCGGGAGGGAAATGGCATTAAAGAGTACATGAAAACCTGGGAACTACAAATTACCCATATACATGGATGACATAGGATAAATGTCCTTGATATCAAAAGAAATCAGTAAAGAGATCATAAATTGATATTAACCTAGAATTGTTATTAAAAGCAATAGGAGTGTCCAACCAATCTATGAAAAGCTATACAACCACAATAACTATAAAAATGTAACTGCAAACATTAGATGAGATACTAAATGAGAAAAGAAAGCTGAAGATAGTTATTTTCAGGAAAATACACACACACACACACACACACACACACACACAGAGAGAGAAAGAGAGAGAGAGAGAGGAGTCTATCTCGATAGGTTGTGTATAGGAAATGTATAAAGTCATTACTTATAAAAGTCAGATCAGGTATACACATGTGGAGATGACCTATCTCTGAGAGGTAGGCATTTCCGTCTTTACCTCAGAGTCCCCTCCACTCCTTTGCTGGTGTGCAGGGAAACTTTCAGAGACTGCAGGGTTTGAAACTCATTTGTATGGGGAAAATTCTTCAGGGTTAGTTCTGGGAGGTTCTACAGGTAGACCTTCCTTGATAACCCAGGAGAAAAGGGAAAAGAGATGGGTTTAGATGGAGGGTGAATGTTGGTGGCCCTTGAAGGGGGAGGGAGTTGATGAGGACTTAGCCCTTTAGCCCCATAGCTCCAGGGCAGCCCTCAGGTTGTGGCTGTCTTCAGTTGAAAACCAAGAGTGCTCTTGGGTCAGAACCTTCCCAGGGTCATGAGAGGATGGGCACAGGAAATGGTACTCAAAGAGCCTTGTGCTTCTCTACTTCACTTTTATTCTCTGTCTTGACTTTTTGTATTCCCCACCCTCAGATGAGTTCATCTGTAACTTTGTACTGTCTGGCAGTTAATCCCCACTTCTATCATTCACACTTTGGCTGGGTGGTAGGAATAATTAAAGCAAGTATACTAACAACAATAATAAAAGATACCAACAATTATAGCACATATAGTAGATAAATTACTTGGTCAAGATCATGGAAGTACTGGTTCCCAGCATCAAATCCAGGTCTTTCTGACCCAAAAGCCCCTGCCCTAACCCCTGTGTATACATTGTTCTTCTGTGTTAAGCTGGAGGCCAGCACAGGGGAGGGAAGTCACCCAAGGTCTTGTGGTCAGTGATGGGTCTGGCAACTGGGACACATGCTTGATGACTCCCATCTTCTATAGTTGACCTGTTACTATTATTATTTCTTCCATATTATTTCTTCTTCCTGAGGGCTCAGTAAAAAAAAAATGTTTCATCCATGTCAAAGTAGAAGGAAACTAAGGAGACAGGAAAGCATGAAAGGAATAGGAAATGATGAAATGGGACCAAAGTTCACTTCTTGCTGCTACATTTCCAGATAATGTTTCAAATCTTCTACTTTATGGGCAGAGGAGGCAGTGTGGTCCAGAAGTAATATACCTCAAGTCCTGCTACATGCCAGACATTCTTTGAGGTTTTCTCCCTTTCTTCTTACAAGTCTGGAAGTAGGCACCCTTAGTCCCATTTTACAGATGACCAACCTCAGACTTGCAGAGCTGTGTAAATGTTCCAGAATCAAACATCTACTCCTTGCCATCTGCACAGGCCAACCAGAAGTCTCCCCTTTGGGTGATGGATTTTGAAGGCTTAAGGACTGATAGAGGGAAACTCTCCTGATATAGAAACTGGGCGGTGTCACGTCCTCATTTGGCATGAAGATGATGGTGGGGATGAAATCCTGCACCATGAGTCATGAGCCAAGAGGCCTGGGTATGGGGGTCACATAGACCGGCTGATTCTTGGGGTGCTGAATTGGACCCAGGAAGCAGCACAAATGGTTGCCTTTTGGAAAGGGAACCCGAACTATAGGATATTAACATGGACAACTACTATATGAAAGGTGTTTTACAGTTCATCTCATTGAATCCCAACTACTCTATGCGAGACCAATACTTACCAATGATCAGGGAACAGACATTAAAAGTTAAGTAACAAAATCCAAGAAACAGTATTGTAATTAAATTCTTTAATACACAAAGATTAGGTTCTTCCCTGTTTGTCCTATGAGCCATCATTCCACATCTCGGAAGGCATTATTATTCACTTGTTCTTGTTCAAACAGTGCACGGAAATACTTTTAAAATACGAAAACTCATTAAAAATAATCAAATGTTGTCTGCATAGCAAACATTAAAAGGCATGTGAAAAGCTGGGGGAGATCATTTCTAACCTACCTTCAGACACTTGTTTACGTATTCAATGTACAAAATATTCTTAAACAATAGAGATAGATCAATGATATCGAGTGGATGCACATAAGAAGGAACATAAATTCCTAATAATCACGTGAAAACATGCTACTCTAAATAAGTAAATAAATAAAAAATAAACCATATCAAGTGAAACAGGGATATCACAATGTATAAAGCAAAATATGACCCCATTTCTGCAAAAAGTATATATCAACATAGGTGAATAGGTATGAGTGTGATTAAATACATTAGTGCAATACATACAGAGAAAAATTTGGGAAATAGGCACCGCTAAGTTAACAGAGACTATCTTTGTGTTACGGTGGGCAAAAGGTAGGGACAGAAGGGAGCGACATAACAATTTCAGCTTTTAAATATGCATTTTATATGTTTCTCGTATGTGTCAGACAAACAGAAGTATTAATTGGCAATCTGACAAAGTATGGGGATGAAGTTTTGTGAAACAGGCATATCAGCAACTGAGTCACAAGATAATAGTGTAGCTATATGTTTATTTAGCAACTTAGAAACCTGTTCATATCCTGTAGAATGCAAATAGTATGCTAAATAGATGTCTATGATAATTCACTGTGTATGCATTGTTGGGGAGAGAGATATGTTTATTTTATAAATTTTCATTTTTATAGTGTCTGAAATATGGAAACATTGAATAAAATATCAAAAGCATAAAATAATTGCGAGGTGATTACAAATATGATACACATTCATGGCCTTGGAAGCAGATCAAAACAATTTATTTGACAGTTTTCTGTATGCATATGTGTTTGTGTATGTTTCTTTGTTTCAAACTTCTTCACACCAATTATTCATACACTAAGTCATGCAACTTTCTACTTAGTTCACTGAGGGGCTGCATTTCCAGACCAGAGCTTGAGGATCCCAGGATGGGAATGAAAGTCGAAGGATTGGTGCCAGTGTGTAGAAAAGTCTAGAAATCTTGGCCTATGTTATGGTATCTATTCACCTTCCTCCCTCACCACCAATACCACAGCCCTTTCCATCCCCTATCCTTTGCCAATCTCCATAGTTGAGACTTTCACACCTGCATTGCTGACTCCGGTCATCAGGTAGCACTGTTCTCCATTTTCTAAAGCTCCCCTCCCCTGCCACCCTGGATCCTTTTTATAAACAGAAACAAAATGTTTCTTCAAAGCACATTACAGAATGACAAGTACAGTGTGATACAAATTCTTTTTTTTTATAATAAATTACCTCACTTTATTTATTTTTTTCCCAATATATGAAATTTATTGTCAAATTGGTTTCCATACAACACCCAGTGCTCATCCCAAAAGGTGCCCTCCTTAATACCCATCACCCACCCTCCCCTCCCTCCCACCCCCATCAACCCTCAGTTTGTTCTCAGTTTTTAACAATCTCATGCTTTGGCTCTCTCCCACTCTAACCTCTTTTTTTTTTTCCTTCCCCTCCCCCATGGGTTTCTGTTAAGTTTCTCAGGATCCACATAAGAGTGAAACCATATGGTATCTGTCTTTCTCTGTATGGCTTATTTCACTTAGCATCACACTCTCCACAAATTCTTTATGAAAACTTTATATGTGCATAAAAAGACCAAAAGGACACATGCATAGTTTCGCTTCCTGTTTATGCCTACATCTACATCTAATTAATTAATTAACCAATTAATTAATTAATTCTATATTGGGTGTCTACTATGTGCCAGACACTATCAGTCTAAGACTACATTTGCATCGCAACCTTACCTCTCTTCATCTCCAGACCTGCATTGTTGGAAATGCCCACAGGAAGCAGCATGGATGTTAGTGCCCACCCCATAAGGTATGACCTCCATTCCAAGCAAGATCAGCACAAGCTTGACCCCCGAGTCCAAGAAACCAGCATCCAAATGGGAAATTATAGGGTTGAGTGGGAGAGGTTGTAACTTGACAAAAGCTGCCACCTTACAACTCACACATCTGTACTCTTGCATAGGACTAGCAGACTATTACCTTCTCCTGATTAAACCTCACTCATAGAGAGTAAAGGATGAGTTGGAGGTTTTACTTCCCCTTTAGTCCTTTGCTCTGTTAGAATGGTACATTTTGGAATTGGCTTTATGTCTGTCATATCCCTAGGAGGGTGGTTCCACCCATTTAGTCATCTGACAGGTCGATCTGAGGTGACATGGAGTTTCTGCTTCATGTAAGACCTTCTCTGTCAGTTATGGGGGTCTGGATCCATATCCACGGAACACAGAAAATAATAGATACCAAGTTCTCAAAGACAAGCACAGGACAAAGATTCTGGTCTGAACATCTAACTCTCCTGATTTAGTAAAATGGTTTTTACAGATTTCTCACATGATGGTTCCTCAGAGTTCCTCTTACACCTGACACTCATGTGACTCTTTTCCATCTCCTCTCCCTCCTGTCCACAAAGGCACACACACAGTGAAATTCCTCTATAAGCTAGCAGTGAAGAAAACTTTTTAAAATATGATTTCAAATCCAGAAGCAATAAGAGAAAACAGTGATACACTTGATTTCATTAAAAATTGCACAGAAAAAAAAAAAAGTTAGAGAGGGAGGGAGCCAAACCATAAGAGACTCTTAATAACTGAGAATAGGGGAGAAGGTGGTGGCATAGGAGGATACTGGGCTCACCACGTCCTGCTGATCACTTAGATTCCACCCACATCTGCCTAAATAACCCAGAAAACTGCCAGAAGACTAGCAGAAAGGACTCTCCAGAGCCAAGCGTACACAAGAGGCCCACGGAAGAGGGTAGGAAGGGCAGAGAGGTGGTATGCGTTACACAGACTGGTGGGAGGGAGCCAGGCAGTGGAGGGGCAGCCCGCCAGGCAAGGCAGAGCCCCCAAAGTCTGGCTTGCAAAAGTGGAGGGGCCGGACTCTGAGTTCTGACGGCCAGCAGGACTTAACATCTGGAATGTTAAAAGTCAACAGCTCTGCTCGGAGAGCGGGAGGGCGAGAGGAAACTGGGAGGGAGAGGTTTTGAGCCCCAAAAGACAGAGCTCAGCTGGGCGGGGAACAAAGGCATTGGCCAGCACCATCTCCCTCTCTTATCCCCCAGCTGATATCCCAAAGGGAACCAGTTCCTGTCACTGAACTTGCTTGCACCATGAAAACACCCAACACTATGCCTCTGTGGATCCCTCCCTCTGACGGGTCTGCCTCCATCCTGGTGCTGAAGGGCCCCTCCCACAGGGGACCACTGATGGCAAAGTGAGCTAAGCCTGTCCCTCATGCCCCTGTGCACCTTTCGGATCCACCCCGGCTAATACGCCAGATTGCACCAAAGCAGCACCACAAGCCTGGCAGTGTGCAAGTAGCCCAGATGGGGCCACATCACTACACAGTAATTCCTGCCCCTAGGAGAGGGGAAGTGAAGGTACACATCAGTCTGTGGCCCCAGCAGTGGGCTGGGGACAGACATCTGGTGTGACTGGGGCCACACCCACCAACACAAGTTACTCCAGACAGCACAGGGGAAGTGCCCCGCAGTTCTGAGACACTCCAAGGACTGTCCAAAGTGATGAAACGGAAGAATTCTCCTCAAAAGAAACTCCAGGAAGTAGTGACAGCTAACAAATTGATCAAAAATGATTTAAGCCCTATAACGGACCATGAATTTAGAAAAATAGTCATAAAATTAATCGCTGGGATTGAAATAAGTATATAGGACAGCAGAGGATCTATTACTACAGATATCAAGGGACTAGGAAACAGTCACGAGGAGGTGAAAAATGCTATAAATGAGGTGCAGAATAAAATGGAGACGAGGGGAAGATGGGGGCGTAGGAGGACGCTGAGCTCACAGCGTCCTGCGGATCACTTAGATTCCACCCACACCTGCCTAAATAACCCAGAAAATCACCAGAAGACTAGCAGAATGGATTCTCCGGAGGCAAGCATAGATGAGAGGTCCAAGGAAGAAGGTAGGAAGGGTGGAGAGGCAGTGCACACTACACGGACTGGCGGGAGGGAGCTGAGGGAGATGGGCAGCCTGCCGGCCAAGCAGAGACCCCGAGTCTGGCTTGCAAAAGTGGAGGGGCTGGACAGAGTGTGTTCTGACAGCAAGCGGGACTTAACATCTGGAAGGTTATAAGTTAACAGCTCTGCTCAGAGAACGGGAGGGCTGGAGGACAACGGGAGGGAGAGTTTTTGAGCCCCTGACAACAGAGCACAGCTTGGCGGGGAACAAAGGCACTTGCCAGCTCCATCTCCCTCGCCCATCCCCCAGCAAAAATCCCAAAGGGAACCAGTTCCTGCCGAGGAACTTGGTTGCACCGCGCAAACACCAAACACTGTGCTTCTGTGGATCCATCCCTCCGGCGGGTCTGACTCCCTCCTGGTGCCGCAGGGCCCCTCCCGAAGCGGATCTCCAAAGGAAAAGTGAGCTGAGCCTGCCCCTTCCGCCCCCGTGCACCTTGCCGATCGACCCCAGCTAATACGCCAGATCCCCAGCACCACAAGCCTGGCAGTGTGCAAGTAGCCCAGACAGGCCACGCCACCCCACACTGAATCCCGCCCCTAGGAGAGGGGAAGAGAAGGCACACACCAGTCTGACTGTGGTCCCAGCGGTGGGCTGGGGGCAGACACCAGGTCTGACTGCGGTCCCGCCCACCAACACAAGTTATTCAAGACAGAACAGGGGAAGTGCCACGCAGTAGCGCACCACTCCAGGGACTATCCAAAATGACGAAACAGGAGAATTCCCCTCAAAAACACGTCCCGGAAATAACGACAGCTAATGAACTGATCAAAAACGACTTAAAGAATATAACAGAAAGTGATTTTAGAATAATAGTCATAAAATTAATCACTGGCCCTGAAAACAGCATAAAGTACAGCAGAGAATCTATTGCTACGGAGATCAAAGGACTAAGGAACAGCCAGGAGGAGCTAAAAAATGCTATTAATGATCTGCAACATAAAATGGAGACAACCACGGCTCACATTGAAGAGGCAGAGGAGAGAATGGGTGAACTAGAAGATAAAATTATGGAAAAAGAAGAAGGTGAGAAAAAGAGAGATAAAATTCCAGGAGTATGAGGGGAAAATTAGAGAATTAAGTGATACACTAAAGAGAATAATCTACGCATAATTGGTATTCCAGAGGAGGAAGAGAGAGGGAGAGGTGCTGAAGGTGTACGTGAAGAAATAATAGCTGAGAACTTCCCTGATCTGGGGAAGGAAAAAGACATTGAAGTCCAAGAGGCACAGAGAACTCCCTTCAGACGTGACTTGAATCAATGTGCACAACATATCATAGTGAAACTGGCAAAACACAGGGATAAAGAGAAAATTCGGAAAGCAGCTAGGGATAAACGTGCTCTAACATATACAGGGAGACCTATAAGACTCGTGACCGATCTCTCTACTGAAACTCAGCAGGCCAGAAAGGAATGGCAGGAGATCTTCAATGTGATGAACAGAAAAAAATATGCAGTCGAGAATCCTTTATCCAGCAAGTCTGTCATTTAGAATAGAAGGAGAGATAAAGGTCTTCCCAAACACACAAAAACTGAAGGAATTCATCACCACTAAACCAGCCCTACAAGAGATTCTAAGGGGGATCCTGTGAGACAAAATACCAGAGACATTGCTACAAGCATGAAACCTACGGACATCACATTGACTCTAAACCCATATCTGTCTATAATAACACTGAATGTAAATGGACTAAATGCACCAACCAAAAGACATAGGGTATCAGAATGGATAAAAAACCAAGACCCAACTATTGGCTGTGCACAAGAGACTCATTTTAGACCTGAGGACACCTTCAGATTGAGAGTGAGGGGATGGAGAACTATCTATCATGCTACTGGAAGACAAAAGAAAGCTGGAGTAGCCATACTTATATCAGACAAACTAGACTTTCAGTCAAAGACTGTAACAAGAGATGAAGAAAGGCATTATATAATAATCACAGGGTCTATCCATCAGGAAGAGCTAACAATTATAAATGTCTGTGCGCCAAATACGGGAGCCCCCAAATACATAAAACAATTACTCACCAACATAAGCAACCTTATTGATAAGAATGTGGTAATCACAGGGGACTTTAACACTCCACTTACAGCAATGGATAGATCATCTAGACACACGGTCAATAAAGAAACAAGGGCCCTGGATGATACATTGGATCAGATGGATTTGGCAGATATATTTAGAACTCTGCATCCCAAAGCAACAGAATATACTTTCTTCTCGAGTGCACACGGAACATTCTCCAAGATAGATCACCTACTGGGTCACAAAACAGTCCTTCATAAGTATACAAGAATTGAGATCAGACCATGCATACTTTAAGACCACAATGCTATGAAGCTTGAAATCAACCACAGGAAAGAGTCTGGAAAACCTCCAAAAGCATGGAGGTTAAAGAACACCCTACTAAAGAATGAATGGGTCAACCAGGCAATTAGAGAAGAAATTAAAAAAATATATGGAAACAAACGAAAATGAAAATACAAGAATCCAAATGCTTTGGGATGCAGCGAAGGCAGTCCTGAGAGGAAAATACATTGCATTCCAGGCCTATCTCCAGAAACAGGAAAAACCCCAATTACAAAATCTAACAGCACACCTAAGGAAATAGAAACAGAACAGCAAAGACAGCCTAAACCCAGCAGAAGAAGAGAAATAATAAAGATCAGAGCAGAAATAAACAATATAGAATCTAAAAAAACTGTAGAGCAGATCAACGAAACCAAGAGTTGGTTTCTTGAAAAAAGAAACAAAATTGATCCACCTCTAGCCAGGCTTCTCAAAAAGAAAAGGGAGATGACCCAAATAGATAAAATCATGAATGAAAATGGAATTATTACAACGAATCCCTCAGAGATACAAGCAATTATCAGGGAATACTATGAAAAATTATATGCCAACAAACTGGACAACCTGGAAGAAATGGACAAATCCCTAAACACCCACACGCTTCCAAAACTCAATCAGGAGGAAATAGAAAGCTTGAACAGACCCATCACCAGAGAAGAAATTGAATCAGTCATCAAAAATCTCCCAACAAATAAGAGTCCAGGACCAGATGGCTTCCCAGAGGAGTTCTACCAGACGTTTAAAGCAGAGATAATACCTATCCTTCTCAAGCTATTCCAAAAAAATAGAAAGGGAAGGAAAACTTCCAGACTCATTCTAGGAAGCCAGTATTCCTTTGATTCCTAAACCAGACAGAGACCCAGTAAAAAAAGAGAACTACAGGCCAATATCCCTGATGAATATGGATGCAAAAATTCTCAATAGGATACTAGCAAATCGAATTCAACAGCATATAAAAAGAATTATTCACCATGATCAAGTGGGGTTCATTTCTGGACTTCAGGGCTAGTTCAATATTCGCAAATCAATCAACGTGATACATCACATTAATAAAAGAAAAGATAAGAACCTTATAATACTGCCAATCGATGCAGAAAAGGCATTTGACAAAATTCAGCACCCTTTATTAATAAAAACCCTCGAGAAAGTCGGGATAGAAGGAACATCCTTACACATCATCAAAGCCATTTATGAAAAGCCCGCAGCTAACATCATCCTCAATGGGGAACAACTGAGAGCTTTCCCCCTGAGATCAGGAACACGACAGGGATGTCCACTCTCACTGCTGTTGTTTCACATAGTGTTGGAAGTGCTAGCATCAGCAATCAGACAACAAAAGGAAATCAAAGGCATCAAAATTGGCAAAGTTGAAGTCAAGCTTTCACTTTTTGCAGATGACATGATATTATACGTGGAAAATCCGATAGACTCCACCAAAAGTCTGCTAGAACTGATACATGAATTCAGCTAAGTTGCAGGATACAAAATCAATGTACAGAAATCAGTTGCATTCTTATACACTAATAATAAAGCAACAGAAAGACAAATGAAGAAACTGATCCCATTCACAATTGCACCCAGAAGCATAAAATATCTAGGGATAAATCTAACCAAAGATGTGAAAGATCTGTATGCTGAAACTATAGGAAGCTCATGAAGGAAATTGAAGAAGATATAAAGAAATGGAAAAACATTCCGTGCTCATGGATTGGAAGAATAAATATTGTCAAAATGTCAATACTACCCACAGCTATCTACACATTCAATGCAATCCCAATCAAAATTGCACCAGCATTCTTCTCAAAGCTAGAACAAGCAATCCCAAAATTTGTATGGAACCACAAAAGACTCCGAATAGCCAAAGTAATTTTGACGAAGACGATCAAAGCAGGAGGCATCACAATCCCAGACTTTAGCCTCTACTACAAAGCTGTAATCATCAAGACAGCATGGTATTGGCACAAAAACAGACACATAGACCAATGGAATAGAATAGACACCCCAGAATTAGACCCACAAAAGTATGGACAAGTAATCTTTGACACAGCAGGAAAGAATATCCAATGGAATAAAGTGTCTTTAACAAATGTTGCTGGGAGAACTTGACAGCAACATTCAGAAAGATGAAACTAGACCACTTTCTCACACCATTCACAAAATAAACTGAAAATGGATAAAGGACCTGAATGTGAGACAGGAAACCACCAAAATCCTAGAGGAGAAAGCAGGAAAACACCTCTCTGACCTCAGCCTTAGCAATCTCTTACTTGACACATCCCCAAGGCAAGAGAATTAAAAGCAAACATGACCTATTGGGACCTCACAAAGATAAAAAACTTCTGCACTGCAAAGGAAACAATCAACAAAACTAAAAGGCAACCAACGGAATGGGAAAAGATATTTGCAAATGACATATCGGACAAAGGGTAGTATCCAAAATCCATAAAGAGCTCACCAAACTCCACACTCGAGAAACAAATAGCCCAGTGAAGAAATGGGCAGAAAACATGAATAGACACTACTGTAAAGAAGACATCCAGATGGCCAACACGCACATGAAAAGATGTTCAACGTCGCTCCTCATCAGGGAAATACAAACCAAAACCACACTCAGATATCACCTCACGCCAGTCAGAGTGGCTAAAATGAACAAATCATGAGACTATAGATGCTGGTGAGGATGTGGAGAAACGGCAACCCTCTTGCACTGTTGGTGGGAATGCAAACTGGTGCAGCCGCTCTGGAAAACAGTGTGGAGGTTCCTCAAAAAATTAAAAGTAGATCTACCCTATGACCCAGCAATTATTGCACTGCTAGGAATTTACCCAAAGGATACAGGAGTGCTCATGCATAGGGGCATTTGTTTCCCAATGTTTATAGCAGCACTTTAAACAATGGCCATGCTATGGAAAGAGCCCAAATGTCCCTCAACTGATGAATGGATAAAGCAATTGTGGTTTATATACACAATGGAATACTATGTGGCAATGAGAAAGAATGGAATATGGCCTTTTGTAGCAACGTGGATGGAACTGGAGAGTGTGATGCTAAGTGAAATAAGCCATACAGAGAAAGACAGATACCATATGGTTTCACTCTTATGTGGATCCTGAGAAACTTAACAGAAGACCATGGGGGATGGGAGGAAAAAAACAAAAAAGAGGTTAAAGAGGGAGTGAGCCAAAACATAAGAGACTCTTAAAAACTGAGAACAAACTGAGGGTTGATGGGGGGTGGGAGGGAGGTGAGTGTGGGTGATGGGTATTGAGGAGGACACCTGTTGGGATGAGCACTGGGTGTTGTATGGAAACCAATTTGGCAATACATTTCATATTTTAAAAAAACCCTGAGAATAAACTGAGAGTTGATGGGGGTGGGAGGGAGGGGAAAATGGGTGATGGGCATTGAGGAGGGCACCTGTTGGTATGAGCATTGGGTGTTGTGTGGAAACCAATTTGGCAATACATTTCATATTAAAAAAAATTGCACGGCAAAAAAAAAAAAATCCCATGAGCAAACTAATGTGAAAAATTACAAACAGGGCACAATACTTACAAGTTAGGTCAGAAGGTTTGCATACCTTGTAACAGAGATTATCGAAAAGCAAGGGCAAATCACAACATGTGAGGCAGCAAAGGCACTAGATACAAAGGGGTATTTCACCAAGAAAATGTTTCTTAAACATATAAAAGAATGCTAAATCTTACTCCTTTTTTAAGTTTCTATTTTAATCACCCAGTGCTCATCAGGACAAGTATACTCCTTAATCTCCATCACCTATTTCACCCATCCCCTCCACCTCCCCTCTGGTAGCCATCAGTTTGTTCTCTATAGTTATGAGTCTGTTTCTTGGTTTATCTCTCCCTTTCTCTTTTTACCCTTTGCTTGTTTGTTTTGTTTCTTAAAGTCCACATATGAATGAAATCATGGTATTTGTCTTTCTGTGATGACTTATTTCATTTAGCATTATACTCTAGCTCCATCCATGTTATTGCCAATGGGAAGATTTCATTCTTGCTTTTATGGCTGAATAATATTCCATTGCATATATATCCCACTTCTTTACCCATTCATCAATTGATGAGCACTTGGGCTGCTTCCATAACTTAGCTATAGTAAGTAATGCTGCAATAAACATAGGGGTGAATGTATCACTTTGAATTGGTTTTCTCATATTCTTTGGGTAAAAACCCAGTATTGCAATTACTAGATTGTAGGATAGTTCAATTTTTAACTTTTTGAGGAGCCTCCATACTGTCTTCCACAGTGATCGCATCATTTTGCATTCCCACCAACAGTGCATGAGTGTTGCTTTTTCTCCACATCGTCCCCAACACTTGTCATTTCTTCTGACTTTGATTTTAGCCATTCTGACAGGTGTGAGGTGATATCTCATTGTGGTTTTGATTTGCACTTCTCTGATGATAAGTGATGCTGAGAACATTTTCATGTGTCTGTTGGTCATCTCTCTGGATGTCTTCTTTGCAGAAAGGTCTGTTCATGTCTTCTGCCTATTTTTTAATTGGATTATTTGGTTTTTGGGTGCTGAGTTGTATGAGTTCTTTATAGATTTTGGATACTAACCCTTTATTGGACATGCCATTTGTAAATATCTTCTCCCATTCAGTAGGTTGCCTTTTAGTTCTTGTGTTTCCTTCGCTGTGCAGAAGCTTCATAGTTTGTTTGATGTAGTCCAATAGTTTATTTTTGCTTTAGATTTCATTGCCTCAGGTGACCTATTTAGAAACAAAAAGTTGCTAAGCTGACCTCAGAGAAATTACTGCCTTCTAGGATTTTTATGGTTTCAGGTCTCACATTAAGTCTTTAACCCATTTTGAATTTATTTTGTGTATGGTGACAGAAAGTGGTTCCAGTTTCATTCTTTTGCATGTAGGTGACCAGTTTCACCAACACCATTTGTTGAAATGACTGTCTTTTTCCCATTGCATGTTCTTTCCTGCTTTGTTGGAGAGTAATTGACCTTATAATTGTGGGTTTATTTCTGGGTTTTCTATTCTGTTCCACTGATCTGTGTGTCTATTTTTGTGCCAGTACCATACTGTTTTGATCACCACAGCTTTGTGTCATAAGTTGAAGTCTGGAATTTTGATGCCTCCAGGCTTGCTTTTCTTCTTCAAGGTTGTTTTGGCTATTCAGGGTATTTTGTGGTTTCATATAAATTTTAGGATTGTTTTTTTCTTGTTCCGTGAAAAATGCTGTTGGTATTTTGATAAGGATTTCATTAAAGGTGTAAATTGCTTTGTGTAGTATAGACATTTTAACAATATTTGTTTTTTCCAATCCGTGAGCATGGAATGTCTTTCCATTTCTTTGTGTTGTCTTCAATTTCTTTTTTTTTTTAATTTTGGTAATATTTATTTATTTTTGAGAAAAGGAGAGAGAGAAGAGAGAGAGAGAGAGAGAGAGAGAGAGAGAGAGAGAATGAGTGGGGGAGAGGCAAAGAGAAGGAGACAGAGAATCTGAAGCAGACTCCAGGCTCCAAACTGTCACAACAGAGCCTGATGCAGGACTCGAACCCACAAATCGTGAGATCATTACCTGAGCCAAAGTCAGATGCTTAAATGACTGGGCCACCCAGGTGCCCCATCAATTTCTTTCATCAGTGTTTTGCAGTTTTCAGAGTACAGGTCTTTCACCTCTTTGTAAATCTTACTCTTGATAGGAGATGCAAAGAAAAATAAACTGTGATGCCTCTTTTCATTATTTACCTCATCTGTGAAGAAAGAGGCAGTCTCAAGCATTGTTTGCAGTAATGGTACATGGTACAACCCCCATTCAGGGGATTTGATATTATATTATAAAATTACTAGGGTACTTACACTTGGAATCAGCAATTTGTCTTCTAAGAATTTATCCCCCCAAAAAATGCAAAAAAAAAAAAAAGGCATAAGCACAAAGCCATTCCTGGCATAACAATTCATAAAGAAGACAAGAAAAAGAGGCATGTCCACCAATAGGGGGCTGGTTGAATAAACCATGGTATATATACATCCTGGAGTACTATGCAGCCATAAAAACCAACGACTCTCCCTATAGTGCTTTGAAGTAATCTCTAAGATATGTCGTTAAGTGAAAAAATCCAGGTGCAGAAAAGTGTGCAGAGCTGCTACTGTCCAGTATGGTAGCCACCAGTCACAAACAAGTATTTACATTAAATTAAATTAAAGTACACGGAATTTCAAAATCAGTTACTCAGTCTCAGTTGCGACATTTTGGGTGCTAAATGTTTAATTCCCAAATAAAACATTCAGGTAGCTAGTTGCCACTGTGTTGGACAGTGCAGATACAGAATATTTCTCTCTGCGGAAATTTCTACTGCACAGCACTGGTGTAGAATATAACAACTTTTACCTGCGAAAGGTATAGAAAATTAAAACACATGATGTATTTCCTTATATTAAAAAAAAACCTGTATGGTTAAAACAAAAGATGATTAAAAAAATGCTTGCCTATAAAGGGACAGGGGGACAGCCCAGGACGTAAGTTGATGATGTATATTCTCTAAAAAATATAACATAGATTCACAGGCTCCATGCCCTGGAAAAGGCAAGAAACAATGAGCAACCCAGTAGCAAAGAGCAATTCTAGTCCGCAGACTGAATCCTTTAAGCACATTTCCCACTAAATGACTGATTCCTGGTCTAAGTCGGGGTTGTACCAGGTGAGTCTGGACTGAACTCTCATGCCAGAAAGCATGTCCAAAGAGTAAGAAGCCAATTTGAAGGGGCTCCCACCGGCCAAAGATACTAAAGCACATCAAATACAGAAACATCCCTGAACTCATGATAAGAATCTGAAAAAAAAAAAAGAAAAAAAAAACAAAAATCCAACTCATTGCTCACCTTTGAGGATCCTAGGAAAATAACTCATCTTTTTAGATTGTGGAAATGTTGCAAAAGAACTAAGCATTCGCCTTACCCTCCTGTGGTTCCTATACGTAAGCTTAACCTAACAGTTGATGAGGGGAAGTTTCTTTTATAAAAGGATGTCAGCTAATAACATGCAGAAGAAATCAAAGAATTAGTACATCGTGCTTTTATAACCTTACTGAAATGCAGTTCTAGGCCATAATCATTAGAAACGGTGAAAAACATGAAGTGAAAAGCAGGCGGAAGACTTTATACTGGCTGGATCAGGCTGACAGTTGAGCCCAGTGATCGATCTCATCATCGCAGGAGGAGATACCACCAGACACTACTAGGCTCCTGGTGTAAGGCTATGGGAAGTCCACCACCACATCTGAGGTACTCTTGCCAAAAGATACATATCTAAGCAAGTCTCTAAATCTAATTACTGATTTAAAGGAAAGAAGAAAGCCATAGGAGCATAATAAACACAATAAGGATACAATTGGCAAAAACCCAGAATGCAAACTCCACAGGAAAAAGATCCAGTTTCGTAAGTCAATAAATCGGGATGTTAGAAAAAAAAAAGAGGGTGGAATTTCTTTAGAGTAAAAGAGACTAAAAACTTCAGAGAGAGTTAAGTTCAAGAGAAATTAAAACAGATAAATTAAAATTAACACCACAATGGGATACCACCAAAACAACAAAAATGAAAAAGATGGAAAATACCAAGCGTTGGTGAGGATGTGGAGCAGTGCAACTCTCACACACTGCTGGTGGGCATGCAGATTAGAACAAACATTTTGAAAAACTGCTGGGTAGTATCTTCTGAGCTCAATGTGAACACACTCTATGACTTGGAAATACCACACTTTGAGACATGCCCAAGAGAAAGAAATGTCCACCCGAAAGACATGTACAAGAATGTTCAGAGCCTCATTATGATAATAAGTCAAATATGGAAAATACCCAAATCCCCCTAACAAACATATAGGTTGTGAAATAGCCACACAAGGCAATACTCTACTGTTGTGTCAGTCCCAGCCTAATGATAGTGATAGCGTCACTATCAATATCACAAGGGCCAGCCTATTGATAGTGGCTAGGAATGCCTGATGCACTCATCTACACCCATATTGCTCCTAGGAAGACCCCACAGACTTTTCCCCCACAGGGGCCAATGTTGTGGCTGGACTGGCCCTTGTGGTTCTTCCTTGTGGTTTATTATGATTGCATTATTATTGCAGGATGTGCTTCAGCAAAAAGCCATTAGGGAACTTTGAGGAACGAAATCTATTACTCACAGATCCAGGAGGACACATGGAACACCTGAGGGCTACACAGCATGTTGTTGTGGGGGGCGAGGTAAAGGGGGGGGGGGAAGTGAGCAGGGACCTGGGATTTGCCTTTATTAGGGTTGAAGACTGGCTTGTCTAGGGTTTTGTGTGTTCACTCTTTATTGGCTAATTTAAATCATGACAGCAGGAATTAAGACATAGGAAGGGAAAAGTGGGGTCATTCAAGGGCTCAGTTATCTAGGTTTACCCAGGGCTTTCTGAAAGAGGGATCTTCATGGGTGGAGGTAGCCCAGCTCCTTACCTGGTTGTTTTGCTAGTAGTTGTGTCATACAGCTGGAAACTGTTTATTTTAGATGGTTGGAGAAAGAGAGGAAAACAAGTACTCTGTTTCCTTTTATTTCAAGGTACTTAGAACATCTATGATGGTTAATTTTATGTGTCAGCTTGCCTTGGCCACACTACCCAGGTATTTGGTCAAACATTATTGTGGATGTTTCTGTCAGTGTTTTTGAATGGGAATAACATGTAAATTGGTGGCTTTGCATAAATCATTATGTGAGTGGGCCTCATCCAATCAGTCAAAGGTCTGAATAGAACAAAAGATTCACCTCCCCCAAGCAAGGGTGAACTAGGCAGCAGATGGCCTTCAGCCTCGATAACCGTGTGAGCCAATTCCTTCAAACCTATATCTACCTATATCTATCTATCTACCTATCATCTATCTATCTATCTATCTATCTACTATCATGTATCTATCTATCTATCTATCTATCTATCTATCTATCTCTACACACGTACAACACATCCTATGGGTTCTATTTCGCTGGGGAATGATGACTGATACAGTGTCTTCTTATATTACCTGCAGGGTAATCTCAAATATGTATCCTTTGAATCCTTGAAAAGTGACTTACTAAACATAGGAACAAAGTTAATGCTGTCTGATGGACAGGCAACTGGGTGCATGACAGGAGACATACCTGGCCACAGTGGCAGACCTAACCTACTACCTCTAGATGACACTCCATCTGACTTCATTTGCCAAAGAGGATCAGACCAGCCCTGCCTGCCAACCAGCAAGGTCTCAGACATAGAGAAATGCGATCCCCATCTGGAAATTGGCACTCTGAGTTAATAACAGGGGGCAAAAAATTAGCCATGGGAGTCCAAAGAATTATCTTAATAGCCAAGTTGTCTAATGTGTAGTGACTGTGATGATTATTAACTTTTCTGTTTTTATGATTGTTACCTTTCTGTTTTATTAAATAATTACCACCTAGCACATGGAAAAATGCTTCCCAAATATAGTATCCACCCAAACGGACCCTGTGAGCCACCTCAGAGAGTTGGTTTTGTTTATTTATTTATTTGTTTGTTTGCTTTTTAGAGTACCAAGAGACCCCAGCCGAACATCAACCACCATGGGTTGACATAGTTCAACACATGTCTTTTTCATCTTGCTAAGTGTACTGGTTAGGAATGTGGGCTCTGAAGGTAGACTAGGTCTAAACCCTAGTTCTGCCACTTATAAACTACGTGAGTGTGAATACTTCATTTCTTCTTACAGTCACTGGATTGGCTCTTGTTTTCCTATTTGACTTCATCTCCTATCTTCATCTGTATTGTGTCTGACAAGCTCCAGCCCATTGAAGTTTTTCATGTGTCTATTTGTGTCTGCTCCTAGAAAACTGGTACTCACACACTTTGCTCATGCATACACAAAAAGGCCTGCCCAAGCCTGTTTTTTTTTTCTTGTTGTTCAGGATTCAATTCAAATGTACTTTCTGAGAAAGAGCTTCACTGACAGTCCCATTTATAGTTGTCTCTGACCGGTCATTTTCTACTCGATTCATGTGTTCATGTTTCTTAAAGCACAAATCCCCATATAGAATTCTCCCACTTATTGATTTTTCTGCTTATTTCAAGTGTTCCAAAACTAGACTGAAAGCTCCTGGGACCCTTTTTATCTTGTTCTCTGTGCTGTGTCCCCGATTCTGGTTCAGTGCCTCACATACGAATCACTGAATAAATATTACTTACAAGAAAGGATTGATTCCTATGGGACACACTGGAGAAGACACAGATATTTAGAACTGAATGGCAGGAGAAGTTGACAAGGAGATTAAACATCAAGGAATTCAAATTTTTAAATGAGTGTTTATTGCAAATCCTCAGCAGTGCTTTTTAAACTTGGATGGGTGCCAGAAACAGCTGTAGATATCACTCAAAATGTAGAGACTTCCCATGCCACCTCTCTGGTTTTGATTCAGGAGACCTAGGTGGCCCCAGGAATTTGGAAATTTAACAAGCACTCCCTATTGATTAAAGAAGTGCTCTGAGAACCGCACTTGGAGAAATCCTGACCTAAACAGCTGAAATTTGTGTAGCATTAATGTGACGGCTACCATGCAGATGTCTGTGATATCAGGGGGGGTGTCTGAGTGTCTGCTAATATGATTACTCAAAGGGCACTGGTCTTTCCTTCTTACCTATGACCAAAGATTTCTTTTCCACATAGGATCACACTTAAAGTCTGCAATATTTCTGAGTGGTTGGATTGGGTATTGTTATCCCATCGTATAGATGAGGCTAGTGGAAGGATAGTGATTTAACTAAAGTGCACCAATGATGGGACCCTGATCTCTTCACTCTTGCTCCAGAAAATTGTCTAGGACACTGGACATCACACCTTGTTCTTCTCTATCACCTCCTGTTTCTGGGGCTCAGAGTTCACACACTTTCTCTGATGTCCCACTAGAAGGGAGAGTCAGGAGATCAGACAGCACATAGAATAGAGAGGAAGGGGAGAGGAAAGGAGAATGCATGAAAGGCAGAGGAAAGGGGTGAGGACATGCTTGCCTGTCTCCACTCAGGTCACTGGAAGCTGTGCAATGACACTGTGCCTCCTTGCCAGCTCCATTCCACAGCCTCTTCCTGCACACAGCAGTGGCACTGAAGTTCTCACATCATGGAAATGCAGGCTCATCTCTGCTTGCAGCTCCATATCCAAGTATTTTCCCTAGGAAGTCATACTATGATGTTTATGTCAGAGGCATCACACTGACAGAAGGAAGGAGCCAAAGCTGGAATGGGCAACTAATCATATTTGCTGAGGGCTTTCTAGATGCTACACATAGAGTGGGTTGTTATTTTCAGACTTTGTCGCTTCAAGTCCTCAAAGTAGTCTGCTGAGGTGGCATCACTACTTCCTTTCTACGCACGGAGAAATAGGCCCAGAGAACAAAGTACATATTCAAAGAAATCTAGGGAGGTGTCGAATGGATGCAGAGGCCAACTGAAGAGCTAACACTGCCCAATTCTGGGACAATTCCAGAATCAAAGTAAATAGAGTAACAAATGCTAACACTCTGGGACAAATAAGAATCTATGGGTCATTCTGACATAAATAAATACTTGAATGAACACATAACTAAATGAACCTTAGAGCAGAAGGGAAGGTCTCCCATACAGTCAGATGCCAACTAATAAATCCAGAAGGAACGACAGAATTATAAAAACAACACTTGACCAACTATCATAGTAACAAGTGATTCAGGCAAGAGCCCTGAATGGAAGCTCAGTCTGAGCCAAATCCCACTGCAGGCACAGTCACCATGGCAGCCATGCTCACCCAAGAATGCTGGAAAAACAACAAGCCACCACCACTCTCTTTTCGTTCCTAATATGTACTAAGATCTGTATAGCACAGACACGATGTGAAGCAATTAACACCACCTATTTCTCAAAATAAATACTCCTCGCAGTTTTACCGATTTAAGCATACATGCATGCAAACATACATAATTACAAACATGCATACAGACCCCAATACATGCATGCTTTGTCCCACTTTCTCTTTTACTATTCAAGTTTCCAGGAATTCACTGAAGTGGATTTACGGAAGGGTAATGAAGAAAAAATCCACAATTCAACAAACTCAATTCTAATCACACCTACCAAGTGGAAAGTACCATAACAACTTTATTTTAGTGATTTATTTTTCTGTAGTAGATCTAAAGTCTGTCTCTGGAACATTTTTCCATATCCTTGGGTTGGAAAGCTCACTATTGTTAAGACAAAAATTGTTAAGATGAGAAATCCCCACACTCATCTACGGATTCAATACAATCCGAATCAAAATCTTAGTGGGCCTTATCATCATCATTATTATTAATTATTATTATTATTATTATTGGAAATCAACAGCTGAATTTAAAATTCACGTATGGATAACAAAACGACCTAGACTATAAAAACAAATAGAAACTGTGATCCATATAATCACCCCATATAGAAGTCTAATGAGAATGGACCATAGACCTCAATATAAAACCTAAAGCTATAAAAACATAGGAGAAAACACAGGAGAGGAAAACATGGAAGAAAATCCTTCTGACCTTGGCTTAGGTGAAGATTTATTAGATACCACACCCAAAACACAATCCACAAATAAACGAGTTGATAAATTGGACCACCTCAAAATGAAAAGAAAAAAAAAAGTCTACTCTTCCAAAGACACTGCTGAGAGAATGAAAAGCAAGCCACTGACTGGGAGAAAAATATTTGCAAGTCATTTACCTGGTAAAGGACCTGTATCCAAAATATAGAAAATATAGACCTGAATCCAAAATATGGAAAATCCCTGGGGTGTTAAGTCAGTAATAGACATGCCAATAAATAAATGAGCAAACAATTAAACAAACACTTCATCCAAGAGATTATACAAGTGACAAATAGGGTCATGAAAAGGTGATCAACGTCGTTAGTTAATAAGGAAATGTAAATTAAAACTACAATGAAATATCACTACACCCCTGTGAGAATGGCCAACATTAAAAATACTGACCATACTAAGCATTGTGGAGGATGGAACTCTCATAGACTGCTGGTGGGAATTAAAGATGATACAAACACTCTAGAACTAGTTTGGTAGTTTCTTACATTGTTCATCTAACATCTACCATATGATCCAGTCATTGAACCCTTATGTATTTACCCTACAGAAGAAATCTTGTCCATGTAAAGATTTGTATACAAATATTCACAACAGTTTTACTGAAAAGAGCTTCAAGCCGAAAACAATCCACATGTCCATCACCAGGTGAATGGCTAAAACAAATTGTCATATATACATACAATGGAATATTATTTAGCAATACTAAGGAACTATCCAACCATGCAACAAATGGATAGCTTGACACATAGTTAAGTTGAATGAAAGAAGCAAGAAAACAAAAGTGCATTCTATACAGTTTTATTGACAGAAAGGTTTGTTTTTTTTTAAGAGAAATTAATGGTGACAGAAGTTCAGTGGTTACCTGGGAACAGGGAGAGGTCCCAGGGGAGGCAGTCGGAGGCTACAGGAGGGTGGATGAAGAGATTACAAAAGAGCATGAGGAATCCAAGAATAGAGTCCAGGGCCTGGCCTGTGTGACATGACCTTAACATTACTACTTTCTTCACTGCTCTGTGGACTTTCTCATGTGGCTCCTCTTTGAGGGGACAATTCAGGAACTATATTTCTGGATGTCGGTATGGTGGGACTTCTCAAAAGGCTACAGAGGTGTACATCCTTCACACCAACAATTTCCCTGATAGAAGTTTAACTTAAGGGCAGAGTTAAGGATGGAAGTAGGATTTGGTTCTAAGGATAGTCATCTTGATAATTCCCTACCAGTTTTTCTCATGAACTAGAACTCTCCCAAGACAGTGTGCTGTGCTCAAAGAGAACACATTTAGCTCACCAGTGCAAAAGCCACATGAACTGTGCTCTTCAGCACAGTCAGGTGCCATCCACGAAGTGTTGATAATTGGGAATATGAGAAACACTCTGAATTCCAAATAACATAGGGCTGTGACAATTGATTATGTCCCATTGAAAAGGTACAATTCAGGGCGCCTGGGTGGCTTGGTCGGTTAAGCGTCCGACTTCGACTCAGGTCATGATCTCACAGTCTGTGAGTTCGAGTCCCGCGTCGGGCTCTGTGCTGACAGCTCAGAGCCTGGAGCCTGTTTCAGATTCTGTGTCTCCCTCTCTCTCTGCCCCTCCCCTGTTCATGCTCTGTCTCTCTCTGTCTCAAAAATAAATAAACGTTAAAAAAATTAAAAAAAAAAAAGAAAAGGTACAATTCTATGCAGGGAGCAAACATGAGTTTTAATGAAAACAACCAGGAGGGACGATTTGTTGCCTATCAGATTAGCAATGATTCACATTTGTAATGTGTGGGGAAACAGGCACTATCATACAGCGTTGTTAGAAATATAAAATAGTTTCTTTCAAAGTTGTGTTCATATAAAATACAGTTTTCATGGTTTTGAAAAAAACACTTTCAAGAACTTATTAAGAGAAATGCTTACTAAAACATCTGAATGCCTATGAAGAAGAATGTTAAGAGACTCCCCGGGATGATGGTGGAGTCAGAAAACTCTAAGCTCACCTTGGCTCATTGATACTACCAGATAGCATTCATATCAGTGTAAATAGCCCATAAGACAACCCAAAGACTTGCAGAAGAAACTCTCCACAGATAAATATAGAGAAGAAGCTGATGAAAGAAAGTAGGAAGGGTGAAGATGCAGTGGGGGTACTAAATGGACCCACGAGACTGCCCTCAGGAGAGAGGGCTGCCCAAGGTGTGGAGAGGGGAGAGAAATAGACTCTCACACTATGTAGCCCGCACAGGAAAGACAAGTTCTCATCACATTGGCTGCAAAAACCAGAAGGGCCAAATTTCACGAGTTTGTACAACCAGTGGGACTTAAACCCAGCATGGTGAGGGGAAACTGAGTTCCCACCTTTAAAGAGACAGGACAACAAACAGCCCTGTGGAGATACAGCATAGAAGGGGCAGTTTGAAAATCACATGGGGACATGGGAGGGAGATTTACTTACTGATCTCGGAGCATGTGTTGAAAGGGCAGGGATGTGTGGGGGACTTGCCCACAAACAAAGGAGCTGGTGGGAGCCAGTTTCCTCCCCCCAACCGCAGCATGAACACACAGCCACCTGGGGGAACAAACAAAGAACCAGTGAGGTGCTGACATTCCCTACTTAACTTGCTGACAGGACACCCGGCCCTCGTGTTTCACTGTGGACATGCCCCCTCCAATCGGGCCTTGGCTCCAGGTCTTCTCCCACAGCAGACCCATGCAAACCTTGCTAACACTGCAAGTCCATTCTCCTCCCCAGCCCCCCACGCTTCCATGGATCCACCCCCTCCAATCCTCTCTTGGACAGAGCTTATGTAAAGCAGTGTCACAAGCCTGGAAGTTTGCAAGCAGCCCCAAGAAGGGCCAGTGCCACCCCAAAGTGACTTCTGCCCTGGGGAGAGAGAAACATAACCACACACAACAATCAGACTGTGGCCCCAGCAGTGGGCTGTGGGCAGACAGGGGGTCTGACTGCAGGCCTTGCCCATCAAGGAAAGCTTCTCAGGGGACAAAACAGGGAAAGTACCCTGTAGTTCAGTGCTAGTGTATCCCTGGGAGATGCCTGGTCTGACTCAAATCAAGCCCAAGGTGGCCCCAGACTGGCCCACCAGGAACACAGGGACCAAACCCTGCCCACCACAGGCAAAGAGCACCATTGTGGATGGCTGAACTGAAGGAAAAAGCAGCTCATCCACAAGAGCAGGGTGCACACAACAAACATACGAGAAACCCTGAAGCGCTAAATTCTGGTAAATAGGGGACACTGCACTGCAGGCACTACAGGCTTGCTTCTTCATAAGGCCACTGGTTTTAAGAGCAGGGGATGTGGTTAACTTTCCTAACACACAGAAACAGGTGCAGAGAGTTAGACAAAATAAGGAGACAGAGGAATATGTCCCAAATGGAGGAACAAGACAAAATCACAGCAAGAGACCTAAGTGAAATGGGGATTGAGTAGTATGTCTGACAGAGAATTGACAGTAATGATCATAAAGATACCATGAGATGCGAGAAAAGTTTGGAGGACCTCAGTGAGACCCTGAACAAAGAGATAGAAATCATAAAAAAGAAACAATCAGGGATGAAGAACCCAATAACTGAAATTAAAAATACACCAGATATAAAGAATAGTAGACTAGATGAAGCAGATCATATCAGCAACCTGGGGGGCAGGGTAATGGAAAGCAACCAAGCTGGACGGTTGAGAAGAAACAAAACACAAAATGAAAACAGACTTTGGGACCTCAGTGACACCATCAAGCGTAATAACGTTCACATTATAGGGGCTCCAGAAGGAAAAGAGAGAGAAAAGGGGGCAGAAAATTAATTTGAAAAAATAATAGCTGAAGAAAACATCCCAAATCTAGGGAAGGAAAGAGAAATCCAGATCCAGGAAGCACAGGCGGCCCCCCCAAAAATCAACCTAAAGTGGTCAACACCAACACATAATACTTAAAATGGTAAAAAGCAGTGGCAATGAGATAATTTTAAAAGCAGCAAGAGGAAAGAAAACCATTCCATACAAGGTAAACCCCATAAAGCGATCAGTGGATTTTTTAACAGAAGCTTTGGAGGCCAGAAGGGAGTGGCATGATATATTCAAAGTGGCAAAACTAAAAAATCTGCAGCCAAGAATATTCTATCCAGGAAGGCTACCATTCAGAATATAAGGACAGGTAAAGAGTTTCCCAGACAAACAAAAGCTAAAGGAATCCATGATCACTAAACCATCCCTACAAGAAATGTTAAAGGGGATTCTTTGAGTGGAAAGGAAATACCATAAGCAGAAATAAGAAATGTAGGAAGCATCAAAGCGGTAAAAATAAGTACATCTATAAAAAACAGTCGAAGGGTCTCTCAAAACAAACGGATGTAAATTATGGCAACATACACCCAAAACGTGGGGTGAGGGGAGAGGAGTAAAGAATGAGTTCAAACTTAACCAGCCATCAACTATTTGCACAAGATATTATATACAAGCTGAACGGTAAAAGAAAAAAAAAAAAACAGTAACAGATAAGCAAAAACTAAAGAGAAAGGAATCCAAGTTTATCAATAAAAAAGCCAACTAACTGTGAAGAAAGAGAGCAAGAAAAGTAAGGAACAGAGAAAAACCACAAAAACCACCATAAATTGGGTAACAGAATGGTAATGATTACCTACCTATCTCTAATTTTAATGTAAATGGACTAACCGCTCTGATCAAAAGACATAGGGTGACAGAAATGTGAAAAAGCAAGACACATTTATATGTTGCTTGCAAGAGACTCACTACAGACCTAAAGACACATGCAGATTGCAAATGAAGTGATGGAGAAACATTTATCATGCATATAGATATGAAAAGAAAGCCAAGGTAGCAATACTTATATTGGGCAAAATAGATTTTAAACAAGAACTGTAAGAGGGGACAAAGAAGCACATTATATAATCATAAAGGGGACAATGCAACAAGAAGATATAACAATTGTAAATATTTATGCACCTGACATGAGAGCATCCAAATACATAAAGCCGTTCATAACAAACATAAAGAAGGCAATTCATAATAATACGATAATAGTAGGGGGCTTTAACAGCCCACTGACATCAATGGGTGGATCTCCTAAACAGAAAATCAACAAGGAAGCAATGTCTTTGAATGACACTTTGGACCAGACGGATTTAACACATATATTCAGAACATTCCATCCAGAAACAGCAGAATACACATTTTTCTCCGAGTGCACATGGAACATTCTCCAGAATATATCACATATTAGGCCACAAGACAGTCTCAACAAATTCAAAAGGATCAAAGTCATACCACCATGCACCTTTTCTGACCACAGTGCTGTGAAACAGGAAAAGAACCACAAGAGAAAAATCTGGAACTAGCACAAATACATGGAAGTTAAATAACATGCTACTAAACAATGAATGGGCTAACAAATAAATAAACGGGGAATTAAAATAAAAATACATGGAGATAAAAGAAGAAGAAAACACAGCAATCCAAAATCTTTGGGATGCAGCAAAAGCTGTCCTAAGGAGGAAGTTTACAGCAATGCAGTCCTACCTGAAGAAGCAAGAAAAATCTAAAAGTAAACAATCTAACCTTACACCTCCAGGAACTAGAAAAAGAACAAACAAAATCCAAAAACAATAGAAGGAAGGAAATAATAAAGATTAGAGAAGAGATAAATGAAAAAGAAACAAAACAAAACAAAACAAAAAACAAAAGAACAGATCAATGAACCTAGGAGTTGGTTCCTTGGAAAGATCAACAGAAGTGATCAATCATTAGCCAGACTCATCATAAAAAGAGAGAGGAGTCAAATAAACAAAATCACAAATGAAAGAAGATAAATAACAACTGACATCACAGAGATGCAAAGGATTATAAGAGAATAGTATGAAAAATTATATCCCAACAAACTGGGCAAACTGGAAGAGATGGATAAATACCTAGAAACATGTAACCTCCCAAAACTGAATAGGGAAGAAATAGAAAATTTGAACAGAACAACTAACAGCAATGAAACAGAATCAGTAATGAAACAAAAGAAAACAAAACAAAAATATCCCAAGAAACAAAAGTCCAGGACCAGATGACTTCACAGGTGAATTCTACCAATCATTGAAAGAAGAGTTAATACCTAATCTTCTCAAACTATTCCAAAAAAGGAATAGAAGAGGAAGGAAATCTTCCAAATTCATTCTATCAGGCCAGTAGTAGCCTGATACTAAAGCCAGATAAAGACATTACAGAGAGACAGAGAAAGAGAGAGACAGAGAGAGAGAGAGAGAGAGAGAGAGAGAGAGAAGTACAGGCCAATCACTTTGATGAACATAGGTGTGAAAATCCTCAAGAAAATATTGTCAAACCGAATCCAGCAATACACTTAAAAAATAATTCACCACAATCAAGGGGGTTTAGTCATTGGATACAAGAGTGGTTCAATATTTGCAAATCAACCAACGTGATTTACCACTTTAATAAAAGAAAGGATAAGAACCATATGATCCGAATTGCTTGCAGTAGCCATGGTGGTCATGAGTTCATTACAGTGGGTTTCTGTCACTGCAGTGTCCACTCTCTCTGGCCACTGTCTCGGCACTCAGCTTGGATTCAAGGGCTTCCTCACCCATGGCTTTCTGAAGACTGCAGCTCAGTGCGACACAGTGGAAACAATGAGAAAAGACTGTTTACCACCAAACCTTCTGGATTCTATGACAGGTGTTATTTGAGTTTAATGAAATTCTACATTTTTGTTGAGTGGGATTCCAGTAGCAATTGGCATAACTCTGGTGAATATATTCATTGGTGAAGCCTGAGTTAGCAGAAATTCCAGAAGGCCAAATTCTGGAACACTGGGAATGTTTCAAGCATCCTATATCAAGATGGATTTCCAGAACTTTCTTCGATGGCCCTGAAAAGAATTATGAAAAGACAATGGCTATTTTTCAAATTGAAGCTGAAAAGTCTGATTTATGGTTAAAGTAACTGGAAGTACCAAGGTTAGTTAATGCATCCCAGAGGCAATGGTCCCTTGTATCAGTATCCTTCCATTGATAAGGCGCTGATTGATCATTCTCCAAAAGCAACTCCCAACATCGAATCTCTTATTTATCTAAATACAAAGTATATTCTCTTTAGGTATAAGTATATTAATTAAAAATATATTCTGTATTTTTGCTCAAGCGATGAATAAAAGGCCTTCTATTGCTCTATTTCTCAGCATTGGTTCAGATTAAGACTTTAGTGTGGGATTTCATTTTTTTCAGCTTTATTGTATTGGGGCATAGTGGACAATATTGTAAGATATTTAAAGTGTACATTATGATGACTTGGTACCCATTGTGAAGGGCAGATTAAAACTTTTGATTTGTGGGTTTTGGCTTCCTCCTATAAGAAGGTATATAGGTAAATATAGAAACTTGAACAAATAGGAATTTGTGAACTCCCAACGGTGTAACTTCGAAAGTTTAATGTTTTATTTGACTCATAATTGGAAGTTAGAGAAGTCCAATTATGTTAAATACCAAGAAATATAGTAGTTTACACAAATGTCTGTATTGTAGATATCTAGATTACTCACAGGTAATTCATAATTTTAAATTACATAAATATTGAACTAACTATATAAACCATTAACCCCTGAATAAACAATTTTTCAGTGACAAAAAAAAGAACCATGTCATCATTTAGAAAGATGCAGAGAAAGCATTTACAAAGTATAAGATCCATTTATGGTAAAAACGTTCAACAAAGTTGGTTCAGAGGAAACATACCTCAACATAATAAAAGCCATATACGAAAATCCCACAGTGAACATCATACTCAACGTGGAGAAACTGAAAGATTTCCCCTCCTAGTGTCAGCAACAAGACAAGGATGTCCACTCTCACCACTTTTATTCAACATAGTACCAGAAGTCCTAGGCGCAGCCATCAGACAAGAAAAAGGAATACAAGGCATCCAAATTGGTACGAAAGAAGTAAAACGTTCACTATTGGCAGAAAAACATGATACCATATATAGAAAACCCTAAAGACTCTACCCCAAAAACTACTAGTAATGATAAATGAATTCAGTAAGGTCTCAGGATACAAAATCAACGTACAGAAAGCTGTTGCATGTCTACACACTAATAATGAAGCAGCAGAAAGAGAAATTAAGAAAACAATCCCATTTACAATGGTATCAAAAATAATAAAATGCCTAGGAATAAACATAACCAAGGATATAAAAGACCTGTACTCTGAAAACTATAAAACATTGATGAGAGAAATTGAAGACAGCACAAATGGGAAGACATCCCATGCTCATGGATAGGAAGAACAAACACTGTTAAAATGTCCATGCTATCCTGAACAGTCTACAGATTTAATGGAATCGCTGTCAAAAAATACCAACAGCATTTTTCACAGAACTCGAACAAGCAATCCTAAAATTTGTATGGGACCATAAGAGACGCCGAACAGCCAAAGCAATATTGGAAAGGAAAACAAAGCTGGAGGTATCAAAATTCCAGACTTCAACTTATATCACAAAACTGTAGTACTCAAAACAGTATGGCACTGGCACAAAAATGGACACACAGATCAGTGGCACAGAATAGAGATCCCAGAAATAAGCCCATGACTATTTGGTCAATTGATCTTTGACAAAGGAGGCAAGAATATCCAGTGGGAAATAGACAGTCTCTTCAACAAATGATGTTGGGAAAGCTGGACAGCTACATGCCAAAGAATAAAACCAGACCACAATCCTACACCACACACAAAAATGAACTTAAAATAGATTAAGGAACTAAATGTGAGTCCTGAAAATATAAAACATCTTAGAAAGGAGCACAGGCAGTAATTTCTCTGACACCGACTGTAACAATTCCTTTTTTTTTTCTTTTTTGGATATGACTCCTGAGGCAAGAGAAACACAAGCAAAAATAAACTATTGGGACTACATCGAAATAACAAGTTTCTACACAGCAAAGGAAAAAAATCGAAACTAAAGGACAAACTACTCAATGGGAGAAGATATTTCCAAACGATATATCTGATAAAGTCTTAGCATCCATAACCGACACATGAAAAAATGCACAACATCACTCATCATCAGGGATACACACACACACACACACACACACACACACACACACACACACAATGGAGTATTACTCGGCAATCAAAAAGAATGAAATCTTGTCATTTGAAACTACATGGATGGAACTAGAGGGTATTATGCTAAGCAAAATTAGTCAGAGAAAGACAAATATCATATGACTTCACACATATGAGGACTTTAAGGTACAAGACAGATGGACATAACGGAAGGGAGGGAAAAAATAACATAAAAACAGGGAGGGGGACAAAACGTAAGAGACTCTTAAGTATGGAGAACAAACAGAGGATTACTGGAGGCGTTGTGAGAGGGGGTATGAGCTAAATGGGTAAGGGGCATTAAGGTATCTACTCCTGAAATCATTGATGCACTATGTGCTAACTAACTTGAATGTAAATTTTAAAAGTAAATTAAATAATAAAAGGGCTTAGCATCCAAAATTTATGAAGAATGTATACAAATCAACACCCAAAAGACAAATAATCCAATTAAAAAATGGGCAGAAGACATGAACAGACATTTCTCCAAAGAAGACATCCAGATGGCCAAAAGACACATGAAAAGATGCTCAACATCACTCATCATCAGGGAAATGCAAATCAAAACCACAGTGAGATATCACCTCACACCTGTCAGAATGACCCCCATCAAAAACACAAGAAACTACAAATGTTGGAGAGGATGTGCAGAAAAAGGAACCCCCTTGCACTGTTGATGGGAATGCAAGCTGCCTCAGTCACTCTGGAAAACAGTATGGAGCTTCCTCAAGAAGTTAAAATGTAACTACCGTACGATCCAGTAATTTCACTGCTGGGTATTTACCCAAAGAATACAAAAACACTAATTCGAGAAGGTACATGCACCTCTCTGCTTATTGTGGTATTATTTACCATAGACAAATTATGGAGGCAGCCCAAGTTCCACCGATTGATTCATGGATAAAAAGTAGTATATATATACAATGGAATATCGCTCAGCCATAAAAAAAAAAATGAAATCTTGCCATTTGTAGCAACATGGATGGAGCTAGAGAGTATAATGCCAAGTGAAATAAGTCAGTCAGACAAAGACAGATACCATACGATTTCACTCCTATGTGGAATTTGAGAAACAAAACAAATGAGCAAAGGAAAAGAGAGAGAGAGAGAGAGAGAGAGAGAGAGAGAGACCACAAAACACTATGAAACAGACTCTTTAGCTACAGAGAACTGATAGTACCAGAGAGGAGGTGGGTGATGTAGGTGAAGGGGATTAAGAGAAGACTTATCATGATAGGCACTAAGTAATGTATAGAATTGTTGAATCAGTATATTGTACACCTGAAACTAACAGAACACTGCATGTTAACTGTACTGGATTTAAAATTAAGACAAGAGAGGGCTGCCTGGGTGGCTCAGCCAGTTAAGGATCCGACTTCAGCTCAGGTCATGATCTTGCAGTCCATGAGTTACAGTCCCACACTGGGCTCTCTGCTGTCAGCACCCAGCCCGCTTTGGACTTTCTGCCCCCCTCCCTTTCTGCCCCTCCCCCACTCGTTCTCTCTCTCTCTCTCTCTCTCTCTCTCTCTCTCTCTCTCAAAATAAATAAATAAACTTTAAGAAGAGAGAATGTTAACATACTATTGTTTGTAATAGAAAATGTGGTAAAAGAACTATATTTACATTACTAGTATTGGAGAAATAAATGTTGGGCCATTCATATGATGCCACAACTGGTCTTTATTTAAAAAATAAGTGAAATTTTGTAAAATAATTGAAAATATTATCATTGAAATATGTGTTTACATAGAAAGATGGTAAAAAAATGTGCTAAAACAGGTTACAATGATCATAAAGGGCACAGATCCATTTTTTGTTTATATAGGCATATACCTATTTATCCAGAGGTCTCAAGGCATAAAATCAAAGTGATCTTGTTGTTCCAGTGGCCTAGAGCTTTTATTCAGCATGGAAAGAGTCTGGACACCTCACACAGGCACCCTTGAGAATGTCTCTGTACCCTTGGGAATGCCCCCTTTCTACTCAGATGTCCTGAAAGCTGTCTGGTGGGTTTTCACCACAGCCCCTCCCTCCCACCTTCCTGCTCAGCCATGCTCAAACTGCAGCTCAGGCTCCTGTCACGAGGTGGCACCAACGTACTTCCACCATCAATTTCTCTACAAGAGGTTTGTTTATTCAAGGGGCAAAAACCAAAAACCAACCAAGCAACCAACCAAACAAACAAAAACACCTTCCCTTAAGACCTAGCATGTGAACCAACTGTATACAATAATTTATATAATTTAAATTCTGTCTGATAGAACTGATGGGTTAGATAGATAGATAGATAGATATATGTATAGATATATGTATAGATGATATATATATATATATATATATATATATATATATATATATATACCCCAGGACATTCTTAAAATGATACACAGGCGATAGTGTTGCACCATGGCAGTAGGAGGTAAGGCAGGTGGGCTTAGGGCAGGGCAGAACAGGACAGGTAGGAGGTGCCTGAGAGAGAATGGGGCACTGGACTGAGACTGGGAAGCCTGTATGGGGGTGGGGTGGTGGAGGGAGAAAATTTGTCTCTGGGAGGGACATGCTACATTGTGGACATGGTCAACCTGCACTGAAGAGGGGAAAAAATACATCACTAAATGCGATATAGGTTTGGGGCCAACAGCAAATGGAACTGCTTTAATATACATATGAATTTTCCAAACATAATCTTAGTAAACAAATGATTCCAAGACTTTTCTTATTCTTTGCTTGGTTTATTTGAAAAAGAAAATGGAGACGGATGCCACTTGATAGCCAGAGCCAGAATTGCAGGTCTGAGGCACAGACCAGGAGGCTCAGCAAGGAAGAAGGAAAGATGGAGTTTGTGATCTTGGTTGAATGGTTTCAGCCAAAGTTTTTGGGAATTTTTCACTTCATGGCAGTAATTCCTTGGTGTCCATCATTTTCTGGGATATCTAAATCTGAGTTCAGAACCCACCCCTTGTATGAACTGAATCTAGAGCTACACTTGAGATGGGGTGGTTGAGCCAGAGGAAACACACACACACACACACACACACACACACACACACACACAGAATCAATTCAATTTTGAAACCTACTTGGTTCTCCTATAAAATTGAATATAATGAGTGTTTATGAAATGAAGAATGTACACGTACATGAACATACATGTGCATTACTACCATCATTGTTAAAAGGGGCTTTTTGGATGAATACCCATGGTGCCACAATATCAGGGGAGTGTGAAATGCTCATTTATCAAGGCTTAGAAACCCATCTTCTAAAAGCAAGCCTGCTCTGTGTCCTCAAGAGAGGGTGAAGGATGGAACCTCATTCCCATCCTGCCATTTAACTGGAGAGGTGAATTTGGTTTTGTGAGCATGAGCTTTGCCATCTGTGAAATGGGACTCAGGATACTTTTGCCACACAAGTGTCCCAAGGGAAAAATGAGAAAACCTACTCAGAATATATGGCATGTAGTGGGACTTCAAGGGCCCTTTAAAAGTTGAGACGCAGCAATAGAGGCTGGCTGAGCTTCAGGGCTAAGGCAGGCATAGTGAAAAGGTATTTCTCACTGTTTCTCCTAACGAAAATATAGATATCCTTATGAAAGAAGCATATATTTCTCTTATACACCTTGTGTTTAAAATCTTGTAGACAGAAGGATCCCTAGTTTCTTGGGTGAATCAGAAGCTTATAAGCAATGCTCAACATCATGCTTCTGAGCAGACCCTAATCCAGTTCCCCACCCTGGGCAGACAGGACTGCTTATTCGTTTACTTTTTGTTTGCTTTTTTTTATTGAAGTGCAGGTGACACAGAATATTATATTAGTTTTAGGTGTACGAAGTGTGTTTCAACAATTATATACATTACAAAACGCTCACTACTATTAGCGTAGACACCCTTTGTCACCATACAAAGTTATTAAAATATTATTGACTATATTGTCTGTGGTGTACTTTTCATCCCCACGACTTATTTATCTTATAACTTCCGTTTTGTATCTCTTAATCCCCTCCATCTATTTCACCCATCCCCCCTTCATCTCCTACCATCTGGCAACCACGTTTGTTCTCTGTATTTATGAGCTTGTTTCTGTTATGTTTTGTTCGTTCATTTGTTTTGTTTACTAGATTCCAAATATAAGTGAAATCATATGGTATTTGCCTGTTTGTCTGACTTGTTTTACTGAGTATAATGCCCTCTAAGTCCATCCATGTTATTGTGAATGGCAAGATTTCATTCTTTTTATGGCTGGGTAATATTCCACTGTGGTGTGTGTGTGTGTGTGTGTGTGTGTGTGTGTGTGTGTGTATCACATATTCTTTATCCATTTGCCTATTGATAGACACTTGGGTTGCTTCCATATCTTGTCTATTATAATTAATGATGCAATAAGACAGCTCTGTGTTTTTTTCTTTTTCAAAATTCTATTTAAATTCTACTTAGTTAACATATAATGTAATATTGGTTTCAGGAGTAGAATTTAGTGATTCATCACTTACATATAACATTCAGTGCTCAACACAACAAGTGACCTCCTTAATACCCAATCATCCATTTAGTCCATCCCTGGCCTACCTCCCCTCCAGCAACCCTTAGTTTGTTATCTACAGTTAAGTGTCTCTGACGGTTTGCTTCCTTCTCTCTTTTTTTGCCCTTTCCCTATGTTCACCTGTTCTGGTTCTTAAATTCCACATATGGTTAAAAGGACAGGCCTGTTTTTAACTCACCTCAGTGATAGAGCACATCATGGCAGCAAGGTGTGGTACTTGCCTAACTGCTGCTCTTGGACTGCTCCATAGGTTAATACATTTACAGGAATATTCTAGACCAGTCCTGGAGTCACCATTGCAGGAGCCTTCAGACCATGCGTTATCCAACCATATCACACCAGAATTTCAGCCAACTGCTGTCTCCCTGAGATGCAGAAAACCAAGATTTACTAGCATTTCTTTGACATACACTTGTCAGTTCTTTCATTCACTAATAACTAAATATATATTGGCTTAAAACCCATACTGTCCATTGAAAGTGTTCCATTAATTATGTAGTGTAAATAAGAGGATAAGGAGGAAAATGAATATACTGGAAAATTCAACGGTTAAATCTGAGATGAAATAACTCTTAAACATTAACTTTTAAACTTGTTCAAACTTCAGGGCATCAAATATTTTTTTTAATTCCCTTTGGGAATGCAAGCTGGTGTAGCCACTCTGGAAAACAGTATGGAAGTTCCCCCAAAAAAACTAAAAATAGGACTACCCTACGACCCAGCAATTGCACTACTAGGCATCTATCCAAGGGATACAGGTGTGCTGTTTCGAAGGGACACATGCACCCCCATGTTTATAGCAGCACTATCAACAATAGCCAAAGTATGGAAAGAGCCCAAATGTCCATCGATGGATGAATGGATAAAGATGTGGTATCTATATACAATGGAGTATTACTCAGCAATCAAAAAGAATGAAATCTTGCCATGTGCAACTACGTGGATAGAACTGGAGGGTATTATGCTAAGTGAAACTAGTCAGTCAGAGAAAGACAAAAATCATATGACTTCACTCATATGAGGACTTTAAGAGACAAAACAGATGAACATAAGGGAAGGGAAACAAAAATAATATCAAAACAGGGAGGGGGACAAAATAGAAGAGACTCATAAATATGGAGAACAAACTGAGGGTTACGGGAGGGGTTGGGGGGGATGAGCTAAATGGGTAAGGGGCACTAAGGAATCTACTCCTAAAATCATTGTAGCACGCTATATGCTAACTAATTTGGATGTAAATTAAAAATAATAAAAAATAAAACAAGTTAAAAAAAAACATAAAAAGAAAGAAAAAAATTCCCTTCTCTGACCCCTAATTCCCATGCAGACATAAGCCTCTCACTCTGTCTCTCCATCTTTCTGCCCACCCCCTCCCCTTCAAAATCAAAGTTCCAGAGATTTTGACCTTCACTTCGCACCAAATCTTTATCTCACTGCTTCTGTCTCCATGATTGCAATGATGCATTCTCACCAAGGTCACAAGCCACTTTATTCTCACTAGGTTCAGATATTGTCTAAGGATTATTCACAGTGATATATGGGATATGTTGTAGTGAGTGTGTTAATTGCCTAGGATGCCATAACAAGTCTCCACAAATTCTGTAGTTTGAAATATCAAAAATGTATTCTTTCATAGTTCTGAATGTCAGAAGCCCAAAATCAAGGTGTCAGACAGGGCCATGCTTCCTCTGAAGGCTCTAGGGCAAAATTCATTCTTGACTCTTCCAGTGTCTGGTGGTTCCTGGTCTTCTGTGGTTTGTGCCAGCATAACTCTAACCTCTGCCTTATCTTCACATGGCCTTCTTCCTTGTGTGTGATGCCTCCTTTTGTTTCTCTTATAAGAACAACACTCATTAGATTTAGGGACTACCCTAGATCTCAAGGTCCTTAACTATGTGTGCATAGACCTTGTTTCCAAATAAGGTTCCATCACAAGTTCAGAGGTTGAGGTTTGGACATATCTTGTTCAGGACATAAATTAATCCATTACCATGACATTTAGGTTAGAAGATCTTACCTTTCCTATATAAATATACAACCATATGCATACATGAACAAACATAAAATACCTGCATACGCAAGAATGTAATGCATTCGTGAAGAATATAATGCAGATTAAAACTTTCAGGGGCCGTCTGTTGGTTGTATGTTTTGGGGTAATGCTTTTTTCCCCTCTCTTCCATATTATCTATTTTACCTAAGATAAATACATATTGCTTTTTTTTTTTAATTTTTAATTTTTTTATTTTTTTAATATATGATATTTATTGTCAAATTAGTTTCCATACAACACCCAGTGCTCATCCCAAAAGATGCCCTCTTCAATGCCTATCACCTACTCTCCCCTCCTTCCCACCCCCCATCAACCCTCAGTTTGTTCTCAGTTTTTAAGAGTCTCTTATGCTTTGGCTCTCTCTCCCACTCTAACTTCTTTTTGTTTTGTTTTTTTTTTCCCTTCCCCTCCCCCATGGGTTTCTGTTAAGTTTCTCAGGATCCACATAAGAGTGAAAACATATGGCATCTGTCTTTCTCTGTATGGCTTATTTCACATAGCATCACTCTCCTGTTCCATCCACGTTGCTACAAAGGGCCATATTTCATTCCTTCTCATTGCCACATAGTACTCCATTGTGTATCTAAACCACAATTTCTTTATCCATTCATCAGTTGATGGACATTTAGGCTTTTTCCACAATTTGGCTGTTGTTGAGAGTGCTGCTATAAACATTGGGGTACAAGTGCCCCTATGCATCAGTACTCCTGTATCCCTTGGGTCAATTCCTAGCAGCGCTACTGCTGGGTCATAGGGTAGCTCTATTTTTAATTTTTTGAGGAACCTCCACACTGTTTTCCAGAGTGGCTGCACCAGTTTGCATTCCCACCAACAGTGCAAGAGGGTTCCTGTTTCTCCACAACCTCTCCAGCATCTATAGTCTCCTGATTTGTTCATTTTGGCCACTCTGACTGTCGTGAAGTGATATCTGAGTGTGGTTTTGATTTGTATTTCCCGGATGAAGAGCGATGCTGAGCATCTTTTCAACTAGACCCACAAAAGTATGGTCAACTAATCTTTGGCAAAGCAGGAAAGAATATCCAATGGAAAAAAGACAGTCTCTTTAACAAATGGTGCTGGGAGAACTGGACAGCAACATGCAGAAAAATGAAACTAGACCACTTTCTTACACGATTCACAAAAATAAACTCAAAATGGATAAAGGACTTGAATGTGAGACAGGAAACCATCAAAACACTAGAGGAGAAAGCAGGAAAAGAACTCTCTGACCTCAGCCACAGCAATTTCTTACTTGACACATGCCCAAAGGCAAGGGAATTAAAAGCAAACATGACCTATTGGGACCTCATGAAGATAAAATGCTTCTGCACAGCAAAGGAAACAATCAAAAGTAAACGGCAACCAACGGAAATTGGAAAAGATATTTGTAAATGACATATCGGACAAAGGGCTAGTATCCAAAATCTATAAAGAGCTCACCAAACTCCACACACAAAACACAAATAATCCAGTGAAGAAATGGGCAGGAAACATGAATAGACACTTCGCTAAAGAAGACATCCAGATGACCTATTGCTTTTGAAACTACAGTTTATATCTCAGGAGGGAAGATGGAGGTGTAGGAGGACGCTGGGCTCACTACGTCCTGCTGATCACTTAGAGTCCACCTACACCTGCCTAAATAACCCAGATAACCGCCAGAAGACTAGCAGAATGGATTCTCTGGAGCCAAGTGCAGACAAGAGGCCCACGGAACAGGGTAGGAAGGGCGGAGAGGAGGTGCGCCCTACACGGACTGGCAGGAGGGAGCCGGGATGGAGGGGCAGCCCGTCGGCAAAGCTGAGCCCCCGAGTCTGGCTTGCAAAAGCGGAGGGGCCAGACGGAGTGTGTTCTGACAGCAAGCAGGACTTAACACCTGGAAGGTATAAGTTAACAGTGCTGCTCAGAGAGCGGGAAGGCTGGAGGACAACGGGAGGGAGAGTTGTTGAGCCCTGGACAACAGAACTCAGCTTGGAGGGGAACAAAGGCGCTTGCCAGTGCCATCTCCCTCGCCCATCCCCCAGCCAAAATCCCAAAGGGAACCAGTTCCTGCCAAGGAACTTGCTTGCACTGAACAAACACCCAACACTGTGCTTCTGAGGATCCATCCCTCCAGCGGAGGGTCTGACTCCCTCCCAGTGCCGCAGGGCCCTTCCCGAAGCGGATCGGCAAAGGATAAGTGAGCTGAGCCTGCCCCTCCCACCCCTGTGCACCTTGCTGATCCACCCCTGCTAATATGCCAGATCCCCAGCACCACAAGCCTGGCAGTGTGCAAGTAGCCCAGATGGACCACACCACCCCACAGTGAATCCCGCCCCTAGGAGAGGGGAAGAGAAGGTACACACAAGTCTGACTGTGGCCCCAGCGGTGGGCTGGGGGCAGACATCAGGTCTGACTGTGGCCCCGCCCACCAACTCCAGTTATTCAAGACAGCACAGGGGAAGTGCCCTGCAGTTCTGCACCACTCCAGGGACTATCCAAAATGACGAAACAGAAGAATTCCTCTCAAAAGAATCTCCAGGAAATAACAACAGCTAACAAACTGATCAAAAACGATTTAAACAATATAACAGAAAGTGAATTTAGAATAATAGTCATAAAATTAATTGCTGGGCTTGGAAACAGTATAGAGGACAGCAGAGAATCTATTGCTACAGAGATCAAGGGACTAAGGAACAGTCAGGAGGAGCTAAAAAATGCTATAAATGGAGGGTTCCGAAGATGGCGGCTTAGGAGGACGCTGGGCTCACCGCGCGCCCTGCTGATCACTTAGATTCCACCTACACCTGCCTAACTAACCCAGAAAACCACCAGAAGACTAGCAGAACGGAGTTTCTGGAGCCAAGCGCAGACGAGAGGCCCACGGAAGAGGGTAGGAAGGGCAGCGAGGCAGTGCGTGCTCCACGGACTGGCGGGAGGGAGCCGGGGCAGAGGGGCGGCCCACCGGCCAAGCAGAGCCCCCGAGTCTGGCTGGCAAAAGCAGAGGGGCTGGACGGAGTGTGTTCCGACAGCAAGCTCGACTTAGCATCTGGGAGGTCATAAGTGAACAGCTCTGCTCAGAAAGCGGGAAGCCTGGAGGACAAAGGGAGGGAGAGTTGCTGAGCCCCCGGACGACAGAGCTCAGTTGGTTGGGGAACAAAGGTGCTCGCCAGCGCCATCTCCCTCACCCAACCCCCAGCCAAAATCCCAAAAGGAACCAGTTCCTTCCAAGGAACTTGCTTGCTACGCGCAAACACCCAACGCTGTGCTTCTGTAGAGCCACCCCTCCGTCAGCGGGTCTGACTCCCCCCTGCTGCCACAGGGCCCCTCCTGAGGTGGATCACCTAAGGAGAAGCGAGCTAAGCCTACCCCTCCTGCCCCTGTGCACCTTGCTTACCCACCCCAGCTAATACGCCAGATTCCCAGCACCACAAGCCTGGCAGTGTGCAAGTAGCCCAGACAGGCCAGGCCACCCCACAGTGAATCCCGCCCCTAGGAGAGGGGAAGAGAAGGCACACACCAGTCTGACTTTGGCCCCAGCGGTGGGCTGGGGGCAGACACCAGGTCTGACTGCTGCCCCGCCTACCAACTCCAGTTATACACCACAGCACAGGGGAAGTGCCCTGCAGGTCCACACCACTCCAAACACTATCCAAAATGACCAAACGGAAGAATTCCCCTCAGAAGAATCTCCAGGAAACAACAACAGCCAATGAACTGATCAAAAAGGATTTAAATAATATAACAGAAAGTGAATTTAGACTAATAGTCATAAAATTAATCGCTGGGCTTGAAAACAGTATAGAGGACAGCGGAGAATCTCTTGCTACAGAGATCAAGGGACTAAGGAACAGTCAGGAGGAGCTGAAAAACGCTTTAAACGAAATGCAAAACAAAATGGAAACGACGACAGCTCAGACTGAAGAAACAGTGGAGAGAATAGGTGAAACCAGAAGATAAAGTTATGGAAAAAGAGGAAGCTGAGAAAAAGAGAGATAAAAAAAATATAGGAGTATGAGGGGGAAAATTAGAGAACTAAGTGATACACTAAAAAGAAATAATATACACATAATTGGTATCCCAGAGGAAGAAGAGAGAGGGAAAGGTGCTGAAGGTGTACTTGAAGAAATAATAGCTGAGAACTTCCCTGAACTGGGGAAGGAAAAAGACATTGAAATCCAAGAGGCACAGAGAAATCCCTTCAGACGTAACTTGAATTGATCTTCTGCACGACATATCATAGTGAAACTGGCAAAATACAAGGATAAAGAGAAAATTCTGAAAGCAGCAAGGGATAAACGTGCCCTAACTTATAAAGGGAGACCTACAAGACTCGTGACTGATCTCTCTTTTGAAACTTGCAGGCCAGAAAGGATTGGCAAGAGATCTTCAATGTATTGAACAGAAAAAAATATCCAGCCGAGAATCCTTTATCCAGCAAGTCTGTCATTTAGAATAGAAGGAGAGATAAAGGTCTTCCCAAACAAACAAAAACTGAAGGAATTCATCACCACTAAACTAGCGCTACAAGAGATCCTAAGGGGGATCCTGTGAGACAAAGTACCAGAGACATCGCTACAAGCATGAAACCTACAGACATCACAATGACTCTAAACCCATATCTTTCTATAATAACACTGAACGTAAATGGACTAAATGCTCCAACCAAAAGACACAGGGTATCAGAACGGATCAAAAAACAAGACCCATCTATTTGCTGTCTACAAGAGACTCATTTTAGACCTGAGGACACCTTCAGATTGAGAGTGAGGGGATGGAGAACTATTTATCATGCCACTGGAAGTCAAAAGAAAGCTGGAGTATCCATACTTATAGCAGACAAACTAGACTTTCAGTCAAAGGCTGTAACAAGAGATGAAGAAGGGCATTATATAATAATCGCAGGGTCTATCCATCAGGAAGAGCTAACAATTATAAATGTCTATGTGCCGAATATGGGAGCCCCCAAATGTATAAAACAATTACTCATAAACATAAGCAACCTTATTGATAAGAATGTGGTAATCACAGGGGACTTTAACACACCACTTACAGAAATGGATAGATCATCTAGACTCACGGTCAATAAAGAAACAAGGGCCCTGAATGACACATTGGATCAGATGGACTTGACAGATATATTTAGAACTCTGCATCCCAAAGCAACAGAATATACTTTCTTCTCGAGTGCACATGGAACATTCTCCAAGATAGATCACATACTGCGTCACACAACAGCCCTTCATAAGTATACAAGAATTGAGATCATACCATGCATGCTTTCGGACCACAATGCTATGAAGCTTGAAATCAACCACAGGAAAAAGTCTGGAAAACCTCCAAAAGCATGGAGGTTAAAGAACACCCTACTAAAGAATGAGTGGGTCAACCAGGCAATTAGGGAAGAAATTAAAAAATGTATGGAAACAAACGAAAATGAAAATACAAGAATCCAAATGCTTTGGGATGCAGCGAAGGCAGTCCTGAGAGGAAAATACATTGCAATCCAGGCCTATCTCCAGAAACAAGAAAAATCCCAAATACAAAATGTAACAGCACACCTAAAGGAAATAGAAGCAGAACAGCAAAGGTAGCTAAACCCAGCAGAAGAAGAGAAATAATAAAGATCAGAGCAGAAATAAACAATATAGAATCTAAAAAAACTGTAGAGCAGATCAATGAAACCAAGAGTTGGTTTCTTGAAAAAAGAAACAAAATTGATCCACCTCTAGCCAGGCTTCTCAAAAAGAAAAGGGAGATGACCCAAATAGATAAAATCATGAATGAAAATGGAATTATTACAACGAATCCCTCAGAGATACAAGCAATTATCAGGGAATACTACGAAAAATTATATGCCAACAAACTGGACAACCTGGAAGAAATGGACAAATTCCTAAACACCCACACTCTTCCAAAACTCAATCAGGAGGAAATAGAAAGCTTGAACAGACCCATAAGCAGCGAAGGAATTGAATCAGTCATCAAAAATCTCCCAACAAATGAGTCCAGGACCAGATGGCCTCCCAGGGGAGTTCTACCAGATGTTTAAAGCAGGGATAATACCTATCCTTCTCAACCTATTCCAAGAAATAGAAAGGGAAGGAAAACTTCCAGACTCATTCTATGAAGCCAGTATTACTTTGATTCCTCAACCAGACAGAGACCCAGTAAAAAAAGAGAACTACAGGCCAGTATCCCTGATGAATATGGATGCAAAAATTCTCAATAAGATACTAGCAAATCAAATTCAACAGCATATAAAGAGCATTATTCACCATGATCAAGTGGGGTTCATTCCTGGGCTGCAGGGCTGGTTCAACATTAACAAATCAATCAACGTGCTGCATCCCATTAATAGAAGAAAAGATAAGAACCATATTACCCTGTCAATCGATGCATAAAAGGCATTTGACAAAATTCAGCATCGTTTCTTAATACAAACCCTGGAGAAAGTCAGGATAGAAAGAACATACTTAAACATCATAAAATCCATGTATGAAAAGCCCACAGCCAACATTATCCTCAATGGGGAACAACTGAGAGCTTTTTCCCTGAAATCAGGAACACAACAGGGATGCCATTCTCACCGCAGTTGTTAAACATAGTGTTGGAAGTGCTAGCATCAGCAATCAGACAACAAAAGGAAATCAAAGGCATCAAAACTGGCAAAGATAAAGTCAAGCTGTCACTTTTTGCAGATGACATGATATTATACATGGAAAATCCGATAGACTCCACCAAAAGTCTGCTAGAACTGATACATGAATTCAGCAAAGTTGCAGGATACAAAATCAATGTACAGAAATCAGTTGCATTCTTATACACTAACAATGAAGCAACAGAAAGACAAATAAAGAAACTGATCCAATTCATGATTGCACCAGGAGGCATAGAGTACCAAGGGATAAATCTAACCAAAGATGTAAAAGATCTGTATGCTGAAAACTATAGAAAGCTTATGAAGGAAATGGAAGAAGATATAAAGAAAAGGAAAAACATTCCGTGCTCATGGATTGTAAGTCCATGCAATCCGAATGAAAATTGCACCAGCATTCTTCTCGAAACTACAACAAGCAATTCTAAAATTCATATGGAACCACAAAAGGCCCAGAATAACCAAAGTAATTTTGAGGAAGACCAAAGCAGGAGGCATCACAATCCCAGACTTTAGCCTCTACTACAAAGCTGTCATCATCAAGACAGCATGGTATTGGCACAAAAACAGACACATAGACCAATGGAATAGAATAGAAACCCCAGAAATAGACCCACAAACGTATGGCCTACTCATCTTTGACAAAGCAGGAAAAAACATGCAATGGAAAAAAGACAGTCTCTTTAACAAATGGTGCTGGGAGAACTGGACAGCAACATGCAGAAGGATGAAACTAGACCACTTTCTCACACCATCCACAAAAAGAAACTCAAAATGGATAAAGGACCTGAATGTGAGACAGGAAACCATCAAAACCTTAGAGGAGAAAGCAGGAAAAGACCTCTCTGACCTCAGCCGCAGCAATTTCTTACTTGACACATGCCCAAAGACAAGGGAATTAAAAGCAAAAATGAACCACTGGGACCTTATGTAGATAAAAAGCTTCTGTACAGCAAAGGAAACAACCAACAAAACTAAAAGGCAAGCAACGGAATGGGAAAAGATATTTGCAAATGACATATCAGACAAAGGGCTAGTATCCAAAATCTATAAAGAGCTCACCAAACTCCACACCCAAAAACAAATAACCAGTGAAGAAATGGGCAGAAAACATGAATAGACACTTCTCTAAAGAAGACATCCAGATGGCCAACAGGCACATGAAAAGATGCTCAACGTCGTTCCTCATCAGGGAAAGACAAATCATAACCACACTCAGATATCACCTCACGACAGTCAGAGTGGCTAAAATGAACAAATCAGGAGACTATAGATGCTGGAGAGGATGTGGAGAAACGGGAACCCTCTTGCACTGTTGGTGGGAATGCAAATTGGTGCAGCCACTCTGGAAAACAGTGTGGAGGTTCCTCAAAAATTTAAAAATAGACCTACCCTATGAGCCAGCAGTAGCACTGCTAGGAATTTACCCAAGGGATACAGGAGTACTGATGCATAGGGGCACTTGTACCCCAATGTTTATAGCAGCACTCTCTCAACAATAGCCAAATTGTGGAAAGAGCCTATGTGTCCATCAACTGATGAATGGATAAAGAAATTGTGGTTTAAATACACAATGGAGTACTACGTGGCAATGAGAAAGCATGAAATATGGCCCTTTGTAGCAACGTGGATGGAACTGGAGAGTGATGCTAAGTGAAATAAGCCATGCAGAGAAAGACAGATACCATATGGTTCCACTTTTATGTGGATCCTGAGAAACTTAAAAGAAACCCATGGGGGAGGGGAAGGAAGAAAATTAAAAAAAAAAAAAAGGTTACAGTGGGAGAGAGCCAAAGCATAGGAGACTCTTAGAAACTGAGGACAAACTGAGGGTTGATAGGCGTTGAGAGGGAGGGGAGGGTGGGTGATGGGTATTGAGGAGGGCACCTTTTGGGATGAGCACCGGGTGTTGTATGGAAACAAATTTGACAATAAATTTCATGTATTGAAAAAAAAGAAACTGCAGTTTAAAAAATAATTATAAGTGACAGGGAAGAAAGTGTATTCTTAGACCATCCACAGGAAAGCCTTTAGAATGGGAACGTACTTATGGGACAGGAAAGAAGACAAGATTTGAAGGAAACCCTTTCCTCAATATAACAAGATAATTTCCCTCCATATTGCAAACCACAGCGATTGTTGTCAATATTTTAAATTCCTGCCTATTAAACTGTGGGAAAACGTTGTAATTCAGTTTTTCTTTCTTTTATTTTCTTGTCTTTTGAGGGCCTTATCAGATGAGAAGCAATAGTGTACACTGGAGAGATATGGGGCTCAGCAGCCACACAGAATCTGTTCAAATCTGTCTTGTGACTTGCTAGCTCTGCCTTCACTGTGCCTCAGTTTCCTGGTGTTTAAAATCAGGGAACAATAGCTCTTCCTCATAGGCTCTGCTGAGGATAAAATGAGTAAGTTTAGCCTTAGCACATACAACACGGTGGGGCACAGCAATATTAACTATTCTTATGATTATCATCATGCCAGAATGCACCATTAGTGTTTCTACTTGTGAGTAACCACCTTGGATATTTAGCAGGGGCGATTTCTAGGCAAAATGTTGAAGTGTGGGCTGGTTTCCCCTTACTACTGATAATAAAATGTGAGAGGAGAGATAAATCCAATGAACTAGCAAGCAAAAAATAAATGGGCCTTGAAGGTATGGAACATTCTGAGCCTACGTATAGTATAAAAATGTGAGAAAGCTTGTTCAGGAGAAAACACCAACGATATGGCTGGGAAATCACTCCAGGAAGAGATTACCTCTGGATTTAATCAGCCATCTCAGCTGAATTCAGAAATAGAGATGGGATTCTACCAGCAGAGACACTGCCACCTGGGATTGAAATGGACAGAAAAAAAATGGGGATAGAAGGGAAAAAAGGCTGTGGGAATTGTGGGGACTTTGGGGGAGGGAGCGGAGTGCAGTTACTTGGTTGCAAACATGTTCTATCCTTCAGGAAAAGGGAAGAATCACCCTCCAAAGACTATTCCAAGACATCAGTGCTTCTATCTCCTCCCACTACAAGTCAACGGGGCAAGTCTGTGGGTTTATCCTGGGTTTCACTGGTGGGGCCACCTCCTCAGTTTCAGTGGCCAGTGCCTCAGGGACCACACTGCCTTGTAGGGCTATTTTATGCGGGTGGGGATGCTGTCTAGGCCCTTAGAGTGAAACTGCTGTCCCAGTGAGTCTTGAGAGATCATCCAGCGTAAGAGCATTATTCTTGAGCTCAAAGAATAATGGAATTTGCCTTGCTGTGTATTTGACTTGTTTGGAATCTGTTTATCCATGTTTTCCCTCTGATATCTCTTTTCTTCAAATGAGAGTGTCTTTTCTATGCCTGTCCCCCTCATTTTGTATTTTGGAAGCACACAGCTTGTCTGGTTTCACAGGTTCACAGCTGGGAGGAATTATGGCTCAGGTTTAATCATACCTCCAAGTCATCCATATGCCATTTAGATGATATTTACATGAGGCTTTACACTTGGAATTCATGCTGGAGTGAGTTAAGGCTCTTGGCGCTGTTGAGATGGCAGTGGATGTATTTTTGCATGTGAGAACATGCATTTTGGGGGTTCAGAGGGCAGAACATTATGGAATTAATTTTACGCTCACATTCACATATTAAAGTCCTGATCCCCAACGTGGCTCTCTTTGGATATAGGGACTTTAAGGAGGTAGTTGAGGCTAAATGTGGTCATAAGGATGGGACCCTAGTCCTATAGGACTGGTGTCCTCATAAGAAGAGGAAGAAAAACTAGAACTGGTTCTCTCCCTGCACACACGCAGAGAGGAAGGGCTATGTAAGGACCCAGTGAGAATGTGGCCATTTGCAAACCAGGGAGACAGGTCTCACCAGAAATCAACCTTGCCAGAACCTTGATCTTCAACTTCTAGCCTCCAAAACTTCAACAAGTCAATTTGTGCTGTTTAAGCCATCCAGTCTGGTAATTTGTTAAGACTAACACAGATGGGAAGGAAACAAACACTGGCATTGACAATGGGTCAAACACGGTTTTGGGATCTTGAAAAAGGGTTCACCGTGATTTCTTTACAAAGCTCTTTCTCTCTCTCTTGCACATTCCCTCTTACACACACACACACACACACACACACACACACACACACACAGTTAAATAAATTAGCAAGATGGGGGATAAGGGTGCCTACCGTGTGTGTGTTGTGAATGTGTGTGTGTGTGTGTGTGTGTGTGTGAGTGTGCAGTGAGAGTGTGAACAACAATACTGTATTTTGTTTAAGTACGTTCTTATATGGCATAAAAAGATAAAGCGATGTGTTAACCTGACACTTATTTCACTCTGGATAGTGATTATCTCTAGAGGAAGACAAAGAAGATGTAATTACAGAGGAACAAAATTTTTCCTTAACCTCAATTAAATTTATAGCTTTCTATGCTTTTTATTTGAACTGTTGTTCATAAGTAGTAGAGCTTGTAAGAGCTACACTTTTTATCATAAATAAAAGCCATACTCATCTTAGCAAATGTTTCATACTGAGACAAAGGCAGAGGTTAAACATCTCAGTTCACACCAATCCCATCATCTTTGAAATTCACATTTTGCTATTTTGTTCCATCATTTTTTTTTTCTGTGCATACGAATGTAACATGTATATGTTTCATAGAACTATTATCATACCAAATATAGAGGTAAGTATTCTGGGTGTTTTTTTATTTGCTTTCCTTTTTAATTTGTACCTTAAGTACCAGCAAGTAGAAGAGTTCTGATTAAATGTCAGGGTATAAGAGATGATCTAATTGTATTTATTAATGAACACTTAGTGAAGTGACAGAGATCCAAACCTTGAGCACTGAATTTGATTGGAAATGCCAAATTCATTATATATTAAATAATGTTGTACATCCTGGTCTGTTCATGAGCTTTCTAAAGTTCTTTTACATTGTACACCAACCACTTTATCCAACAGTGATAAAATAATAGATTCTTGGGAAATTGTAACAGCTGGCAAGGGAATCCCTACCCCTCTTTATTCACCCTTTGGACTGATGGTGGGAATAATAAGAATCAACAATCACAAAAGACATCGATAGTCATAGAGCAGATAGTAGATTAACAGATAAAACTCTTGGTTAGCATCATACGACCAGCAAGTAATGATTCCCAGGGTCAAATCCTGGTCATTTCTGATCCCACATTTGATGCCTCTAACCCCTGTTTGTATATTGAGTGTTCTTCTGTGTTAGGCTGGAGGCCAGCACAGGGAAAGGGACTTGCCCAATATCCTGTGGTCAGTTAATGAGTCTGGCAACTGAGATGCATGTTTGATGACTCCCATCTTCTGTGTAGCTGACCTGTTCCTATTCTATGCTCTTCCATACTATTTCTCCTTTCTGGAGCACAATAAGAAATTGCTTCTAGTCAAGCTAGAAAGAAAATGGAGAGATAGGAAAGTACTTGGAAAAAAGGAAATGGTGAGATGGGACCAAAGTTTACTTCTTGCTGCTACATTTCCAGATGTGGTCTTGTTTCAAATCTTCTATCTTGTGGGACAGAAGATGTGGGGTGGGCTGAGAGTAACATTTATCAAAGTCCTGCTATGTACCAGACATTCTTTGAGAGTTTCTCTGTTTTTTTTTTCTTACAACAAATCTGTGAGGAAGGCACCACTCTTAGTCCCATTTTAGAGATGACCAAACTCACATTTACAGAGCTGTGTAAATTTTCCAGAGTCAAACAGGCCAACCGGCAGCCTCCTGTTTAGGTGATTGATTTCCTGGGCTTAAGACCCAATTGTGGGAAACTCCTTCAAATGTAAACTGGGTTGTGTCATGCTTCCATTGGGCATGAAGATGATGGTGGGCATGAAATCCTGCCCCATGGGTCAATAGGCCTCAGTATGGGGACACATAGAGTGGCTGATTCCTGAGATGTTTTAATGGACCCAAGGAAGCAGCACTGACTGTTGACTTTTGGAAAGGGAACCTGAATGGTAAGATATTAACAGGTACAAAAGTATCTTATGCAGGTTTTTTTTTCCTTTTTCTGTTCAATCTCATGTAATACTAATAGCTCCATTCAAGAACAATAATTATCCCTATTACTCAGACAATGGAACTGAAGTTAAAAGAATAAGTAACATGACCTAAGAAAACACATTATAAATTAATGCTCCGGGACTCAAAACCTGAAATTGCACAAAAGACTAAGCTTTTTGCCACTCTGTCCTATAAGCTGACATTTGATATACCTCAACGCATTATTAGTCAGTTGTTCTTTTTAAAACAATGTGCGGGATAAAGAAATTGTGGTTTAGATACACAATGGAATACTACGTGGCAATGAGAAAGAATGAAACATGGCCTTTTGTAGCAACGTGGATGGGACTGGAGAGTGTTATGCTAAGTGAAATAAGTCATACAGAGAAAGATAGATACCATATGTTTTCACTCTTATGTGGATCCTGAGAAACTTAAAAGAGGTCCATGGAGGAGCGGAAGAAAAAAAAAAAAAAAGAGGTTAGAGAGGGAGACAGCCAAAGCATAAGAGACTCTTAAAAACTGAGAACAAACTGAGGGTTGATGGGGGTGGGGGGGGAGGGTGGGCGATGGGTATTGAGGAGGGCACCTTTTGGGATGAGCACTGGGTGTTGTATGGAAACCAATTTGGCAATAAATTTCATATTATAAATAAATAAATAAATAAATAAATAAATAAATAAATAAATAAAAACAATGTGCTGAGGTACTTTCTAAATGCTAAACATCATTATAAAGTGTAGAATGCCATCCATGTACCAAAAATTAAAAATCAAAAGGCATGTGAAAAGTGATGAGAAATTATTTACAACTTCTATTCAGCTACAGTGTTTATATCCTTGATGTGTGAAATACTCAACAGTAGAGATGAGTCAATAATATCAAGGAAGAATGTACATATAAAGAAGTATAAACCTCCAATAAACACTTGGACATATGCCCCCAAACACAAAGTAATTAAAATGAAAATGAATCATATTATGCAAAACAGAAGTTGTTGAATATTATGAATAATATGATTGCATTATGCAAAATAATATATACCAACATGAGTGTACAAGAGTGTGTGTGATTGTTAAGAGGTGCATTACACACAGAGGAAAATTCTGGGAAACAGGCACAAATAAATTAACAGAGACTGTCTTTGTATTACGGGGAGCAGAAAGTGGGAGAGTAGGGAAGGATAGAATAATTTCAGTTTCTAAATAAACATTTATATATTGTTTCATACTCAATAAACAATGAAAGGTATTAATTGGTAATCTGACAATGGTAAAGAGGTAAAGTTTAGTAAAATGGGAAAATCTGTAAATTGAGTCACAAAATGGTAGTGCAGGAATACATTTATTGACTTAGACATATGTTCATATACTGTTGCAAAAAAATAACACAGTAAAGGTTTCATTTGAAAATAATTCGATGTGTGCATGCTGGTGAGAGAGGATATTTTTTATTTTAAATTTAAATTTCTGTAGGGTTTAAAATACGAAAATTTTATTGAATAAAAGGTTGGAAATATAGGATGATTTTGAACTGATAATGAATATGATGCCTTTATATTCATTGCTTTGGAAATATATTCCCAGTATAGATTTCATGGGTAAAGGAGCAGATTAGAACAATTTATTTGATAGCGTTTGCATGCATGTATGTATGCACACATGCATGTCAGTGTGCATGTGGGCATATGTGTGTTTCTAACTCTCAAGCATCTTCACAATAATTGTACATGCTAACTCATGCAGCTTTCTCTTCAGTTTGCTTAGAAGCAGGACTTCCAGGCCCCGGACTTGAAGATCCCATGATGGACATATATATATAGAAGGAAGGATAAGTGACTCTGTGTGGAAAAGTGCAGAACGCTTTGGCTTACACAATGGAATCAGTGTATTTCCCACACTCCCCCCACATGCCTTATGATCATTTGGTGACATCTATGTCCATTTTCTAGGAGTCTTCCCCCCCCCTCCCCCCCACTGAAAAGGCATAGGTTTTTTTAGAAGCAGAAGCAAAATATTTCCTTCAAAGGAGATTATGAAACAGTAAGTACAGTCTGGTCCTAATTCTCTTTGAAAAAGTCATATGTGTATGAAAAGGTTGAGAGGACAGATACGTAGTAGTTTTGTTTCCTGCTTGCTCCTGCATCTACGTTTCATTATTTTGTTAATTTGTATTGGGTGTTTACTGTCTGTCAGGCACTGTTGTCCATTCCTTGTCTGCATTTCAACCCTCCCTCTCTTGATCTCTAAACCTGCATAACTGGAAATGTTCACAGGGAGCAAGATAGATGTTAGTGCCCACCCCATAGGATAGTGAACTATGATCTCAAGTGGACGCCATTCCAAGCAAGTTTAGTCCAAGCTTGACCTTGACTCTTGGAATCCTAGCATCAAAGCACAAAACGGTACAATTGAGTGGGAGAGAAGTTGCGAGCTTGGGAAACTGAGGCAACTTGTAACCCAAACATTTGTCTTCTTGCATAGAGCTAACAGACTATTACCTTTTCCTGATAGAATCTCTCTTAATAGAGACTGAAGGACAAGGCAACCATTGTGTAGTTTCAATGTTGGTTCTTCTCCTGGGCCTGGATTAGAGGTTTTACTTTCTCCATTACCTCTTTGTTATTCAAAGTGGTAGATTTTTGATCTGTCTGCCTTATTCCCAGGAGGGTGGTCTCTCCGATGTAGTCTATGAAAGGGTCCATCTGAGATGACAGGAGGTTTCTGCTACATGTAAGGCCTTCTCTCCCAGTTAAGGGGGCCTGCCTATGCCTGCCTTCTTCTTCTGTTCAGGACTCATTTAACATGTCAGTTCCTGAGAAAGAGCTTCACTGAAAACCCCATCCATAATAATCTCCGTTCCAGTCATTTTCTACTCAGGTGTTTATTTTCTTCAAAGCACAATTCCTCATATGACATTAATATGCTTATTAATTTCTTTGCCTACTAACTTCCAGTGTTCCCAAACCAGAATGAAAACTCCAGGGAGCCTGCCTGTCACATTCTCTGTGCTGTGTGCCCAGCGACATATAAATCACTAGAAAAATATTACTTAAATGAAAGAAGTGTTACTGATCTAACACGCTGGAGCAGATAGGCATTTAAAGTTGAGTAGCAGGAGTAGTTGACAACGAAATTAGACATCAGAGGATTCAAAAAATTTTAAGTTTTTGTTGCAAATCTAACAGCAATGCTTTTCATTTTTTTAAAAATTTTTTTAACGTTTATTTGTTTTTGAGACAGAGAGAGATAGAGCATGAACGGGGGAGGGTCAGAGAGAGGGAGACACAGAATCTGAAACAGGCTCCAGGCTCTGAGCTGTCAGCACAGAGCCCAACGCGGGGCTCGAACCCACGAACTGTGAGATCATGACCTGAGCTGAAGTCAGACGCTTAGCCGACTGAGCCACCCAGGAGCCTCCTATTTTACCAATCACTTAAAGGAGAATTTACATCAGTCTTTCCAAAACTCTTTCCAAAAAATTGAAGGAGAAAGGACGCATCAAAACTCATTTTTTAAAAAAATTTAGTTTTCTTAAAATTTACATAAAATTAGTTAGCATGTAGTGCAACAATGATTTCAGGAGTAGATTCCTTAATGTCCCTTACCTGTTTGGCTGACCCCCCCTCCCACAACCCCTCCAGCAACCCTCTGTTTGTTCTCCATATTTAAGAGTCTCTTAAGTTTTGTCCCTATCCCTGTTTTTATATTATTTTTGCTTCCCTTCCCTTATGTTCATCTGTTCTCTGTCTTAAAGTCCTCATATGAGTGAAGTCATATGATATTTTTCTTTCTCTGACTAATTTCGCTTAGCATTATACCCTCTCATTCCATCCACGTAGTCGCAAGTGACAAGATTTCATTCTTTTTGATTGCCGAGTAATACTCCACTGTGTGTGTGTGTGTGTGTGTGTGTGTGTGTGTGTGTGTGTGTGTGTGTATGCCACATCTTCTATATCCATTAATCCATACATGGACATTGGGGCTCTTTCCATACTTTGGCTATTGTTGATAGTGCTGCTATAAACATGTGTCCCTTTGAAACAGCATACCTGTATCCCTTGGACAAATGCCTACTAGTGCAATTGCTGGGTCGTAGGGTAGTTCTATTTTTAATTTTTTGAGGAACCTCCTTACTGTTTTCCAGAGGGGCTGCACCAGCTTACATTCCCACCAAAAATGCAAAAGAGATCCTTTTTTCTCCGCATCCTCGCCACCATCTGTTGTTGCCTGAGTTGTTAATGTTAGCCATTCTGACAGGTGTAAGGTGGTATCTCATTGTGGTTTTGATTTGTATTTCCCTGATGATGGGTGATGTTGAGCATTTTTTCATGTGTTGATTGGCCATCTGGGTGTTTTCTTTGGAGAAGTGTCTATTCATGTCTTTTTCCCATTCCTTCATTGGATTATTTGTGTTTTGGGTGTTGAGTTCGATAAGTTCTTTATAGATTTTGGATACTAACCCTTTATCTGATATGTCGTTTGCAAATATCTTCTCCCATTCCATCGATTGCCTTTAAGTTTTTCTGATTGTTCCCTATGCCATGCAGCAGTTTATTTATTTATTTTTTTAATCTTGATGAGGTCCCAATAGTTCATTTTTGCTTTTGCTCCCCTTGCCTCGGAGACATGTTAAGTAAGAAGTTGCTGCGGCCAAGATCAAAGAGATTTTTGCCTGCTTTCTCCTCGAGGCTTTTGATGGCTTCCTGTCTTATATTTAGGTCTTCCATCCATTTTTTTTTATTTTTTTAATTTTTTAAAATTTACATCCAAATGAATTAGCATACAGTGTAACAATGATTTCAGGTGTAGATTCCTTAAGGCCCCTTACCCATTTAGCCCATCCCCCCTCCCACAACCCTTCCAGCAACCCTCTGATTGTTCTCCATAGTTACAGTCTCTTATCTTTTCTCCCCCTCCCTGTTTTTATATTATTTTTGTTTCCTTTCCCTTATGTTCATCTGTTTTGGGCCTTTCATCCATTTTGAGTTTATTTTTGTGTATGATGTAAGAAAGTGGTCCCGGTTCATTTTTCTGCATGTCACTGTCCAGTTTTCCCAACACCACTTGCTGAAGAGACTGTCTTTATTCCACTGGGTATTCTTTCCTGCCTTGTCAAAGATTAGTTGGACATACGTTTGTGGGCCCATTTCTGTGTTCTCTATTCTGTTCCATTGATCTAAGTGTCTCTTTTTGTGCCAGTACCATACTGTCTCGACGATTACAGCTTTGCAGTATAGCTTGAAGTCCGGGCTTGTGATGCCTCCTGCTTTGGTTTTCGTTTTTGAGATTGCTTTGGCTATTCGGGGTCTTTTCTGGTTCCATACAAATTTTAGGATTATTTGTTGTAGTTCTGTGAAGAAGGCTGTTGTTATTTTGACAGGGATTGCATTGAATATGTCGATTGTTTTGGGTAGTATTGACATTATAACAATATTTTTTCTTCCCATCCAGGAGCATGGCATCTTTTTCCATTTTTTTGTGTCTTCTTCAATTTCTTTCATCAGCTTTCTATAGTTTTCAGTGTATTGATTTTTCTCCCCTTTGGTTAGATTTATTCCAGGCTTTTTTTTTTTTTTTTTTTTTTTTTTTTTTTTTTTGTGGTTTTTGGTGCAATTGAAAATGGGATCAATTCCTTGATTTCTCTTTCTGTTGCTTCATTGTTGGTGTATAGGAATGCAACCGATTTCTGTGCGTTGATTTTATATCCTGCAACTTTGCTGAATTCATTAATCAGCTCTAGTAGTTTTCCAGTGGAATCTTTTGGGTTTTCCATATAGAGTATCATGTCATCTGTGAAGAGTGAAAGTTTGACCTCCTCCTGGCCCATTTGGATGCTTTTTATTTCTTTGTGTTGTCTGATTGCAGAGGCTAAGACTTCCAATACTATGTTGAATAACAGTGGCGAGAGTAGACATCCCTGTCTTCTTCTTGACCTTAAGGGGAAAGCTTTCAGTTTCTCCCCATTGAGAATGATATTAGCGTTGGGTCTTTCATATACAGATTTTATGATCTTGAGGTATGATCCTTCTATCCTTACTTTCCTTAGGGTTTTTATCAAGAAAGAATGCTGTAGTTTGTCAAATGCTTTCTCTGCCTCTACTGAGAGGACCCTACGGTTCTTGTCCTTTCTTTTATTGATGTGATAAATCACGCTAATTGTTTTGCGGATATTGACCCAGCCCTGCATCCCAGGTATAAATCCCACTTGGTTGTGTGAATAATGTTTTTAATGTACTGATGGAGCCGGTTGGCTAGTATCTTGTTGAGGATTTTTGCATTCATATTCATCAGGGAAATTGGTCTATAATTCTCTTTTTTAGTGGGGTCTCTGTCTGGTTTTGGAATCAAGGTAATGCTGGCTTCATAGAAAGAGTTTGAAAGTTTTCCTTCCTTTTCAAATTTTTTTTTTTTGGAACAACTTCAAGAGAATAGGTGTTAACTCTTCCTTAAATGTTTGGTAGAAATCCCCGGTAAAGCCGTCTGACCCTGGACTTCTTGTTTTTTGGGGGGACTTTTGAATACTAATTCGACTTCATTACTGCTAATGGGTCTGTTCAAATTGTCTTTTTATTCCTGTTTCAGTTTTGGTAGTGTATATGTTTCTAGGAATCTGTCCATTTCTTCCAGATTGCCCATTTTATTTCCATATAATTGCTCATAATATTCTCTTATTGTTTTTATTTCTGTTGTGTTGGTTGTGATCTCTCCTCTCTCATTCTTGATTTTATTTATTTGGGTCTTTTCCTTTTTCCTTTTGATCAAACTAGCTAGTGGTTTATCAATTTTGTTAATTCTTTCAAAGAACCAGTTTCTGGTTTTATTGGTCTGTTCTAGTGTGTTTTTGGTTTCGATAGCATTGATTTATGCTGTAATCTTTATTATTTCCTGTCTTCTGCTGTTTTTGCGTTTTGTTTGCTGTTCTTTTTCCAGCTCTTTAAGGTGTAAGGTTAGGTTGTATATCTGAGATCTTTCTTCCTTCTTCAGGAAGGCCTGGATTGGTATATATTTCCCTCTTATGACCACCTTTGCTGCCTCCCAGAGGTTTTGGACTGTGGTGTTATCATTTTCATTGGCTCCTATGTACTTTTCAATTTCCTCTTTAACTTCATGGTTAGCCCATTCATTCTTTGGTAGGATGTTCTTCAGTCTCCAAGTATTTGTTATCTTTCCACATTTTTTCTTGTGGTTGATTTTGAGTTTCATAGCATTATGGTCTGAAAATATGCATGGTATGATCTTGAACTTTTTGTACTTGTTGAGGGCTGATTTGTGTCCCAGTGTGTGGTCTATTCTGGAGAACGTGCCATGTGCACTGGAGAAGAATGTATATTCCGTTGCTTTTGGATGAAATTTCCTGAATATATCTGTTAAGTCCATCTGGTCCAGTGTGTCATTCAAAGCCATTGTTTTCTTGTTGATTTTTTGATTAGATGATCTGTCCGCTGCTGTGAGTGGGGTGTTGAAGTCTCCTACTATTATGATATTACTAGCGATGAGTTTCTTGATGTTTGTGATTAATTGATTTATATATTTGGGTTCTATCACATTTGGTGCATAAATGTTTACAATTGTTAGGTCTTCTTGGTCTATAGATCCCTTGATTATGATATAATGCCCTTCTGCATCTCTTGATACAATCTTTATTTTAAAGCCTAGATTGTCTGATATAAGTATGGCTACTATGGCTTTCTTTTGTTGACCATTAGCATGATAGATAGTTCTCCATCCCCTTACTTTCGATCTCAAAGTGTCTTTAGGTCTAAAGTGGGTCTCTTGTAAACAGCATATAGATGGATCTTGTTTTCTGTTCCACTCTGTTACCCTATGTCTTTTGATTGGAGCATTCAGTCGATTGACATTTAGAGTGAGTACTGAAAGATATGAATTTATTACCATTATGTTGCTTGTAGATTTGGAGTTTCTGGTGGTGTTCTCTGGTCCTTTGTAATCTTTGTTGTTTTTGGTGTCTTTCTTTCTTTCTTTCTTTCTTTCTTTCTTTCTTTCTTTCTTCTACTTTCATCTTTTCTCCCCTCAGATAGTTCCCCTTAAAATTTCTTGCAGGACTGGTTTATTGTTCACAAACTCCTTTAAGTTTTGTTTGTCTGGGAAACTTTTTATTTCTCCTTCTATTTTTTTTATTTTTTTTTACGTTTATTTATTTTTGAGACAGAGAGAGACAGAACATGAACAGGGGAGGGGCAAAGAGAGAGGGAGACACAGAATCTGAAACAGGCTCCAGGCTCTGAGCTGTCAGCACAGAGCCCGATGCGGGCCTCGAACTCATGGACCATGAGATCATGACCTGAGCCGAAGTCGGACGCTTAACCGACCGAGCCACCCAGGTGCCCCTCTCCTTCTATTTTGAATGACAGCCTTGCTGGCTAAAGAATTCTTGGCCGTATATTTTTCTGATTCAGCACATGGAATATATCCTGCCACTCCTTTCTGGCCTGCCAACTTTCTGTGGATAGGTCTCCTGCAAACCTGCTCTGTCTTTCCTTGTAGGTTAGGGACTTTTTTTTCCCTTGCTGCTTTCATGATTCTCTCCTTGCCTGAATATTTTGTGAATTTGACTATGGTATGGCTTGTTGATGGTCTAATGGTTTTTGTTGCGTCTAATGGGAGTCCTCTGTGCTTCCTGGATTTTGATGTCTGTGTCTTTCCCCAGATTAGGGACGTTTTCCACTATGATTTGCTCACATAACCCTTCTACCCCTATATGTCTCTCTTCCTTTTCTGGGACCCCCTATGATTCTGATGTTGTTCCTTTTTAATTAGTCACTGATTTTTCTAATTCTTAAATTGTGCTCTTTTGCCTTAATCTCCCTGTTTTTTCTGCTTCATTACTCTCCATAAGTTTGTCCTCTATATCGCTGATTCTCTGTTCTGCCTTTTCATTCCTTGCCACTGTGGCATCCGTTAGAGATTGCAGCTCATATATAGCATTTTTATTTCATCCTGACAAGATTTACTTCTTTTATCTCCGCAGAAAGGGATTCTAGTCTATTTTCGGCTCCAGCTAGTATTCTTATTATCGTGATTCTAAATTCTGGTTCAGACATCTTGCTTGTATCTGTGTTGGTTAAGTCCATGGCTGTCGTTTCTTCCTGCTTTCGTCTTCATTTCGTCATTTTGAAGGGAGAAAAGAAATTAATGAGGTAAAGAAATTAAAATGAAAAATGTTAAAATTAAATAAACATATGAAAATTTAAAAAAAGAACAAACACATGCACACACACAAATGGAATAAATGATGCTAGATACTAGGTGTGTTTTGGTCTGGGTGTTGAAAGGTGCTTGATAGATTAGAGAAAAAGGGGGAAAGGAAAAAAAAAGAAAGAAAAAGGAAATTGTTTGAAAATTTGAAAAAAAATGAATACATGAAGTAGACTAAAATGAAATGATGGAAGTAAAATAGAATTTGAAAAAATTTGCACAAAACCAGAAAATGTAGTTGAAAAATATATTTTTAATAAAAACTGAAAGTAAAAATGAATTGTTTCTCTTTATGTATTCATGAAAAAGACAAGAAATGAAAAAGAGAAAAAAGAAAAAAAGAAAATGAAAAAGAAAGAAAGAAAATTGAATAGATGGTCCGGTGAACAGACTGAAATACAAATGAAGTTACTTCGTTTTCCCCTAGAAGTCAAACTATGAAGAATTTTATAGTCCATAAAGTAAGCAGGTGGAGAGATTTGTGTTCCTGAAGATCAAAGTTGGCCATGTTGGGTGGGGCTTAGTGTAATGGCTCAATTCTCCACTAGACGGTGCTGCTTAGCCTACTGGGGTGGATTGTTGTGGCGCTTGTAGGTGCATATGCACGTGCACGGAAGCGGTGAAAATGGCATCACCCAGCTACCCAGTCTCTAGTATCAGAACTCTGTTCTCCCTGATCAGCACTTGCACACCCGTCCTTTGTCTTCAGCTTCCATCCACTCCCTGCTTTTACACTGTCCGTGACCAAGCCCCAGGCAGCACCTCCCTCCTGAGTTTTGTCTCAGATGGGGCTGCTTTTCCTGACCCCTTCTGAGGGACTGCGGCTTTGACCTTTTCTGCCCCTCTGCGGAGGGTCTTACTGAGCAATGGCCAGGTGCTGGCTGCACCCAGAAACGTTTGCGGGTCTGCACTGCTGCTGATGCCCAGAGACTGCGGCCAGGTGCCGGCCCACCTCAGAAAAAGTTCACGAGATAATGTAGCAGCAGTGCTTCAGGGCTTATGAAAAATCACAACACACATCTGGCACCAGGCTTCACCCTTAATGACCTTGTTCCAGCCCCAGTGAATGTGGTTGTTCTCCTGGGTCCATTGGGGCCTTGCTTTCAGAGGACTCACACAGCCTCTACCAGGTGTCTTCCCAGCTGGGGAACTGCCTCTCCCCATGTGGCCTGAAGAACCCTGGACTCCACTCTGCTCCTGGGGATTTGCCCTTCCCACCAGAGCACCGCCTGGTATCGAGCTGTGGAGTTTCAGACTCTGCACTCCCTCTGTTTATATTCTTAATGTAACTTAAACCCTCCCCTTTCTCCTTTCTCCCTTTTTAGTTCTGTCCCTGCGGCTGTTTCCACTTTTCCACTTTCTCCCCAGCTGCTTTGTGGGGGGCGCTTTTCCTGTATTCTCCCCCACACACCTTCTCCATCCTCTCTCCGCACGCAAAAGTGGCTCCTTGCCCTACGCTGCTTCCCTCTCCCCCAGTTCACCTCTCTGTGCCACGTACCTGCTGAATTCTTTGGTTCAGGTTGTGCAGATTGTTGTGTTAATCCTCAGATCAGTTTTCTAGGTGTGCAGGATGGTTTAGTGTTGGTCTGGCTGTATTTCATGGATGCAAGACACACAAAAAAATTCCATGCTTTTCTGCCATCTTGGCTCCTCTCTCAAAACTCATTTTTATGAGGTTGGCATGATCTTGATGCCAAAATTAGACAAAGATTCTACAAGAAAAGAAAACTAGAGACCAATATACCTGAGGAATATTGATGGGATAATCCTCAACAAAATATTAGGAAACTCAATTCAACAACCCACTAAAAGTATTATATTGTATGACAAAGTAGGATTTATTCCTGGAATGCAGTGATAGTTTAAGGTAGGGAAACCAATCAGTGTAATACACCATATAAAACTGAATGAGGGACAAAAATCACATGATCTTCTCGAGGCAGGAAAAGCATTTTCAAAACTCAACACACTTTCATGTCAAAAACACCACACACTAAAATTGTGAGTAGAAGGAAGTTATAGAAATATAACAAAGACCATGTATGAAATGACCATAGCTAACATTATTCTCAACAGTGAAAAACTCAAAGTGTTCCTTAGGAACAAAGACAGGATACCCTCTTTTGTTACTTCTATTCAACAGAGGACTGGAAGTCCTAGCCAAAGCAATTAGGAAGGAAAATGAAATAAAATACATCCAATTTGGAAAGGAAGTAGTGAAATTATCTGTGTTCACAGATGACAGTATCTTGTATGTAGAAAACCCTAAACATTCCACAACTACCAAACACATTCAGCTAAGTTGCCCGACGCAAAAGCAACACTGTTGTGTTTCTATGCACTAACAGTGAACAATTCAAAGAGTAATCCCATGTTATATAGCATCAAAAAGAATAAGATCCTTAGAATTAAACTTAACCAAGTGGTCAAAAGACTCGTACAGTGAAAACTTCTAAACCATGCTGAAAAGAATTAAAGAAAACATAAACAAATGGAAAGACATCCATGTTCGTGGATTGGAAGCTATGAATTGCTGAAATGTCCTTTCTACCTAACATGATCTACAGATTCAGTGCAATCCGTATCAAAAGACTTATGCCATACTGTTTTGATTACTGAAGCTTTGTAGCATACCTTGATATCTGGGATTGTGATACCTCCAGCTTTGTTCTTTGTCAAAATTGTTTTGGCTATTTGGGGTCTTTTGTGGTTCTATACTAATTTTAGGATTGATTTTTCTGGTTCTGTAAAAAATGTTGTTGATATTTTGATAGGGATTGCATTAAATCTGTAGATTGCTTTGGGTAGTATGGACGTTTTAACAATATTGATTCTTCCAATATATGTGCATGAAAAGATGCTCAACATCAGTAATCATCATGGAAATGAAACTTAAAACCCGAATGGGATATCCACTTTATACCTGTCAGAATGGCTAAAATCAAGAACACAAGAAACAACAAGCGCTGGTGAGGATGTGGAGAAAAAGGAACCACTGTGGCAGGAACGCAAACTGGTGCAGCCACTGTGCAAAACAGTATGGACATTGCTCAAAAAAATTAAAAATAGAATTGCTATATGACCCAGAAATTCCACTACCGGGTATTTACCCAGAGAATACAAAAATCACTAACTGGAAAAGATATATGCATGTGTATATTTGTTGCAGCATTATGTACAATAGCCAAGATATGAAAGCAAGTCAAGTGTCCATTGATAGATGTATGGATAAAGAAGTGCTACACTATGAGAAAGAATGAAATATGGCCCTTTGTAGCAACGTGGATGGAACTGGAGATTGTGATGCTAAGTGAAATAAGCCATACAGAGAAAGACAGATACCATATGGTTTCACTCTTATGTGGATCCTGAGAAACTTAACAGAAGCCCATGGGGGAGGGGAAGGAAAAAAAAAGAGATTAGAGTGGGAGAGAGCCAAAGCATAAGAGACTTAAAAACTGGGAACAAACTGAGGGTTGATAGGGAGGGAGGGGAGGGTGGGTGATGGGTAGGGAAGAGGGCACCTTTTGGGATGAGCATTGGGTGTTGTATAGAAACCAATTGACAATAAATTTCATATATTGATAAAAAAAGAAGTGCTACACACACACACACACACACACCATGCAAAGGAATACTATTCAGCCATAAAAAAGAATGAAGTCTTGCCATTTCCAGTGACATGGGTGGACCTAGAGGGTATAGTGCTAATCGAAATAAGCTAGTCCAGAGAAAGAAAAATAACATGATTTCACTCATAGGTGGAATTTAAGAAGCAAAACAAGGGAACAAACAAATAAAAAAAGAGACAAACAAACAAACAACAGACCCTTAAATAGAGAGAAAAAACAGATGGTTGCTCTAGGGGAGGTGGGAGGGGGGATGGGTGAAATAGGTCATGGGGATTAAGAGTACACTTGTCTTGAGCACTGAGAAACATACAGAATTGTTAAATCATTACACTGTATAGCTGATACTGTATAACACTGCAGGATAATTGTATGTCAGTTTTTAATATGGCATTTTTTTGCAGAAATAGAAAAAATATTTTCCTAAGACTTATATGGAATTTCAAAGACTCCTCTCCGATAGTGAAAACAGTCTTGAAACAGGTGTACAAAGCTGTAGGCCTCACACTTCCTGCTTACAAATATATGACAAAGGCACAGTAATCAAAATAGTATGGTAATGGCATGAAGACAAATATATAAACCAATAGAACAGATTAGATAACCCAGAAATAAACCCTCATGTGTATGATGAAATGATCTCTGACAAGGTTGCCAAGGCTATGGAAAGCAGAAAGTATAGTCTCTTCGATATATGGTGTTGAGCAAACTGGGTATCCGCATGCAAAAGACTGAAGTTGGAGCTGTATCGTCCTTCCACCATATACAAAACGTAATTTAAAATGGACTAAAGATTGAAATCTAAGATTTGAAACTATAAAAATCTTAGAAGAATACATGGGGGAGAATCTTCATGACATTTGATTTGGTAATGATTTCTTGAGTATGACGCCAAAATCGTTGGCAACAAAAGCAAAAGTAGTCAAATATGACTACATCAAAATTTAAAACTTCTGCACAGCAAAAGAAACACTCAAGGGGTTGAAGAGGCAAGCTATGGAATAGGAGAAAATATTGGTAGAAAATATTGGTAGACCATTTATAAAAGGTAAATATCTTGTATATCTGGTGTATATATATATATATATATATATATATATATATATATATTATATGTACTATGCTATATATACTATATAATATATATATATATATATATATATATATATATATATATATATATATACAGATGTCCTACAAGTCAACGACAGGAACAGCGGCAACAAAAACTCTAAATGATCCAATTAAAGCATGGGAAAAAGATTTGTATAGACTTTTCTCTTAAGCAGATATACAAATGGATAGCAAGTATATGAAAATATGTGCAACATCTCTGACAACCAGGGAGATGCAAATCAAAACTGAATGTGATGTTACTTCACAACCGTTAGGATGGCCAATCTCAAATAAAACAGAAAATAACAGGTGTAGGCTAGGATGTAAAGAAAATGGAACCTCTGTGCACTGTCGATGGAAATGTAAACTGGTGAATCCGCTATGGAAAACCTCATTGAGGCACCTCAGCAAACTAAAAATAGAATGATCATGTGATCCAGCAATCCCACTTCTGGTATATATCCAAAAGAATTGAAAATGGGTTCTCAAAGAGATACTTGCAAACTCATATTCATCACGGCATTGTTCCCAGTAACAAAGAGGTGGAAGCAACCCAAAATGTCCATCATAGAATGAATGGATTTCAAAAGCGGTATATACCTACAATGGATTATTATTCAGCCTTAAAACAAAAGGAAGTTCTGTCATATGCTACAACATGGATGGACCTTGAGGACATTATTTAAGTTAAACATGTCAGTCACAAAAAGGCACATGCATGATTCCAGTAGTATGATATATCTAGAGTAGTCAAACTCGTAGAAACAGAAAGTAGAACGGCAGTTGCCAGGGGCTTAGGGAGGGAGAAAAGAGAAATTGTTGTTCAATGGCCATATAGTTGTAGTTTTGCAAGTTGAAAAATTTAAGAGGCCTTCTGCACAACAAGATTCATAAGGAAACAGTATTGTAAAGCTAAAAGGATAAGACACTAAATTTTAAGTTATGTTTTTATACCACAATTTAAAAAAGAAATGTGTATAAGAAAGACTCAGTCCAATAAATAAACAGGCAAAAGATTTGAACATAACTCCATCAAAGAAGACATGAGAATAGCAAATAAGCACACAAAAATATACTCAATACCATCAATCATTAGGGAAATGTAAATTAAAACTGCAGTGAGGTACCTTTGCAACCTCTTGTAAATAGCCACAACTGAAAAGCCTGACCATAGCAAACATCAGCAAAGTTGTGGAGGGTGGACTTCTCATACGCTGCTGGTAGGACAAAAATGGTAGAACCACTTTGAAAAACTGTTGGGCAGTTTCTTACAATGTTAACCTTACATCTACCATATCATCAAGCCATTGCAGTTCTAGCATTTGTCCTAGAGAAAGTATGCGTCCATGTAAAGACCTGCACACAAGCGTTCCTAGTAGCTTTTTTTACCAGAGCCCCCAAATGGAAACCACCAAATATCTATCAACAAGTGAATGGATATAACAATTTGTGGTATATTCATATACCAGAATACTACTCAGCTATAAAAGTGAAGGAACTCCTGACATATACAATAATATGGAAAAATCTATAAATAAATAGGCTGAAGGAAAGTAGGAAGACCTCCCCTAATAACATAATACAACCTTTATGGTTCCATTGACTCCATTTAAACAGAATTGTAGGAAATAAAAAATAATCTATAGTGGCAGAATATCAGTGGTTGCCTGGGGACAGAGCAAGTTGTGAGTTGTGGCAGAGGAGTTAAGGAGAGAAAGCCTTACAGTACAGAACTGAAAATGTTATATCCTGGGAAAAGAACCATAGTGCTCTTTAAGAATGCCTGGTTGTTTTAGGGAATGTGGCTGGGTATTACTACAGCAGCGAAAATTCTATAGTAATTATTATTTTAGAAATTATCATATTCTCATAACTGACAATTTCTAAGTAACACTTGCAAGCTTTCTGGATTTAAAAAATTGATTGCAAAATGGATAAAATGTGGCTGTCAGGGAGAAATCCATGCTAAAATCTCCACTTGCCGTGAAGAGCTTCTAATCAACTGCATATATCAAATCCATCTGAAAGAAACATAGGAATCTCTGACTAATATTTATAAAATGAGGACAATGTAGGTACATTCATTCCAAATGCATATTGAAGATCAAATTCCTTCTTCAAGTAGGACAATTCATTCCTTTCAGCAAGAGCTGGAATCTCTAAGATGGGGCTCAAGGGCTGCTACACAGCACATAGCTGCTGGTGGAATGAAATTTCACCTGCTAAACTTCTTCTCCCATGATGAGATTAAAGTAGCTTCTCTACTTTAAGGCTCATGTGTGAACCTCACAGGAGAAATTCCACAACATGCTTTTTTTTCCCCAGATCTATGAACTCATTTGAGCCAGGCATCATATCCCAATAAAAATGTGAGGACCGCTGCCCTTGAATCTGGAGTAGAAGCTTCAGCAGCCATCAGGACACAGAAACTCGGGACCTGTCTCCATCAGGCTCTTTATATGAGCTCTTCCACTGGCATGAAGAGATGTACATGGAGGGAGAGAGAGAGAGAGAGAGAGAGAGAGAGAGAGAGAGAGAGAAATCCAGCAATCACCACGCTTTGCTGATGTAACTTGGTACTGGGAGCCGTGTGAGGCACTGGGTTAGTGACAATAATACAATGATACAACATAACAGGGACATGTTATAATGGACTTCTCACGAGGCCTTTTTCTTCATCTTCCCTCATCTACCTCCTAACTACAAAGTTGAAAAGGAATAAGAAGTGGCTTAAATTCATACAGGCATTCATGATCCTGCAATAACCACAAGGGCAGAAGCTTGCTCATGTGTATCACTGAACGTTCTCAGCGATCGTGTGGGTGCAGCATTCTCATCCCTGTTTTGCAGAAGGAGAAGCTGAGGTTCAGAAAGAGTCAGTCACCCTGCCTTTTAAAAAAGAAAATAGTTCCAGGACACCCCTGTAATTGGACACTACACTTACTGGAGCCAGGTGGGACCCCAAAGGCCATTTCATCTCCCTAAGAGATGGCCAGGACATTGAGTCCCAAAGGAGGAAAGAGGTGAATGGATCTAAGATCCCTTTGTCTCCCCACACCCCAAGTCGACTCATCCACCACAGTAAGACACTCACAGTTTCTTCTGAGACCCAAATAACTGAAGACAGGACCTGTTCTTCTCCATGGCCATGTCTGTCTGTAAAGTCATGATGAAAAGTCCTCATGTTCACCATAATAACATTAGGTTTCAATGGCAACCATGATTCACTGACTTGTTCTCTGTATCAGAAGTATCTTGGCATTGCCTTAGGTCCCTAACCCTTTGCTGAAAACAAAACACCTTGGCTCTTCACACCACTGACTGCAAGAGCATACTAGAGGCACTAGATTTGGACCCAGGCAATTGGCAGAACTCTGCTCAGTGTTGTGAAGCAAAACATTTCCCTGTTGTCAAGGATTTTGTGTGGTTTAAAAAAACAGACACTATGATATGCTAAATGAAATAAGTCAAATAAGACAAATACCATATGATTTTACTTACATGTGGCATCTAAAACAAACAAAAAGGGGCGCCTGGGTGGCTCAGTCGGTTAAGCGTCCGACTTCAGCTCAGGTCACGATCTCGCGGTCCGTGAGTTCGAGCCCCGCGTCGGGCTCTGGGCTGATGGCTCAGAGCCTGGAGCCTGCTTCCGATTCTGTGTCTCCCTCTCTCTCTGCCCCTGCCCCGTTCATGCTCTGTCTCTCTCTGTCTCAAAAATAAATAAAACGTTAAAAAAAAAAATTAAAACAAACAAACAAACAAACAAACAAACAAATAAACACTTGAACTCCTAAGTACGAAGAACAGATTAGTGGTTAGCAAAAGCAGTGGTGGTACGGGGGGAGGGGAAGGAGGAGTTGGGTGAAAATGGTCAAAAAAATACAAACTTCCAGCTATAAAATAAAGAAGTCTTGGGATGTAATGTATAGCATCGTGACTATAGTTTACAATGCTGTATGGTATATATGAAAGTTGCTAAGACAGTAAATCCTAAAGGTTTTCATCACACGGAAAAAAAATTTTTGTAACTATGTGAGTTGATGGATGTTAACTTTATGTGATGATCATTTTGAAGTGTATTTGTATGTTAAGTCGCTATGCTGCACGCTGTAAACTTATACAGTGTTGTGTGAAAAAAACCCAAAGAAACAAAAAAGAGACACTATGAGAGTATTATCAGTACACAGAGACCCAGTGAGGTAATCTACGGTTTTTGCCCTCTGACAGCAAACTTGAACTTCCTATAGAGTTGCACCAGAAGGTTCATTGTGTCTTGTCTCTTCTCTGACGTTAAAGTTGATGGCTGGGTTTGAGTGCTCTCAGCCTGATACATCTAGTATAACATTTCCATCTCCTTTTTACCACATGATTTTTGCAGTCTGAAGATAGTTGCCAGAACTGCATTTCATTAAAGGTTGCAAAAGGGCGCTATTCTAGTTCTATAATTACCTCTTCATTTATTAGCTGGAATCCATATATACAAGAAACTTCCTTTCATTGGCTATTAGATCACGCTGCATATGGTATGCACAAGAAGGGTAGGATGACTGCTTAATTCTCTGGCAACATTTCCACTTTTCACAATAATGAGTTGTTTCTCTAGGAGCCTCTAAAGATGAGCAATGAGCTTGTTTTGTTTTGTTTTGTTTTGTTTTGCTTTGCTTTTAGACTGTCATGCGGAGTTCGTAAATATTTGTATGTGTGTTGTGTTTTGATCCATTGTAGTCATTATTTTATTTGATGCTCAAATTGTTCTATGTTTGGCCAGTGGGAGCCTCTTTAGGTTGGCCTCTGACTGGTTTTGACATGTTTTCAGGAATGATAGTTTGGTCCAGACTCTCCTGTGAAAAACTCTACCCCAGACCTGGAACCCACCATTTCTCCAAGGAATCCTGGCTTTCTTTCAGTGGGAAATTATTTTAGAGGAATCACCCTGGGTACTAGAATTGCTCAGTACTACTGGATTGATCACTGTTTCTTGCCTTCTCAGTTCATGGAGCCAGTAAATATGTATTATATTTTTCAGAAAATATACATCATAAGCTTTCATCCTTGCTATTCCTCTAACCCTGGAATAACTAAATTTTGAGTGTCTTTTAAATTTAATAAATTTAAATATAAATAGCCATGCATGACTAGTAGATACCGTATTGGAATGCAGCATCTCTACACACATTTCTGCACCTTTCTTTTTTCACTTAACAGTATAACCTAGAGAACACTGCATAGCAGTAAAGAGACGGAGTCTCTATTGTTTTCATAGTGACATAGTACTCTCTAGCATGGATGTATGTTGGATTATTCAACTATCTACCTATTGGTGGACATTAGTCTTATTTCTAGTCTTCTGCTGTCAGGAATTGTTCTATGTGGAATGGCCTTATGCTTATGGGCATCAAGTTATCACAATACCATTTTGTAAATAATCTGTGATATATCTGCTGATTGGAAATACTGTCTTAATTATATTTTAAATTCTCAAATGTAGTTGGTTGTAAGTATTCTTTGTACTGTTTTATTAATCTTTCTGTCTATTCATGGGAAGTGTCACACTCTTTTATAGTGCATATTCTATGCTTTAGTATCTGTTAGGACTACCTGTTATCCCCTCCCATGATACTTCTTTTCCAGAATGTATTGATTATGCTTGATGCTTATTCTGCCCAATGTATTTGGTAATTAACTTGTCTAAACCCATTTCAAAAAAACAAAAACAAAAACAAAAACAAAAACTAATGAATGCTAAAGTTTATATGGAGAGGCAAAAGCCCAGAATAGCCAACACAATATTGAAGGATAACTACAAAGTTAGAGGGCTGAAGATACCCAACTTCAAGACTTACTATAAATCTACAGCAATCTAGACAGTGTAATTTTGACAAAGTCATAGAAAATTATATCAAATGGAGGGGCACAGAAGTAGACCTACATGAATGTAGTCAACCAATCTTTGACAAAGGAGCAAAGGCAATATAATGGGTAAAAAATGTCTCTTCAAAAATAGTGCAGGAACAAACAGACATCCACATACAAAACAATAAAAATCTAGATACAGACCTTATGCTCTTCATAAAAGTTAACTTAAAATGGATCACAGACATAAATGTAAAATGCAAAACTATAAGCCTTCTTGAAGATAACATAGGAGAATAACTAGATGACCTTAGGTATGGTGATGGCTTTTCAGATAAAATTCAGAAGTCACTATTCATGAAATAAATAACCGATATGTTGGACTTTATTAAAATGAAAACGTCCGCTCTGTGAAAAACAATGTCAAGAAAATTAGAAAACATGCTACCATCTGGGAGAAAGTATTTGCAAAAGACACATGTGACAAAGGACTGCTATCAAAAATATACAAAGAATTCTTAAAGCTCAACCATAAGAAACAAATAGCCTGATTACAAAAATGGGCCAAAGATCTTAACAGACACCTCATCAAAGAAGATAGGTAGATGGTAGATGAGCCTATGAAAGATGAGTCACATCATATGTCATCAGGAAAATGCAAATTAAGACAACAGTGAAGTACCACTATGCACTTACTAGAATGGCCAAAATCCGGAACACTGAAAACACCAAACGTTGGCAAGGATGTAGAGCAAAAATAACTCTTCTTCATTGCTGGTGGGAATGCAAAATAGTACAGCCACTTTGTAAGACAGTTTGGTGGTTTCTTACAAAACTAGACACCCTCTAACCATACTACCTAATGATCATGCACCTTGTTTATTTATCCAAAGAAGTTAAAAACTTATGTCTACGCAAAAACCTGTACGCAGATGTTTGTAGAATTTTTATTCACAATTGCCAAAACTTGGAAGCAATCAAGTTTCTGAAGATATCCTTCAGTTTGTGAGTAGATAAACTATGATACATCCAGACAATGGCATATTTATTTATTCGGTGCTAAAAAGAAATGAGATATCAAGCCATGAAAAATCATGGAAGAACCTTAAATATATATTACTAAGTGAAAGTAGCCATCTGAAAAGTGTAGGATTACAATTATATGACAGTGTGGAAAAGGGAAAACTATGGACTTAATGTAAAGGCTGACAGTGTGTGTGTGGAGGGAGTGAGAAATGAATAGACAGAGCACAGAGGACTTTTACAGCAATAAAAATGCTGTGTGTGATATTATAGTGATAAAAATGTGTCATTATATATTAGTCTAAATCCACGTAATGTACAACACCAATGGTCAGCCTGAGGTCAAATTATGGGTACTGGGTGATTATGGTGTGCCAATGTAGGTTCATCAGTGGTTAAAAAAAAAGTATCATTCTGGTGAAAGATGATAATGAGGGTGATCATGCATGTGTGAGGGCAGAAAGTATTTGGAAAATCTCTACCTTCCTCCAAATTTTGTTGTAAGCCTAAAATTACTTTTTGAAAAAAAATATGCGTTTAAAAAATGAAGTCAAGAAATTTCTCAGGGAGGAAGGCTTGTGTTTTTACTAACTAAAGTAATACCCCCCCCCGATAAAATAAATAAATAAAATAAAATAAATGCAGATTTATGTGTGGAAGCTGGCCTTGTAGAGAGTGCAGTCTTTCTTACGAGTTGAAGTCATGAACACCAGTTGCAATATTTATTTCAGGTTTTGACCTTCAGCCAACACATTACCTATAAGCAGGGGAGGTCAGGGGTTTTTCTTACTGGGATTATAAACAAGGGCCTGGGAATGTGTAAAGCTTTCCTCATAAGTCCCCATCTCCTTACAAGCCACTGACGGTTGGTGTCTATTAAATCAAAATACATATGCTGTTTTAATGAGGACTTGAGGCAACTCTTACTCAATAAGAGGCCAGAGTGTACAGCTGCTTCCACTGCCACCTTTGTAGGCTGAGTCATCACTAGAGCATGAGGAGGAAAGCAGTAGCCACAGTGGAGTGCCCAGACCCAAAGCTGACATCACAAAGTGTTTCTCTATCTTGGGAGCTCAGAGAGGAGCCAACAAGAGCAATGTTACAATTGTGAAAGAAGGTCGGGCTCAGAAAAAGGAGGAGGATTTCTGGCTATGGTCACTGAGAGGACTGGCAGCTCCTGTCCCCAAAAAAGCAACTATGATGCTGGACAACATTTTAATAACCAGCCACTTCCATGCCTTGGAAAGCGACCAGAGGTGCACAATAATCTGAATGCTTTGAAAACTGCTGAACTTTACATAAAATAGTGGGATTCTGTGATGTTTGGGTGGGGCTGTTCCCATTCCATCTCATTCCATCCTCCAGCTTGATAGGTATGGAATTCTACAGTGTGGCAGGTCAGGAGGAACAGGAGGTTTTCTGCTGTGCTTAAAGGGATTGGCTGAATTTGGGAAGCTGTTGGTGGCATTGATTATCTCTGAAGTGGATAGGTGGGAGCTGTAATGACTCTGCCAGCCTGAGCTTCTGGTCATGGTTGCGGTGAGCATATTCCTGGCTGCAGCTACATGAATGCATAGCAGAGATCAGAAAGGGCCCAGCTATCCAAACACTCCTGACTAGTGGTGAGTTGACCTTGATATTTCCAGGGCCTGAATGGAGCCTCAGAGGAGGATCTGGGGCCCAAACTTAAGCATCGGACACACAATCGGTCGTCCATTGCACCCAAACCCTACGCCAGTCCCACACCCTAACAGGCTCCCTCAACTCAGCCCTCCAGGGAAGTCACTGGACTGGTGTCGGTTCAGCCCCTGAACCTTCCTGGGATCTAACCCTATCCCTAGCCAAGGCTCTTTCCTTATGGGGGCCCAATTCCTAGGTCTGAGAACAGAATGGATTTGGAGCCCAGAACCGGTGCAAGATTATTGAGCTGGAACCTGGAAAGTCATCATGCCATCTCTAAAGCAGGGATGGAGCTGCACAAGGGGGGTGCTGAGGTCAAAGCTAAGCTTGGCCCACACCAGAGGCTGGCACTTGAACCCAAAGACTGAGCCTGACCTGCATCCTAACCTGAACCCAAAGACTGAGCCTGACCCACATCCTAACCTGTGCCCTCAACTCAGCCCTCTGGGGAGACCACTGCACTGCTGGGGGTCCAGGTCCTGTCCCCTCTTGAGACCTAACCCAAACCTTAGCCAGGGCCCCAGCCCTGAGAGCGCCAAGCATTCACAGACAGAGGAGATGTGACAAGAACCCAGAACTTTGAATGTGCTCCCCTACCCACACACAGATATAATGACAGAGCACAGAAGCCTTACTGGCTGGAGTTGTTGGAGCACATACTCTATTCAGTAATTTATTCATCCTTAGACTACACAGAACCAGTGGATGCCCTTAATAAGACAGACCTATAAATAGAAGCAAGAACAAAACTGAGCAAGACATGTTCCTACATGTGCACAAAAGTACACACACACACACACACACACACACACTAAACAAGGCATCATCTGCTGTATTTGACAAAGGAAGCAAATTTCAAAGGTTTCTTCCAGACATATGGCTAAACAAACAAACGATATAGATCTAGCAACAGCAAAATTGTTGAAAAATATCAGAAGCCAGAGTTGCAAACATGTATTATGTAGAAGGTCTAATTTTCAAAAATATTGCAAGACATAAAAATGAGGAAAAGGTGAACACATTAATCAGCTTGGGCACTCATAACAACATACCATAGGCTGGGTGACTTAAACAACAAACGTGCATTTTTTTTGCAGTTATGGAGGCTGGAAGTCCAAGACCAGGATTCCAGCACAGTTGGTATGTGGGGAGAGCTCTCTTCCTGGCTTATACATGGCTGTCTTCTTGCTGAGCCCTCAGTTGGCAGAGAGGGAGAGAGAGAGAGGGCAAGATCTCTAGTATTGCCTCTTCTAAAGACACTAATCCCATCATAAGGGTCATACCCCTATGACCTCATTCAATCCTAATGAGCTCCTGAAAGCCCCACTCCAAATTCCATCATCTTAAGGGATAGAACTTACACATGAATTTGGCGAGGGTGTGGGGGCATGGGGGCATGGGGGCATGGGGAGGTGGACAGAAGCATTCAGTCCATAACCGTGACCCACACTCAGTTAAAAAAAAATAATTGGGGTGCCTGGGTGGCTCAGTCAGTTAAGCATCCAGTCTTAGCGTTGGGCTGAGGTCATGGTCTTGGGGTCAGCGTGTTTGAGACTCATGTCGGGCTCTGTGCTGACAGCTTAGAGCCTGGAGCCTTCTTCAGATTCTGTGTCTCCCTCTCTCTCTGTCCCTCCCCAGCTCATGGTTCTCTCTCTCTCTCTCTCTCTCTCTCTCTCTCTCTTTCTCTCTCTCTGTCAAAAATAAACATTAAAAAAATAAGTCAATAAAATTGCCTTTGAGTGCCCTTGATATTGGGCACTCAATATATAGTAGAGGGAAGGTTCTCTACTTTCTTCAGTGACTCAGAAGCCCCAAAGGGCTGTTTAATACCATCCTGCCTCTGAGCAGAACCTAATGCAGTTCCCCACGCTGGGAAGACAGTCTCGTTTTTGACTCACCTGATGAGCTCAGTGAGAAATGACACCAGGGAAACAGTGTGGTACTAGCTTAACTGCTGCTCCTGGACTGCTCTGAATGCTAATACATTTATAGGAAAAATTTGGACCTTTTGTGCAGTCATCAGTACAGGGGTCTTCAGATCATATGTTATCTCACCACATCCACCAGGATTTCAGCTGTCTGATGCCTCCCTGAGAGGCAAAAACTTACAAATTGCTAACATTTCTTTGATACACAATTATCCATTTATTTCATTCACTGATAATTAAATATATGTGGTATTCAACTTAAAACTCATACTGTTCCATTAGAGTCATTTCATTAACTCTATAATTAAAACAAGAGACTAAGAAGAGAAATAAATATGTGGGCAAAATCAAGTGTTAAATCTGAGATGAGATGGCTCCTTCACACGAACTTTTAAATTAGCTCTTTCAAGGCATTAAAGATTAAAAACAAGAAAAATAGTCTCTCCTTGGACCCCTCATCTCCTTTAAGCCAGAGGTGGTGCGCTCTCACTCTCTCCGTCTCTCTCCCTTTCTCTCCCTCTCTCTCTCTCTCTCTCTCTCTCCCTCTCTCTCTCTCTCTCTCTTCTTTTCTTTCTCTCTCTCTCACCTTTCCTCTCTCTTTCTCCCTTTCTCTCTCTCTCTCCCTCTCTCTGTCTCTTCCTCTCTCCTTGATTCCTTCAAAGACAAAGTTACAGAAGTCATTTCCTGCATTTCCTGTTATCATTCTTCACTTCCCATTGACTCCTTACCTCACTGCACTGTGTCTTCCTTCCCCATAATTGCAATGAATGTGCTTTCACCAAGATCACAAGCCATCTTTTGTCACCAGGTCCAACTTTTTTCATATATTGACACATACTGAATATTCATTTAAATAACCTCCTAAAATAATAATATTTGTGCACACTGCTTCTGTTAATGAGCAGCAAATCTTTGACAGTTTCCTAGGCATGGGGCATGCTCTGGAGCATGAAGTACTGGGTACAAACCCAAGCTGTCCTGCTCCTTAAATGTGCGGTCCTGGCCAAGTCATTGTTCTTTGTGTCCCTCAACTTTTTGCCTACAAAATAGGAATTTGCAGCAGTATCTACCTCATAGGAGTGCTGTGACCATTAAATGAGATAATTCATAAAATATTAGCACATAAGAAATTTTCAGCCATATCTATTTTTATATATCATAATTTATATTACCATTCCCACAGGAATTAAAAAAAAAAGGATATAGACTGACATGAATTCACAACCGATGACACTGAAGTATGTTGCTAATAGGTGTATTAGTTTCCTAGGGCTTCAATTAAAAAAAATATGACAAAATTTGTGACCTAAAACAAGGGGAATTTAGTGTCTCACAGTTATGGAGACCAGAAGTCTAAAATAAGGTGTTGGCAAGGCCGCACTCTCCCTGAAGCCTCAAGAAGAGAATCCTTCCTTACCTCTTCCAACTTCTGGTAGCTCCTGGCTTTCCTTGGTTTGTGGCAGTGCCACTGATCTTCTTCCCTGTGTGTGTGCAATCTCTCTTTTGTTTCTCTTAGGAGGACAGCAGTCATTGAATCTAGGAACCACCTTAAATTCAGGGTAATCTCATCTCGAGATATTTAACTTAATTACATTTGCAGAGACTCTATTTTGAAATGAGGTCATGTTGACAGATATGGGGGTTAGGATTTGGACATACCTTTTGGGGGGCACAAATAAATCCACTAGAGTGATATAAGTTTATAAGACTACATGAAACCTGAGACCTCATCTTTTGAATATAAACATATAAATACATGCATGCAGAAATATCTAAATACCTGAATAAGAAAACTTTTGGAAGAATACAATGCAGGTGAAAACATTAGCAGGAATGATCTATGAGTGGCATATTTGTGGCAAGTAGGATAACACACATCAAATAAAAAGTAGTTAGGGGATGATTTGCTTCCTCTCCCACACCATGTGTAGGTATCTCCTCCTACAAAGAAATGACAGCAAAGCTCATTTATCATATAAGTGTGTATACATTTTATTTCTTGCTGCCTCTGATCCAAGTACCTCTATGAGATATCCATGCTTAAGTGAGCCCTTTTGTGAGAGGAAGAACACTGGGGAGAACAAACTTTAATTTGTTGAAGCATTATGGGTCACACATTTTCTATAGGTTTTCTCTTCTCTACTCATAACAGCTTTGTGAGGTAAGTATTACTATGACCATTTTACAGACAACTGAGGTCAGTCAGGCTTATGAAAGGAACTCAGGAACTCAGTACTCACGATCCCATACATCTACCTACTTAGAGATGTGTGTGTGTGTGTGTGTGTGTGTGTGTGTGTGTGCGTACACATTCACCTACTTAGAGATGTGTGTGTATGCACGTGTGTTGAAATACACAAAACATATTCACATACATATATCCTTTTGCAAAATTGAGATAGCATTATATATTTTTTTCAGCAACGTGCCTGTTGCACTTAGCATGATAGCCCAAGGTACTAATTTGTATTTCTCTAATTATTTTAATTAAGCATATGTTAAAAGGGCAGTGGGTATGCAGTTGGTTTTTTCCTCAGCCGTATTGAAGTATAATTGAGAAATTAAAATTGTATATATTTTGAAGTGTACAATTTGATGATTCGATATACGTATACATTGCAAAATGATTGCCACAATCAAGCTAATTAACACATCCATTACGTCACATGGTTACTTTTCTTTAATGAGAACTCTTGAGATCTAGCCTCTTAACAAATTTCAAGTATGCGATATAATACTATTAACTATGGTCACCATGCTGTACACTAGATCTCCAGAACTAATTCAATCATATAACTGACAGTTTGTATGTGTATTGTTTTTATGTGAATTATGTATTGATATCCTTTGCCCACCTATTTATTTACAAATAAGTGTCCATTCCATATCAAGAATATTAAGTAGGCTATTAAGGAGTAATGGAAGTAACTACTGGAAAACAAATAATAACCATTCTGAACACCAACAAAAAGGAGAGAGTGAAGTGGACAACCTAGTGAAAGACCTACTGAGGTTACATATATAGTTTATATGTGTGTATAAACATTATAACAGATCAGAGCCAAATGACCAAACATAGTGATCCCATCAAAAAGTGTAAATGGTAGAAATATTTCAAGGTTGCCATTGAAGCAACATCCAAAACCATTCTCTTTCAAGAGATACACCTAAAACAATGTCATTCACACGGTTAAGGCAATTGCAAATAAAAAAAGAAAGCAGGGTTTACAATCCTGATATTCAAGAAGATAGAATTGACATCAAAATGATTTAGATGAGAAAAAAGAGCACCATTGATAAAGCTAAAGGATAAAATTTACAAGGAAGATGTGAGTTATGAATAATTATGTACCCAGTCACACAGCAAAACTATTCATAGAGCAAAAGCTGTAGGAAGTATAAGGAGAAATAGGAAGAAAGACACTGATGATCAATGATTTTAACACAAGTCCCTCATTCCAAGAATGACCAATTTGTCCCCCAAAAATGTAATAATCATACAGAAGATCTAAACATCAGAATGCAAAAGACACACCTTACAGATAGACATCTGAATTCTGAAGCTTTACATTAGGTAATACATCTACTCTTCAGACGAACATGGAACATTCGTGAAAACTGACTCTTTCTGAGGCTGTTAAACAAATCTTAGAAATAAGTGGAAAATTCAGGTTAAAACTACAGAATTTGATGGGAGTAATGATAATGAAAATGCAATATATCAGAATTGGAAGCTAGAACAATTGTCAGAGTAAATTTTATGGTAAAAATACCTGTGTCAATAAAAATAAGCATAAATAAATAAAACATTCAGCCAAAAAGCCAGATAAGGGACCACAATGGAAACTAAAAGAATGTAGACAGAGAGAATCATTAAAAGTAAAATTAGAAATAAAAGGGTTAGAAAACAAAACTACAATAGAACTTATGCATAAAGATATTGGCAGGCTTGTTCAGGAGGGATCAACAAGATGCACAAATCAATGGTATAGTAATCAAGAAAACAGGCAGGAAAGGACAGACACAGAACATTTCAAGTAACAAGTGGGAAATTGTCATCAAAACAAAGGAAGATCTCAAGACTCTCAAGTGAAGAACTTGCACAACTCTATTCAACTACACTTGAACACATAGATGAAATGGACGTATTTCTAGAAAATTACAACTTAACCCAGTTGACCCCAGTTGAGACAGAAGGTCTAAACAAACCCATTACTTGGAAGAAATAGAGGAACGGGCTCAAGACTTCTCCCGTAGAAAAGCGACTGGATTCCCACCAACAGGGCAGGAGGGTTCCCGTTTCTCCACATCCTTGCCAGCATCTGTAGTTTCCTGAGTTGTTCATTTTAGCCACTCTGACTGGTGTGAGGTGGTAGCTCAGTGTGGTTTTGATTTGTATTTCCCTGATGATGAGTGATGTTGAGCATCTTTTCATGTGTCTGTTGGGGGAAGAGGGGAAAATGGGTGATGGGCATTGAGGAGGGCACTTGATGGGATGAACACTGGGTATTGTATGTAAGCGATGAACCACGGGAATCTACCCCCAAAACCAAGAGCACACTTTACACACTCTATGTAAGCCAATTTGACAATAAATTATATTAAACAAAAAGAAAGAAAGAAAAGTGGCTGGAGTGGTACTTTCCTCAGGCAAATTCTACCAAACTTTTAATGATAAGATGATGAAACAAGTACATAATTGATTCCAAAATCTCGCAAATTTTCACCAAAAATGAAAATTACAGTCTAATTGCACAGAAGAATATGACGAAGGGAGTTTCTTAAATATCAGCAAACACAATCCTATGGCACAAGCACGCACACACACACACAAACACACACACACACACACCAGTTCATGACACGGTGCAGTTTATCCTAAGACTGCAAAGGTGTAATGTCATGAAATCTAATAATATGACTGTTGTATTAATAGAGCTGAAGAGAAAAATTACATGACGACCTCCACAGATGCAGAAAAGGCATTTGACAGCATCAATACCCATTCACATTCATCCATTGATCCATCCATGTTATAGAACTCAAGAAGGTAGAAAGCAGAGGATAATATGTATATATATTTGTGTATATACATATATACATACATACACATACACACATACACACAAAGCCCCAGCATCCTGCTTAATGGAGAATCACTAGAGGCTTTCCTTATGAAGCCAAAAGCAAGACACGATGCCTACTTTTCTCCTCCAATATTCGACACTGTGTGAGAGGTGTTATGAATACAACTGACAAGGGCAAGCAATAGAAGCAAAGGACGAGGTAAAATTCTCTGTATTTGTTGATAATATGATTACATGTTGGAACCCCCCCCCCAATGCTAGGAAAAGTACAACAAACAAAAATAGAATCTAGGAAAGTAGCAGGTTATGCTGTCAACATCAAAACTCAATAACCTTCGTATGTACAAACAAACAAACAAACAAACAAAAGCATTATACGGTATAATGGGCGAGAAGGAAACGATTGGTCATAAACTCAGCTAGCAATGGGCAATGAATAAAGAAAAACCCCACAAAATTAAACTTGAGGCAGTAGAAAGACATATAATATTCTTAGGTAAGAACTCAATATCATAATGGTCCCAATGACCCTAAGTTAATTTACTAACTTAATGCAATCCCATTAAAATGCCATTAGCTGTTTTGATAGGCTTAGATAAGTTGATTGTCAGATTGTTTGATAGAATAAACAGCAATTGTCAAATAAATCTGGAAAATAAGTGTAATGGGAGGATGTGACAGTTGGTCCTATCAGATACTAAAGCACACAATACATAGTGTACAATATAAGAAGATGATGTTGACTCTTGAATTGACAGCATGACTAATGAAACAGAAAATATGATACTAATACAACCTAATTATATTTTCAAGATTAGGATGTGATTAAAGCAGCATTTCAAATCATTGGAGATGTGACTGATGATTTAGAAGTGCTGTTGTGACATTCAATAGTCAAATAATCCAATTTAAAAATGGGGAGAGGACACGAACAGACATTTACCCACAGAAGACATACAGATGTCCAACGGACAGAGCCTGGAGCCTGCTTCGGATTCTGTGTCTCCCTCTCTCTCTGCACTTCCCCTGCTCACTCTCTGTCTCTTCCTCTCTCTGTCTCTCAAAAATAAATAAACATTAAAAAATTAAAAAAAGAAAAGGTGCCCAACATCACTTATCATCAGGGAAATACAAATCAAAACCACAATGAGGTATCGCCTCACCCCTATGAGAATGGGTACAATCCAAACCACAAGAAATGACAAGTGTTGCCGACAATGTGGAGAAAAAGGAAACTTCTTGCACTGTTGGTGGGAATGCAAACGGGTGCAGCCACTGTAAAAAACAGTATGGAGTTTCCTCAGAAAGTTAAAAATGGAACTACCCTACAATCCAGTAATCGCACTACTGGGTATTTATGCAAAAATACAAGAACACTAATTCAAAAGGATACATGCACCCCTATGCTTATTGCAGCATTATTTACAATAGTCAAATTATGGAAGCAGTCCAAGTGCCCACCGGAAGATGAATAGATAAAGAAGAAGTGATACACACACACACACACACACACACGCACACACGCACGCACACAGGAATATTATTCAGCCATAAAAAGGATGAAACCTTGCCATTTGAAACAACATGAATGGAGCTAGAGAGCATAATGTTAAGTGAAATAAGTCAGTCAGAGAAAGACAAATATTATATCACTTCGCTCATATGTGGCATTTAAGAAACAAATGAGGCTCACAACATGGCAGAGAAGTAGGGGATCTGTATTTCCCATGTCTCCCAAACAAAGAAGGACTGAAGCGAAAGGACTCTGAACCACAAGAGTCTGGGAGGAAAAGAAACTGAGTCTACAAGGGAGAAACTGGGACAGCTTGAGAGACCATAGGTGGGTGATTGCAAACTGGGGGAGATAAAATGGGCTGTGTAGGCACGGAGGGGAGGGATCCCCTTCTGCTGAGAGACAAAGAGCAGCTGGGGAAGTGTAGGACTGTATCTGGACAAGAGGAAGAACCTCGGACCAGGACGGAGAGGGATCCCATCTCTAACTGCAGGTTAGAGGATCTCTAACTGCAGATCCCATCTTTGGGCTGGGGTCCGCTGCCCTGTTAGCACACCTGGGGAGGAGGGGAGCCACCCCCGGGTTCACTGGGAGATCAGGGGCGCTGTTCACAGTAGGAGAAACCGGTCCCCTCCCCTGAAGGGCTGTGGCACAGGACAAAAGCAGCCAGGACCTCATATGGGGAGGCGCTTCCCCAGTACTGGGGCACACGGAGGCTGAGTTTAACTCCCAGCCAAGCCTCCAGGGCAAAGGAGTTGGAGGAGCAAGACAGACAGCCTTGTCTGCGCCTGCAGCACAGGGAGGATGGCTCCAAAGGAGTGATTCGGGACACTGGGTCATGGAGAAGAGACTGGGGGTTTGCCATTTTTCTCCCCACCACCACCAAGGTGGGACCTCAGAGATCGGTCTGCAGGGCCCACAGTGGAGGCGGGACCAGCCTACGCCAAACCAGGTCCTTCCACGCTGGGTAACTGTGTATCTACTGGAGCTGGGTAGACACTGTAGGACCAGACAGACTCCTCCTCCTGATCAGTGCTGCTGCATTGCCTGGATTAATTCTGGGACACTTCTTGCTATATAGATATATTCCCCCCCCCTCCATTTCTCCCTCTTATCTCTTCCCTCCTCTAGGCTGATTCCTCTGGTTATTGGTTGGTTTACACAGACATATTTAATCCATTCTCTTGATACATGTTCTACACCTCGTTCTTTACATTCCTTTCTCTCTCTCTGGAATAATCAAGCCATATAGTTTCTTTGTCTGGGTAATTTTATTCTCATTTCTTTTCCCCGCCTCCTTCCTTATTTTCCTTGCTCTTTCTCTGGATTAAGTCTTTTAGTCTCTCTGCCTGGTTAATGTTTATTTTTTTCTTTTTCCCCGCCCCTGTCCTTTCTCTTTGTATGTGCTCTTCCATCAGCACCGCCTCCACCCTGTTCTTTACTTTTAGCTGGTGTTTCTGGGCTTTTGCTGTCGGATTGTTTTGGTTTTTTGTTTTTGTTTGTTTGTTTTATATGTTTGTGTGTTTGCATGTTCTTGTCTCCTGTTTGACTGTCTGTTTGTTTTCCTTTACAGGGGTATGTCAAGGAAAAAATCAAAGCACACCTGGTGGAGGGTCCAAGACATGACTATGAGTAGGGAACTAAACTAACCAAAGTCACAACAGAGAGCAAGTAACACTTTCCAAAAAAATACCTCCTGAGGGGCCAGGCCCTGGACAGTGTATGACCACCCTTTAATATAGCAGTGCTCACAGGTGCAGAGCACACGACAAATTTTAAAACTCATAAGGGACAGAAAACTAGCTAAAATGATGAAACGAAAGAATTCACCTGAAAAGAAATTCCAGGGAGTAGCGACTGCTAAAGAATTGATCAAAACAGATTTAAGCAACATAACTGAACAAGAATTTAGAATAATAGTCATAAAGTTAATTGCTGGGCTTGAAAAAAGCATACAGGACAGCAGAGAATCTATTGCTACAGAGATCAAGGGACTAAGAAATAGTCATGATGAATTAAAAAATGCTATAAATGAGGTGCAAAATAAAATGGAGGCGGCCACAGTGCAGATTGAAGAGGCAGCGGGGAGAATAGGTAGATTAGAAGATAAAATTATGTAAAAACAGGAAGCTGAGAAAAATAGAGGTTAAAAAAAATCCAGGATTACAAGGGGAGAATTAGAGAATTAAGTGATTCAATCAAACGGAACAATATCCGTATCATAGGAATTCCAGAAGAAGAAGAAGAAGAGAGAGAGAGAAAGGGGCTGAAGGTGTACTTGAACAAATCATAGCTGAGAACTTCCCCAATCTGGGGAAGGAAACAGTCATTGAAATCCAAGAGGCACAGAGAACTCCCTTCAGGCATAACTTGAATCGATCCTCTGCACAACATATCATAGTGAAACTGGCAAAATACAAGGATAAAGAGAAAACTCTGAAAGAAGCTAGGGATAAATGGGACTTAACCTACAAGGGTAGACAAATGAGGGTAGTAGCAGACCTATCTACTGAAACTTGGCAGGCCAGAAAAGAATGGCAGGGAATCTTCAATGTGATGAACAGGAGAAATATGCCCCCCAAGGATCCTTTATCCAGCAAGCCTGCCATTGAGACTAGAAGGAGAGATAAAGCTGTTCTCGAACACACAAAAACGGAAGGAATTCATCACCAGTAAACCAGCCCAACAAGAGATCCTAAGGAGGACTCTGTGAGTGAAAAGTTGCAAGGACCAAAATGTACCAGAGACATCACTACAAGCATGAAACCTACAGATAACACAACAAGTCTAAACTCGTATATTTCAATAATAACACTGAATGTAAACGGACTAACTGGCCCCATCAAAAGACATAGGGTATCAGAATGGATAAAAAACAAGACCTATCTATTTGCTGTCCACAAGAGACTCATTTTAGACCCCAGGTCACCTTCAGATTGAAAGTGAGGGGATGGAGAACCATCGATCATGCTCCTGGAAGTCAAAAGAAAGCTGGAGTAGCCATACTTATATCGGACAAACTAGACTTTAAATTAAAGACTATCACAAGAGATGAAGGGGGGCATTATATAATAATTACATGGTCTATCCATCAGGAAGAGTTAACAATTATAAATGTCTATGCACCGAATACGGTAGCCCCCAAATATATAAAACACTTAATCACAGACATAAGCGCCCTTATTGATAAGAATATGGTAATTGCATGGGACTTTAATACTCCACTTGCAGCAATGGACAGATCATCTAGATGGAGAATCAGTAAAGAAACAATGGCCCTGAAGGATACATTGGACCAGATGGACTTGACAGATATATTTAGAACTCTGCTTCCCAAAGCAACAGAACACGCTTTCTTCTTGAGTGAACATGGAACATTCTCCAAGATAGATCACATACTGGGTAACAAAACAGACCTCAATAAATATAAAAGAATTGAGATCATCCCATGCACACTTTCAGATCACAATGCTATGAAACTTGAAATCAAGCACAGGAAAAAGTCTGGAAAAACTCCAAAAGCATGGATGTTAAGGAACGTCCTACTAAAGAATGAATCAGTAAACCAGGAAATTAGAGAAGAAATTCAAAAAAATATATGAAAATAAATTAAAATGAAAATGCAACAATCCCAAACCTTTGGGGTGCAGCAAAGTCACTCCTAAGAGGAAAATACATCACAATCCAGTCCTATCTCAAGAAACAAGAAAAATTGCAAATACAAAGTCTAACAGCACACCTAAAGGAACTAGAAGCAGAACAGAAAACACACCCCAAACCCAGCAGATGAAGAGAAATAATAAAGATCAGAGTAGTAATCAACAATACAGAATTTAAAAACCACACAGTAGAACAGATCAATGAAACCAAGAGCTGTTTTGGTGAAAAAATAAACAAAATTGATAAACCTCTAGCCAGGCTTCTCAAAAAGAAAAGAGAGAAGACTCAGACAGATAAAATCATGAATGAAAATGGAATTCTTACAACCAATCCCTCAGAAATACAAGCAATTATCAGCAACTAGTATGAAAAATTATACACCAACAAACTGGACAAGGAAGAAATGGAAAAATTCCTACACATCCACACACTACCAAAACTCAAAGGGTAAAAAATAGAAAATTTTAACAGACACATAAGTAGTGAAGAAACTTAATAAGTTATCAAAAATAAAAAAAAAACAAACACACAATAACAGTACTGTGCCAGATGGCTTCCCAGGGGAATTCTATCAGACATTTAAAACAGAGTTAATACCTATCCTTCTCAAGCTGTTCCAAAAAACAGAAACGGAAGGAGGACTTTTGGACTCATTCTATGAAATCAGCATTACCTTTATTCCCAAAGCAGACAGAGACCCCACAATAAAGGAGAACTACAGGCCATTATCCCCAATGAATAGGGATGCAAATATTCTCAAGAAGATACTAGCAAATCAAAATCAACAGCATATAAATAGAATTATTCACCATGATCAAGTGACATTCATTCCTGGACTGCAGAGCTGGTTCAATATTCACAAATCAATCAATGTAGTACATCACATTAAAAAAAAAAAAAAAAAGATAAGAAGCATATGATCCTGTCAACAGATGCAGAAAAAGCATTTGGAAAAACATAACATCGTTTCTTGGTAAAAACGCTCGAGAAAGTCAGGATAGTAGGAACATACTTAACATCATAAAAGTCATTTATTAAAAGCCCACAGCTGATATCATCCTCAGTGGGGAAAAACTGAGAGCTTTTCCCCTGAGATCAGGAACATGACAGGGAAGTCCACTCTCACCACTGTTGTTTAACATAGTGTTGGAAGCCCTAGCATCAGCAATCAGACAACAAAATGAAATCAAGGGCATCAAAATGAGCAAAGATGAAGTCAAACTTTCACTTTTCACAGATGACATGATACTCTACCTGGGAAACCGGACAGACTTTACCAAAACTCTGCTAGAACTAATACATGAATTCAGCAAAATCACATGGTAGAAAATCAATGTACAGAAATCGGTTGCATTTTTATACACCAATAATGAAGCAACAGAAAGAGAAATAAAGAAACTGATCCCATTCACAATTGCACAGAGAACCATAAAATACCTAGGAATAAACGTAACCAAGCATGTAAAAGATCTGTATGCCGAAAACTCTAGAAAGCTTAGGAAGGACATTGAAGAAGACACAAAGAAATGGAAAAACATTCCACGTTCATGGTTTGGAAGAATAAATATTGTCAAAAGGTCAATACTACCCAAAGCAATCTACACATTCAATGCAATCCCAATAAAAATTGCACCAGCATTCTTCTCAAAGCTAGAATAAGCAACCCTAAATTTGTATGGAACCACAAAAGACCCCAAATAGCCAAAGCAATATTGAAGAAGAAACCAAAGCGGGAGGCCTCACAATCCCAGACTTTAGCCTCTACTACAAAGCTGTGATGATCAAGACAGTATGGTATTGGCACAAAAACAGACACACAGACCGATGGAATAGAATGGAGAACCCAGAATTGGACCCACAGATGTGTAGCCAACTAATCTTTGCCAAAGCAGGAAAGAGTATCCAATGGAAGAAAAGACAGTCTCTTTAACAAATGGTGCTGGGAGAACTGGACAGCAACATGCAGAAGAATGAAACTAGACCACTTCCTTACACCATTCACAAAAAGAAACTCAAAATGGATAAATGACCTGAATGTGAGATAGGAAACCATCAAAACCCTAGAGGAGAAAGCAGGAAAAAAACCTCTCTGACCTCAGCTGCAGCAATTTCTTACTTCACACATCTCCAAAGGCAAGGGAATTCAAAGCAAAAATGAACTTTTGGGACCTCATGAAGATAAAAAGCTTCTGCACTGCAAAGGAAACAATCAAGAAAACTAAAAGGCAACCGACGGAGTGGGAAAAGATATTTGGAAATGGCATATCGGATGAAGGGCTAGTATCCAAAACCTACAGAGAACTCACCAAACTCGACACCCAAAAAACAAATAATCCAGTGAGGAATTGGGCAGGAGACATGAATAGACATTTTTCCAAAGAAGACTTCCAGATGGCCAGCAAACACACGAAACGATGCTCAACGTCACTCCTCATGAGGGAACACAAATCAAACCGCACTGAGATACCACCTCATGCCAGTTAGAGTGGCTAAAATGAACAAATCAGGAGACTATAGATACTGGCCAGGATGTGGAGAAATGGGAACACTCTTGTACTGTTGGTGGGAATGCAAACTGGTGCAGCTGCTCTGGAAAACAGTGTGGAGGTTCCTCAAAAAAATTAAAAATAGAACTACCTTATGACCCAGCAATAGCACTGCTAGGAATTTACCCAAGGGATACAGGAGTGCTCACGCATAGGGGCACATGTACCCCCATGTTTATAACAGCACTTTCAACAATAGCCGAATTATGGAAAGAGCCTAAATGTCCATCAACTGACGAATGGATAAAGAAGATGTGGCTTATATATACAATGGAGTACTACTTGGCAATGAGAAAGAATGAAATCTGGCCATTTGCAGCAACTTGGATGGCACCAGAAGGTATTATGTTAAGTGAAATAAGTCAGTCAGAGAAAGACAGATACCATATGTTTTCACTCATGTGTGTATCTTGAGAAACTTAACAGAAGGCCATGGTGGAGGGGAAGGGGTAAAATGTTACAGTGATGGAGGGAGGCAAACCATGAGAGTCTCTTGGACACTGAGAACAAAGTAAGCATTGATGAGGGGTGAGGGAGATGGGAAAGTGTGTGAAGGGCATTGGGGAGGGCACTTGTTGGGATGAGCACTGGGTATTGTATGGAAAGCAGTTTGTCAATAAATTATATTAAAAAAAAGAAAAAAATAAGAAACAAAACAAGTGAACAAAGAAAATCGAGGGAGGGAAGGAGGGAAAGAGAGAGATAGAGAGAGACAGAGAGAGAGGAGAGAGAGACACTTAACTCTAGATAACAACCCGATGGTTACCAGAGGGAAGTTGTGTGTGGGATAATGGTTGAAAAAGGTGATAGAGATTAAAGACTATACTTATCATGATGAGTACTGAGTAATATATAGAATTATTGAGTCGTTATATTACACACGTGAAACAAATGGAACACTATATGTTAGCTATACTGGAATTTAAATTTAAAAACAATTAAGAAAAATGAAGTGGCGTGGTGATAACAAGATATCCATTCACTCAGGTAAATAGGTAAAAATGGACCCATTTCTCTGTCTTAAATCAGGAAGAATTTCAAATGCTTCAAATACTTGTAAGTTTAAAAATGAAATAATACAAGTATTCAAAGAAAGCACTAGAAGCATTAAGTGATAGGGTGCAGAATGAGCCCCAGTTTTGGAGGGAATTTGGTGTGTTACTCCTATTTCTGGTGTCTGACTCCATTATCTCCACTCAGTGACTCATCTCCCTATTCTGTGGTCCACTTACCAACAAGTAGGTGTCTACTCAATATCTAACATGCTCCTCACGCAGTGATCTTGTGCTGTGAAAGATCAAGGTAAGTGCCCATAAGGTCCTGCCAGCAATAGTGAGCTTTATAGGCCATTCTGATACACATGAAACAATTGCAAAGAAGGGTGTAAAGCAGGGCTCTTGCAAATACTTAACAGCTTTCTACCATCAGTCTCTCCGTCCCTTGTTAGAACATGGAATGTTCAGCGATTATTTATTTTTTTATTAATCTTTAAATCTTTTTTTGACAAATTTCATTATCCAGATGCAAAATCAACAAGAATGTTTTTTTTTTTTTTTAACTTGGAGCATACTTGGAGGATACTTCAGAATACATGGTTCTTTTTTCAATTTATTTTTTCAGAAAGAGGGAGAGAGAGAGTGAGAAGGAACATGCAGCGGAGGAGCAGAGGAAGAATGAGAGACTCTTAAGTAGGCACCACACCCAGTGTGGATTCCAATGCAAGGCTTGATCTCACGACCATGAGATCATGACCTGAGTTGAAATCAAGAGTTGGACACTAAACCAGCTGAGCCACCCAGGTGCCCCCAGAATACATGGTTCTAATATATATATATGGCACATTCCATCCAAGCAAAATAGAATACACATTTTCCTCAAGTACACACAGAAGAGTCCCCTGATTAAATCATGTAAAAAGAGACATAACAAATATTAACTTCATGTCCTAAGAATAAAAGGAGAGAAGACTCAGAAACAAAAGTGAGAAATGGAAGAGAAAACAATACAACAGATACTTCATAAATACATAGTGTGATAGGAGATCAGTATAAACAATTACACACTAACAAATCAGATAACGTAGAAAAAAAAACAGATAACTCCTAAGAATGCACAAGTTACCAAGATGGAATCATGAATCTTGAATCCAAGAAATAGGAAATCTTCTTAGACCAATAACAATAATGAAAATCGAATTAGGAGTCAAAAATCTCCCAGAACAGAAAAGCCCAAGACTACATGGCTTCACTGGTGAATTCTACCAAACATTTAAAAATATATAATTAATGACAATCTTTGCCAAAATCTTACAAATAATGTAATAGAGGGAACACATTCAAAATCATTCTATGAGGCCCATTTTATCGTGATACCAAAGCAGGATAAAAACAAGAACAAAAAAGTCTAGTTTGTCCAATGTAAGTACTGATACTCTGGCTTTCTTTTGACATCCGTTTGTGTGATAAATGTTACTCCATGCCCTCACTTTCAATCTGCAGGTGTCTTTAGGTCTAAAATGAGTCTCTTGCAGGCAGCATACAGATGGATGCTTTTTTTTAATCCATTCTGACACCCTATATGTTTTGATTGGACCATTTAGTCTGTTTACACTCAAAGTAATTATTGATAGATAGGTATTTATTGCCATTTTGTTACCTGCTTTGTCATTGTTTCTAGAGATTTTCTCTGATCCTTTCTTGTCTTTGTGACTTTTGGTCTCTCCTTTCCACTCAAAGAGTCCCCTTTAATATTTCTTGCAGGGCTGGCTTAGTGGTCAGCCTTTAATTAACTCCTTTAATTTTTGTTTGTCTAGGAAACTCTTTATCTGTCCTTCTATTCTAAATGATAGCCTTGCTGGATAGAGTATTCTTGGCTGCAGACTTTTCCCATTCAGCACTTTGAATATATCATGTCAATCCCTTCTGACTTGCCAAGTTTCTATTGAGAAATCTGCAGCTAGCCTTATGGGTTTTTCCCTTGTAAGTTAAGGTCTTCTTTGGTCTTGCTGCTTTTAAGACTTTTTCTTTATAATTACACTTTGCAAAATTAATTAATTGGTGTTGGCCTGCTTTTGCTGATTTTGATGGGAGTTCTCTGTGGCTCTTGGATCTGGATGTCTGTTTCCTTCCCCAGATTAGTAAAGTTTTCTGCCCTTATTTCCTGAAATAGATTTTCTGCCCCCTTTTCTCTCCCTTCTTCTGGGACTCTATATTACGAATGGTATTATGTTTGATGGAATCACTGAGTTCCCTAAGTCTATTCTCATGTTGCATAATTCTTTCTCCCTTTTGTTCAGCTTCATTATTTTCCATTATTTTGTCTTCTAGGTCACTAATTCATTCCACTGCTTTTTTCATCCTGCTGTTCATTACATCAGGCCTGTTTCCAATCTCTCATTTATTGTATTCTTCATCTCTGATTGATCCTTCTTTAACTCTTTTATCTCTGTGGTAAGGGTCTCGCTGATGTCTTCAATTTTTTTTTTCTCAAGCCTAGTGAGTATCCTTATGATTGCTACTATAACAGAGATTTTTGCCCTCTGCAAAGAGAAGTAAAAAACACTGCTCAATAAAATATGTCTCTCTACCTTCAGGACCAGGTTTAAATGACACAGGAGGCAAAGGCCCTCCCTGTCTCTTACGCTGCATGTTGGCGAGGACTAGAATCAAGGCTGACTAATAGGATGCTGGCCTGGGACTCATTTGCTGCATAAGAATAGCTGGTGTCTCCAGAGCCAAGGCCCTGACCATGCCTTCACATACACTTGGGGAGACTAGAACAGAAATCCAGGCCTGCTGACCTCAAGTCCTGTGCTTTCCCTTCAATCTGCCCCCCTCATACTGAGTAGAGCGCTCGTCAACTCCCCCTCCCCTCTACACCAGAGTTAGTTCACTCACTTTGGGCCCCAATCTCAGGAGGGCAGTGCTCCTCCCTGACTCAGAAATTCAGGCAGTCATCTCAATCCAAGTTCATGGAATGTTAACTGCCAAACCTTTCCACGTGTTTGCTTGGCAATAAACATGGGAAATCTTTCAAAGATTACACGTCCTTGGGCCTGCCATCACCGGTCTGGTAATGCCTCCTCAGGAAGCGGTTAAGCACATGCGTGTATCCCTAGACACAGAATGCCTATGCTTGCAGCTCACTCATTTCAATGCTCTGGCAGGGGCTGAGTTTAGATAGAGAGTGAGAGATCTCAGGGGAAAAGGAGTTAGGGAGGGGAGCGAGGGAAAGAGGTTCACATAATCATACTCTGTTTTCACAGCCCTGGGATTCCACCAAGGGTTTTGGTCATGGATGAAGAGGGAAATCCTCCAGTTCCACTGAATCTTTCTCATTCCTTAAGATACTGCCTTCTGACACACGGTTTAAGTCCCTGCATATCCCACATCCTTCTTTCTCCTCAGCAGAGACAATGGTTCTATTTCCTTGATTCAAGCCCTGGAGGCCCCCGCAGTAGCCGAGTACTAATGGTTTATATTAGGAAAGACGGTTGGAGCTGTTTCAGAACTGCAGAAGGAGTGGTCTTCTAGAGCTGTGGGTCTCCAACATTCCCGACACTTTCAAAGATGCATTCAGATCTGTCCTGACAGCCACCTACTTCCTGCAGCCCCCAAGTTCCAAATGGGGGCACCAGGCAGTAATAATAAGAAATTGCCATTCACAGTGTTTAAAAAATGTCAAAAACATGATAATTTAAAAGTACTACAGGTCACTAAGCCACAGGAATAGACGGCGCATCATAGGGAATATAGTCAATGGTATTTTAAGAGCGTTGTATGGTGACAGATGACAGCTACACTTGTGGTGACCATAGCATAACATATGGAGTTGTTGAATCACTATGTCTTACACCTGAAACTAATGTAACATTGTGTGTCAACTATATTCAAAGCAAAAACAAAGTACTACAGGTCAGTATAAAAATTAACCATTGGCTTGGGAAGTGTCAAATGTCAGTGCCAAAATACACTTAGGGCAATTGGAGCCCTGGTGGCTTCAAGGCACAGTGAAGAAACTAGAATAATTCCAGGTTTCATGACTGAGCAGACATTCACATAGCAGTTTCTCCAAATTCCTTAGCCTTTCCTAACTTCAAATACCCTGACTTAAACAATAAACTGAATAATAGTTTACTTGAATAAGAGTTTGGATAAAAGGAGATACTATTTTCAGTACTATTTGCTTATATTAGCTTTGCCAGTGCTGATTTTCCCACCTTCTAGATCATCTTTCCTGGAGGAAATGCCTGTTCCTCTGACTCCTCCGTATCTGTCTACTGCCTTGAAAAACAGTCAATTCGCATGGTTCCCATTCCCAGGTCTCTCGGCCCCAGGGGCAAAATTTCACTTGGACCACCATTATTATCATCGTCGTCGTCATCGTTGTCGTCATCATCATCATCATCATCACCTCCAAGAGTGGTTGTTGAGTGAGCACCCATGGTGGAGTGTAAAATGACCAATCATAAATCCTTGGTGGCCTATCATCTACATAACAGGTTGCTGGATATATGAAATATTCCTGGCTCTTCTTTCATTTTGTCCCCTCTCACCCACAGAGGGCTTTTACACTTTTCCCGTTATCAATCCCTTTTTGCTTAGGACGTGAAGTTTTAATACCACAGGTGAAATGCCAAGTGTTTAAGTACTGTGGTCCTTTGCAGTGTCACGAACTGTTGTAACATAAAGGATAGCAACTTCCTACCCTCAAAACCTCATTTTTAGGCCATTTGGAGTTAATATCTGTTAAGAATGGATTGATTATTGTGATGAGCACAAAAGCTGGAACCCAATTATATGGTTTATGATATGTGGAAATCTTACTTAGGCTCTACTGGCTTACCCTTGGTCATCTGTAAAAGGAGACCCACAATGCTTTCCTTACAGAACTGTAGGGGGAGGTAAATGGGAAACCTGGTACAGAGTACATGACACATAGGAAGACTTCAAGAAATGTGCGTCCTGTCCTATCTTTCTCCTCCTTCCCAGAGAGTGATGACTATTACCTAAAACCGAACAACATAACTCCCACAGAGACTACCCGGAAATGTGGTAGTAAGTATCCCCCACTCACATAATGAATGAACCTTTAGGACCACTTCTGTGTTGCAGGACGGCTTTGCTGAGGGATTTGGGGGTGAGAAAAGAAGATCATCAAGCTGTGCCTTTTAATTCATTGTCATATCCCTTTTCTATGTTTATCTTCTACATTGATATTGGAAAAGCAGTTTCCCGTGGAGCCCCCAAATGAAGAGAGAGTGCAGATAAAGAGGAGGCAGGAATCACAAGCCCTTGACCCGGACGCCAGACCCATTACACCCTACGGGACCATGCACCGGAATTCCATCAGCTTCACCATCAGCTTCTTCAAAGAGAAGGGCTGGGGAGTGTGTATCCACGTGGGCACAATACTGGAAATGTGTGAAACTGCAAGTTTTCAAGCCCTAGAAGATTTTCATCTATCAAGGAGACTGTTGGTTGTCTTTTGGGGAGTGTAAGAGGTAGAATCTCATTCCTGTTCCTGCCTAGGTGACTCTGGAAGATGGACTTCCCTTTGTGATGAGTCTGAGTTTATCATCTGTCAAATGGGTATAATGATGCCATCCTCAGAGAATTTTTGTGAGAGAATGCTGCACATATATAATTGTGTGCATGTTTCAGCTACAAACATATAAGTGTTATCGTGGTGTAAGTGCCCTTTGGCATCCTCTTTTCTCTGAAAATAGTGTTTCTGAGACTTCTCTAATAAGGTGACGGTGGGGCTGTTTTGATATGACCAGCCATGTTTCCATGGCCCTTCTTACACATGCTTCCTCGGGCACAGGTTCCTAAGTTCTCTGCAGGTCAGAAATAAGAGTGGGGCTGCTGATGGGACCCCACTTTCCTCTCTGACATAAGTTGCCTAATGTCTCTGCAAAGAAGTTGCAAAGAACCAAATTAGCTCTCCTCCAGCAGTATATGGAGTTCTCATTATCCTGTTCCAGCCAATTTCCATCTAAACAGGATGCTGAATAAACAGAAACTCACTGAGCAGGTTTGCTTGTCAAACTCTAGAATTATTGTAGGACATACTATGAGGCATAAAATGGGACCATTAGCTAAACACTTAGAAATGTGTATGAAAAATATGTCATTAAAAGAGAAGTGAGATAGGGAAAAATGAAAGCATTCTAATATTCTAAAGGGGTGATATCACATTAGGGATTAATATTAATAATGTGGTAAGACCCACGCTTTGCAGAGATCTGGAGAAAGAGGCATAACCTCCTCGCCATGTGTGTCTGTGCTTTGGAGTCACACACACCCATGAAGGAAGGATAGCCATACCTCACTACCAGGGTTATCCTGAGATTTAACCCAGCCACTGAATGAAAAACAGGAGTCAGAGCCTTGTAAGCAGTTTCCTCTGTAAAGATTAGCTGTCTTTCCTCCCTGGAGCCGGGAACTCCTGTGGCAACTTGTCCTGCCCTCTCAGCCAGGGCCCCTTAACTTGGGTGCTTCAGAATCACCTTGCTGATTCTTTTCTTTACCCTTCTCTGAATCTCCCCAAAAGGTGGAAATCGGGCTTTTGTATCAAAGGCCACTTAGGTTATTAAGCCATGATCAAATGGGCCCCAGAAAACAAATAAAGCATCATTTGGCACCAACAACCTGTGGGAATGACTTTTCCCCTTCATTCCAGCAACGCCAGGTATTACTAGCTTTTGTTTTTATTGCTCACCCAATCTTCTCATATTCCCTAGACATGCCTCACGGGAGAGTCTTCTGAGAGGGTCGTCAAACTTACAGATTCACAGCTCTTGTCCCTCTGCAGTATCTCCAGGAGCTCAAAGAGAATACATGCTTCTTTGATGTTAACCCGCAGGTAAACTGAGAGGACACAAAATTCCTTACTTAAGTGGAAATGGTGTGTTGATTTTATTTTATTTATTTATTTTTTTATATTACAAATTATTTATTTATTTTCTTTTTATTTTTTTATTTTTTAATATATGAAATTTACTGTCAAATTGGTTTCCATACAACACCCAGTGCTCATCCCAAAAGGTGCCCTCCTCAATACCCATCACCCACCCTGCCCTCCTTCCCACCCCCCATCAACCCTCAGTTTGTTCTCAGTTTTTAACAGTCTCTTATGCTTTGGCTCTCTCCCACTCTAACCTCTTTTTTTTTTTTTTTTTTTTTCCTTCCCCTCCCCCATGGGTTTCTGTTATGTTTCTCAGGATCCACATAAGAGTGAAACCATATGGTATCTGTCTTTCTCTGTATGGCTTATTTCACTTAGCATCACACTCTCCAGTTCCATCCATGTTGCTACAAAAGGCCATATTTCATTTTTTCTCATTGCCACGTAGTATTCCATTGTGTATATAAACCACAATTTCTTTATCCATTCATCAGTTGATGGACATTTAGGCTCTTTCCATAATTGGGCTATTGTTGAGAGTGCCGCTATAAACATTGGGGTACAGGTGCCCCTATGCATCAGTACTCCTGTATCCCTTGGATAAATTCCTAGCAGTGCTATTGCTGGGTCATAGGGTAGGTCTATTTTTAATTTTCTGAGGAACCTCCACACTGCTTTCCAGAGCGGCTGCACCAATTTGCATTCCCACCAACAGTGCAAGAGGGTTCCTGTTTCTCCACATCCTCTCCAGCATCTATAGTCTCCTGATTTCTTCATTTTGGCCACTCTGACTGGCGTGAGGTGATATCTGAGTGTGGTTTTGATTTGTATTTCCCTGATAAGGAGCGACGTTGAACATCTTTTCATGTGCCTGTTGGCCATCCGGATGTCTTCTTTAGAGAAGTGTCTATTCATGTTTTCTGCCCATTTCTTCACTGGGTTATTTGTTTTTTCGGGTGTGGAGTTTGATGAGCTCTTTATAGATTTTGGATACTAGCCCTTTGTCCGATGTGTCATTTGCAAATATCTTTTCCCATTCCGTTGGTTGCCTTTTAGTTTTGTTGGTTGTTTCCTTTGCTGTGCAGAAGCTTTTTATCTTCATAAGGTCCCAGTAATTCACTTTTGCTTTTAATTCCCTTGCCTTTGGGGATGTGCCGAGTAAGAGATTGCTACGGCTGAGGTCAGAGAGGTCTTTTCCTGCTTTCTCCTCTAAGGTTTTGATGGTTTCCTGTCTCACATTCAGGTCCTTTATCCATTTTGAGTTTATTTTTGTGAATGGTGTGAGAAAGTGGTCTAGTTTCAACCTTCTGCATGTTGCTGTCCAGTTCTCCCAGCACCATTTGTTAAAGAGACTGTCTTTTTTCCATTGCATGTTCTTTCCTGCTTTGTCAAAGATGAGTTGGCCATACGTTTGTGGGTCTAGTTCTGGGGTTTCTATTCTATTCCATTGGTCTATGTGTCTGTTTTTGTGCCAATACCATGCTGTCTTGATGATGACAGCTTTGTAGTAGAGGCTAAAGTCTGGGATTGTGATGCCTCCTGCTTTGGTCTTCTTCTTCAAAATTACTTTGGCTATTCGGGGCCTTTTGTGGTTCCATATGAATTTTAGGATTGCTTGTTCTAGTTTCGAGAAGAATGCTGGTGCAATTTTGATTGGGATTGCATTGAATGTGTAGATAGCTTTGGGTAGTATTGATATTTTGACAATATTTATTCTTCCAATCCATGGGCAGGGAATGTCTTTCCATTTCTTTATATCTTCTTCAATTACCTGCATAAGCTTTCTATAGTTTTCAGCATACAGATCTTTTACATCTTTGGTTAGATTTATTCCTAGGTATTTTATGCTTCTTGGTGCAATTGTGAATGGGATCAGTGTCTTCATTTGTCTTTCTGTTGCTTCATTGTTAGTGTATAAGAATGCAACTGATTTCTGCACATTGATTTTGTATCCTGCAACTTTGCTGAATTCATGTATCAGTTCTAGCAGACTTTTGGTGGAGTCTATCGGATTTTCCATGTATAATATCATGTCATCTGCAAAAAGCGAAAGCTTGACTTCATCTTTGCCAATTTTGATGCCTTTGATTTCCTTTTGTTGTCTGATTGCTGATGCTAGAACTTCCAGCACTATATTAAACAACAGCGGTGACAGTGGGCATCCCTGTCGTGTTCCTGATCTCAGGGAAAAAGCTCTCAGTTTTTCCCCGTTGAGGATGATGTTAGCTGTGGGCTTTTCATAAATGGCCTTTATGATCTTTAAGTATGTTCCTTCTATCCCGACTTTCTCAAGGGTTTTTATTAAGAAAGGGTGCTGGATTTTGTCAAAGGCCTTTTCTGCATCGATTGACAGGATCATATGGTTCTTCTCTTTTTTTTTGTTAATGTGATGTATCACGTTGATCGTTTTGCGATTGTTGAACCAGCCCTGCATCCCAGGAATGAATCCCACTTGATCATGGTGAATAATTCTTTTTATATGCTGTTGAATTCGATTTGCTAGTATCTTATTAAGAATTTTTGCATCCATATTCATCGGGGATATTGGCCTGTAGTTCTCTTTTTTTACTGGGTCTCTGTCTGGTTTAGGAATCAAAGGAATACTGGCTTCATAGAATGAGTCTGGAAGTTTTCCTTCCCTTTCTATTTCTTGGAATAGCTTGAGAAGGATAGGTATTATCTCTGCTTTAAATGTCTGGTAGAACTCCCCTGGGAAGCCATCTGGTCCTGGACTCTTATTTGTTGGGAGATTTTTGATAACCGATTCAATTTCTTCGCTGGTTATGGGTCTGTTCAAGCTTTCTATTTCCTCCTGATTGAGTTTTGGAAGAGTGTGGGTGTTTAGAAATTTGTCCATTTCTTCCAGGTTGTCCAATTTGCTGGCATATAATTTTTCATAGTATTCCCTGATAATTGTTTGTATCTCTGAGGGATTGGTTGTAATCATTCCATTTTCATTCATGATTTTATCTATTTGGGTCATCTCCCTTTTCTTTTTGAGAAGCCTGGCTAGAGGTTTGTCAATTTTGTTTATTTTTTCAAAAAACCAACTCTTGGTTTCGTTGATCTGCTCTACAGTTTTTTTAGATTCTATATTGTTTATTTCTGCTCTGATCTTTATGATTTCTCTTCTTCTGCTGGGTTTAGGCTGCCTTTGCTGTTCTGCTTCTATTTCCTTTAGGTGTGCTGTTAGATTTTGTATTTGGGATTTTTCTTGTTTCTTGAGATAGGCCTGGATTGCAATGTATTTTCCTCTCAGGACTGCCTTCGCTGCATCCCAAAGCGTTTGGATTGTTGTATTTTCATTTTCGTTTGTTTCCATATATGTTTTAATTTCTTCTCTAATTGCCTGGTTGACCCACTCATTCGTTAGTAGGGTGTTCTTTAACCTCCATGCTTTTGGAGGTTTTCCAGACTTTTTCCTGTGGTTGATTTCAAGCTTCATAGTATTGTGGTCTGAAAGTATGCATGGTATAATTTCAATTCTTGTAAACTTATGAAGGGCTGTTTTGTGACCCAGGATATGATCTATCTTGGAGAATGTTCCATGTGCACTCGAGAAGAAAGTATATTCTGTTGCTTTGGGATGCAGAGTTCTAAATATATCTGTCAAGTCCATCTGATCCAATGTATCATTCAGGGCCCTTGTTTCTTTATTGACTGTGTGTCTAGATGATCTATCCATTTCTGTAAGTGGGGTGTTAAAGTCCCCTGCAATGACCACATTCTTATCAATAAGGTTGCTTATGTTTATGAGTAATTGTTTTATATATCTGGGGGCTCGGGTATTTGGCGCATAGACATTTATAATAGTTAGCTCTTCCTGGTGGATAGACCCTGTGATTATTATATAATGGCCTTCTTCATCTCTTGTTACAGCCTTTAATTTAAAGTCTAGTTTGTCTGATATAAGTATGGCTACTCCAGCTTTCTTTTGGCTTCCAGGGGCATGATAAATAGTTCTCCATCCCCTCACTCTCAATCTAAAGGTGTCCTCAGATCTAAAATGAGTCTCTTGTAGACAGCAAATAGATGGGTCTTGTTTTTTTATCCATTCTGATACCCTATGTCTTTTAGTTGGCGCATTTAATCCATTTACATTCAGTGTTATTATAGAAAGATATGGGTTTAGAGTCATTGTGATGTCTGTATGTTTTATGCTTGTAGTGATGTCTCTGGTACTTTGTCTCACAGGATCCCCCTTAGGATCTCTTGTAGGGCTGGTTTCGTGGTGACAAATTCCTTCAGTTTTTGTTTGTTTGGGAAGACCTTTATCTCTCCTTCTATTCTAAATGACAGACTTGCTGGATAAAGGATTCTCGGCTGCATATTTTTTCTGTTTAGCACACTGTAGATATCGTGCCAAGCCTTTCTGGCCTGCCAAGTTTCAAAGGAGAGATCAGTCACGAGTCTTATAGGTCTCCCTTTATATGTGAGGGCACGTTTATCCCTTGCTGCTTTCAGAATTTTCTCTTTATCCTTGTATTTTGCCAGTTTCACTATGATATGTCGTGCAGAAGATCGATTCAAGTTACGTCTGAAGGGAGTTGTCTGTGCCTCTTGGATTTCAATGCCTTTTTCCTTCCCCAGTTCAGGGAAGTTCTCAGCTATAATTTGTTCAAGTACCCCTTCAGCACCTTTCCCTCTCTCTTCCTCCTCTGGGATACCAATTATGCGTATATTATTTTTTTTTAGTGTATCACTTAGTTCTCTAATTTTCCCCTCATACTCCTGGATTTTTTTATCTCTCTTTCTTTCAGCTTCCTCTTTCTCCATAACTTTATCTTCTAGTTCACCTATTCTCTCCTCTGCCTCTTCAAGCCGAGCCATCGTGGTTTCCATTTTGTTTTGCATTTCGTTTAAAGCGTTTTTCAGCTCCTCGTGACTGTTCCTTAGTCCCTCGATCTTTGTGGCAAGAGATTCTCTGCTGTCCTGTATACTGTTTTCAAGCCCAGCGATTAATTTTATGACTATTATTCTAAATTCACTTTCTGTTATATTATTTAAATCCTTTTTGATCAGTTCATTAGCTGTTGTTATTTCCTGGAGATTCTTCTGAGGGGAATTCTTCCGTTTGGTCATTTTGGAGAGTCCCTGGCGTGGTGAGGACCTGCAGGGCACTTCCCCTGTGCTGTGGTGTATAACTGGAGGTAGTGGGCGGGGCCGCAGTCCGACCCGATGTCTGCCCCCAGCCCACTGCTGGGGCCACAGTCAGACTGGTGTGTGCCTTCTCTTCCCCTCTCCTAGGGGCGGGATTCACTGTGGGGTGGCGTGGCCCGTCTGGGCTACTTGCACACTGCCAGGCTTGTGTTGCTGGGGATCTGGCGTATTAGCTGGGGTGGGTAGGCAAGGTGCACGGGGGCTGGAGGGGCAGGCTTAGCTCGCTTCTCCTTAGGTGATCCACTTCAGGAGGAGCCCTGTGGCAGCGGGAGGGAGTCAGATCCGCTGCCGGAGGTTTGGCTCCGCAGAAGCACAGAGTTGGGTGTTTGTGCGGAGCGAGCAAGTTCCCTGGCAGGAACTGGTTCCCTTTGGGATTTTGGCTGGGGGATGGGCGGGGGAGATGGCGCTGGCGCCTTTGTTCCCCGCCAAGCTGAGCTCTGCCGTCCGGGGGCTCAGCAGCTCTCCCTCCCTTTGTCCTCCAGCCTTCCCGCTTTCCGAGCACAGCTGTTAACTTATGACCTCCCAGACGCTAAGTCGCGCTTGCTGTCGGAACACAGTCTGTCCGGCCCCTCCGCTTTTGCCAGCCAGACTCGGGGGCTCTGCTTGGCCGGCGAGCGGCCCCTCTGCCCCGGCTCCCTCCCGCCAGTCCGTGGAGCGCGCACCGCCTCGCCGCCCTTCCTACCCTCTTCCGTGGGCCTCTAGTCTGCGCTTGACTCCGGAGACTCCCTTCTGCTAATCCTCTGGCGGTTTTCTGGGTTCTTTAGGCAGGTGTAGGTGGAATCTAAGTGATCAGCAGGACGCGCTGTGAGCCCCGCGTCCTCCTACGCCGCCATCTTTTCCGGAACCTCCCTGGTGTGTTGATTTTAATCCCTGACTCCAAACTTCACGGATCAAGAGAAGAGATCGCAAATGACTGATGATGCCCTACTGGTAAAAAGATACCATCAACTGGGGACGGTGACTCCAGCGTGGGGCCAGGGTCTGCCTCTACTTCTCTCATTCCCTGGGCTATTTTGTGTGGACAAAGATGTGTTCCATGACGCTCTGAGGGCATGTGCGTCTTGGGCATTAAGGAGAAGGAGGAATGCTAGGGAGGTGTTAGCTGTTAAGGAAACCCTTAGCATAAAGGATGCTGATGGAAGAAATGAGTGCAAATCAGGGGCCTTTGATCAGGTTGGCCAGTTATGAATGTGATGCCTAATAATAGGGGTGGCACATGCTCCTTTCTCAGAGGCATGAGAAATCCCTGTGTGGGGATGACACTTCCATGTTTGTGTGCCTTGGAACCTAGTTCTGTAGGCAGCTCCTGGTATGTGAGTGTAGGGCCTCACATGGTGTGGAAGGGGTGTTGTTGGAAGGGTAGACTCTTTTGAAGAACATAAACGGTCAGAGCTACTTTTGAGACCCCGCTACCTGTGGCCAGGACAGCATCCTCCAGCTGAGAGAGGGACAGGAGAGAAAGCTACATCAGCATAGGTTTCTCTCTTTTTCTCTGTCTCTCTCTGTTTTCCCCCCTATGGGCAACTAATGTTTATTGCTCATCTCTTTCCAATTAGACTTTCATATTCATGTTGTAATACTCCTCAACACATTAATCTAATCTTGACATCTCCTATACACTAATAAAAGTAAAAGAAAATCTAATATGTAATTCTAGTAAGAGAATAAAATCACACAATTAATTTCAGAGATAAAATAATGACAGGATAAAATTCTACTCCTATTTCTAGTTTATAAAACAGAGCTAGAGCTTAATAAAAATACTGGTTTAGCATGGATGTAAGAATTTTGTATTGTTTGATAGGTGTCTCTCTCTCTTTTTAAAATGTTTGTTTTTGAGAAAGAGAGAGAGAGAGACAGAGAGAGCATGCACATGCGAGTGGGGAAGGGGGAGAAAGAGAGGGAGAGAGAGAGAATCCCAAGCAGGCTCCCCACTGTCAGCGCAGAGTCTGACGTGGGACTCAGTCTCACGAACCATGGGATCATGGCCTGAGCCAAAACCAAGAGTATGGTGCTTAAATGACTGAGCCACCCAGGCGCCCCACTGGTAGCTGTCTCCTAAAGAAAGAAGCACCCACTGGTAAAATGAGAATGAAGATCATCAACTTTGGCTGAGCGAGATGTTGGACTGAGGCATTTTGAGCCATTTACATGTTTCATAAACTTGAACTAGAGCTTAGGTTGGCTGAATCCCAGCTCTGTGTTCTCCTCATGAAGCACTGCACTCCTTGCCCTTCAAAGGACAGGCAAGATTTCCTTCTTATCTTAAGGTTGAATAGTATTCCACTGTGTGTGTCTGTGTGTGTGTGTGTGTGTGTGTGTGTGTGTGTACACATACACACATACATATATACATACAAATATATATACACACTCACTTACTTGTGGAAACCTTTAAAAAAAAAAGTCAAAGTCTTAGTAATAGAGAGTAGAATGGTGGTTACCAGGGTCTGGAAATGGGAAGAAGGGGAGATATTGACCAAAGGGTACAAACTTTCAGTTACAAGATGAATAACTTCTAGAGATCTAATTTACAGTATGGCGACTATAACTAACAATAATGTATCGTATACTTGACATTTGCTAAGAGAGTAGATCTCAAGCGTAATCACCAAACATGCAGAAAGGTGGTAAATATGGGGGTAGATGGATAGGTTAACTAGTTTTATTGTGGTAATCATTTCACAATGCACACATATACCAAAACATCAGTTTGCACACCCTAAATACATGTAGTTTTTATGTATATGTCAAATATAAAGAAATAAAAAAAAATTAAAAAAAGACACAAAGGCCAGTGCCAGGTTTTACTGGTTTGAAGACACAGTTTCATCACCAAAAAGGGGGGACTGACAATACTCCCTTACGGGGTGGTTCTGAAGATGTAACCCCACCCTGTGTGTGCATAAAACAAGGCCCATGCAAATATAACCCCTTAGACACTGGAGTGGTTGGAATATGGAGGGATTGGTCAATGGTGCAGTTTGCCCAGGGCACAGAGGGCTTGGCACACAAGAGCTAGACATACAGGCTGGGTCCATAGGATGTGGGGCCTTGGCAGGGAGAGGAGGTGGGCTGCCTTTGAGGGTGTTTGTAAGAGTGATTGTCTTTATCCACTTTCCTAATATCACCAGCATTAACCGGGACTGCTGCTCCTTCCAGGGGATATATTTGACTCTCAGGCTCTGCTTCTATGCAACAGTCTCCCTCTGAGACCACAGCAGGACTCAGAGACACTGCTCTGGTCAGCTGTGTCCACAGCATCCTGGAGAGGGGAAGATGAGAAGGGGGTGGGAATAGGTCTGGGAAGCCCTTCCAGGGGTGGGGTCCTGGGTTCTGGAGCAGCCTGCTCTCCCAGAGGGGCTCGTTCCACAGTGTGGACATGTTAGGTGACACTGATGAGGGAAGACAGTGAGTAAATGGGATAGATTAATGAGCCAAATACAGATATGGGGTCAAAACACTAAATAAAGCTTGTGTTTAGTGTTTCCACATACACAGGACTGTTTCCAAACAGAATTGGTGGCATGCTCTCCATACTGGTTCATGAATTATTCTAATGAATAACACATCTTTTTTTTTCTCCTTTCAAAAATTAGGAATTTTAATATTAAAGAAAGCAAAAAGCACAATGGAGACAGATGCCCCTTTGCTGGTCACATCGAGAATTGCAGTTCTAAAAAATCTTGGATGGGGACACAGCCAGAGTGGTGGGAAGGAAGCAGAAAAGGACCTGGGTTTGGTGGGACCAGAAAGAGCCTTCCAGGGGCCCCTGGGTGGCTCAGTCAGTTAGGTGTCTGACTTTGGCTCAGGTCATGACTTCGTGGTTCGTGAGTTTGAGCCCCACATCGGGCTCTGTGCTGAGAGCTCAGAACCTGGAGCCTGTTTCGTATTCTGTGTTGCCCTCGCTCTCTACCCCTCCCCCTGCTTCAACTCTCTCTCTCTCTCTCTCTCTCTCTCTCTCTCTCTCTCAAAAATAAACATTAAAACAAATTAAAATAGCCTTCCGGAAGTTTCTACCCACTGGCAGAAGTCCCTCTGCATCCATCACTTTTTGTTATCTGTAAGTCTTAAAACAGAAAGCTCATCCCTGTCTGAGTTGGAGAGGAAGCTGCACTTTGAGCATGTGTATGGGATGATAGAGCTTGCGACATAAAAACACAGACTCGCAGAATATTGTGTTTCAGCCATAGAAACACACACACACACACACACACACACATAATCTACCATGTCTAAGCAATTAGTTTTGAACTTGCTTTCCCTCCCACGAGCACTCTATTTTGTACATGTTTCAAAAATAGTAAGTACATATGTACTTTTTCCTTTGTCAATCCATTTCTAAATTCCTTGTCTCCACATTTTTACCTTGATGATTCTCCTGATGTAACATTTCAAACAATATGTGAATGTGTATTTATAAATTAACGTTACTTGGTATCTGTCATTTTCTAATCCCCATCCTCTGACCGAAAGGGGCCTCTGTCAATAGATGGGTACATACTCTCCAGAGGTGGTTATTTGTAGGTAGAGATTTAACTTGCATGTGCAGATTATATATGTGTGTGTATATATATATATATATATATATATATATATTTAATGTATATTATATATAATATATATATTTTTATTCACGTGTTCTTCAAAATTATAGTATGTTACACATACACGTCTTTAGCTTCCTTTCCCATCTATTGTTATTCATATTAATTATTCTATGAATTTCACTGGTGGTTGTGGCTTTGGAATTCAAAATTGTTTTTGTGCGTGTACATTTTTTCAGTGAGTTTTCTGTAGCGGTCCTATATCCATCTCTTCGTTGGTTAATACATGTGCTTCATATTGCAAGCTGGTCGCTTTCAGCTTTCCCACACACTTAGTGGGTGTTGCCATATTGCCCCCCAGAGTGGCTGTACACTCACCAGTGGCACCTGTCAGTTCTCCTTGCCCATATCACACATCTGAAGGGGCAGGTTGTGTTCCTGATTCTAAAGATGGGCCTTGGAGTCAGGCAAACAGACCAGATGATACTGGCTCTATCTCTAAAAAGCTGTGTGAACCTAGAAACATAAGTAACCTCATTGAGCCTCACCTTTCTGGTGTGTGAATGGAAATCCTGGTTTCTACCTTAAGGGAGCATTGTGAGGAGTTCAAGGGGAAACCACCCTCAAGATCCCAGCATGAGCCTTGGCATATCATCCACAATGCCAATGTTTGCTGTCTTCCCATCCCAACTGCTCCAATCTTTGATTGCGATGGGGTTTCTTACCTTAATAACATCACGACATTTTGGCAAGTATTTGAGACTGTAAGAAGAAGGGAACCGCACATATCCATCCACTTGACATAGGTATTTCAGTGCCATCTCTGTGACATGCAGTGTAATGGAGATGTGTTGGCACAAAGTCCTTATTCTCTCCATGAAACAATTATGTTTTTCCTATCCTCAGTTGTTACTCTCTATGTTCGCATCAGGACTGCACATGACCTGGGTGTCTGGGAAGATCTTTATACCCAGGAAGAGGTGACTGGGGATCTGCTGGGAGGGACACTGGAATGCGGGTCAGCAGCTCTTCCTGGGTCTCAGTGCCTGAGCCATCCCAGGGTAAGTTCCTTCCCCTGCATGTCCTACATTGTCACATGGGTGTTCACTGGAGTGCATCTGTCACTCCTCACACCTCCAGTGGCCCAGGGGCTGCAGAGATCATGGTAATGGCTTCACATGGTCCAGGTCTTTGTGGAGGTAACCTCTGTAGAATCTTCTTAATGTATACAGAGGAGGAAGAGCTCACTGGAGTCGTCAGAGACTCCCCCCAAAGATGAGCTGGGCCTGGCACAGTGAGCACGACTAATGGGGGCTGGATGGAAGGGAGGCGATGGGAAGTCCAGCCTGACTTGGTGAAGAGTGGGGGCTCCCAGGTGAGCAGACATGGCTCAGAGGTAACTGATTGGACACTCCAAGGGGTTGAGGCCATCCTGGTTTAAATAGCAATTGCAGGATCACTATTTATTTGTTTCCGTGTGATATTACATGACCTTCCAGGAAGTCTTGGTGAGATCCAAGCCTTGCCTGACCTAGGAGATACTTGGTTAGAAGCATGCCCCCCTACCATTACCTCACCACCACCTTTTTTGATGCAGGCTAGGGTGCTAAGAACAGCCAGGCATCACTTCTTCGTACTTTATTGTATTTTGAAGGGGTGGGGACAGTGTCTAACCTTGTCTGCTCTAGGTCTGAGGTTCCCACCTTTGGATATGGCCACTGAGGGGGTGAAGTGTTCACATCCAACCACTGGCTTTCTTCAGCACAGGAGTTATAGAATGGTGGTATGACAAGGGGCTGTGAATGGAGGGGGATTTTGAGGTCATTAAAGACATGATACCACTAAAGGCTTATGAGAAGCCTTGTGGGATCAATGGAATCCATGTTTTGGGAAGATAAGTAGCAGTTATGAACCGGGGCTGGGGGTGGGGACCACAGGCAGGGCTCCCAGGGTTAAGGGTATCTGATCAGTCAGAGATCACTTCTGGGACAAAGTACTGGGGGCAGAGAGTAACACATTGGCACACAAGTTAGTTGGAGATGAGGTATGGAAAAGGACACCATCAGGCCACTCTCCCTGGAGTCTCTGCACCTGCTTCTAGGCCCCTCCTTCCTCACAGAGGCTCCTGGGCCCTGATGGGGGACAGGGAGGAGGGGTCCCACTACCCATCCCCACCAGCAGCCTTTGTGAGAAGTGCACCTCATTGGAAATGGTCCAGGTACTCGATGTCTTTGTAATTGATGGGCAGGAAGAGAAGTACATATGGGAAATAACGCCTCTTTTATTATTTCATAAGCTGAGCCCACATGGAATTCCACAGCCCCAGCCTCTCTGCCACCCTATCTGTAAGCCAAGTGTGCCTCAGCATAGGGAAAAGAATAGAGCAGCTGCTGCTGGACCTTCGTGTCCAGACTCCCATCTGCTACCCTCTGCCATAAACAGTCTTCCCACCTCACACTCTATACCATATCATAGACAATCCACATACTCCTTGGTACAGGCATCTACAATGGACTCTGCTCTTCACAGATAGTTGACCAGCCTGGAGACCAGATACTGTGGAAACAAAGAGTGATAGGACTTTAAAACAATCCGCATTGTCCCCCTTGGGGTGGCCAACCAATTCAAGATCACTCCACAGTCAATGTTCTCTAGCCAAAAGACCACTGGAAACACATCTGTAACCAAACAAAGTTGGGCTTGTCACTCATTGCAGTGAGGCAGAAGGCACACCATGGACACCCATGGGGTGTCTCAATAAGAGAACACGAGGAATGAAATATTATAAGGAGAGAGGAGGGACCAACATGGCGGAGAAGTAGGGGGATTGGGAAGTCCTTTGTCTCTCAAAGAAAGCAGTGTTGAAGCTAAAGGACTTTGAACTCTGAGAGTCTGGGAGACAAAGAGACAGTCACATCTAGGGACCCACTGGGACAACCTGATGGGCCATAGGTGCATGATTGCAAACTGGGAGAGATAAAATGAATGGAGGGGAGAGATCCCCTTCTGCGGAGAGACAAAGAGAAGAGAAAGAGAGGCTAGGGAAGCATAGGACTGTATCTGGACAAGACAAAAAACACGGACCGGGGTGGAGAAAGATTCAATCTCTAACCGAGGGGTTTTCTCCTGACTGGGGCCGGCTGCTCCAATAGCACACCTGGGATGGAGGGAAGCCAGCCCTGGGCTCAGTGGCGAGGTCAGGGGTGCGGTCTGCAGTAGGAAAAAGCGATCCCCTCCCTGGAGTGCTGTGGGACAGGACAAAGCCTGCTTGCACCCTCCAGCCAGAGACCACATATCGGGCAGTGCAGAGCAGCGTTTCCCTGGTACCAGGGCAGGCAGAGTGAGAGTTTGAATCGCAGCCAAGCGCCAGGGCGCGGGACTCGGCAGAACTACACAAACTGCTTCATTGGTGCCTGTGGCAAAGTGAGGATGGCTCAAACAGAGTGGTTTGTGACACCTGGTCCATGGAGGAGAGACTGGGGTGTCGCCATTTTCCTCCCCACCACCACTAAGGTGGGGTCTCAGGGATTGGAGAGCAGGGCCCACAGTGGAGGTGGGACAGGCCCGCACCAAACCATGACCCTCCTCGCCTGGTAACTGCATATCTACTGGAGCGGGATTGATGCTGACAAACCAGACAGCCCCTCCCCCAGACCTGCGCTGTTGCATTGTCTGATTTAATTCTCAGACAATTTTTATTATATAGATATATTCTTCCTTCCTTTTCTCCTTCTTATCTCTTCCCTCCTCTAGTCTGGTTACTCTGGTTGTTGATTTGGTTTAAGCAGACATATTTAATCCATTCTCTTGATACATGTTCCACATCTCCTTTCTCTCTCTCTGGATTACACCCTCTCATTTCTCTGTCTGGACAACGTTCTTTTCTTTTCCTTTTTTCCCGCCTCCTTGTTTATTTCCCTTTCTCTCTCTCTGGATTAAGCCGTATAGTTTTTATGTCTGGTCAATTTTTATTTTTTTTTTCTTTTTCCCCGCACATGTCATTTCTCTCTTTATATGGGATAAGTCCTCTTCCATCAGCACTGCCTCCACCCTGTTGTTTACTTGTAGCTGGTGTTTCATGTTTTGTTTTGTTTTGTTTTGTTTTGTTTTGTTTTTGGATTGTGTGTGTGTGTGTGTGTGTGCATGTTTCAGCTTTCTGTTTGTTTGTTTGTTTTCCTTTCCAGCTCTACTTCAATGAACAAATAAAAGCACACCTAAGGGAGGGTTCAAAACATCACTACGAGTAGGGAGATAAAGTAACCAAAGTCGCAACAACAGACAGCAAATAACACTCTCCACAAAACACATCCTGAATGGCCAGGCCCTGGGCAGTGTATGACCCCTCTTTAATATAGTAGTGCTCGCAGGTGCAGGGCATATAACAAACTTTTAAAACACATGAGGGACAGAAAACTAGCCAAAATGACGAAACGGTAGAATTCTCCTCAAAAGAAATTCCAGGAAGAAATGACAGCTAAAGAATTGCTCAAAACAGACATAAACAATATAACTTAATAAGAATTTAGAATAATAGTCACAAGATTAATTGCTGGACTTGAAAAAAAGCACAGAAGACTGCAGAGAATCTATTGCTGCAGAGATCAGGGAACTAAAAAATAGAGTGGGTTAAAAAGTGCTGTAAATGAGGTGCAAAATAAACTAGAGGTGGTGACAGGGAGAATTGAAGAGGCAGAGAGGAGAATAGGTGAAACAGGAGATAAAATTATGGAAAAGAGGAAGTTGAGAAAGAGAGAGAGAGAAAAAAAATTCTGGATCATGAGGGGAGAATTAGAGAGTTAAGTGATTCAATGAAACAAAACAATATCCGTATCATAGGAATTCCAGAAGAAGAAGGAGGAGGAGGAGGAGGAGGAGGAGGAGGAGAAGAAGAAGAAAAGGGGGCCACAGGTGTGCTTGAAAAAAATCATAGCTGAGAACTTCCCCAATCTGGGGAAGGAAAAAGACATTGAAATCCAGGAGGCACAGAGAACTCCCTTCAGAAGTAACTTGAACCGATCTTCTGCATGACATATCATAGCGAAACTGGCAAACTACAAAGGTAAAGAGAGAATGCTGAAAACAGCTAGGGATAAACGGGCCTTAACCTACAAGGGTAGACACATAAGGGTCGTAGCAGACCCATCTACTGAAACTTGGCAGGCCATAAAGGAGTGGCCCGAAATTTTCAATGTGATGAAAAGAAGAAAAAAAAAAACTGCAGCCAAGACTCCTTTATCCATCAAGTCTGTCATTCAGAATAGAAGGAGAGATAAAGGTATTATCAAACAAACAAAAACTGAAAGAATTCATCACCAGTAAACCAGCCCTACAAGACATCCTAAAGGGGACTCTGTGAGTGTTGCAAAGACCACAAAGTACCAGAGACATCACTACAAGCATGAAACCTAGAGACAACAAGACGACTCTAACTAAACCCATATCTTACAATAATAACACTGAATGTAAATGGACTCAATGCTTTAATCAAAAGACATAAGGTATCAGAATGTATAGAAAAAAACCAAGACCCATCTATTTTCTGTCTCCAAGAGACCCATTTTAGACGTGAGGACACCTACAGATTGAAAGTAATGGGATGGAGAACGATATATCGTGCTACTGGAAGTCAAAAGAAAGCTGGAGTACCATACTTACATCAGACAAACTAGACTTTAAATTAAAGGCTGTAACAAGAGATGAAGAAGGGCATTATATAATAATTACAGGGTCTATCCATCAAGTAAAGCTAACAATTATACATGTTTATGCACCAGATACAAAAGCACCCAAATATATAAAACAATTAATCACAAACATAAGCAACCTTATTGGTAAGAATGTGGTAGCTGCAGGGGACTGTAATACTCCACTTACAACAATGGACAGATCATCTAGACGGAGAATCAGTAAAGAAACAATGGCCCTGAACGATACACTGGACTGGATGGACTTGACAGATATATTCAGAACTTTTCTTCCTAAAGCAGCAGAATATACTTTCTTCTCGAGTGCACATGGAACATTCTCCACGATGGATCACATACTGGGTCACGAAACAACCCACAATAAATATAAGATAATTCAGATCATACCATGCACACTTTCAGATCACAATGCTATGAAACATGAAATCAAACACAAGAAAATGTTTGGCAAATCTCCAAATGCAAATGGGTCAACGAGGTAATGAAAGCAGGAATTAAAAAAAAAAAAAACATGGAAACAAATGAAAATGTAAACACAACAATCCAAACCCTTTGGGATGCAGTGAAGACACTCCTAAGAGAAAAATTTGCCATCCAGGCCTAGCTCAAGAAACAAGAATGATCCCAAATACAAAATCTAACAGCACACCTAAAGGAACTAGACGCAGAACAACAAAGAAACCCCAAACCCAGCAGAAGAAGAGAAATAATCAAGATCAGAGCAGAAATAAACAATATAGAATTGAAAGAAAAAAAAAAAACACAGTAGAACAGAACAATGAAAGTAGAGTTAGTTTTTTGAAAAAAAAATAAAAAAAAGACAAACCCTTGGCCAGATTTCTCAAAAAGAGGACCCAAATAGATAAAATCACCAATGAAAATGTATTTATCACAACCAATTCCTCAGATGTAGAAGGAATCACCAGAGAATACTATGAAAAACTATATGCCAACAAACAGGACAACCTGGAAGAAACGGACAATTTTCTAGACACCCTCACACTAGCAAAACTCAAACAGGAAGAAATAGAAAGTTTGAACAGACCTATAAGTAGTGAAGAAATCAAATCAGTTATCAAAAATCTCCCAACAAATAAGAGTCTTGAGCCAGATGGCTTCCCGGGGGGAATTCTACCAGACATGTAAAGCAGAGTTAATACCCATCCTTCTCAAGCTGTTCCAAAAAAAAAAAAAAAAAATAGAAACAGAAGGAAAACTTGTAGACTCATTTTATGAAGCTAGCATTACCTTGATTCCCAAACCAGACAAAGACCCCACAAAAAAGGAGAAATACACGCCAATATCCCTGATGAACATGGATGCAAAAATTCTCAACAAGATACTAGCAAATCAAATTCAACAGCATATAAAAGGATTATTCACCATGATCAAGTGGAATTCATTCCTGGGCTGCGGGGCTGTTTCAATATTCGCAAAAACAATCAATGTGGTACATCACATTAATAAAAGAAAGGATACGAACTGTATGATGCTGTCAATAGATGCAGAAAAAAAAATAGATGCTGTCAATAGATGCATTTGACAAAATACAACATCCTTTCTTAATAAAAATCCTCAAGAAAGTCGGGATAGAAGGAACATACTTAAACTTCATAAAAGCCACTTATGAAAAGCCCACAGCTGGGGCGCCTGGGTGGCTCACTCGGTTGAGCATCCAACTTTGGCTCAGATCATGATCTCACGGGTCGTGAGTTCGAGCCTCGTGTCAGGCTCTGTGCTGACAGCTGGGAGCCTGGAGCCTGCATCAGATTCTGTGTCTCCCTCTCTCTCTGCCCCATCCCAACTCATGCTCTGTCTCTGTCTGTCTTAAAAATAAATAAAACATTAAAAAAATTAAAAAAAAAGACAAAGAAAAAGAAGAGCCCACAGCTAATATCATCCTCAATGGGGAAAAACTGAGAGCTTTTCCCCTGAGATCAGGAACACGACAGGGATGTCCACTGTCACCGCTGTTTTTTAACATAGTGTTGGAAGTCCAAGCATCAGCAGTCAGACAACAAAATGAAATCAAGGGCATCAAAATGGGCAGCAATGAAGTCAAACTTTCACTTTTCGCAGACGACATGATACTCTACATGGAAAACCAGACAGAGTCCACCAAAAGCCTGCTAGAACTGATACATGAATTCAGCAAAGTCACAGCATACAAAATCAATGTACAGAAAATGGTTGCATTTTTATATACCAATAATGAAGCAACAGAAAGAGAAATAAAGAAACTGATCCCATTTACAATTGCACCGAGAACCTTAACATACCTAGGAATAAACGTAACCAAACATGCAAAAGTTCTGTACGTGGAAAACTATAGAAAGCTTATGAAGGAAATTGAAGAAGACACAAAAAAATGGAAAAAAAACATTCCACGTTCATGGTTTGGAAGAACAAATATTGTCAAAATGTCAATACTACCCAAAGCAATCTACACATTCAATGCAATCCCAATCAAAATTTCACTGGCATTCTTCTCAAAGCTAGAACAAGCAATCCTAAAATTTGTATGGAACCAGAAAAGACCCCAAATAGCCAACGTAATGTTGAAGAAGACCAAAGCAGGAGGCATCACAATCCCAGACGTTAGCCTCTACTCCAAAGCTGAAATCATTCAGACAGTATGGTATTGGCACAAAAACAGACACATAGACCAATGGAATAGAACAGAGAACCCAAAATTGGATCCACAAGTGTTTGGCCAACTAATTTTTGACAAAGCAGGGAAGAGTATCCAATGGAAAAAAGACAGTCTCTTTAGCAAATGGTGCTGGCAGAACTGGACAGCAATATGCAGAGGAGTGAAACTCGAACACTTTCTTACACCATACGCAAAAGTAAACTCAAAAAAGATGAAAGACCTGAATGCGAGACAGGAAACCATCAAAACCCCAGAAGAGAAAGCTGGCAACAACCTCTTTGACCTCCGCCACAGCAATTTCTTACTCGACGCATCTCCAAAGGCAAGGGAATTAAAAGCACAAATGAACTATTGGGACCTCATCAAGATAAAAAGCTTCTGTGCTGCAAAGGAAACAGTCAACAAAACTGAAAGGCAACCGACGGAATGGGAAAAGATATTTGCAAATGACATATCACATAAAGGGCTAGTATACGTCAATATGGAGAACAAACTGAGGGTTGCTGGAGGGGTTGTGGGAGGGGGATGGGCTAAATGGGTAAGGGGCATTAAGGAATCTACTCCTGAAATCATTGTTTCACTATATACTAACTAATTTGGATGTAAATTTAAAAATAATAATAATAATAATAATAATAATAATAATAAAATAAAATAAAAAAGGTCTAGTATCCAACATCTATAAAGAACTCACCAAACTCCACACCCGAAAAACAAATAATCCAGTGAAGAAATGGGCAGAAGACATGAATAGACACTTTTCCAAAGAAGACATCCAGATGGCCAGCAAACACATGAAAAGATGCTCAATGTCACTCATCATCAGGGAAATACAAATCAAAGCCACACTGTGTTGCCACCTCACGCCCGTCAGAGTGGGTAAAATGAACAAATCAGGAAACTACCGATGCTGGCGAGGATGTGGAGAAACGGGAACCCTCTTGCACTGTTGGTGGGAATGCAAACTGGTGCAGTCGCTCTGGAAAACATTGTGCAGGTTCCTCAAAAAACTAAATATAGAACTACCCTGCGACCCATCAATTGTACTGCTAGGAATTTGCCCAAGGGATACAGGAGTGCTGATGCATGGGGGTATGTGTACCCCAATGTTTATAGCAGTGCTCTCAACTATAGCCAAATCATGGGAAGAGCCTAAATGTCCATCAACTGATGAATGGATAAAGATGTGGTTTATATATACAATGGAATACTACTTGGAAACGAGAAAGAATGAACTCATGACACTTGCAGCAACGTGGATGGAACTGGAAGGCATTATGCTGAGCGAAATAAGCCAGTCAGAGAAGGACAGATATCATATGTTTTCACTCATATGTGGATCCTGAGAAACTTAACAGAAGGCCATGGGGGAAGGGAAATGGGAAAATTAGTTACAAACAGAGAGGGAGGGAGGCAAACCACAAGAGACTCTTAAATACAGAGAACAAACTGAGGGTGGATGGGGGGTGGGGGAGAGGGGAAAGTGGGTGATGGGCATTGAGGAGGGCACTTGTTGGGATGAGCACTGGGTGTTTTATGTAAGCCAACTTGACAATAAATTATATTCATTAAAAAAGGAATGAAGTATTATAAGATTTGGACTTGTGTTCAGTGATTGTGGAGGAGGTTCAAGGAAGTGGGGAGCTGGTCCATATTGAATGCTGTCAGGAAGTGGGAGTGATTCTTTGATTGGGTACAGCGATAAATTTTATCTGAAAGGAGAGAAGCATAGAGCAAGATTAAAGCTGTAATTGGTAAAGAGGCATTGGTTACTTATTTTAACCAGGAGAAGAGGGTGCTTAGTCATTTTTGTGGTTCGCATGGTGATTTTGTGTTGTTTTTACCCCCAGCTTTATTGAGATATAATCGACATGACGTTGTGCGAGTTTAAGGTGTACAACGTGACACTTTGATATATGTGCATATTACAAAATGATTCCCACAATAAGGTTAGTTGGCACACACGTCATCTCACATAGTTATCATTTTGCGTGTGCGTGTGGTGAGAACATTGAAAATCTACTCTCTTAGCAACTTCCATGTATACAGTACAGTATTGGGAACCGTAGTCAGCAGGCTGTACATTAAGTCTCCAGAACCTATTAATCTTAAAACTGGAAGTTTGTACCCTTTGGCTACCATCACCCATTCTCCCCACCTCCAGCCCCTGGCAACCACCACTCGTCTCTCTGTTTCTACAGATTTGGCTTTTTTAGATTCCATGTACAAGTGAGATCATACAGTAGTTGCCTTTGTCTTATTTCACTTATCAGAATGCCTTAAAGTTTCGCCCATGCTGTTGCAAATGGCAGGAGTTCCTTCTTTCTTATGAATTATATTCCATTGTGTATATATACATCACATTTTCTGTATCCATTCATCCATTGATGGACAATTAGTTTGGGTCCATGTTGTGGCTGTTGCGAATAATGCTGCAGTGTGCATGTGGATGCAGACATCTTTTCAAGATCGTGCTATCACTTCCTTCAGATATATACCCAGAGGAGGAATTGCTGAATCTTATGGTAGTTCTATTTTAAACTTTTCGAGGAACTCCCATACTGTCTTCCACAGTGGCTGTACCAAGTTTCATTTCCTTCAACAGAGCACAAGGATGTCCTTTTCTCCACATCTTTGTCACCACCGGTTATCTCTTGTGTTTTTAATAATAGCCATCCTAACAGGCATGAGGCAAAATCTCATCGTGTGTGTGTGTGTGTGTGTGTGTGTGTGTGTGTGTGTGTGTGTGTTTTGAAGGACAGTTTATACTCGGTATATTTTCAAGTAGTTAACCACACAGCTTTTCCCAAATGCCTCTACACCTATGCTGAAAAGCACTTATATCTTACAGAAAGTTGTTGGGTTGATGCATTATACACAGTATAGTTTCTATTCCCATATGCTCCTACACAGCTATTCCCATATGCTCCTACACATAAGTTTAATTTCTATCTTAATAAAGAAGATGTTGCTTGAGAGATGGTTTATACACAGTGTAGTTCCTTTTTTAATTAAGTTTTTATTCTAATTCCAGTATAGTTAACCTGGTGTTCTGTCAGTTTCAGATGCATGACATAGTGATTCCAAAACTCCATACATCACCTAGTGCTCACCACAACAATGCACCCTTTAATCCCTATCTCCTATTTTACTCATCCCTCCGCTCACCACCACTTCCCCTGGTAACCATCAGTTTGTTCTCCATGGTTGTCTGATATTCTCTCTCTCTCTCTCTCTCTCTCTCTCTCTCTCTCTCTCTCTCACACACACACATACACACACACACACACACACACACACTCACACACACTCTTGCTCTCGCTCTTGCTCTCTCTCCCTTTGCTCATTTATTTTGTTTTTTAAATTCCACATATGAGTGAGATGATTTGGTATCTGTATTTCTCTGACTGACTTATTTCACTTAGTATTATACTCACTAGCTCTACCCATGCCATTGCAAATAGAAAGACTTTGTTCTTTTTTTATGGATGAAAAAATATATACACACACACACACACACACACACACACACACCTTCTTTATCCATTCATCTATTGATGGACATTTGGGCTGCTTTCATAATTTGGCTATTGTAAACAAAGCTGCTATAAACATAGGGGTGCATGTATCCCTTCAAATTCATGTTTTGGTATTTTTAGGGTTGATACCCTGCGATGCTATTACTGGATCTTAGGACAGTTCCATTTTTAACTTTTTAACTGTTTTCCAGAGTGGCTGAGCCAGCTTGCATTCCTATCAACAGTGCAAGAGGGTTCCCTTTTCTGCACATCCTTGCCAACACTTTTTGTTTCTCCTGTTTTCGATTGTAGCCATTCTGACAGGTGGGAGGTGAAATCTTATTGTGGTTTTGATTTGATTTCCTTGATGGTTAATGATGTTGAGCACCTTTTCATATACCTGTTGGCCCTTTATATATCATCTTTTGAATAATGTCTATTCAGGTCCTTTGCCCATTTTTTGATCAGGTTATTACTTTTACGTTATTGAGTTGTGTAAGTTCCTTATGTATTTTGGATGAGAGCCCCTTATCAGATATATGGTTTGCAAATATTTTCTCCCACTCCACAGGTTGCCTTTTAATTGTTGATTGATGTGGCCCTACTTGTGGATTTTTCCTTTTGCTGCTTTTGTGCCTTTGTGTCATTTGCAAAAAATCATTACCAAGAACATTGTCAAGGAGCTTTCCCCCTGTATTTTCTTCTGGGACTTTTATGGTCCCAGGACTTATATTTAAATCTTTGCTCCGTTTTCAGTAAATTTTGTGAATGGTATAAGATAGGGCTCCAATTCCATTCTTTTGTATGTGAGTGTCCAGTTTTCCCAGCACCGTTTCTTGAACTGCTTATCCTTTCCCCATTGAATATTCTTGGCTTTCTTATGAGATATTAGTTGACCATTTATTCACGGGTTTATTTATGGGCTCTCTGTTCTGTTCCATTTGTCCATGTGTATATTTTATGCCAATATCATACCATTTGATTATGATGACTTTGTAATACAGTTTCAAATCAGGAGGTGTGATGCCTCCAGCTTTGTTCTTCTTTCTCAAATTGCTTTAGGTATTCTGGGTCTTTTGTGATTCCATATGAACTTAAGGCCTTTTTTGTTCTGTTTGTGTGGAAAATGGCATTGGTATCTTGGTAGAGATTGCATTGAGTCTATAGAGTATTTGGGGGTAGTATGGATATTTTAACAATATTAATTCTTTCCATTTGTGAACGTGGACTATCATTCCATTTATTTGTGTCTTCTTCAGTTTCTGTCATCAATGTCTTATAGTTTTTGGCATATAGATATTTCGCTTTCTCGATTAAATTGATTCATAAGTACTTTAATGCTTTTGATGCTATGGTAAATGGGATTCTTTTCTTGATGTCTTTTTCAGATGGTTCACTGTTAGTGTATAGACGTGCAACTAATTGCGGAATGTGCATCCTGCAACTTTACTTTATTCACTGTGATCTTGTTTTTTTTGTTTTGTTTTTTTTATCTCATTTCATCATGGTCACAGAGTGGCTTAGTCTGATATTGGTGTTCTTTTTGATGGGTGATGTTCAGCATGAGAACAGTATAACCCAGCTGTAAGTGTCAGGTGATTTCGTGATGGAGAATGGTTGGGTAGGCAGCAAGAAAAAATTGAGAGACTTCACATTCTCAATGAGAGAGACAGAGATTTCTGGTGTGGACAAAACCAGGTGTAGACGGAGCCAGTGAGGGTGACCACATCAGTTATACAGATATAAAGGCTCCTTCTCTTGCACTCCTTCTCTATAATATAATATAATATAATATAATATAATATAATACAATATATATAATAAATGCTATATAATAAATATATATTTATATTATAAATAAATATATACCCTATATATTAAGTATTATATAATAAATTAAATATATAATATTTAATATATATTGTATTATATATATTTTTTCATTTGAGTGCATAGTGAGCAAACTTGGGTGCCACTGAGCTACGAGGTAATGGAAAGAGGGCTCAAATCCAGATCTGCCTCACTCCTGTGCACAGGTGTATAACCAGTGAGATTTGGCTCTACCCTCTCTTAAAGATGAGGCCAGCACAGAAGAAAAGACTAAATTTGTCGGGGGGCGGGGGGAGACGTTTTCACACAAGGAAGTGAGACAACAGGCAGATCCTAGACTGTGGTAGCCAGTAAAAGGTGAGGAGTTTGGAGTAAGTTTGGAGTAAGTGAGGAGTGGCTGTCTATGCTCATAACAATGCATTATCACACATGCCTCCTAGGATTTCTACAGGGGGAGAGCTTGTCATGTTTGAGGTTTTCAACCATTTTCTTCTCATGTTGATATTAGCACTCCATATACTGTATAATGTGTACATGGTACTTTCACCAGTAGAAAGTCAATTTCCCTTCCACTATGGACCTTCACCTCTGCAGTTTAAACAAACAGCTGTGTTTGTGCCTTCTGCCAAATAGTTTCTTTTCCCAGCTACTGAAAATGGATTGACTCGATGGGAGGTCAAGGACTGCTTTGTATTGGCCATATTTGTTTTGAGAGAGTAATGGATGGTACTTAAACTGGATTTTGGTGTGCCGCCAAATTAATTAAGTTCAAGGGTTTCATTCAAAGTACCCATGTATGTGTATGAAGACATCTTCATTTTAACATCAAACTCCGTAGTTTGCGTTACATATTAGCAAACATGTCATAATGCAGATTTTAATTGTAATGATTAAAAATGAAACTCTTTAATTTGGAGAAAACAAATCCGTTTTGAGAAACACATATTTCCTCCAGGGATTGACAATGGCATTCTTACAATTGTTAACTTGTTTTCATTGAGAAATGATATATAGCTTTCCTTCTCTGTTAAAAGCAACATCTGGGTGATAGATATCCAGGTGATAAACAACAGAAATAAAAACAAAGAATTGTCTCAAATAGTCACAGTAAATTGAAGCTAGATTTTTAAATAGTTTTCAGGTATCCAAAAGAGCACCTTAAAAGTTTACTAGGTTTGTGAGTGTTCTGTGGTGTTACTAATTATTTGCATGTCCTCCTCCGTCCTTTGATGCATTTTCCACACTGTCTAAACTGAGGGGGAATTTCCATTATGTTCATAAACAAAGCCTATAAAAGTACATCCAATAATTAAGGCAAGGCCAGGTGAAGCAGCAGGAAGAGTAAAGGCTTTTGCTTCAGAAGACCTGGTTTCCAGTCTGGGCTCATCCAATGAGTAGAAGCATGACATGTGGCAGTGTGGGACATTGAGATCCCAAGTCCCAGCTTCCCCATTCAAGGAGTGAGGATTCTCTTCCTCATAGGGTCTTTGCCAGGATTTATTGAAATCACAGGGCAGTGAAGGTTACACAGACGCTTCAGCCTCAGCTGTGCCTGGAATCCGAGGCTCAGTTTCCTCATCTGTAAAGAAGGAATCACCATGTGGACTTTGTGGTTATGTCGAAGGGATTAAATGTTATTATGTAGATTAAAATATCAGCCAGTGTCATATTATACACACCATTAATGAGAATATAAAGAAAGATGCCATCTCCCCAGGGGTTAATGGAAATTTTTGCTTCCTTCTTTAATGCCTTTTCTGATTTCTGAAATTCATTTAAATACTCTGAAATATATTTCAGAGCAGTCCACAAAGCAAATTCTTTAAAAGCTTTCCAAACTTGCTGGCAAGGATGTGGAGGATAAAGGTGCACTTTTGGTGGGAATGCAGATTGGTGCAGCCACTGTGGAAAACAGTATGGAGCTTCCTCAGAAAATTTAAAATGGAATTGCCATGTGATCCAACGTGTGTGTATATATATATATACATATACACACACACACACACACACACACACACACACACACACACATATATATGTATACATATACATATGCATATACATATATACATATGTATATGTATACATATATATGTGTGTGTATATATATATATATCCATATACATATGTATATGGTGTATACATATATGGGGCTTATATATACGTGTATGCTTGTTTATGTGTGTGTAGGTGTGTGATGGAATATTACTCAGCCGTTAAAAATAATGATATGTTGCCATTTGCAGCAATATGGATGGACCCAGAGGGTAAATGTTAAGTGAAATAAGTCAGTCAGAGAAGGACAAATAACATAGTATTTCACTCATATGTGGAATTTAAGAAACAAAACAAACGAATGAAGAAGAAAAAAAAGGAAAGAATCAGACCACAAAACAAAACCAAACAAAACAAACACTCATAAATACAGAGAAAAAATTGGTGGTTACCAGAGAGGAGGTGGGTGAAGGGATGGGTGAAATAGATAAAGGGCATTAAGAGCTCACTTATTGTGATGAGCACTGAGTACTGTACAGAACTGTTGAATCATTATATTATACACATGAATCTAATATAATGTTGTGTGTTAATTATGTTTCAATTAAATATAAATAGATAGATAGATAGATAGATAGATAGAGATAGATATAGATATATATCACCACCACCATGAACAACAACTTTCTAACTTGGCAGTTCTACCTCTGGAAGTTTCATTTGTTCTGTGTCATGCAAATCCACGCCTCCTCAAAATTGCAGATTGCCATTACAGTACTCTTATTGGATCTTTTAGAGAAGGAAGCATCGGTCTGCAGCCTCAACAGCTTCTCTGAAGTACATGCCCTAGTTGTTGTCTGTGGAATAACTCTACAGTTCAATTTCTGAACTGACTTGTGTCCTGGACATTCCCCTCAAAAGTAGAAGAGGCAAACTTGTGGCAAATCTTCAAGGTAAAATACTTGCAAAAACTTCAGAATCTTCAGTCTGCTGTGTGAAGCCACAGCCCATGGGAACGTTTGAGCTCACAGTCTTTTGTCCCCTTTCACATGAAAGGTGTATCTGAAGATGGTAAAGGTGATGGGGTTACTACATGACTAATGGTAATCAAACCAGAAGGGTGTGTCTGAGACTTCTCAGAGGAAGCAAATGCTTAAGCTGAGATTGGAGGCTAAGGAAGCATTAGCCAGCAGGAGGGGAGAGGGTGGAGACTAACCAGATAGAGCAAGAAGGAAATACCTTATAACCTGGTTCATCGCTTGGGAGGTCCAGTGTGGAAATCCTTTACACAGCAGTTTGGCATGCTGAGCAAAACTTTGTAATACTTAACAAGACAATTCTAGAAAGTTCCTGAACCCCCTCTGCCCTCTCTGCTCCCACCTAAGACCTATAACATCCACCAGCCCTCTAAGAAGTGTGTGATATTAGTACTATGATTTTTCTCTGCAAAACCATGCAGAAGAAAAAGATGGTTAGGTAAAGCAGTTTGAGCATGATTTCATTTTACATACTGTTTCATCACTCGCCACACAAAATATAACTTTTAATATTTTTCACTGGAGAAAATTCAGAAATTGGAAGTCTGGGCCATCTGACCATCTGAACATATCTAGAGAGGCAGGTGGTTCATCACTTAGCAGAGAGCCTTGGAAGGGGAAAGGGAGGAAGGTCCTGGTCAGAGGGAAACTTCTGGAAGATTCTGTGGAAAATGAAGCCTTAAGGGTGACTCAGAGCCCATGTACATTAAACCCAGTAGCAAGAATTTTCTCCAGCTCTCCCCTCTCAACTATGACACGAAACCCATATGTGTGTGTGATTGAGAGACAAACGTAATGTGGAAAAAGAATAGATAGATAGATGATAGATAGATAGATAGATAGATAGAGATATACACAGGTAGGCCACATACATACATATGATTTTTGTAATGAAATTTCCAACCAGCTATATACTACAATGACATAAAATCTTATATCAGTTATTTTTGGATTTCAAGTTAATGTGCTTATTTCAAAATCAAATGCAGTGCAGAAATGTGTATTTGAGTAAATATTTTTGTATATTCTCTTTATCTTGTTACCTAACAAGATGTATATCCTTGGTAATTTAGTTTATATTCCCCAGATATACTTCCCTGTGCATAGTACTATGCAAGTACATTTACATGAACATATATATTCTCCCAAATTTTGCTCACAATATGTATATACTGTTCTCTCTCTCTCTCTCTCTCTATATATATATATATATATATATATGGACACATGTATGTGTATATATGGAAATATATATGTACACACAAACATACATGCATATATAATTGTTTTACACATGTTTAAATCTTATAAGTTTGTAATGTATAGTTCTTATTTGAATTATTTCAATAGACTTTAATAACACTCTTTTACTGATCAGATTTATTTTATAACAGAATATTAAACATTTGCCTTTAAAACATATTCCATGTATTTTCCCAGTAATATGCATCTCTTTATACGTGACATTCTTGTTTGGGATAGAAGAGTTGTTTGTTTGTTTGTTTGTTTATTTGTTTTTCTTTAACATCCCTTTAATTTGTCCAATTAATTTTGTAACAGAGTTAAAAGCTTTCCTTGGGTCACATAGTTGGTTTCGAATTTCCCAGGTGTTCATGTTATGGTACCCAACAGGGTACTGGAACAACCCTCTCCCCAATGTCTTTGCCTTGAAGATGATGGTGGAGATGAAATCCCATTCCTCAGGCCTAGAGGCCTGGATAGGGGCGGCCACATGGATAGCACTGTCCTAGGGGTGGTGTGTGTGGCCCAACCAGAAGCAGAGGAAAAGTAACCTCCATCAAGGGAAGGAAATGATCATTTAGAGAATTATTTTAAGCCAGAGGCACTTCACATGGTATCTCCTACAACCTAACAAGTACTCAGTTATTATCCCCATTATTTGCAGATGTAGAAGTCGGTCTGAAGCTTTATTCCACTGTGTCCTGAAGCCTTCAAGGCTTTGGATCAAGAATTCCCACTAGACTATTATTTGATGTAACCTTAAGTATTTCTTGTTTTGTTTTCTGTCATAGCTGTATTATTTTTAAGTGAAGAAACCCCATGAAAATTAAAGCAATTTCTGCACTATTGAAAGAAAAAAAATTAAAGTTTGAAAAGATGGGGTAAATATTTGCCTGTTGGCAAATATTGCAGAATTTGTGCTACCGGGCAAGAAAATAAAGGGCTTTTGTCTATTGGTGGAGAAAGGGACAAATGACAACAAATAATTTGTGTAAAAAGCAAAATGTTTCTCCAGACATCTGGAAAGATGCCACACCACATTAACTGAAGAAATGGCAATCTGGAGATGGCATAGTAAGTAAGTGAAAAAATCAATTTGCAGAACATTATTTACGTGTTGGCAAATTTTAAAGAGTGTGTATCTATAACCACATAACTACACAAATATTTTAAGGTAAGTATACACATTACTTAAAGAGAAACACATCTGTACCAATCTATTTACATAAGCCATCTTGGATATCAGTTATTTGGGGCGCGGGGATCATATATAGATGGAAGGTGCAGAATGATTTCCATTTTCTATGTATACATTTTTAATGTTTAACATTTTGTGATTAGGCAAATTTGTTGAGAGAAACACTTGAAAATATATAATAACCAATTCACAAGAAAAGTTCATATATATTTACCACGTTATGAAAATGTTCACATGATAGTGTTTAATACGCAAATACAAACTTCACCCTTTGACTTGACAGTTTATCTGTGTATGTATGTGCGTTTCTGTCTTACACTTCCCTGAACCCAAGTGTTCACACTCTCATATGTGGAGATTTTTCCTCACCTCTCTCAGGGACTGAAGTTTCTCTCTCAGGGCATGGGGATCTAGGAAGGGATTGTGGACACAGAGTAGAAAATTCCAGAAAGAAGTAGAAATTCCAGAAATTTCTGGCTGATATACTGGAGCCCAGGTGCCTCCTTCCTTCCTTCCCCCTTGCAAAGCCCTCTGGTCTGAGACATTCAGAGCTACAATTCTCACTCTGACCACTAAAGGGGCATCTACCTACACACACACTATATATATATATATATATATATATATATATATATATATATATATATATATTTCATTCTACTCTCATTACAGTGACCCACGAAACTCTGTTTTTGTTGTTTTTTTCCTTTATAGTTTCCAGATCTGGGGCGTGTGTGTCTGTGTGTGTGTGTGTGCGTGTGTGTTGGTTTTTGCTGTTGTTTCGGGGGGATGGGGTATCGGTAGTTTGTTTGCTTGTTTGTTATTATCTCTCTGGGATGCACAGGAGATAATGCCAGCCATGTGATTAGTTTCAGAACATTCTGTTACCTTGCTCCAACTTTAGCGAATCCCACATATTGCAGCAAGAATTTAGTTAGGCTACCTATGCATTTACATGTCACCCCCATTCCATGGAGCTCAGTTGCAGTCTCTGTTTCTCCAGGTAGCATCTGAATGACTCCAGGAAAACTCCAACACCTCATTAAGTCTCAGTAACCTTGCAAAGCCTGTGACTGTGATCTCGGAGTCCCGTTGTGAGGACTACATGAGAGATAAGATGCAATGTAGCAAGTACAGAGCCTGGCCTACAGCTGGCACTCAGAGTTCTCTGGGTTTGCAGAATGAGGGAACAGGATGTATTGTAAGTGGATACAGAGCCTGGCATACAGAGTTCCCTGTGTTTGTAGCTGCAAGTACCTGGGTCCCACGCCCCCTGACTCTAGTTGGCCTTTTCTGCAGGGCTGGTTCAGTTAGAAACAGTTCCCTGATAGGCTGATAGCAAACTCAGGGGGCAGTAATCACAGTAATCACCTCTGGTGTCGGGGGCTCTCTTCTCCATGGCTTTGAGGAGGGGACTTCCTGTAAGGACTCCATCTTGTTTGTGTGAGCCTGACAAAGTCATTTGGGGCCTGCTCTCTTCGTCCTCAGCAGCTTTCCTTGATCTTCTCTAAACCTCCAGCTCCAGATCCCACAGGTTCTCTTCATAAGCAGCCTGTGAGGACATTGGTGACAGGTCACTGCCTTCAGGCCACACCATGGGTGGGTTGGCCAGCATGAGGCCTTGGTCTCAGATCCCCAGAGGTTACAAGGGTTGCTGGGTCCCTTCCCCCACCCCACCCCACAGGACACCCAGCCAACCCCCTTTTAGAGAAGGGGTGATGAGGGCCCAGGCTCACTCTTCTCTAATCTCTTGAGGAAATGTGCCAGGTGGGCCCTGACATTCCCATCCCAGTTCCACATGGAAAAACTCCCCTCCTATGGAAGTGGTTAGGCTCAGGTGGATTTTTTTTCACTGATTGAGGGGATAGATCTGATTTTATGTGGTCCTCACAGGTCCACAGTTTGGAGAGTGGCCTAGGTTGGCCACGTGCGAGGAAAGGGAGTTGGGGGTTGCTGTAAATTAATATTCTTTGGATGCCTACTACAGGTGAAGGAGTGGCAGAGAACACCCCATTACCCTTAACTCTTACATCAACTATTCAGGGTAGATTGTATTACCCCCATAGAAGTTTCTTGAGGCTTGCTTTATAGCCCAGCACATGACTTATTCTGGAATGTTCCACGTGTAATGGTTATTTGCACTGTTCTATGTCAATTAAGTACATTTATTAATTTGCTTTATTCTCATTTTAAAATATTCTCCACCTAGTGGAATTTATGTCTGCCATTTTATGTGTCACTCAAGGAGGTGTGTTAATATTCCTGCTGTAATCGTGAATTTATCCATTTATCTTTTTACTGTCACTGTTTGCTCTGCACATTTTCGCTCTGTGTTAAGACACGCACACAAATTTAGGATTTTGTATTGATGGCTTCTTATTGCATTGAACCTTTTATTATAATGAAACCTCCTCTTTTCTCTAGTAATTGTTTTTTTCTTGAAAAAAAATACCTTTCTTTTTAGTAATATGGTTATACCAGCTTTTGGGAGGTCAGTAAGTAAATGCTACACATTTTGCCAAGTTTTTTTTTTTTTCCAAATTTTCTAGATCATTAAATTTTGCAGATGTTTCTTTCAAGGAGCATTTGATGGAATGTTTTCCTTCCAGTCTCATAATATCTGTGTTTCTGTTTGGAATATCCAGTCTGAAACTTTTAATGTAAATATATATATATATATATATATATATATATATATATATATATATATAACTTGTTTTTTGTATGCCATATTGACTGCACATGTATTTTTATGTCAATATTTTATTTAATTTATTTTAATTTTTTATATAATTTGTTGTCAAGTTGGTTTCCATACAACACCCAGTGTTCATCCCAACAGGTGCCCTCCTCAGTGCCCATCACCCATTTTCCCCTCTCCCCCACCCGCCATCAGTATTTAAAAGTCTCTTATGGTTTGCCTGTCCTTTTCCTCTCCTTTCTTTGAAATGACTTAATACTGTTTTTTGTTTGTTTGTTTGTTTGTTTGTTTGTTTTTAGTATTAGATTGTTACCTCATTTGGCTAGACAATTAAACATCCCTTAGCCATTCTTGTAGTGTTTACCTTTCTGACTATAATGTAATTTTTGTTTTCCTTTTCACAGTGTGATGTGGATTACTTCTTTAAAGCTCTTCAGACAATGAAGGAACTTTGGGACACTTTGATTCCTCTCACCCTCTCCCGATGTATTGCCATGAATTTTAATTCTATGTATATGTAAACCCCTAGAAGAAATTAGTGTCATGGTGCTATATAGTCAATACTCATTTAGACTTGCCTACATATTCACAAATGCCATTAGTCTTTCTTTCCTGCATCTGTGTGCCTCCATCTGGGATCCTATTTCTTCTCCCTGAAGGAGAACCTTTAATATTTCTTTTAGTTTGATTCCTCCAGTCACAAATTTTCTCAGTTTGTGCTACATTAACATCACTGTGAAATGTACATCTTTTCTTTAGGAATGTTTTTTCTTAAAGCATACTTTGTCTCCTATTAGTATTGTTATACTGACTTGATTATCCTGTTACTTTGGGAAACTTCTCAAGCAAGATTCCATCAAATGCCACTTCTCCGCATTTCCCTCTCTTTCATTCTGGGGACATCTCCTTTAATTCTCTCCCCCTCTCTTTTGGTATTCTCCATATTATGTCTCTCTAAGTTTTTCTGGATATTTTCATCAGATGTAACTTTCACTTCTCTAATTCTTTTTTCAGGTGGGAACTCACCTTTGACCTGTGAACCATAGCACCAAACTTTCAGCATTGATTTGGTTATCCCCCTAGGGCAGAGAAGGGAATTGTGAGTTAGAGATGATAAGCAACTTGTCCCTGGTCACCTAGCCTGCAAAGGGCAGAGCAAGGGCTGACATCACAGGTTAAACCCTAGGCCCAAACCCTTTCCTCTGTGCTTTTTTTTTTCTCCTTGGCTGTGAATGCTCCCCACTTCTCATCTCCCGGGCAGTGGAGCCCCAGAGAAGTCTTTCAACCTTATTTAGCACTGTGCTGAATTTCATTTTAGACGATAAAGTCAGTGATATTTCTTCATTAGCCATGATGTTTCCCCGGAACCTTTTGTGATATTGGAACCATTGATGTGTTATTCTCAATTTCAGGGCATAATAACACAGGTAACTCCTTACAAAGAAGAGCAAGATGCTCGGGTATTTACCGAAGGAGGTATAACAATTGGTCTGGGCATGTCCGTTCTGGCATTGATTCTTCATCCCACCAGCAGCAAGATGGAGATCCAGCAACAAATGACAGTTGCATGAGCACCCGAGGAAGATAGTAAGTGACCAGTCACCATAGCTGAAATGTACCAGCCAGTGGAATACATAGCCCTGTAGCTGAAGATGCTGTTCTCTTCTTCAACCTGGAAGAGTGCAGGATGATGGAATCAGGTTAATGGTTGAGCAAACTTTATTGTACAGTGGGGCGAATGTGTAATAGAAGACTTTCCAAGCATGTGTGGATTACTTCCTTCTCTCCACTTCCCCACAGTGCCCCCTATGCCATTCCATCCTGTCATTGGAGAGGCAGTTTTCAGATGCAAGACCAAATGCAAGCTAACATGGAGGGAGAGCAAAAGGGTCCAGAGACAAGAATGGAGGGGGAGAGGCAGGATGAGACCTCCAGGAGCTGGTTCAAGATCACAGTGAGTGTCCTGGCAAAATGAACCCAGTGTGCAGAAGGAGGTGAACAGAGGGAATTATGCTGGACTCATATAGAGATGCTAGGTACTTTTCTGGGGGAGAGGAGTGGGTAATCCGTCTTTTTATTACTAGGAGTTAGCATCTTAGATCAGGTAAGGGCAGACTCAGAGAAGCAATGTAAAGGGAACAGATTGACTAAAGGGAGAATTGGGTAGGTTGTCTAAGAACAGAGGAAACTACAGCCAAGGAGAAGTAGCAGCTCCACCCTGGAAGTCTCAGTTTAGCTCAAGCTGAGTGTGGGAGGGGGTCGAGTCTCCAGGGTCTCTGTTGGAGAGACAGACTAAGGCATCCTTCCTTGAGCAAGGATCACTTGGAACTTTATATAAGGAAGTTCATGCTAAATATCTTAAGTTGATTATTTGAAGAAAGTGTTTGAATGGAAAGAAAGGTTATTTAGGAAATCCATGACTGGTACAAAAGTTCACAATAATGGATATTGTCCTATCATAAGAAATTATTTTGAAGAACCCCCCCCCCCCCCCACACACACAAAAGGTGTGAAAGGAAGACATGCTTGAGTTTTATCTTAACCCTGGGTTCCATTGTGTCAATCTCTTCTCCCATCTCTTCTCCCATTTCTTACTCTTAGATTCCATTTGGCATCAGATATGATGAGAAGTGGCTGCTGAATCTGATTCAGAAACAATGCAGTGTCCCCTTCACCCCAGTGCAAGTAAGAGAAGACAGTGAGGCAGATGGGAAGAAACAGGGCAAATGAGCAGTGGCTTGGGTCTCATATTCTTTCTTTTGCCATTCACCCTACAGTTTCACTATGAGAAAATGCAGGCCCAGTTCTTTGTTGAGAATGCCAGCAGTGCCTTCGCATTGAAGAGTGTCAACGGCAAGATCTGGAATGAGAATAATGAAATGGTGTGTGTCAAGGGCATGGCCAGGGCTAGTTAGGGGCAAGATGGCAGGACAGGGGCAAGGTCTTGCTTGATCCCAAGGATCAGATTTCCTGGTGCTTACTCAGCCCCTCTTGGGTTCCCTACAGATATCTATCTTTGTCCACCCCTCTGATGCACCCCAGCCTGTGAAGAAGGAGCTGAAGCCAGAAAATGTGGATCAGATAAAGGTAATGCAGACCCAAGACCAGCTGTGAATCTATATCCAGACCCATATCTTCTTCCCACACCTATTGCCTCCATCCCCCATCTCTACCTCAGACTCAGAGACACTGACCCCATCTCTAACTCTGCAGTTGACCACAAACAAAAGATGTGTAGTCTCCTAGCAATCTTTTAACATCCAGAAAGTCCGCTTTGCCCCTGGTATGTCTACAGAAGTAGTTCTAGGGCAGGTAAGAGCAGAGAAGCCTGTCTGGAAAGGAGACTTGGGGATGGTAATGTGGGGAGGGTAACCTGAAGCTGTAACCAGCTGGGCCTATCTCAGCCTTGTGATTCCCTCCCCTCGGCTTCTCGGAGACATGGTCACCCGAGATATTGAAATGGTACCAAATCCTAGAAACAGCATGGCTGCCTCCCGGCAGACTCATGAAAAGAACATGTTCAAGGTGAGAACTCAGGCCCAGTGCTGGGATTGATGGCAAAGGTGGGAGATTAGGTAGAAGAGGCAGATTGGTGTCAGATAACCCCTGTTGGGGTCCTCACTCTAACACTTTCCTCATCATAGCTTTTGCCCTCGAACCTGAGCGACAAGAAACCCTACCAGATGGATGGCCTATCCAACACTATGCAGAATGCCTCCAGCATCAAGGACTTGAACCTCTCCAACAGTGAGGTAAGGTGTGGTACCCAGATCTTTCTTTAAAAAGAAGGTGAGAGTGCTCATGGGGTGGTGGCGAGAGTCAGGGAAGTGGATTTGTTGGAAAAATAAAGGGCCGGGGGTGCAGGGTCATCCTGGCCATCTTTCTCTGATCCTTGCATTTCCTTCCAATAATTACTCCCCTGAAGTCTGCAGGGGAGTTGGACAAGGGCAAAAGACTGCAGCGAGAAGACATGAGTGCAAACAGAAGCCCCTTGTGCACCACCTTTCCCAATAAATCAACCAACATAAGGTCAGTTATACTCTCCGTCACCCTGTGGGACTCTGAACTATGCCTGACGGTGCCTGCTTGGAGGGGACAGCATCCCTGTTCCTCTGCGAGGAACAGAGGCCCTATGCTCTTCTCTCTCTGTCCCTCGCCTGTGCTTAGGGGTCTCCGTTCCTTCCTCTGACCCTCTCACCTGTTTGGTCTGAGGTCTGTTTGCTGGCTATCTACACCCAGCCTTCTCTAGCATGCCCTCCCCAAAGTGTGATCCACGAATCAGGGTTCCCCTTCCTCACTAGGACCAGAGTGACTACTGTGCACCACATGCTGTGACCTGGACTGACAAGGGTCCTCCATCCAGGCCAGGGCCTCATGCTGAGACAGGCAGTCCTGCCTCCCTGCTTAGACAGGGATTCCTTCCCTTGTTCTGAGAGGGACCCTCCTTTCCTTGAACCAAATGTATCCCCCCTCTTCCCGTCAATTCCAGGCAGCCATGGTGGCTTTCCTGCCCACGCTGAGGGCTGAGGTCCTGGGGGGCTGCCATCATGACATCTGTTCCTCTGACCCAATGCCAGGAGCTGGGCCCTCCTTGAGAGAAACCAGGGTTCCCTGAGTCAGGGGGCCAGAAATGGGAGACTGCCAGGGAGCAGAGGGCTTCCTCAGGCAGGAATGGAAGGCAGAGAGGAGAGGAGCTTGAGGAGATGAAGGACAAAGGACAGGCCTCTCAGAGGCACCACCCCCTTCCCACCCCACCCCCACACGTCACATCATCCAGACTGTTCCTTCAGTGGAGCCCTGGGTAGCCTGACAATGGGTATAATGCCTCAGGCAAGGAACCGAGTGGGACAGGCACGTGTGCACTGGGGCAATCAGGAGGGAAGGTGGTGATCATAAGAGGGGGGACCACAGACCTTCAGCCCCATGTTGACCTGGGGATTGATCCTCTACTCCTTCTGGGGAAGGTCTTCTGCCCCTGTGGCTGCCCCATTCCCCATGCCCAGCTCAGACTGAGCTCACACAAGTGACAAAGTTTCAACCAGCATCCAAAGGGCCCCCAGCCCAACACCTACCTCGGATGTCAGGGCCAGCCAGGGCAGATGAAGGAATGCGCTGCAGCTGGGGAGACATTTCCCCCTTCTTTTCTCTTCCTCCTTGGCCCCACCACCATGGTAAAGCTTCATTCTTTTCCCTTTGCTTTGCTTTCTCTTCCTCCTTTGTCTCTACTCCCCTGTCTCTCTCACCTCTCCCCTCCTTCCTTCACTCCTTCTTCTGTCCTCATCCCCATTCCTCTCCCTCCCTGTCTCCTGGGTCATGCCTCACTCACCTCCGTGCCCCAGCATTCTGGGCCATCCCTGGGGGTGTCATGGTCCTGCAGAATGCTGGGCCCCTAGTGAGGTACCATAACCCTGGGCTTTCACCCCATTCCCTCTTCTCTCTGGAGTATTCAGTGGGGGCCTAGAGGAAAGAAGGGAGGCAGGGAGGGGAAGGCAGCCCTGGACCCTGGGATCCAAATGTTGCTTCTGGTGAATCTGGAGATGGGAGTCAGGATAATCTAGGTGGGAGCCACCCAGGGGGAACGGGAGGGAGGAGGGGGTCAGGCAGAGGAAAGGAATGAGAAGGATGGGGAGAGAGAGTGTGTGCTTTTCCTCTAAGTCAGCCCACAAGGGAGGTGCCAAGGGCCCTGCAAGCCTGGGGCACTGCGGTGTAGGTGGGACGTACTGGCCATGTGTCAGGTGTAAGTGTGCTTGCTCCCATGATGAAGGACACCTGCAAACCTTCACTGACTTTTCTGTTTTTTCTGGATTTCTGCAGCTCCATCCTGGAACTGTTTTCCAAGTTATTGTGCCTGGTAGGTGTATTCTTTGATCATTGAGTCCTCTACTGGCACTGATGTCACCCCAAACCTGCCCAGAGGCCATTTAAGTCTTGAAGAAGTTACAATTTTCATGACCCTTAAACCTCATGGATGTGCAGATCTATGTGGAAACCCAACAAGGGCTCCGGATATCCTTCAGCCACGTTCTCCACAGGCAGCAAGCACCCCAAGACAGTGATCCCAAATGTAGCCTTGCCCATGTAATCTGCATATCCCTTTCATATCTGACCTCTGAGGCTCACCGTCTCCTGGGCCCATCCTTTTCCTGATTGTCCATAATCCGCTCCTGGTCAACAACACTCACTTCCTCTTCCTTTCCCCAGGATGGCCAGGAGTCACCTTCACCAACCAGCGTTGGTATTGCAGCCCACAAGAGGTTACCAACCTGCAAGGTGAGGAGGGCAGATCAAGCCGGGTTTTGGGTGGTGTGTGAGGAAGGGATATCAGCTGTGGTCCTGAGGGCTGTTGTGATTTCAGGGAAGCTTCTTTGGATCTGATGCGCTGAAGAGTCTGGTCCTGCAATTCCTGCAGCAGTAAGTACTCCTGGGAACCTGGGAAAGTGGAGGGCTAGGATGGGTGAGGCCACTCAAGCTCAGGACTGCTGACTGTGTCTTGAAATCTCATTTGAGGTCCAGACCCCAGAGAGAGACTGTCCTCATTGTTTCCCCACAGGTACTACTTGATCTATGACTCTGGAGATCGTCAGGGTCTCCTTGGTGCTTACCACGATGAGGCCTGCTTCTCCCTGACCATTCCCTTCAACCCCAAGGAGCCAGCCCCATGAGTAGCACAGCTCAGACTCTGTTCATGGGCTTTGTGGCTCCCAGCAGACACAGGGAAGCTCCTGGAAGCATGCACACTGGCCAGACCACCACTCCCTGTTCCTCTTTCTCTCCCTAGAAGCAGCTTGTGCAAGTACCTCAAGGAAAGCAGGAACATGAAGAAGGTCCAGGACCCCTGTGCGTGTGCAATAGGGGAAGATTGGGCAGGGGAAGGAGATGTGAGGGGCTAATCATAGGACCCTGGGTGTGGCAACCCCTGACCTTCACTTGCTTCTCCACCCCCCCCCATAAACCTGCGTGTTCAGCTGCTGAAGCATACAAAACATGACATTGTGCACTCCCTCTGTGTGCTGCCCAAAACTCAGCATGACCTCAGCTCCTTTGTGGTGGACATATGGTGCCAGACGGTGAGCACCTGCTTCCTCCCAAGGGTAGCCCTCAGAAAGCCACAGGTGGGTAGGAAGTGTAGGTGACTTAGCACCTGGGCTCTTCCCTTTTAGGACTTGATGCTCTGCTTCTCTGTCAACGGAGTGTTCAAGGAAGGTGAGTGTGTGTAGAACCTCCTCCTCAGCTGCCCCACTGCCCCTTCCTTGGTGGTTGGGCTCCCTCTCAGAACTCTCCCAGCTTCCCCGATTCCTGCTGTGTTCTCCTGTGCTCACTCTGTCTTCAAACCACCCTGGTCTGAACCAGCTATATGCCTGTCTACCCCACACAGCTTGGGCATTAGGGACACAGTCTGTGGACTTTGATAGCTCTCACCCTAGATCCTTACTCTGTGAACTTGGGCTCTGAACCTGTAAGTTTTGAGGGGTATTCATTGGTCCCAGCACATAGTCGGATCCCTGTCACGGGGAACAGATTGCCTTCCCCATTCAGAACACTCTGACTCCCAGAGAACAATTGTCCCCTCCAGCACGAATGAATATCAAGTCAGACCATGACTGGGAATGCTGTGTGAGTGTGTAAAGCATGTGGAATGCTAAGAGGTGTTGTAATTTGTTTTTTGTTGTTGAAGTAGAATGAATGTCTCAGGATTCTGTTCATGCCTTCACCCGGACCTTCATCGCTAGCCCTGTCAACAATTACAGGTGAATGCTTTGTTGTGGGTGGATCACCCAGTTCAGTATGAATTCAATAGTGTCAGAATTGAGTGGTAATGCAGGTGTTCTCAATGTTGTAGCAATCCACCTGTGAGATCCAAAGAGCAGTGCAGCCTAGTGTTTAAGAACATGGGTTCTGCAATTGGATTATGTGTTCTCTCAGATCCCAAAATTCATTAGGATTGTTACCTTGGTTGAGTCTGTGACAAAGTGTCTTCCTGTGAAAATGGTGATTAGACTGACCAATCCTTATTCTGTTATACAGGGTAATTATGGTTATATAATTGTCCCTGTTGTGGGAATAAACTTATAAATGTAGTAAAGTAAGTGTGGTAGACAATCTTTCCACGGTTGGCTATGTGGGAATGGTTAAGGTACCAGCCAAGGAACCTGGATGGCAGTTATAGTAGGGGTATGGAAAAGATCTTGTTATTGAGTGGAAGTGGGAGCAGAATTGTGTTTGGGGGTGTGGGGTTGTCCATCATTCAGTTGTCTGAGAGTGAAGTTTTTCCTTCAGTCTAAGCATCGTGCACGATGACCTGTTTGCGAGGGACACCAGGCTCAAGGACACCCAGAATGCATTCCCTATCACAGTGCCCACACCTTCCTGCATCTCTTGCCCCCCCCCTCCCAGAAGCAGCAGAGCAGGAAATGGTGCATACTTTCATAACCCAGTCTGTAATGAACTTCCAGTGGTCTCAAAAGTGAGTGCTGAGGGTGCATGGGAATAATAGAAAGTTGGGAGGAACCAAGGAGTGAATCATGGCAACTTGCACATAATTTGTTTTCCTTGTTTATTTCACTCCTTACCCTGAACATTATCCTTTCATTACATATATGGTAGGCTGTTTTATTTTTATGCATGTATATATTTATTTATTTATAGCTAGGCAGTTTTTCAAATTTTTTAAATGTTTATTTTTGAGAGAGAGAGAGAGGTCAGGGAACAGAGAGAGAGAGAGAGGGAGACACAGAATCTGAATCCAATGCCAGGCTTGAACTCATGAACCTTGGGATCATGACCTGAGCCATGGTCAGACACTTATGTGACTGAGCCACGGTGCCCCTAGGCAGGTAAACAACAACAACAACAACAACAACAACAGCAACAACAGCAACAACAACAACAACATTTATTCATTACTTTTCTAAGTCCATGGACCCTATTCCTTTATTGGCAGACAATGTGGTTTCAGGAGTTTTTCCCAGTACACACTGCACAGGGCTCATTCTGCTGCATGTGTTGCAGTAAATGTGGAGGCATGTTTCCATTGATTGGATAGATTGGGAAATGGTACTGTATATTCAAGTTGTCTCCATTTTGGTTATAGTTGATGCCACTTGTATTTCCTCCACCTCAGGTGACTTCATGACAGCCCCTGGGACTACACTGGTTCTTGTTCTGCCTATGGTGAGTACTGGGAATTCATGCAGAGTGAGCATAGTTTGGGTAGCCTGGGGATGAGACTCAGGGCTTGTGGCTCTGCTGATTTCCCAACTCCCTCCCTTCACTCCTTCCAGGCCAAACACATGATCCCAGAGGAGGTGCTCATACAGACTGATCCAGGATATTGAGAATACAACCCTGACAAGAAACTCTCAGGTGTCGTCATCTTCATCTTCATCAGCTTTGTTGTGTTTCTCCTTCTGTCTGAGTATATCCCTGTGACTGAGCGGGAAGTTTACATGCAGCAGGAAGCCAAGTTTTAACTGACACTAATCCACGCAAAAGATCAGTTCTGTGCATTTGTCTCACTCAGAATTCCTGATTCTTTTGATAATAAATGACATTATGTTATGTCAAATCTTTGAAAAATCCATGTGAGGAAGGTCTTATGACCACTGTTCTACTAGGGAGGAAAAGGAAAGTCAGAGAGAGTCGGCAACTCTTGGGACATAGTGGGAGGGAGTCTCAAATCATACACCTCCCAAATTCCAAGCTGTGTGTTTCCCAGGGCCATGTTTCTTCCATGGTGGGGGACTCTGTAACTCTGGCAAACCTTGTAATGGTGTTTTGTGCCCCTAGTATATTAATCACATATTTTTAGGCAGAGAACAGTGTTACATTCTTAAACAAATCTATTCAAAATGTAAAACAATGTATTTGGGGAAAGACAGCATTAATGAGCATAAGATAACCTGAAAAGAAAAAAAAAATGCCCTCATGTATGACTGACTTTGACATATAAAAAAATCAGTAGAGAGAAGGTAAACTGATATTAAAATTGTTATTAAATGCAATAGGAATATCTAAGAAATCAATGAAAAGCTTTGCAAGCATAATAATCTAAAAAACTACAGCTGCAAACATTGTGATAAGGTAACAAATGAGTAAAGAAAAATAATGGGTGTATTTTCAGAGAAGAGAGAGAGAGAGCGCGCACATGCATTGCAGGTGTCTCTATATTAATGTGTTAGTTTCCTAGAACTGCCATAACATTACAATGAAGTGGATGGTTTAAAACAGCAAAAATCGATTGTCTCACCATTCTGCATGCCAGAAATAAAAACTAAGGTGCCAGAAGGCCATGTTTCTTTTGAAGGCTCTTGGGGAAAATCCTTTCTTGCCTCTTCCAGCTTTTCATTGCTCTTGTTTTGTTGTTGCTGTTGTTGTTGTTTTGTTTTGTTTGCATTTTTGTTTTCTGTTTGTGGCAACATAACTCATATGTCTGCTTCCATCTTCACAAGACCATATCTCACCTAAATATCAATTCAAAAGCCCCAAATCTCATCTAAATCAGATATGGGTGAGACTCTGGTTATAATCCATGTGTAGGGAAAATTTCTTTCCATCTGTGGACCTGTAAAACCAAAAAACAGGTTATCTACCTTTAAAATAAAATTGTGCTAAAGGCATCAAATATACATTATCATTCTGAAAAAGAAAACATGAAAGGATTAAAAAGTTACTAGTCCCAAGAAAGTTTGAAATCCAGCAAAGTAAATTTTGTTAGGTTTCAGTACACAGGAATAATCTTTTGTGGCTTGGAGATCTGTTCTCTGAGTCCATAGGAATTGCCCTGCTCTCTCTGGCCCTGCCTCTATATCCATGTCTTTGCCCTCATAGTCATTCTTTCTTTTTCTTGAAGAATTACACATGTTATCAGCCAAGTAACTCTGCCATCTTGTTTCCTGCCTTTAGAATCACAGAAGTCTGCAGCCTTCCTTCATTTTGTCCCTCCTTTGTTGTGTCCAAGTCAAGCTGGCAATGTTTTGGGTAGTATAACACTCTTTTTAAAAACCTTGTGGATCTCCCATGTATGCCTAGGGTATCCATGACAACAGAAAAGAGGGTTCTCCACAGATACTTGCTGCATAACCTCATCTTTATTTCTGGACTCTGCTGAGAAGTTGATTGGATCCATTAGTCACACATCTAATGTCTTCAGCAAAAGGTGTTCAGTCACACTCAGCTGTTTTTCCAGAACACACTTAAAATCTTTTGCAACTTAAATAGACTGAAAAATTTCCAAATCATCAAGTGCTGGCTCCCTTTTACTTAACAATTCCTTCTTCAATTTAACTCTTTCCTCTCACCTTTTAAACAGCATGGAGAAACCAGGGTGTTTACCATAAACAGCAGGGAGAAACAATTTGCTTGGAAATCTCCTCAGCAAAATATTCAAGTACATTGTTTACAAATTCTGCTTTCTACCTAACCAAGCATAATTCAGTGGAGTTTCTCCTCTCTCATAGGAAAATTTCTTTTCCTACATTTTCCAATAATATGTTCCTCATTTCTGAGACCTCACCAGAAGCAACATATTTCCACGAACAGTCTCTTCAATACCACCTAGGCTTTTCCTGCCATGCCTTTCAAAGTTCTTTCATTCTCTACCCATTTCCCAATTCCAAAGCTACTTCCACATATTTAGGTATTTATTTGCACAGAACTAGATTCCAGATACTAGAATATTTGTTAGTTTACTAAGACTGCCATAACAAAGTTCTACAAACTGGATGTCTTAAAACAGTAGAAATCAATTCTCATGGTTCTGGAGGCCAAGAATCCAAAATCACAGTACCAACAGTGTCATGATCCATCCAAAAGCTTTAAGGGAAAATCCTTCCTGCCTCTTCCAGTTTCTGGTGGGTATGGAGTTTCCTTGGCTTGTGGCAGCAGAACTCAGATCTCTGTCTCCATCTTCACATTGCCTTCTTCCCTCTGACTCTGTCTTCTACTTTTCTGTTTTTAATAAGGAAATGCTTTATTAGATTTAGAATCCACCCTAATCCAAGCTGCTGTCATTTTTAGATTTTTATCTCAATTATATCTGCAAAGACCCTTCAGATCACCACTTCCTGGGAAGCCTTTATGTTTATGATATCTGCAGCTGACAACCAGAAATCCTCTTGGGCAAGAACATCCCAAGGGTCACGAAGAGCTTAGTACAGGATCAAAAAACCCACAGAAGGTCTAAATGCAATATGTTCTGTTTACTTCATGCCTACTCTCTATTTTCATAACTTTCAACTGGAGCTCACTATCTATAAGCAGTCAACAGAAGTCATCATCCTATTGTCCTTTGTGTAAGGTAACTATGTTTCTTGAACCAGCTGAAATGAAAGCACCTGTCATTTATTGAGTAACATTTACTGCTTTTATATCCACAGAAAAATTTTAAGAGACAGATTGTCAAATATGAGCATGTGGCTTCTGAGATCTTTGTTAAAGAACATCAGATACCAGATATTTTGAGCCATAGTTGCCACATATTAACCATGCCAAGATCCCCTAATGTCTCTCTCCTGTATTGTAATCCCTGCCTCTCTGTCCAAAAATCACACATCCACTCAATCAAAATTGTCCAGTTTTGTGGTCACAGAAAATGACTCAGAACAGACAAAGGCACCCCTTACAACCCAGCTAGTGTCTGTCATCGCCAGCTCTGCTACATTTTGTCTTAGGAAGGACATGATTCAGTGCTTTAGGTTGAGAATTAAAATAACAACCTTATTTCCTCTTGTTTCATGTGCTTTTGTGCCCCCAGTTTTTATTTTTTATATTACCCACTCCTTTTATACCAACAAAAGGATCTTTCTTTAAGAGATACCAATTGCCCTCCTACATCATCTTTGGCATGTTCTCTTCGTCAATGCTATCCTCTAGAATAAAAATTGAAACAATTGGATTATGTTTTTTTAATGTATTCTGCCAATCTATGTCTTTTGATTGGGGAAACTAATCCATTTACATTTAAAGCAATTACTGATAGGGATGAACTTATGGTTGCCATGTTGTTATTTGTTTTCTGTGTGTCTTACAGTTTTTTTGTGTGTCTCATTTTTTCCATGATCACAATCAATGTGATATATCACCTTAATAAAAGAAAGTATAAGAAACATATGATCCTCTCAATAGATGCAGAAAAAGCATTTGACCAAATACACCATCTTGATAAAAACCTTCAAGAAAGTAGGGGTAGAAGGAAAATACCTCAACATCATAAATGCCATATATGAAAGACCTACAGCTAATATCATCCTCGATGGAGAAAAAACTGAGAGCTTTCCCCTTAAGGTCAGGACGGTGACACGGATATCCTCTCTCACCACAGGTGTTCAACATAGTGTTGGAAGTCCTAGCCACAGCAACCAGACAACAAAATGAAATAAAAAGCATACAAATCAACAAGGAAGAAGTCAATATTTCACGCTTTGCAGATAACATGATAGTCTATGTGGAAAACCCAAAAGACTCCACCAAAAAACTGCTAGAACTGATACATGAATTCAGCAAAGTCACAAGATATAAAATCAGTATACTGAATTTTTTTTTGCATTTTTATACATCAATAATGAAGCAACAGAAAGAGAAATCAAGGAATCGATTCCGTTTACAATTGCACCAAATATCATAAGAGACCTAGGAATAGACATAACCAAAGAGGTAAAAGATATGTATGCTAAAAACTATAGAAGAAAGCTTATGAAAGAAATTGAAGAAAACACAAAGAAATGGAGAGACATTCCATGCTCATGGATTGGAAGAACAAATATTATTAAAATGTCTATACTCCCCAGAGTAATCAACACATTCAATGCAATCTCTATCTCAATAACACCAGGATTCTTCACAGAGCTAGAACAAATAATCCTAAAATTTGTATGGAATCAGAAAAGGCCCCAAATAGCCAAAATTATATTAAAAAAGACCACCAAAGCTTGGCATCACAATTCCAGACTTCAAGCTGTATTACAAATCTGTAATCATCAAGACAGTGTAGTATTGGCATAAAAACAGACATATAGATCAATGGAACCGAATAGAGAACCAAGAAATGGATTCACAAATGTATGGTCAAGTAATCTTTGACAAAGAAGGAAAGAGTATCCAATCAATAAAACACAGTCTCCTCAGCAAATGGCACTCAGAAAACTGGGCAGCGACATGCAGAGGAATAAAAATGGGCCACTTTCTTACATCGTCCACAATAATAAATTCAAAATGGATGAAAGGCCTAAATGTAGAACAGAAAACCATCAAAATCCTAGAAGAGAAAACAGGCAGCAACCTCTTTGACCTTGGTTGCAGCAACTTCTTACTAGACAAGTCTCCAGAGGCAAGAGGAACAAAAGCAAAAATAAACAATTGGGACCTCATCAAGGTAAAAAGCTTCTGCAACAGTGAAGGAAACAATCAATAAAACTAAAAGTCAACTGGTGGAATGCGAGAGATATTTACAAATGACATAATGGACAAATAGTTAGTATTGAAAATATATGAAGCACTTATCGAGCTCAACACCTAAAAAAAAACAAATAATCCGGTGAAGAAATGGGCAGAAGCCATGAATACACAATTTTCCAAAGAAGACACCCAGAAGGCAAACAGACACATGAAAACATGCTCAACATCACTCATCATCAGGGAAATACAAATCAATACCACAATGAGATACCACCTCATACCTGTCAGAATGGATAAAATTAACTCAGAAGACAACAGATGTTGGTGAGAATGATGAGAAAAAAGGAACACTTTTGCACTGCTGGTGGGAATACAAACTGGTAGAGCTACTCTGGAAAGCAGTATGGAGATTCCTCAAAAAATGAGAAATAGAACTACCCTATGACTCAGCAATTACACTACTAAATATTTATCCAAAGATAAAAAAAATGCTGATTCCATGGGGCACATGCACCACAATGTGTACAGAAGTACTATCAATAATAACCAAATTATGGAAAGAGCTCAAATGTCCACTAACTGATGAATGAATAAAGAAGATGTGGTATATATACTCAATGGAATATTACTCAGTGGTCAGAAAGAATGAAATCTTGCCATTTGCAACAACATAGATGAAACTAGAGTGTATTATGCTAGGTGAAATTAGTCAAAGAAAGACATATATCATATGATTTCACTCACATGTGGAATTTAAGAAATAAAATAGATGAACATAAGGGAAGGGAAGGAAAACTAAGATAAAAACAGAGAGGGAGGCAATCTGTAAGAGACTTAAGTACAGAGAACAAACTGAGGGTTGCTGGAAGGGAAGTGGGTGGAAGATGGACTAAATTGGTGAAGGGTATTAAATTAAGGAGAACACATTTTGGGATGAACTGGGTGTTACATGTAAGTGATGAATCACTGGATTCCACTTCTGAAACCAATACTATACTGTGTGTTAACTAACTTGAATTCAAGTAAACTAAAAAAAATAAAAATTAAAATTAATAAAAACTTCTGCACATCAAAAAAAAAAAAAACACCAACAAAATGAGAATGCAACCAGTGAATGGAAAAAAAAAAGTATTTTCAAATAAAAATTGCAAATAAAAAGCTAATATTCAAAATAGAGAGCTCATACAACTCAATAAAACAACAAAAAATATCATTTAAAATGGGCAAATCTGGGGGCGCCTGGGTGGCTCAGTTGGTTGAGAGTCCGACTCTTGGTTTCAGCTCAGGTCATGATCTCTCTCATGGTGTGTAGGTTCGAGCCCCATGTCGGGCTCCATGCTGACAGCACAGAGCCTGCTTGGGATTCTCTCTCTCCCTCTCTCTGCCCCTCCCCCACTCATTTTCTCTGTCTCTCTCTCAAAAATAAATAAATAAAACTTAAAAAGAATTAAAAAAAATAAAATGAGCAAATCTGAATACATATATTTTTTCCAAATAATACATAAATTTGTCCAGTATGTACATGAAAGGATGCTTCACCTTATGGGGCTGCAAGGCTGGCTCAACATTCGCAAATCAATCAATGGGATGCATCACATTAATAAAATAAAATATAAGAACCATATATCCAAATGCAGAAAAGGCATTTCACAAAATTCAGCATCCTTTCTTAATAAAAACCCTGAAGAAAGTTGGGATAGAAGGAACATATTTAAACATCATAAAACCCATTTATGAAAAGCCCACAGCTAATATCCTCATCAATGGGGAAAAACTGAGGGCTTTCCCCCTGAGATCAGGAACACGGGATGTCTACTCTCACCGCTGTTGTTTAACATAGTGTTGGAAGTTCTAGCATCAGCAGACAACAAAAGGAAACCAATGATATCAAAATTGTCAAAGATGAAGTCAAGCTTTCACTTTTTGCAGATGACATGATACTATACATGGAAAACCCGAAAGACTCCACCAAAAGTCTGCTAGAAGTGATACATGAATTCATCAAAGTCGCAGGATACAAAATTAATGTACACAAATCAGTTGCATTCTCATATACTAATAATGAAGTAACAGAAAGACAAATACAGGATCCCAAAATTGGGATCCCATTCCCAATTGCACCAAGAATCATAAATACCTAGGAATAAACCTAACCAAAGAAGTAAAAGATCTTTATGCTGAAAACTATAGAAAGCTTATGAAGGAAATTGAAGAAGATACAAAGAAATGGAAAAACATTCTGTGATCATGGATTGGAAGAATAAATATTGTTAAAATGTCAATACTACCCAAAGCTATCTACACATTCAATGCAATCCAAATCAAAATTGCACCAGCATTCTTCTCAGAGGTAGAACATGCAATCCTAAAATTTGTATGGAACCACAAAAGACCCTGAATAGCCAAAGTAATATTGAAGAAGACCAAAGTGGGAGGCATCACAATCCCAGACTTTAGTCTCTAGTACAAAGCTGTAATCATCAAGACAGCAGGGTGTTGGCACAAAACAGACACATAGACCAATGGAATAGAATAGAGAACCCAAAATTGGACCCACAAAAGTATGGCCAACTAATCTTTGACAAAGCAGGAGAGAATATCCAATGGAAAAAAGACAGTTCCTTTAACAAATGGTGCTAGGAAAACTGGAAAGCAACATACAGAAGAATAAAACTAGACCACTTTCTTACAACATACACAAAAATAAACTCAAAATGGACAACGAACCTGAATGTGAGACAGAAAATAATCAAAATCCTAGAGGAGAAAGCAGGAAAAAAAACCTCTCTGTCCTCAGCCGCAGCAATTTCTTACTTGACACATCTACAAAGGCAAGGGAATTCAAAGCAAAAAGGAACTATTGGGACCTCATCAATATAAAAATCTTGTGCACTGCAAAGGAAACAATCAAGAAAACTAAAAGGCAACCAACAGAATGGGAAAAGATATTTGCAAATGACATATCAGCAAAGTGCTAGTATCCAAAACCTATAAAGAACTCACCAAACTCCACACCTGAAAAACAAATAACCCAGTGAAGAAATGGGCAGAAGACATGTATAGATACTTCTCTAAAGAAGACATCCGGATGGCCAACAGGCACATGAAAAGATGCTCAACGTCACTCCTCATCAGGGAAATACAAATCAAAACCACACTGATATACCACCTCATGCCAGTCAGAGTGGCTAAATTAACAAATCAGGAGACTATAAGTGCTGGAGAGGATGTGGAGAAACTGGAACCTTCTTTCACTGTTGGTGGGAATGCAAATTGGTGCAGCCGCTCTGGAAAGCAGTGTGGAGGTTCCTCAGAAAATTAATAATAGACCTACCCTATGACCCAGCAATAGCACTGCTAGGAATTTATCCAAGGGATACAGGAGTACTGATGCATAGGGGCACTTGTACCCCGATGTTTATGGCAGCACTCTCAACAATAGCCAAATTATGGAAAGAGCCAGATGTCCATCAACTGATGAATGGATAAAGAAATTGTGGTTTATATACACAATGGAATACTACGTGGCAATGAGAAAGAATGGAATATGGCCTTTTGTAGCAACGTGGATGGAACTGGAGAGTGTGATGCTAAGTGAAATAAGCCATACAGAGAAAGACAGATACCATATGGTTTCACTCTTATGTGGATCCTGAGAAACTTAACAGAAACCCATGGGGGAGGGGAATGAAAAAAAAAAAAAAAGAGGTTAGAGTGGGAGAGAGCCAAAGCATAAGAGACTGTTAAAAACTGAGAACAAACTGAGGGTTGATGAGGGGTGGGAGGGAGGGGAGGGTGGGTGATGGGTATTGAGGAGGGCACCTTTTGGGATGAGCACTGGGTGTTGTATGGAAACCAATTTGACAATAAACTTCATATATTGAAAAAATAAGTAAATAAAATGGCAAAATCTTAATAAAGACAACCAAGAATTGCGATGGCCATTATGCAGAATGTTCCAATTAGAAAAAATTATTTATTTGAGAAGTGCCTTGAAAGCAAGTTTTCCCAAATCAAATAAACAGAATGGGACACCTATTTTATTTGGTATGCAGAAGCCTCCAAAATAGTTTAAGATTCCAAAATAACTTCATTGGAAGACTTGTTGCAAAAGGCCAGGGAAAAATCAAAGACACAGAACAAAAGAATATCACTGATGTAATTCCTACTGCTACCCTCTATCCTCATTTACCTGAGTTTTCACAGGATACTAATTCTTTATCTAAACTGTCTTTCTACTTTGAAGAAACTATTAAACTCCTAAAACAAAACCACCTAAGGCTGCAGGTGATTCTCTTCATGTATATTTTACTCCTTGGTCAAAGACTGAACAAGGGCCATAGTTAATTTTCTAAACCCAGGGAGGATCCCAAAAATTTTTCTGAAGAACTTACAGCCCTCATACGAACCTATAACCTGGTGCTGCAAGATCTTTATCAACTTGTGTACATGCTGGTAGGACATGGCAAAGTCCAAAAATGGCTGTGGAAGTAGAATGGCATAACTCTGAGGATGATTTTCTAGATCCTTGATCTTCAACAGGGTCCCCTTATGGACCAGAACAAGCTTGCAAAATAGCAAACCATTTTTTTAAAACTATTCCTAGAGTAATCCCTGCTTTCACTGATTGGTCTACTATCCAAACATGAAAACAAAAGAAAAATAAATCTGTGGCAGAGTTTAAAGCTTGTCTGGAAGCTCTCTTTCTATGGCATTCTGGGTTCCATTGTAAATGGATTGCCTCCTGAGATTTAGTGGGTTGATTAAGGGGCAGAAAATAAGATGGAAAACCACATGTTTGACTGAATTCATGATCATTGTTGCTCACTTTTGAAGAACATTGGAACAAGGAACAAGGCTGTAAATAAAAGTTGAAATTATTAGCCTTACAGCTGCAGTAGTCCCAAGGCTAGAAACCCAAAACAATACCTGTGCAACCCCCATTGTATCCTCCTAGGAGTCCATCATCAAAACACTACCTCAGGAAGCAGTGTGTCATTTGTAATCAACTAGAACACTGAAAAAAAGATTGTCCAAAATTTTATGCAAATCCTTCAACATCAACTCAAATGTTTTCAAATCTACCCTCTAAGGAGAGCCCCCAAATAAATATCTCCCTAGGTTGACAGGACTCAGGGATTCTCTGATACACTACTACCAGTAATTCCATTTCAAAACCAAACAGAAACCAAAATCATAGTTAATGGAAAATATTTCCAAAGTCTGGTAGATACCAAAGCTACACTCTCTACTTTAAATCCCACTTTCATAAGACAACAGATCTTTCTGAATAGAAAGAAACTTCTATAATGGAGGTATCTAATAAAATTCAGAGACAGCTTCTATTTCAACCAGTGCAAAAGTCTCTGGGACCTTTCACTGAAAAACATTCTTTTTGCTATGTGATACAGCTCCAGTTGATCTATTAGGTAGAGATCTCCTTTCTAAATCGAAGGGGCTAACATATTTGGCCTCAAATGGAGACCTTACTTCAGAATTTCCTGAACAACCTGAACCTGATCTTTTATGCTTCTCACAATCTTTCTTCGATATAGAAGAGTAAGAATTCCAGCAAAAGATCATTAATTTAATCCAGATGTTTGAATATCTGGTGGCCACCTCTAACAGTGACAATTGGAGAATAAAAAGTGAAGAACCTATAAAAGTTAAGATAGGCAAAACTAAATCTCTTCCCAAATCACTTCAATATCCACTAAAGTCCAAGGCCATACAATGCCTCATGCCAGTAGTTAAAGACCTAATACCCCAGGGGCAAACCATTCCTAGTACCATATCCTGTAGCACTCCAATCTTGTCAGTCCAGAAACTGAAAACCTAACAGGCAAGGATGAGATTTGTCCAAGACATAGAACCTATTAACAAGACAGTTACTCCACATTGCCCAATAGTTCCAAACCTGAACTCCCTTTTGTCACAAGTTCCACCAGACTTAAAAACTGGTTCACTGTTGTGGATCTATGTTCAGCCTTCTTCCACATCCCTATAGACCCCAACAGGCAATATATATTTGCCTTTACTTGGAACAATCAACAATAGACCTGGACTTGTCATGACTCAGGGGGTTCACTGAGGCCTCTTATTTCTCCCAAGTACTCCACCAGGATTTAAGTACCTTACAGTTCCCAAAGAAATCTTCTTCAGTGTATAGACAGCCTCTTACTATGCTCAGTTATCAAAGAAGCATCCATAAAAAATTCCATTTATTTGCTGCAACAGTTAGCTAAGAAAGGACATAAAGTCTCTAAGGAGAAATTATAATTATCTTCAGACAATGTTCATTACCTAGGTCATAATCTAAGGCACAGTTTTTCTCTGATCTTTTCTTCTCTTTCTCTCTCATAGTTTGCTGGTTTTCTTTTACTGGTATACTTGGATTCCTTACTCTTTATTTTTTATTTTTTTTATTTTTTGCATACGCACTACTGGGTCTTATTGACTTGTGGTTACCATTTGATTTATATATAATATCTTCTGCATATAGTAGTCTATATTAAGCTTATGGTTGCTCAGTTTTGAACTCATTCTTCACTCCTCTCTCCTCCACATTTCAGATATTTGATACCATATTTCTCATCCTTTTATTTTGTGCTTTTCTTGACTGATATTTATAGATATACGTTTTTTTTCTTTTGTGCTTTCTATTTTTCTTACTCCTCCTGATATTTTTGTTTTGTTTTGTTTTTGAGTCAAAGAGTCCCCTTCAACATTTCTTGTAAGGCTGGTTTAGTGTCTATGAATTCTTTTAACTTTTGTTTGTATGGTAAATTCTTTATCTCTCCTATTTTGAATGATAGCTTTCCTGGATAGAGTATTCTTGGTTGCAGATTTTTTCCTTTCAGCACTTTAAATATAGCATGCCAGTCCCTTCTGGCTGCAAAGGTCTGCGGAAAATCAACTGATAGCCTTATGGGGTTTTCTTTTTATATAACTGTCTTCTTTTGCAACTTTTAAAATTCTTTCTTTATCACTATTTTGAACCATTTTAATTACTATCTGTCTTGGTGTGGACCTCTTTGGGTTGAATTTGTTGGGGTATCTCTGTGCCTACTGAAACTGGATCTCTGTTTTACTCCCCAGATTCAGGAAGATTTCAGCTATTATTTCTTCAAATACATTTTCTGCCCCCTTTCTCTTTTTCTTCTGGAATTCCTAGAGTGCAAATATTATTATACTTGATGGAGTCACTGAGTTTTCTAAGTCTATTCTCATTATGCAGTATTTGTTTGTCTCTCACGTGTTCAGCTTGATTGCTTCCCATTATTCTATCTTCCAGGACACTGCTATGTTCTTCTGCTTCCTGTGTGTTACTATTTATTCCATTTATTGTATTTTTAATTTCATTTATTGAGTTCTTCATTTCTGATATGTTATTTTTATCTCTTTGTCAATGGTCTCACTGATGTCTTCCACTTTTTTCCGAAGTCCAATGAGTATCTTTATGATCATTACTTTAAATTCTCTATGAGGCACACTATTTTTTTTCTGTTTCACTTAGGTCACCTTTTGCAATTTTGTCTTGTTCTTTCATTAAGGACATATTTCTCTGTCTCTTCATTTTGTCTACTTTTCTGTGCCTGTTTATGTGTGTTAGGAAAGTCAACTATGTCTTTTGCTTTTGAAAGTAATGGGCTTATAAAGAAAGGTCTTGTAATGCCCTGCAGTGCAGTGTCCCCTGTTCACCAGAACATGACATTTCAAGAGATTCTCCTATGTGTGTTGCTTGAGTACCGCTATTGCATCTGAGTAGCTTTGTCTTTCAGTCCAGACATCTGCAATGACTTTCTGCTTGTTGTGGGATTTGCTTGCTCAGTGTGATGTTAGTGAGACCTAGGCAGGCAGGCTCTGAGGGGTTGTGACTGGAAGAGGGCTTGGGGGCAGGACAATAGTGTTAGCAAGCTTTGTGCTGAGCCACTAATCCTATGCTCGATCCCCTGAAGCACAGCAGCAGCCAGGGGTGAGGTGTACAGCATTGGCATTGACCAGGGGTGCCCAGCATCTGTGCATGTGGCAGCTGAATGCAGTGGGTGACATATGTTTGTGTGGCAGTTTGGTGGGGCGCATGCAGTGATAGAAACATGTACACTGAGCCACTAGTCCATATCCCTTGAAGCCCAGTGGCCACCAAGGGCACTGTGCAAGAGGTAGCAGCTGGGTGGGGCATACAAGGCATTAGCAAGTGTCTGTGCAGTGCAGCCTCCTGCAGGTGGCTCTGTGTTTATGCTGGGGAGTAGGAGGAAGGAAAATGGTGACTTCCAGCTCCTTCTTCCCTGAGCAAGTCCTTTGAAAAGCCCCAAAATCAGTATAAAGATATCTCCTTGTGTTATTGTGCTGTCACTTTTATGTTCCGTCTCCAAGGGCTGTAGTCTCTATAAGGGTGGAAATTCAACTATTACTCTCCTCTTGACTCTCCCAGTGCTGAATCAGCTGACTTTTTAAAGTTCCAGGCTCTAAGATCCACCAATTGTACAAACTCACATAATTCATCCTCTCTGGTTTTCAAGGCGAGATGTTATGGGGATTTGTTTTCCCCTTGTGGGCTCCCTGATGCTTTCTCCTTTCTCTGCTCACAGCTCTCTCTCCCTCCTGTTGGCAACTCTCTACCACAGTTTTTGCCCTTCCTAACCTCTCAGATGTGGCTTCTCTACATTTAGTTGTGAAGTTTGTTCTACCAGACTTCAGATTGCTTTCCAGTTTATTTACTTGGATGTGAGTGATATCTAGTTAGAAACATGGGATGAGGAGAGCTTAAGGTCCTCCTACTCTGCCTTCTTCCCAAACTCCAGAAATGACATTTATTTACAAAAGACACAGGTTGTCCAATATCTTGTTAGTTCTGAATTGACTCAACAGTTCTCTGCAAGTAGGTTAACCTCTTATGGAATCCTCCTTCTTTCACTACCTAACCTCCATCTTAAACATTGCCAACATTCTTATTCCTGCTGTTACTCCCCCTGCCTGATAAAGGCAAAGCCCATGATTCTGAGGTAATAATGTTGCATTTTATGTCACTGCATCCTGATTTACAATATGTCCCTTTGACTAATCTTGATGTAATTTTGTTTGTTGATGGATCATATTGTAAAAATGGAAATCAGGATTTACAAGCAGACTATACTGTTACTATGCAGTATGTATTACTTGAGAGGGGAAACCTTCCATACGTTAAATCAATTCAACAACCAGAGCTCTACACACTTACTGGAGCATGCCAATTATCAAAATGACAAACTGTTAATATATATATTGACAGCTAGTATGCCTTTGGGGCCATCTGTGATTTGGGGATGTTATAGAAACAAAGGGGTTTCTTTGTTTCTTTCTTTCTTTTTTCTTTCAAACAAAATTCTTTATTGACAAAATAAAGCTCAAAATCAGAATTTTGCCCTTGAAAATGATCTTAGATGATCCTGAATCTAATTTTTACTTAATAATAATAATCTAATATAAATAATAATATTGTTAGTATTTCTTTTTTTACGTGTTTTTTTTTACTGGAAAGAGCCTAAATGTCCATCAACTGATGAGTGGATAAAGAAGTTGTGGTTTATATATACAATGGAATACTACTAGGCAATGAGAAAGAATGAAATATGGCCTTTTGTAGCAACATGGATAGAACTGGAGAGTGTTATGCTAAGTGAAATAAGTCATAGAGAGAAAGACAGATACCATATGTTTTCACTCTTATGTGGATCCTGAGAAACTTAATAGAAGACCATGGGGGAGGGGAAGGGGAAAAAAGTTACAGAGAGGGAAGGAGGCAAACCATGAGAGACTCTTAAAAACTGAGAATAAATTGAGGGTTGAACCATAAGAGACACTTAAAAACTGAGAATAAACTGAGGGTTTATGGGGGGTGGGAAGAAGGGGAAAGTGGGTGATGGGCATTGAAGAGGGCACCTGTTGGGATGAACACTGGGTGTTGTATGGAAACCAATTTGACAATAAATTTCATATTATAAAAAGGGGGTTTTCTTTACATCTACTGTAACTTCAATAAAAAATGGACAAGAAGTAAATGACCTTCTTGTTGCTGTTCTCTTACCTTCTGAAATTGCTGTGACCAAAATTGAGGACTGAAACTGAGTATCAGGGAAATGTCCTGGCTGACTTTTATTCAAAGACATCAGGAACAGAAAGTATAAAAGTTTTGGCATATGTAGATAAAACCCATTCTTCTGCACAAAATGACCCATTGTTGCCAGACTTGTCATCCTGATGTCCTGTAAATTGGCAACAGTCTGCTTCTGATTCAGAGAAATTATGGTGGGCAAACAATAGTTGTAAATTCAATGGACAATGGGGCTATGAGAAACCCAAGATGGCCACTTGGTTCTTACTATAAGAAACTCCATCATTTGGTTCTTGCATTCTTTCACCAACCATTGTGCAGCTAAAATGACTCTAATTATATAAAACACACCACTACAACAATGAGCAAAGGACACAAAAACAACCAAGACACACAAAAAAGGAATATCTAATAACTATGAAGATTCTCAAGTATATTAACAAAGACATGAAAAGCAAAGTGAGATTTTTATTTTATTTTTAAAATTAATTTTATTATTTTTTTATTAATTTACCAGATTTGCAAAGATTAAAAATATTGATAATGCTTGGGTTGGTGAGGATATAGAAAAATGACACTTTTAAGATGCAGAATTGAAGAAGAAATGAGCAAAGGGTCAGAATGGGCATTTCTCCAAAGAATTTATACAAATGACTAATAAGCACATATATGATACTGTGATTTATAATAAGAAATATATTTGATTTTCCCCCACACAAAACTTCCCAAACCCTTGAAATTACCTAACAGATAAGAGCAATAGGAGTACCTTCTCTCATAATATTTGGTCTTTTGTCATTTAAAAGTCATAAAGGTAAAATGGGTGTCACTGTTATTCATAACAAATCTCTTTCAACCACAGCCAAGTTTTTTAATAAGTTGACTTTTGGAAATCCCCTAAAGATAGGTGGGGTGGCTCATTGCCAGTAGGAAAAAAAAAACATGATTTGAGGGTGGGAACTTTTAGTCCTACCCCATGCTTTCCAGAGAGGGGAGATGAACAGGAGATTAAACCAATCATCAACAGCTGATGATTTAATCAACCATGCCTGTGTAATGCAGGCTCATAAAAATCCAAAACAGATGAGATTCAGAGAGCTTCCAGGTTGGTGAACCAGAGCACTTCCCTGTGCTGCCACGCAGTGTGGAAAACTCCATGGTGACAGAAGCTCATTTGTTTAGGACCTCACTCTATGTATTTCTTAATCTGGCTGTTGATTTATACCCTTTGTAATAAACCAGTAATCTAGTGAGTAAACTGGCTTCTTGAGTTCTATAAACTGTACAACAAATTAATCAAACCTACGGAGGGGGTGGTGAGAACTTCTGATTTATAGTCAGTAAGTCAGAAACACATATAACAACCTGTACTTGTGACTGGCATCTGAAGTGGAGGGCAGTCTTGTGGACTGAGCCCTTAACCTGTGTAATGTATCTCCAGAGAAATAGTGTCAGAATTGAGATAACTGTAGGACACCCAGCTGATATCAGAGAATTGCTTTGTGGTTTGGGGAAATGCACACATGCATAAGAATGGGAGCAGAACTATAACATGAAAAATGCTCAAAATCATTAATCATCTAGGAAATGCCAAGCCTGAGATATTACTTCATCTTTACTAAGACTAGAATCACAATTTCAGAAAATAACAAATGTTGATGAGGATGTGGAGGTATAAGAACCCTCATATACTGCTGGTAGGAATGTTTACAATGATCATTCACTTTGGAAAAAAGTTTGGCAGTTCCTCAAACGATTAATTGTACTGTTGCCACGAACTCAGAAAACATGTTAAATGAAGAAGCCAATACCAAAAGAACACATATTATATGTGTCATTTATATGAAATGTCCAAAATAGGGAAATCTATGGAGACAAATTATGTTAGTGTGTTTTGGCCTGGAAAGAATTGGGGGATAGAGAGTGATAGCTAAAGTGTACTTTTTGAGTTTCTTTTTGATGTGATGAAATGTCCTAAAATTGACTATGGTGATGGTTGCACATATCTGTAAATATACTAAAAACCATGAAAGTATACACTTTAAGTGGGCACATCTTATGGTATGTGAACTATGGTTTCATAATGCTGTTTTAAAAAGACATGAGAGTCTTAGCCAGGTTTGGTTATTAATTGAATATGAGGGACAATGATAAAGGATTCAAGGATGATGGCCAGATTCTAGGCTTTCCAATGGGTGGATACTAAGGCAGAAAACAAATGAAAAAGAAGCAGGTCTAAGGTGAAAGTAAAGGGCTTAAAGAGAGGGTGAGACAGCATATATAGAGATTTTTAAACTTTTTGAGGGGCGAGAATCATGGTGTCTCTTGAAGATCAGCTAAGAAGTTTGACCCCTCTCCCCACAAAAATGTGAATATATTACCAACTCCTCACATACATAGATAATATTTGAATATCTGTTCCACAAACTTCTGTGTTGAGAATGACTAATCTACGTTTACTCAGGGTGGTTGGTAGATAGTGTTCCTTGGGCCCTGGCATAAATGAGGTAGTACCAGGGTGAGTATAGGCTGGCAGATAGTGACCCTGCAGTAAGGCTAGGTTCTTTCTGAATGTCCTAGAGGTGGGGAGGACAGGGTGAAGATCCCAGCAGTTCTAACCCAGGTAAGAGACAACAGAAATGTCCCAGGGAGGCTTCCGCCTGGACAAGGTGACAAAGAGGATATAGCACGCCAACTTGGGAGGCTTTCCCTACAGAATAAATTCTCTACTATTCTTGAAAGCCTCTACCACAGAGGTGTAGAAAAGGTATGAGAACAGATTTCCCGCCCCCTCCCCCCCCCCCGCACACTCACACATACATCTATCTGGGAGGTGAGTCACTAGGTGGGAATTTGGGCAAGAAATGGAGGGAAGGAACCAAAGGAATCAATTTAGGTCATTACCTTTGTCACCTGTCCATCTATATTTTTGGAATAAGTACAGTCAGAGCCCAAATGTAGGAAATAAAAGACTCTGGAATGTGGCAGTGGGTAGACTGCTCCTTCCCAAACTCTTGTCAGGGCAGAAAAGATCTGACTGTCTCTGCATCCATCTCTCAACCTGCCACCACCTCACAGCCCTTCCCTTTGCTTGGGTCTGCAAAATCATTATTAATAATAGCCATTACATTTCACAGAAGACTTCAGTTGTCAGCAAAGTTTTGCCATATATAATGAATGTTAATCATAATAGAATAAAATATAAATGTTTATTAACAAATATTAAATTTGTTCCATAAGGGGGCAAAGGGTGGATTATTTATATACAATAGCCAAGATCTGACAACTGGACTTGATCATTTTCAAAACACCATCTGTGTTCAGGAAGACTCGCTGCCCCTCCCCCCGGCCCCAACCCCCCCCCCTTTTTTTTTTTTTTACAAAATTTTAAAACTAGCTACAATGTTCTAATCTGAAGTTTTGTGGAACTCAGAGAAAGTATTTCCTGTGTGGTGCATGAGAACATAAAAATTGAGGCTTTTTTACTTCCCCAGGTTGAAACATGTTTAAAAATGAAATTTCATAATTTTGTTTTCGAGCCATACTGATTGTTTTAAAGAAAATAAAGAGAAATTTTTAGAAAGCAGAAATTCAGCCAGGGAGAAGAGGAGAAAAAACTGAAAATACCAAAGCCAATGTCAAGGCCCTAGGGAGAGGGGCAGGGTGATATGCATACCCTCCCCTGGTAAGAAGAGAAGGGAAAACCAACCAAGGCCAGAAGGCTACTAGGGAGCCCTCAGATTGAAGGGGACAGAGCTGAGTTACAAGGCTGTGCGTACTGAGGCCTGGCAAGAGTTCGAGCGTGCGGAGGTAGGGGGCAGGGTCCTGCAAAACTCCCCGTTGTCTGAGGAGGTAGAGTGGGAGGGGAGAAAACTCATTGGTGACGCGAAGCCTTCACGTGACCTGGAGCTGCTGAACGGTGCAGCCTTTGGAGCAGTCGTCATTCCTGGCTGGATACCAGCTCCCCGCTGCCCTGGGTCGGGCGGGCTGGCACTGGGCCTGAGGAAAGCGGAGCAGGTAAGGGCTCTGGGGTCCGCGTACCAAGGCCAGGGCGGCAGCTGCAGGCCTACCCCGGAGGGCGGTGCAAAGGATCAGCGCAGCGGGTCCCAGCATGGCTTCTCCACACCCAGCAGTCTTGGGAGCGTCCGTAGTGGCCTCCTGGGGTGGGGTGGAGGTGCTGGCGGCCACGAGGGCAACCGAGCCACTAAGAGTCATGGGAAATCACCTCTGAGTTCCTACAGGAAAATGGTGAACCTCTGAGGCGGGGTGGGGGAGGCTAGGGGTTGGGGCGGGAGAGGCGGATGGGGGGGGGGGGTGGTGGCCAGGCGGTCCGGGACCCTGAAGGGACCAGGTGGTGGCTGGTCGGCGCCAAACGCTTCGCCACAGTCCCGGCTCCCTCCACCCCGGCCCTCTGCAGGTCTGCAGGTCTAGGTGTCAAGTGTTGCAGCAGCACACGCACGGCGAGAATCAGGAGGAAGGAGGCTGCAAGGATAGGCCCAGGTCGGTGCGGGGGACAGTGTGGGGGGCGGGTGAAGAGCCCAGTTTGAGACCCCCTCCCAACTCCACCATCCCTGTCCCCTGTCCTCCATTTTGGTGACTGCAGAAGCCTGGGGATATATTTGTAGGAAAATGGTGGTTTGGGGGGAGGTAGGACGGAGAAGTGAGAGAGGAGGAGGGTCCATACGGGAGGCCCCCTAGAGGGCGCACGGAGCGTTACAGGTGGGAAAATGATACTTTAAAAACCTTTGATACCCAGGGCTCTGAAAGAGGAGTAGTAAGGCCTCTGTTCTCGGTGCTGATCTGTCCACCAAAACCTCAAACCCTTTGGTCTTTTGTCTCCTAGGAGTAATGGCGTCCAAAGAGGAACACGCAGTAAAAAATCTCAACATGGAAAATACCGACCAGGGAAATGAAAAAAATGATGACAATGAGCAAGTTGCTAATAAAGGAGATCCCTTGGCCCTCCCTTTGGAAACTGGTGAATATTGTGTGCCTAGAGTAAATCATAGGCGGTTCTGTGTTAGGCAGCCCATCCTGCAGTATACGTGGGATGTGATTCGGAGGCTTGAAGAGCCACAGGCAATGATGAGAGAAGAGAATATGGAAAGGATTGGGGAGGAGATGAGACAACTCATGCAAAAGCTGAAAGAAAAACAGTTCAGTCATAGTTTGCGGGCAGTTAGCACTGACCCCCCTCACCATGACCATCGTGATGAGTTTTGCCTTATGCCTTAAATCATGTTTTCCCTGAGGTTAACAGGGAGACACCTGCTTTCTAAACTTACATGTTCATGATATACCTTTGTTGTAAACCTTTTGATGTCACTCATTCCTGGTGAGTCTATTATTACCTCTAGTTGAATGTTGTGTTTTTGACCCAATATGTAAGATTTTTGTTAGGGAAATTTTGCCTACTGCATGGAAAGATGCTCATTATATATTGTGAAGCTAATAAAGCAGTTTAAAAAAAGCAACCTATGTATTTTATTATTGTATTTATATTTATTTTATTTATTTATGTTTATATATTTAGTACATTAAGAGAAAAATGATGAAATTAAATATGTAAAAGGATTAATACAAGGACATATTTCTGTGAGATGAGTTGATGTGTTTTATTTTATAATTTCTGTAGTTTTAGAAGAAATAGAAACTATTTTTTTTAAGTTTATTTATTCTGAAAGAGAGACAGAGAGAGCAAGGTGGAGGAGGGGGCAGAGAGGGAGGGAGAGAGAAAATCCCAAGCAGGCTCTGTGCTGTCAGCATGGAACCCAACACAGGGCTCAAACCTACCAACCCTGAGATTATGACCTGAGCCAAAATCAAGAGTCAGACACTCAACCAACTGAACCACCCAGGTACCCCATAAATGGAAACTATTTTTAATGACCTTGTGAAAGCAGTAGGGTCCCTTAATAAATATTTGGTCATGAAATTTGGATATTTTAGCCAGATGAATAAACTTAGGAATTCTTTATAAATTGGGGACAATGCTTGCTTCACATGACTGTGAAACAAGATAAGGAGTGTGTATGAGCTGTGTTTACCTATTTTTGTCCTCATCCCACCTATTAGGGAAGACCCCCTATCCCCAGATTTTCTGTTCAGTCACTTAGCAGAGTTTCCAATAGGTTTCACCAGTCTGGTATTCTTACTCTGCTAGTCAAGCTGAATTCTGCCTGACAAGAAGTAGGCCCTTAACAAAATACAATTAATAATGATTGAGTCAGGAGCTCTGAATTCTTGTCTCAGTTCAGTCCCTGAATAAAATAAACATGAATATGTGGCTTCACTTATCTAGAAGGGACCACTTGCAATTCCTAAGGGAACAATAGATCCATTTAAGAATGTCTTGAAGTACTTGAAACTATCCTAATTTGTCATGGATGTGAAAATCACCTGAGGACTTTCTCGAAAATGTTGACTATTGGTCCTACCCTAAATCTACTGAATGGGGATCCAGAACATTAATTTGTAGGAAGGGTTCCTGGTGATTCTGATGCACATTAATGTCTAAAGGGCTACTGTGTGCATATATTTATTATGATCTCGATTCTTAAATAGGAACCGTAATGAAGAACATAAAAGTGAATATCTGAATTCAGTGGAGAGAAGTATTAAAATACAGAGTGAGAAAATTTAAAAAAAGGCTTTTAGATTTACTACATAAAAATTGAAATTTAAAGTATATACACTAAAAAGTTCAAGGTGGTTCTCTTGTAGGGTATTGGGGTTTTTTTTCTTTGTACTCAACTACATTTTTCTTAAAGAATATGGATTACTTGTGCAAAAAGAAATAAGTCAATAATAGATCCACATCCAATGAACTCTTCAGTGAGCTTATAAATGAAAGGCAATGTAGGCCCTTAAAATTATCAGTGACAGAACTTAAATAATATAGATTTCAAATTACCCTTGGATATAGTATTCATGCCCTGGTGTAATTGTCCCTCCTGCTGAGTGGGCAAAATCACTAGATCTTACTTCCTATCAATAGACTACAACAAAAGTGATGTGACACCATTTCTGTGACTGTGTTACAGAAGATTGTGGTTTTGGTTTTACCAGAAGACTTCCTCCTTGTCCTCCCTTCCCTTTTGCTGCCTTTGAAACAAATTCCTATGTTAAAGAGGCTCATATGTCAAAGAATTGACAGTATTTCTCAGCCAACAACCAGTGAGGAACTGGGACCCTCGGTCCAATAACCTTTGAGGAAGTGAATCCTGCCAAACAACATAGGCAAGTTTGGAAGCAGATCCTTGCCCTCTCAAACCTTCAGATAAGACCCTGGCCCTGACCAACATATTGATATTCACAGTTAGCTGTCCTCAGCCAGTAAAAGCCAACTTCAAGCACACCACCAGTGCCTCAGAATCCTCCCTTATCAAGGTGATTAAAACAAGGACATTACCAGTCAAGGAACATGAAAGATGATAATGAGAAAAGGAAAAAGTCTTTTGTAAAGGAGATGAATGAACATAAAAGAGAGAAAAATAAGAGACAAAGGCAGAGGCATATAAAGTCCTAGTATATGTAGTATTCTTATGACTAAAAGGGACCAGAGGACTGTGTGGATGGGGGGAAGGGAGATTGAGATTGGTAGATTACCTAGACATGAATACTCCTAGGCAATTTAAAGGAATGTTTGTAGAAGCACAGACTTTGGAGTCAGGCAGACCTTAGTTCAAATACTGGCATCATTGCTTATAAGATTTGTGACCTTAAATACAGTTGGTCAACTGCCCTTAGTTTCATTTTTCTAATCTGTAAAATATAGAAAATGTTCACCAAGATGCCAGTCATATATTAAGCTCTCAGTAAATGTTAGCTGTTAATGTTATAAAGCACATTAGGTGAAAATAAAAGCTTTAGTTCAGTAAGAATGAGTAGCCTCATATTTTAAAGTTAATAAAATTAGCAGATTTTTGAAAGTATATACTGATCCCAGAAGTCAAAATTTGGCAAAAAAGGGATTATATTTGGTAAAAACATACTTTGTCCTGTACAATACTGTACAATTTTTGAATCCTTGTCAACATTTAATAATTGAGAAATTGCACAGAAAAATCCAGATTCTAGGTTTCCATGAAAACTCAGGTCTGTCAACTCTGGGCCTGGATTCCCACATTGCACCAACTGACTGGAGGGAGCTTACCGATGGCTTCAATCCTTTAGAAAGACACGTGTTTCAGTTTTATTTTTGTACCCAGCTTTTCTTAGATTATCTAGTTATCTCTCTGGCACTTCAATTTATACTCCCTAATTCATATCAACTGCATCTCAAAAGGAATTTGAAGCAACAGTTCAGTAAATAATTGGGCTTTGGTCCACTTTGGGACTCAAAAGACATTTTTATGTTTCAAATATGCAGTGTACAATATGATAACAATGATATCCATGTGGTTATTAAAAACTTGAAATATGACTAATGCATATGAGATATGCAAAACTGTAAAGCATACACAAGATTGTTTTTTTAAGTTTATTTTTGAGAGAGAGAGAGTGAACAGGGGAGGGGCAGAGAGGATCTGAAGTGGGCTCTATGCTGACAGCAGGGAGACTGATGTGAGGTTCACAGGCTCAATTCAAGAACCATGAGATCACAATCTGAGCCAAAGTCAGAACCACTCAGCCTACTGAGCCACCTAGGTGCCCCAAGCATACACCAGATTTTAGATCCACAGTACCAAAAAAGAATGTAAAATATCTTAAAAAGTTTTATACTGATAACATGTTGAAATGATAGCATTTGGCTATAAGGTGTTAAATAAAATATAATGTTAAAATTAATTTCACTAGTTACTTTTTTACTTTTAAAGAATATGTTCATTAGAAAAACTAAAATTAGATATATGGCTCACATTATATTTCTGTTGAACTGCACCATTCCAAATCATTTTAAGATATACCAAGTTTTTATAATTAAAAAGTATTATTTAAAAATTTCTGATAATAAAGATAAGATGATACACATTCATTTCAGAAAGCCCAAAGAAAGATAAAGAAGAAAATTATTAAACCTAGTAAGCATTGTTAAATATTTTAGTTTCTACACAAAACATCCACAAATGGAATCTTGTTCTATAAAAATTGGATCATACTGTATATTCTATTTGTATGCTTCTTTTTCGCTTAACATTTTAAGATAACCTTTTTACATTATCTTTAAAAATTATTTGAGACAAAGCTGTTATTTACATAAATTAAAAATATAATAATAACAAAACTGGAAGAAAATATAGATTATTTAATTTAAGCACATTAAAGACATTCCTCAACATATAATTTAAGGCAGAATTATGCAGAAAATAACTTATTTTATTACATAAAAAATAAACTTTTATTTGATATAAGTGTAATTTAAAAAGGCAAATGAAATATTAGAAATATAATATATAAGAAAGACAAAAAGTTACTATCATAACTGAATAGTGAATTGGTTTAAATCAATCAGAAAAAGGAAAACAAATATCATAATGGAAAAAGTGAAAGTTAAACAATTTTGTAATTGACTAATAGATATATGGAAAAAATTATGTATCATTTGTAATCAAGGACATATGAAAATGAGAATAAGAAAACATTTTCAAGTAACAAATTGGTAAATAATTTTAATAATAATAGCAGCCAACATTTATTGATCATTACAATCTAAATATTTTGCATACCTTATTCAATTTCCCTAACCACATAAGTTGCATGAAGATACTATTGTTAGACCTATTTTATAGTTACAGAGAATGAACCACACACCCAAAGCCACATGACTGTTAGTTGTGGAGCTGGAATTTGAACACAGACAGTGTGACGTTTGAATCCACACCATTATTAGTGATTTACATCTAGAGGTGAAGGGTTCTTTCATACAGTGAAAACACAAAGGAGCACGGGCACTTACATACAGGGCTGGTAAGAATGAGAATTGGTTCAACTTTTCTGAAAGATAGTTTGAAAATATGTATCAAAAGTCTTAAAACAATTCTATAGTCTTGAACCAGAAATTCTATGCTTATGACTACACTCCAGGTGAGAAATCATACAAATGATCTGTACCAGATCTGTGAAAACAACCAACTGGGAAAGTACGAAAATAGAGATGGCCTGCATTGAACAATGCAGGCGTTAGGGGCACTGACACCCCACATAGTCAAAAATCCACATATAACTTTTGATTCCCCAAGACCTAATTACTAATAACATACTGTTGACTGTAACCCTTACCAAAAACATAAAGTCAATTAACACATATTCTGTATGTTATATAGATATATAACAAAATACATTAGTCTATAATATATATTTTATATTATTCTTACAATAAAGTAAGCTAAAAAAAGAAAATGTTATTAAGAAAATCATATAGAAGAGAAAAGTATATTTACAGTACTGTACTACAAAATATTCATCTAGAAGTGGACCCACACAGTTCAAATCCATGTTGTTCAAAGGTCAACAGTATATGCAATAGCAGGATATCTGTTTTAGCATTTTTGGGAAACCCAAAAAACTAGATATGACTTTAATAACTATAAATAAAGGAAAGATAAATACATAAGATGCAGCAATACTTTGGAAGGCTGTATAGTCATTATAAATAATGGAGTTATTTCAGTTATATTGGGTAGGGAATTTCAGCTGTATGTAAATAATAATTGACTGAAAAATGGCTTAAATATTAAGGAAGTTTACGATTTCACATAGCAGAAAGAACAGGAGTAGGTAAGACAGGCTTCAGGGCTGACTGATTCAGGATGTTACCAAGGACCCAGGTTCCTTCCATCTCTGGTCCACTTCTACCATGTCTAGTGTCAGCTTCATCCTAAGGCTGGTGGTTACACCTTATACAACGGGATGGCTGCTTGTGGTGACTGAGGATACATTCTTTTCTGTTTTTGTCCCTCAGGACAGAAGGTAAAACCTCTCTCTCAACCAAGGACAATATCTTCAATCTGACTGGGTCATTTTAAGATCATTGGCCATCCTCAACTAGTAACAATTCTCAGAGAAATTCCAAGTCCTGACAGGTTCAGAATAACTAGGCCTGCCTCCTGAAGTTACCAGTAAGGAGAGGTGGGGTGGAAATCTAGATGTTTGGAGTTCTGTTAAGGGAGGAAAGGAGAAGTTGATGTTGAGTAAGCATACACTACACTGGGAACTTCACAAATAGGAATGGCCTCTACTAGGCCCTCAGTGGGATATCAACAGCAGGATGACATATTGAATAACCTTTGAAAGGACAGGAGACAGAGCATAAAAAGCTAAAGTAGTCCAGAAAACGCCAACGTTCAAAGGGAAGAGAAAGAATTGAGAATGAGAATAAGAGCAAGAATAATGAATATGATTAAGCAGAAGCTCCCCAACTGATAGAAATCGGGGATTCTTGGAACCCTGGGATTAAAAATCAAAACACGGGGAAGTTTCTCCAGAGTACCAAGTCTAGTAAGACCATTAACTAGGGTTAAGTGGAAGTCATGTGGGTCTGTGCCTACAGAAGCCCAAGAAACAGTCAGTGAGGAACAGAACCATATGGAGAGAATTACAAGAAAAAAAATATATATATGTATTTACAAAATTTCCACTTTTCTCACATTTGTAACACCTCCCTTCCCAGATTCTTTCCCCAATTAATGAACCAGTGCCAAATGTGTTGGGCACATCCCTTCCTCCAAACATAGGTAGAAAGTCAGCCTTGTATGTTATTGAATAGCATTTCTGAAAAGCAGACACTTGAGTTGTTTAAGCTTTGAATCTTATTGGGGTTTGTGGAGACTTCCACTGGACATTTTTTGCTCACTTGGCATGCTCATCACCTCTACCCCAGCAAAGCTACTTGTTCCCCCTCACCAGCCCTTTCGAGAACTTCTCCTCACCCTGCCCACATTTCAAGGCTCAACCTAGGTTGTTCATCCTCATGAACCTGACAGAACCTTGTGGTTTTTAAATTTCTTTTCCCCCAGAAGTTGGCATGTGCAATAGTGGACTTATCCAGGCACCTCATGCTCTGCTTCCCTCATGATGTCTTGGATTGTTTTATAACTGTTTTGTATCTTTCACAGATTCTCTGAGCGATCAGTGAATTGATCTTCTTGTTTCTCCTCTTACCATTCTTCAATCCAGTCTCTACATGGAAATCCAAGTAATATTTTATTATTTCATTTCATTTCATTTCATTTCATTTTCCAAGTAATATTTTAAAGAGGGATTATAACATGTTCTTCCCTTCAATTATGTCACTTAATGCCTCCATTGAATTTATTTATTTATTTTTAATATATGAAATTTATTGTCAAATTGGTTTCCATACAACACCCAGTGCTCATCCCAAAAGGTGCCCTCCTCAATACCCATCACCCACCCTCCCCTCCCTCCCACCCCCCATCAACCCTCAGTTTGTTCTCAGTTTTTAACAGTCTCTTATGCTTTGGCTCTCTCCCACTCTAACCTCTTTTTTTTTTTTTTCATTCCCCTCCCCCATGGGTTTCTGTTAAGTTTCTCAGGATCCACATAAGAGTGAAACCATATGGTATCTGTCTTTCTCTGTATGGCTTATTTCACTTAGCATCACACTCTCCAGTTCCATCCACGTTGCTACAAAAGGCCATATTCCATTCTTTCTCATTGCCACATAGTATTCCATTGTGTATATAAACCACAATTTCTTTATCCATTCATCAGTTGATGGACATCTGGCTCTTTCCATAATTTGGCTATTGTTGAGAGTGCTGCTATAAACATTGGGGTACAAGTGCCCCTATGCATCAGTACTCCTGTATCCCTTGGATAAATTCCTAGCAGTGCTATTGCTGGGTCATAGGGTAGGTCTATTTTTAATTTTCTGAGGAACCTCCACACTGCTTTCCAGAGCGGCTGCACCAATTTGCATTCCCAACAGTGCAAGAGGGTTCCCGTTTCTCCACATCCTCTCCAGCATCTATAGTCTCCTGATTTGTTCATTTTGGCCACTCTGATTGGCATGAGGTGATATCTGAGTGTGGTTTTGATTTGTATTTCCCTGATAAGGAGCGACGTTGAACATCTTTTCATGTGCCTGTTGGCCATCCGGATGTCTTCTTTAGAGAAGTGTCTATTCATGTTTTCTGCCCATTTCTTCACTGGGTTATTTGTTTTTCGGGTGTGGAGTTTGGTGAGCTCTTTATAGATTTTGGATACTAGCCCTTTGTCCGATGTGTCATTTGCAAATATCTTTTCCATTCCGTTGGTTGCCTTTTAGTTCTGTTGGTTGTTTCCTTTGCTGTGCAGAAGCTTTTTATCTTCATAAGGTCCCAGTAATTTACTTTTGCTTTTAATTCCCTTGCCTTTGGGGATGTGTCGAGTAAGAGATTGCTACGGCTGAGGTCAGAGAGGTCTTTTCCTGCTTTCTCCTCTAAGGTTTTGATGGTTTCCTGTCTCACATTCAGGTCCTTTATCCATTTTGAGTTTCTTTTTGTGAATGGTGTGAGAAAGTGGTCTAGTTTCAACCTTCTGCATGTTGCTGTCCAGTTCTCCCAGCACCATTTGTTAAAGAGACTGTCTTTTTTCCATTGGATATTCTTTCCTGATTTGTCAAAGATGAGTTGGCCATACGTTTGTGGGTCTAGTTCTGGGGTTTCTATTCTATTCCATTGGTCTATGTGTCTGTTTTTGTGCCAATACCATGCTGTCTTGATGATGACAGCTTTGTAGTAGAGGCTAAAGTCTGGGATTGTGATGCCTCCTGCTTTGGTCTTCTTCAAAATTACTTTGGCTATTCGGGGCCTTTTGTGGTTCCATATGAATTTTAGGATTGCTTGTTCTAGTTTCGAGAAGAATGCTGGTGCAATTTTGATTGGGATTGCATTGAATGTGTAGATAGCTTTGGGTAGTATTGACATTTTGACAATATTTATTCTTCCAATCCATGAGCAGGGAATGTCTTTCCATTTCTTTATATCTTCTTAATTACCTGCATAAGCTTTCTATAGTTTTCAGCATACAGATCTTTTACATCTTTGGTTAGATTTATTCCTAGGTATTTTATGCTTCTTGGTGCAATAGTGAATGGGATCAGTTTCTTTATTTGTCTTTCTGTTGCTTCATTGTTAGTGTATAAGAATGCAACTGATTTCTGTACATTGATTTTGTATCCTGCAACTTTGCTGAATTCATGTATCAGTTCTAGAAGACTTTTGGTGGAGTCTAACGGATTTTCCATGTATAATATCATGTCATCTGCAAAAAGTGAAAGCTTGACTTCATCTTTGCCAATTTTGATGCCTTTGATTTCCTTTTGTTGTTTGATTGCTGATGCTAGAATTTCCAGCACTATGTTAAACAACAGCGGTAAGAGTGAGCATCCCTGTCGTGTTCCTGATCTCAGGGAAAAAGCTCAGTTTTTCCCCATTGAGGATGATGTTAGCTGTGGGCTTTTCATAAATGGCTTTTATGATCTTTAAGTATGTTCCTTCTATCCCGACTTTCTCAAGGGTTTTTGTTAAGAAAGGGTACTGGATTTTGTCAAAGGCCTTTTCTGCATCGATTGACAGGATCATATGGTTCTTCTCTTTTTTTTTGTTAATGTGATGTATCACGTTGATCGATTTGCGAATGTTGAACCAGCCCTGCATCCCAGGAATGAATCCCACTTGATCATGGTGAATAATTCTTTTTATATGCTGTTGAATTCGATTTGCTAGTATCTTATTAAGAATTTTTGCATCCATATTCATCAGGGATATTGGCCTGTAGTTCTCTTTTTTTACTGGGTCTCTGTCTGGTTTAGGAATCAAAGTAATACTGGCTTCATAGAATGAGTCTGGAAGTTTTCCTTCCCTTTCTATTTCTTGGAATAGCTTGAGAAGGATCGGTATTATCTCTGCTTTAAACATCTGGTAGAAATCCCCTGGGAAGCCATCTGGTCCTGGACTCTTATTTGTTGGGAGATTTTTGATAACCGATTCAATTTCTTCGCTGGTTATGGGTCTGTTCAAGCTTTCTAGTTCCTCCTGATTGAGTTTTGGAAGAGTGTGGGTGTTTAGGAATTTGTCCATTTCTTCCAGGTTGTCCAATTTGTTGGCATATAATTTTTCGTAGTATTCCCTGATAATTGCTTGTATCTCTGAGGGATTCGTTGTAATCATTCCATTTTCATTCATGATTTTATCTATTTGGGTCATCTCCCTTTTCTTTTTGAGAAGCCTGGCTAGAGGTTTGTCAATTTTGTTTATTTTTTCAAAAAACCAACTCTTGGTTTCGTTGATCTGCTCTACAGATTTTTTAGATTCTATATTGTTTATTTCTGCTCTGATCTTTATTATTTGTCTTCTTCTGCTGGGTTTAGGCTGCCTTTGCTGTTCTGCTTCTATTTCCTTTAGGTGTGCTGTTAGATTTTGTATTTGGGATTTTTCTTCTTTCTTGAGATAGGCCTGGATTGCAATGTATTTTCCTCTCAGGACTGCCTTCACTGCATCCCAAAGCTTTTGGATTGTTGTATTTTCATTTTCATTTGTTTCCATATATTTTTTGATTTCTTCTCTAATTGCCTGGTTGACACACTCATTCTTTAGTAGGGTGTTCTTTAACCTCCATGCTTTTGGAGGTTTTCCAGACTTTTTCCTGTGGTTGATTTCAAGCTTCATAGCATTGTGGTCTGAAAGTATGCACGGTATGATCTCAATTCTTGTGAACTTATGAAGGGCTGCTTTGTGACCCAGTATATGATCTATCTTGGAGAATGTTCCATGTGCACTCGAGAAGAAAGTATATTCTGTTGTTTTGGGATGCAGAGTTCTAAATATATCTGTCAAGTCCATCTGATCCAATGTGTCATTCAGGGCCCTTGTTTCTTTATTGACCGTGTGTCTAGATGATCTATCCATTTCTGTAAGTGGGGTGTTAAAGTCCCCTGTGATTACCACATTCTTATCAATAAGGTTGCTTATGTTTATGAGTAATTGTTTTATATATCTGGGGGCTCGGGTATTTGGCGCATAGACATTTATAATAGTTAGCTCTTCCTGGTGGATAGACCCTGTGATTATTATATAATGCCCTTCTTCATCTCTTGTTACATCCTTTAATTTAAAGTCTAGTTTGTCTGATATAAGTATGGCTACTCCAGCTTTCTTTTGGCTTCCAGGAGCATGATAAATAGTTCTCCATCCCCTCACTCTCAATCTAAAGGTGTCCTCAGATCTAAAATGAGTCTCTTGTAGACAGCAAATAGATGGGTCTTGTTGTTTTATCCATTCTGATACCCTATGTCTTTTGGTTGGCACATTTAATCCATTTACATTTAGTGTTATTATAGAAAGATACGGGTTTAGAGTCATTGTGATGTCTGTATGTTTTATGCTTGTAGTGATGTCTCTGGTACTTTGTCTCACAGGATCCCCCTTAGGATCTCTTGTAGGGCTGGTTTAGTGGTGACAAATTCCTTCAGTTTTTGTTTGTTTGGGAAGACCTTTATCTCTCCTTCTATTCTAAATGACAGACTTGCTGGATAAAGGATTCTCGGCTGCATATTTTTTCTGTTTAGCACACTGAAGATCTCGTGCCAAGCCTTTCTGGCCTGCCAAGTTTCAAAAGAGAGATCAGTCACGAGCCTTATAGGTCTCCCTTTATATGTGAGGGCACGTTTATCCCTTGCTGCTTTCAGAATTTTCTCTTTATCCTTGTATTTTGCCAGTTTCACTATGATATGTCGTGCAGAAGATCGATTCAAGTTACGTCTGAAGGGAGTTCTCTGTGCCTCTTGGATTTCAATGCCTTTTTCCTTCCCCAGTTCAGGGAAGTTCTCAGCTATAATTTGTTCAAGTACCCCTTCAGCACCTTCCCCTCTCTCTTCCTCCTCTGGGATACCAATTATGCGTATATTATTTTTTTTTAGTGTATCACTTAGTTCTCTAATTTTCCCTTCATACTCCTGGATTCTTTTATCTCTCTTTCTCTCAGCTTCCTCTTTTTCCATAACTTTATCTTCTAGTTCACCTATTCTCTCCTCTGCCTCTTCAATCCGAGCTGTCTTCGTTTCCATTTTGTTTTGCATTTCGTTTAAAGCGCTTTTCAGCTCCTTTTGACTGTTCCTTAGTCCCTTGATCTCTGTAGCAAGAGATTCTCTGCTGTCTTCAATACTGTTTTCAAGCCCAGCGATTAATTTTATGACTATTATTCTAAATTCACTTTCTGTTATATTATTTAAATCCTTTTTGATCCGTTCATTAGCTGTTGTTATTTCCTGGAGATTCTTCTGAGGGGAATTCTTCCGTTTGGTCATTTTGGATAGTCCCTGGAGTGGTGAGGACCTGCAGGGCCCTTCCCCTGTGCTGTGGTGTATAACTGGAGTTGGTGGGCGGGGCCGCAGTCCGACCTGATGTCTGCCCCCAGCCCACCGCTGGGGCCACAGCCAGACTGGTGTGTGCCTTCTCTTCCCCTCTCCTAGGGGCGGGATTCACTGTGGGTTGGCATGGCCCGTCTGGGCTACTTGCACACTTCCAGGCTTGTGGTGCTGGGGATCTGGCATATTAGCTGGGGTGGGTAGGCAAGGTGCACAGGGGCAGGAGGGGCAGGCTTAGCTCCTTCTCCTTAGGTGATCCACTTCAGGAGGGGCCCTGTGGCAGCGGGAGGGAGTCAGATCCGCTGCCGGAGGTTTGGTTCCGCAGAAGCACAGAGTTGGGTGTTTGCGTGGAGCGAGCAAATTCTCTGGCAGAAACTGGTTCCCTTTGGGATTCTGGCTGGGGGGTGGGCGGGGGAGATGGCGCTGGCGAGCGCCTTTGTTCCCCACCAAACTGAGCTCTGTCTTCCGGGGGCTCAGCAGCTCTCCCTCCCTTTGTCCTCCAGCTTTCCTGCTTTCTGAGCAGAGCTGTTAACTTATGACCTCCCAGACACTAAGTCGCGCTTGCTGTCGGAACACAGTCTGTCAGGCCCCTACGCTTTTGCCAGCCAGACTCGGGGGCTCTGCTTGGCCGGCAAGCCGCCCCTCTGCCCCGGATCCCTCCTGCCAGTCCGTGTAGTGCGCACCACCTCGCCGCCCTTCCTACCCTCTTCCGTGGGCCTCTAGTCTGCACTTGGCTCCAGAGACTCCGTTCTGCTAATCCTCTGGTGGTTTTCTGGGTTATTTAGGCAGGTGTAGGTGGAATCTAAGTGATCAGCAGGACGCGCGGTGAGCCCAGCGTCCTCCTACGCCGCCATCTTCCCTCTCTCCATTGAATTTAAATACTTAAAAACAAATCAAAACTAATCTTTACCATGGCCTTCAGGCTCTGCAAAACCCAGCTCCTGGCCGCTTCTCCCAATCAGCAGGACTACTTTCCTCCTTTTTTGATAAGGTCCAGCCACACAGTCCTCCTTTGGTCTAAATGGGCCAAGGACTTCCCTGCCGTAGAGCTTGTGCACATGCTGTTTCTCCTTCTGGAAGGCTAACTACTTCTCCCTGACTAACTCTTATTTACCCTTTAGTACACAATATCATGGCTTCTGAGAGTACTTCTCTCATTCCCTGGTCTAGCCCCTCATGTTATCACTCACAGAACCTTGTTCTCTATCACAATTTGAGATTATGTTTTTATAATGTTTCTTTCCTTTGACTAAACTTTACATTTCATGCTCAGAAAGACCTTGTCTACCTTATTCACCAGCACATATCCAGCATCTACTCCAGTGCCTGACACATGGTAGGTCCCAAGAGACAGTAGGTTGAACTCTATTAAATTGCCATTTTTAAGGCTAAAACCAGGCATATATCAGCAAACTCATAAAGCTCAACCTAATACTTTTTCAACAAATAAAAAATGAGGCAGGTGAATTATTGAGAAAAGAGAATAAGAAAATATCTTGGGGAATGTGTTTTACTCCCACTTTACTATCTAACCTGTTTTAGGGTAGACTCAGGAATCTGGTTGAGTTGCTAACCCTGAGACTTTCCCCTAAAGAAAGGAACACCTCTAATCCTTGTAATGAGTGTCTTTCCAGTGAATTCTTCAAAGTCCATGCCTTGCACCCATAGACCCTTGTGTCTATCGCCTCCCATGAGCTTTCATGTTTTATTCCCCTTTCACAATTAACTTTGACAACTAATTCATCAAGGGCATAGGGACTTCTACATGATGTGTCTTACTCCACTTCTGTGCTGGTAAGTTACCAAATTTTCTTTGCCAGATCACAGTAGTATGGAATATCTTTGAGGTGTTGGAGGCAGAACAGACCTAAGGGATTTCAGGGGTGCTTCCACTTCACACTCTCATTTTCCCTTCCCTCTCTTATCCAGGAAAGAGCAAGTACAGCAATGGTGTGACCATTGACTCATCAACAGTGTGACTGAGAGAGGAGGAGGGTCACAGAATATACAGGGGGAAGCAGAAGTTGAACAAAGTTTGAAAATTACAGTCTTGAGCCAAAAATATCAGGTTTTATAATAATTTCTTGGATATATCAAAAATAAAGAACTCAGTTCCAAGATCTAATGCTGGGGTATTGATTTGTACTACCACTATTTGATACACAGTAGGTGCTGCATAAATACACAATGAATAGATGAATAATTGTTTTAGGATACATCACTCAATGAAAATCATTAAAGTATAACATCCTACAGTTTTTTTTTTCCATCTGTGTGCATATATTTCAAACAGAAGCAGGTTCATTTGGTATATACTGTGTCAAAATCTCCCATTATGAAAAACAGCAGATTATTTTGTTGTTGATGATGTTGACTTTTGTCTTTCCAGGTTAAAGGTACACATTTCAACTTCTGGTTTCCAGTTCTGTATGTAGGGAGCTTTGAAGTCATCACTTCCATTCTCACAGCAACAAAAAGCTGACAAACCAAAAATCAGCAATTCTTAGACCATTGGACAATTGAAGCCACAAATCATACTACTGACCTCACCAACTGGAGAGATATACAGGTGTATATAGGGAATCACAGGTTATTGGAGCAGAAATTCTGGAGCAGATCAATGTTGAAACCAGAACCATGGTAGGGAAATAAACTATAATTGATGAATTGTTAGAGCTTATTGTTGATAAGCTTAAGAATTAAAAACTCTAGGTGGATCCAGTATTAAGAGGCACTCCATGTTTTCATGCGTTTTACTTCCAAGAGCCCTACAAGCCACCTACAATGAATATCAGAGAAAAATATCTTCCTGTTTCCAGCAAGAGGGATAATATAGCCATTTAAAAATACACCCAAAGAATTCTGTTCTTTTTAAAAAGAGCTGCCTTCAAATAAACTTAACCAAAATGAGTAAAATAAAATACTCAACCCCAGGTACTCTAGACTTCCATGTGGGGGAAGGGAAATTCTCAATTTCAGTTGTCTCCAGTTTACCAGGTAGATAAATGAAAATATCCATCTCTAGTCTTCCGGACTCACCTAATTGTTGGGGAGATCTGAGAACCACTTTTGAAGGTCACAGCCCATTTCACAAGCTCACTAAAAGACTGAAACTTAATCATAGGATAATAGAAACTTCGCTTCCCCCCACATTTTACCACTACATCAATAAGTCTCTTGTAAATAACAGGGACATATAATGGAGAAAAAATGCACTTATCAAAACCTACTAAAAGGAAGTCTCTAGGAAAATCCAAAGTTAACAGTAAAGGCAAAACAAGGACACCAGAGGAAATTTTGGTCTCTGATACCTACAGCTAAAGTAGTAAATACAGACTAACTTCTAGTCAGGTAAAGATAAATCTCACACTAAAGACCTAAGTATGTCAATTCTTATTACTCAGTACATTATGTATGGCTTTTAACAAAAAAGTACAAGGCATACCAAAAGACAATTTTTTTTTCAAAGAAAGAAAGGACCATACTCTGGCAGAAATTTTAAAATAACAAACCAGGAATTTATGCTGAGGGTTCTAACAGAAAAAGTGGACAACATGCAAGAACAAGTAGGTATTGTAAGCATAAATATGGAAAGAATCAAAAGAAAATGCTAAAAGTTAAGAATATTTAGGAATTTAATGTTCTTTAACAACATTAAGAAAGTTAAATGGAGACTGTCTTTGACAGGTTCATCAACAGATATGACATGAATGAAAAAAAATAGCGAGTTTAAAAATATGTCAATAGAAACTTCCCAAACTAAAATGAAAAACAAAAAGAATGAAAATGATAGATAGAAAAAACTATCTAATAATAGTGGGATAATTACAAAAGTTTAACATATATATGATAGGAATACCAGAATTAAAAGAAAAAAAGGAGGGACACTGGGTGGCTCAGTCGGTTAAGTGTCCAACTCTGGCTCAGGTCATGATCTTGTGGTTGATGAGTTCAAGCCCCTCATTGGTCTTGGTGCTGACAGCTCAGAGCCTGAAGCCTACTTCAGATTCTGTGACTCCCTCTCTTTATTTCCCTTCCCCGCTTGCACTCCATCTCTCTCTCTCTCTCTTTCATTCTCTCAAAAATAAATAAAAATATTTATAAAACAATAAAAGAAAAAAAGAATTTTCCAAAAGTAATGACAGACACGATATAACAGATCAAGAAAGCTCAAGGATACCAAACAATATAAATACACACACACAAAAAGAAATGTATACCAAGGCATATAATATTCAAACTACAGGAAATCAAAGACAAAGAGAAAGATCTTGAAAAGCCAAAGAAGGGGAAAAAACATCTCACCATATAGAATAGCAAGGATAAAAATTACCTGGGACTTCTCTTCAAAAACCATTCAAGCAAAAAGAGAGAGAAATAAGTTATTTGAAGTGTTTAAAGGAAAACTTACCTGTCTAAAATTCTTTACCCAAAGAAATTACCCTTCAAAAGTGAGAGAGAGGGAAACCTAGGTGGCTCAGTCAGTTAAGCATCCAACTCTTGATTTTGGCTCAAGTCATAATCTTGTAATTCATGAGATTGAGCCCCACGTTGGTGTCTGTGATGACAGTGCAGAACCTGCTTGGGATTCTCCCTCTCCCCCTTTCTCTGTCCCTCCCCTACTATCTCTCTCTCTCTCTCCAAGATAAATAAATATTTTTTTTAAAGTGAAGGAGAGATAAAGACTTTTCCAGACACAAACAGTGAGTTTCATTGCTTTATGTTAGATACAGGAATGCAAGGATTGTCCAACATGTGAAATTAATCAACGTAATGCACCATATTAACAGAATGAATGAAGGAAGAAAACCACATGACCATTACAATTGATAAGGGAAAAGCATTTGACAAAATTCAACACCCTTTAATGATAAAAAAATTCAATAGACTAATAATAGAAGAAACCCACCTTAACACAATAAAAGCCATACATGAAAAACTCACAGTGATTATCATGCTTAATGGTGAAAGACTGAAAGCTTTCCCTATAAGATTAGGAAGAAGGCAAGGATGTCTATTTTCATCATTTTTATTCAACATATTACTGGAAGTTCTAGCCAGAGCAATTAGGCAAGAAAAAAAAAAGACATCCAAATTGGAAAGGAAGAAGTAAAATTATCTGTCTTTGTAGATATCATATTATATGTAGAAAACCCTAAATATCCCTCCTCAAAAAAACTATTAGAACCAATAAACAAATTAAGCAAATTATAAGGATACAAAGTTGACGTGCAAAAATCAATTGTGTTTCTGCACTCTAACAATAATAATCTGAAAAGGAAATTATGTGAACAATTCTGCTTACAACTTAGCCAAGTACATTCATGAGTCTTTTGAGACTTGTACAATGAAAACTACAAAACACTGCTGAAAAAATTGAAGAAGATGTAAGTAAATGGAAACACACTTAATGTTCATGGATTTGAAGACATAAACCTGTTCAAATATCAATATTTCCAAAGCAATCTACAGATTCAATGTAATCCCCATTAAAAACCAATTACTTTTTTTTCAGGTACAAAAAAAATCTTAAAATTCATATGGAATCTCAAGGGACCCTTAATAGCCCAAAACAACCATGAAATATAAGAAAAATATAGGGTACCCTCACTGCTTAATTTGAAAACTTACTACAAAGCTACAGTCAGTAATCAAAGAATTTGGTATTGGCATAAAAACATACATACACCAAAGGAATGGAATAGAGTGCCCAGAAATAAACCTTAACATACATAGTCAAATAATTTAAAAAAATAAGTAGAAGTACATAGGTGGTTCAGTTAAGTGTCTGACTTTTGATTTTGGCTCAGGTCATAATCTTATGGTTTGTGAGATCAGCCCTGCATTGGGCTCTATGCTGACAGCATGGAGACTGCTTGGGATTCTCTCTTTCCCCTCTCTCTGCCCCTCCCCCTCACTTGCATGCTCTTTCACAAAAATAAATAAACATTAATTTTTTTTAAAGTAATCCATACATCCACTGTGGGGCTCAAACTCACAACCTTGACATCAAGAGTCAAATACTCTATCAACTGAGCCAACCAGGTGCCTCTATGGTCAAATGATTTTTGACAGAGTTAACAAGACCATTTAATGGTGAAAGGAGAGTATCTTCAACAAATGGTGCTGAAAAACTGGTATCCATATGAGAATGAATGAAGTTGAACATTTACCTAACTATATATATATATATATATATATATATATATATATATAAATTAACTCAAAATGGATCAAAATCTTAAATGTGATTTCTAAAACACTAAAGATATGAAAAGAAAACAAAAGCTTCACAATATTGGATTTGGTAATTGTTTCTTGGATATGACACCAAGGACACAACTAAAAAGCATTAGAAAAATTGTACTTCATAAACATTTTCAAAATTTGTGCATCAAAATACACTATCAGCAAGGTAAAAAGCAACACACAGTATGAGAGAAAATATTTTCAAATCATATATTTAATAATATCATTTAATCATATATTTACTATCCAGATTATATAGAGGACTCCTAAAATTAAACAACAAAAAGCAAGCAACTTAATTCAAAATTCAATGAATAGACATTTCTCCAAAGATATGCAGATGGCCAATAAGCACATACAAAAATCTTAACATCACTAATCACTAGGGAAGTGCAAAGTGAAACTATATGGGATACCACCTCTTAACTTTTAGGATTGCTACCATCTGAAAAACAAAAAACAAAACAACACAAATTGGTGAGGTTGTGTACCCTTGTGCACTGTTGATGGAAATGTCAAATAGTACAGCCTTTGTGGAAAACAATATGGTGGTTCCACAAAAATTTTAAAATAGCATTACCATACTATTCATCAATTACATTTCTGGACATATAACCAAAAGAATATACAGCAAGATCTCTTAAGAGATATTTGTACACCCATGTTTATAGCAGCATTATTCATGATACCTAAAATGTGGAACAACCTAAATGTTCATTGACAAATGAATGGATAAGCAAAATGTGGTATATACATTCAATGGAATATTATTCAGCCTTAAAAAGGAAGGAAATTCTGACATATGCTACAGTATAGATGAAACTTGAGGACATTACGCTAAGTGAAATAGTCACAAGATATAAATACTGTATGAGTCCACTTACATGAAGCACTTAAGGTAGTCAAAATTATAGAGACAGCAAGTATAATGGTGGTTGCCAGGGGCCGGTGTGAGGAGAAAATGAGAAGTTATTATTTAATGGGGATAAAGTTTCAGTTATATAAGAAGAAAAGAATTATGGAGATAGATGGTTGTAATGGTTGTATGACATTATGAATGTATTTAATATCACTGAACTACCCCGAAAAATTATTGTTTCCTTTTTTTTCTGTACCTTTTCTAAACATAGTCATTACACTCAGGAGCAGGAATAGAACAGGTTTTACACTGTCTTTACTTTACACTTTAGTTTAAAGTGACCTAGCAAAATGACAAGACAGAGGAAGTCACCTCAAAAGGAACAACAGGAAGAAGTAATAGCCAGGAATTTAATCAATACAGATATAAGTAAGATGTCTGAACTGGAATATAAAACAGTTATAAAGATACTAGCTGGGGGGTGTCTGGGTGGCTCAGTTGGTTAAATTTTCAACTTCAGCTCAAGTCATGATCTTGCGGTTTGTGAGTTCAAGCCTGGCATGTGGCTCTGTGCTGACAGATCAGAGCCTGGAGCCTGCTTTAGATTCTGTGCCTCCCACTCTTTCTGCCCTTTCCCTACTCGTGCTGTCTCTGTCTCTGTCTCTCTCTCAAAAATAAATAAACATTAAAAATAATTTTTAAAAAATATACTAGATGGGCTTGAGAAAAGCACAGAAGACACTAGAGTATCCCTTACTGCAGCGATACCACCTCACACTTATCAGAATAGTTAACGTTAACAACACAGGAAACAACAGATGTTGATGATGATTCTGAGAAAAGGGAAACTTTTAAACTGCTGGTGGGAAGGCAAACTGTGGCAGTCACTCTGGAAAACAATATTGAGTCTCCTCAAAAAGTTAAAAATAGAGGGAGTGCCGGAAGATGGCGGCGTAGGAGGACGCGGGGCTCACAGCGCGTCCTGCCGATCACTTAGATTCCACCTACACCTGCCTAAAGAACCCAGAAAACCGCCAGAGGATTAGCAGAAGGGAGTCTCCGGAGTCAAGCGCAGACTAGAGGCCCACGGAAGAGGGTAGGAAGGGCGGCGAGGCGGTGCGCGCTCCACGGACTGGCGGGAGGGAGCCGGGGCAGAGGGGCCGCTCGCCGGCCAAGCAGAGCCCCCGAGTCTGGGGGGCCGGACGGACTGTGTTCCGACAGCAAGCGCGACTTAGCGTCTGGGAGGTCATAAGTGAATAGCTCTGCTCGGAAAGCAGGAAGGCTGGAGGACAAAGGGAGGGAGAGCTGCTGAGCCCCCGGACGGCAGAGCTCAGCTTGGCGGGGAACAAAGGCGCCAGCGCCATCTCCCCCGCCCATCCCCCAGCCAAAATCCCAAAGGGAACCGGTTCCTGCCAGGGAACTTGCTCGCTCCGCGCAAACACCCAACTCTGTGCTTCTGCGGAGCCAAACCTCCGGCAGCGGATCTGACTCCCTCCCGCTGCCACAGGGCCCCTCCTGAAGTGGATCACCTAAGGAGAAGCGAGCTAAGCCTGCCCCTCCAGCCCCCGTGCACCTTGCCTACCCACCCCAGCTAATACGCCAGATCCCCAGCAACACAAGCCTGGCAGTGTGCAAGTAGCCCAGACAGGCCACGCCACTCCACAGTGAATCCCGCCCCTAGGAGAGGGGAAGAGAAGGCACACACCAGTCTGACTGTGGCCCCAGCAGTGGGCTGGGGGCAGACATCGGGTCGGACTGCGGCCCCGCCCACTACCTCCAGTTATACACCACAGCACAGGGGAAGTGCCCTGCAGGTCCTCACCACGCCAGGGACTCTCCAAAATGACCAAACGGAAGAATTCCCCTCAGAAGAATCTCCAGGAAATAACAACAGCTAATGAACTGATCAAAAAGGATTTAAATAATATAACAGAAAGTGAATTTAGAATAATAGTCATAAAATTAATCGCTGGGCTTGAAAACAGTATACAGGACAGCAGAGAATCTCTTGCCACAAAGATCGAGGGACTAAGGAACAGTCACGAGGAGTTGAAAAACGCTTTAAACGAATTGCAAAACAAAATGGAATCCACGATGGCTCGGCTTGAAGAGGCAGAGGAGAGAATAGGTGAACTAGAAGATAAAGTTATGGAGAAAGAGGAAGCTGAAAGAAAGAGGGATAAAAAAATCCAGGAGTATGAGGGGAAAATTAGAGAACTAAGTGATACACTAAAAAAAAATAATATACGCATAATTGGTATCCCAGAGGAGGAAGAGAGAGGGAAGGGTGCTGAAGGGGTACTTGAACAAATTATAGCTGAGAACTTCCCTGAACTGGGGAAGGAAAAAGGCATTGAAATCCAAGAGGCACAGAGAACTCCCTTCAGACGTAACTTGAATCGATCTTCTGCACGACATATCATAGTGAAACTGGCAAAATACAAGGATAAAGAGAAAATTCTGAAAGCAGCAAGGGATAAACGTGCCCTCACATATAAAGGGAGACCTATAAGACTCGTGACTGATCTCTCCTTTGAAACTTGGCAGGCCAGAAAGGCTTGGCACGATATCTACAGTGTGCTAAACAGAAAAAATATGCAGCCGAGAATCCTTTATCCAGCAAGTCTGTCATTTAGAATAGAAGGAGAGATAAAGGTCTTCCCAAACAAACAAAAACTGAAGGAATTTGTCACCACGAAACCAGCCCTACAAGAGATCCTAAGGGGGATCCTGTGAGACAAAGTACCAGAGACATCACTACAAGCATAAAACATACAGACATCACAATGACTCTAAACCCATATCTTTCTATAATAACACTGAATGTAAATGGATTAAATGCGCCAACTAAAAGACATAGGGTATCAGAATGGATAAAAAAACAAGACCCATCTATTTGCTGTCTACAAGAGACTCATTTTAGATCTGAGGACACCTTTAGATTGAGAGTGAGGGGATGGAGAACTATTTATCATGCTCCTGGAAGCCAAAAGAAAGCTGGAGTAGCCATACTTATATCAGACAAACTAGACTTTAAATTAAAGGCTGCAACAAGAGATGAAGAAGGGCATTATATAATAATCACAGGGTCTATCCACCAGGAAGAGCTAACTATTATAAATGTCTATGCGCCAAATACCCGAGCCCCCAGATATATAAAACAATTACTCATAAACATAAGCAACCTCATTGATAAGAATGTGGTCATTGCAGGGGACTTTAACACCCCACTTACAGAAATGGATAGATCATCTAGACACACGGTCAATAAAGAAACAAGGGCCCTGAATGATACATTGGATCAGATGGACTTGACAGATATATTTAGAACTCTGCATCCCAAAGCAACAGAATATACTTTCTTCTCGAGTGCACATGGAACATTCTCCAAGATAGATCATATACTGGGTCACAAAACAGCCCTTCATAAGTTTACAAGAATTGAAATTATACCATGCATACTTTCAGACCACAATGCTATGAAGCTTGAAATCAACCACAGGAAAAAGTCTGGAAAACCTCCAAAAGCATGGAGGTTAAAGAACACCCTACTAACGAATGAGTGGGTCAACCAGGCAATTAGAGAAGAAATTAAAATATACATGGAAACAAACGAAAATGAAAATACAACAATCCAAACGCTTTGGGATGCAGCGAAGGCAGTCCTGAGAGGAAAATACATTGCAATCCAGGCCTATCTCAAGAAAGAAGAAAAATCCCAAATACAAAATCTAACAGCACACCTAAAGGAAATAGAAGCAGAACAGCAAAGGCAGCCTAAACCCAGCAGAAGAAGAGAAATAATAAAGATCAGAGCAGAAATAAACAATATAGAATCTAAAAAAACTGTAGAGCAGATCAACGAAACCAAGAGTTGGTTTTTTGAAAAAATAAACAAAATTGACAAACCTCTAGCCAGGCTTCTCAAAAAGAAAAGGGAGATGACCCAAATAGATAAAATCATGAATGAAAATGGAATGATTACAACCAATCCCTCAGAGATACAAACAATTATCAGGGAATACTATGAAAAATTATATGCCAGCAAATTGGACAACCTGGAAGAAATGGACAAATTTCTAAACACCCACACTCTTCCAAAACTCAATCAGGAGGAAATAGAAAGCTTGAACAGACCCATAACCAGCGAAGAAATTGAATCGGTTATCAAAAATCTCCCAACAAATAAGAGTCCAGAACCAGATGGCTTCCCAGGGGAGTTCTACCAGACATTTAAAGCAGAGATAATACCTATCCTTCTCAAGCTATTCCAAGAAATAGAAAGGGAAGGAAAACTTCCAGACTCATTCTATGAAGCCAGTATTACTTTGATTCCTAAACCAGACAGAGACCCAGTAAAAAAAGAGAACTACAGGCCAATATCCGTGATGAATATGGATGCAAAAATTCTTAATAAGATACTAGCAAATCGAATTCAACAGCATATAAAAAGAATTATTCACCATGATCAAGTGGGATTCATTCCTGGGATGCAGGGCTGGTTCAACATTCGCAAATCGATCAACGTGATACATCACATTAACAAAAAAAAAGAGAAGAACCATATGATCCTGTCAATCGATGCAGAAAAGGCCTTTGACAAAATCCAGCACCCTTTCTTAATAAAAACCCTTGAGAAAGTCGGGATAGAAGGAACATACTTAAAGATCATAAAGGCCATTTATGAAAAGCCCACAGCTAACATCATCCTCAACGGGGAAAAACTGAGAGCTTTTTCCCTGAGATCAGGAACACGACAGGGATGCCCACTGTCACCGCTGCTGTTTAATATAGTGCTGGAAGTTCTAGCATCAGCAATCAGACAACAAAAGGAAATCAAAGGCATCAAAATTGGCAAAGATGAAGTCAAGCTTTCGCTTTTTGCAGATGACATGATATTATACATGGAAAATCCGATAGACTCCACCAAAAGTCTGCTAGAACTGATACATGAATTCAGCAAAGTTGCAGGATACAAAATCAATGTGCAGAAATCAGTTGCATTCTTATACACTAACAATGAAGCAACAGAAAGACAAATGAAGAAACTGATCCCATTCACTATTGCACCAAGAAGCATAAAATACCTAGGAATAAATCTAACCAAAGATGTAAAAGATCTGTATGCTGAAAACTATAGAAAGCTTATGCAGGTAATTGAAGAAGATATAAAGAAATGGAAAGACATTCCCTGCTCATGGATTGGAAGAATAAATATTGTCAAAATGTCAATACTACCCAAAGCTATCTACACATTCAATGCAATCCCTATCAAAATTGCACCAGCATTCTTCTCGAAACTAGAACAAGCAATCCTAAAATTCATATGGAACCACAAAAGGCCCCGAATAGCCAAAGTAATTTTGAAGAAGAAGACCAAAGCAGGAGGCATCACAATCCCAGACTTTAGCCTCTACTACAAAGCTGTCATCATCAAGTCAGCATGGTATTGGCATAAAAACAGACACATAGACCAATGGAATAGAATAGAAACCCCAGAACTAGACCCACAAACGTATGGCCAACTCATCTTTGACAAAGCAGGAAAGAACATCCAATGGAAAAAAGACAGTCTCTTTAACAAATGGTGCTGGGAGAACTGGACAGCAACATGCAGAAGGTTGAAACTAGACCACTTTCTCACACCATTCACAAAAATAAACTCAAAATGGATAAAGGACCTGAATGTGAGACAGGAAACCATCAAAACCTTAGAGGAGAAAGCAGGAAAAGACCTCTCTGACCTCAGCCGTAGCAATCTCTTACTCGGCACATCCCCAAAGGCAAGGGAATTAAAAGCAAAAGTGAATTACTGGGACCTTATGAAGATAAAAAGCTTCTGCACAGCAAAGGAAACAACCAACAAAACTAAAAGGCAACCAACGGAATGGGAAAAGATATTTGCAAATGACACATCGGACAAAGGGCTAGTATCCAAAATCTATAAAGAGCTCATCAAACTCCACACCCGAAAAACAAATAACCCAGTGAAGAAATGGGCAGAAAACATGAATAGACACTTCTCTAAAGAAGACATCCGGATGGCCAACAGGCACATGAAAAGATGTTCAACGTCGCTCCTTATCAGGGAAATACAAATCAAAACCACACTCAGATACCACCTCACGCCAGTCAGAGTGGCCAAAATGAAGAAATCAGGAGACTATAGATGCTGGAGAGGATGTGGAGAAACAGGAACCCTCTTGCACTGTTGGTGGGAATGCAAATTGGTGCAGCCGCTCTGGAAAGCAGTGTGGAGGTTCCTCAGAAAATTAAAAATAGACCTACCCTATGACCCAGCAATAGCACTGCTAGGAATTTATCCAAGGGATACAGGAGTACTGATGCATAGGGGCACCTGTACCCCAATGTTTATAGCGGCACTCTCAACAATAGCCCAATTATGGAAAGAGCCTAAATGTCCATCAACTGATGAATGGATAAAGAAATTGTGGTTTATATACACAATGGAATACTACGTGGCAATGAGAAAAAATGAAATATGGCCTTTTGTAGCAACATGGATGGAACTGGAGAGTGTGATGCTAAGTGAAATAAGCCATACAGAGAAAGACAGATACCATATGGTTTCACTCTTATGTGGATCCTGAGAAACATAACAGAAACCCATGGGGGAGGGGAAGGAAAAAAAAAAAAAAAAAAAAAAGAGGTTAGAGTGGGAGAGAGCCAAAGCATTAGAGACTGTTAAAAACTGAGAACAAACTGAGGGTTGATGGGGGGTGGGAGGGAGGGCAGGGTGGGAGGGAGGGCAGGGTGGGTGATGGGTATTGAGGAGGGCACCTTTTGGGATGAGCACTGGGTGTTGTATGGAAACCAATTTGACAGTAAATTTCATATATTAAAAAATAAGGGGCGCCTGGGTGGCGCAGTCGGTTAAGCGTCCGACTTCAGCCAGGTCACGATCTCGCGGTCCGTGAGTTCGAGCCCCGCGTCAGGCTCTGGGCTGATGGCTCGGAGCCTGGAGCCTGTTTCCGATTCTGTGTCTCCCTCTCTCTCTGCCCCTCCCCCGTTCATGCTCTGTGTCTCTCTGTCCCAAAAATAAATAAAAAACGTTGAAAAAAAAATTTAAAAAAAAAAATAAAATTAAAAAAAAAAAAAAAAAAAAAAAAAAGTTAAAAATACAATTACACCATGACCCAGCAATTGTACTATGAAGTATTTAACCAAAAGGTACAAAATTACTGATTCAAAGGGGTACATGCACCCTGATGTTTTAACGCCATTATCAACAATAGCAAAATTATTGAAAGTGTCCAAATGTACATCGACTGTTGAATGGATGAAGATGTGGCATATATATATATATATATATATATATATATATATAATCAGAGGAGACAGAACTATTCTTCTGGAAACTGAGGACAGGTGTTGGTGGGGGGTATGCCTCAAAGGATGGAGACAAATGTACCTATCCCTGAAAATGCTAGCACCTTACCATCCTTTCACAGAAGATATATGTGGAAGACGGTTGTGAGGGGCACCTTTGAAAGATCAGGGTAGAGTCTGACAGCCCTGTGGCCCATGAATGATTGGCCTGGATAAAAGAAAAGGAAAATTCCTCAACCTGATAAATAACATCTCACTTAATCTGCCCTCAGCTAGGTTACCATCCATTCCCCCTACCAATTCCCCCAAAGTGGAAAATTATCTGGCTCTTTCCCCAGCAGGAGGCCGGTCATGCAGTATTTAGAATTAAAAACCCAGCTGGATCTTCAAAGTCCCCTCCCCAATATCAGACATAGTTTTTGGTCATCCCACTCCTAAAGGAATTTTAGTGCTGGAAATTAAGATAAAATGTTTTTACTTTTTTACATATGAAAAATGTAGTCAGATATAAATAATAAAATGCAAATAATTCCACTTCTTACTGATAGCCATTGTAATATATGCATGTCATTAATATTTCTGTGATTTTTGTTTTAAAAAATCTCCTACTATACAGGAGGTTTGTGAGCATTCATATATAGCATAATCATATATAATAATATAATACATAAGCATATATAGTATATAAGCCTATGTATTAATATATAGCGATACAGCTAACTACTTTCAATATTATATATGTATATATGATTTGCAATGAGAAAATGCCTCAAGAGTTATTATCATTATCTTTGATTATTACTCATTTGCATTATTTTTCCATATATGTGCATGGATGCACATATGTATGTATTACATATATGATAAAAATTAAATCGAACTATACTGAAGATGCTTTAGTATAATAACTGCTCTTTTCTAAATACTTTACCAAATAAGTCTTCACTCATATCAGATGACAACTTTATGACCCACAGAGTAGACAAAGTCTCAAAGTACAAGGGATTAATGCCATGTAACTTATTTGCCACACCAGTCATAAAAAGAATTTTAGTAACCACTGAGAAGATAATATATTTACCCCTTTACATGTAGAAGGAGTCTTCTGGGTATGTTGGTAGCATGTATATTTCAATCAAATATAAAGAAGAAAGTGCATATAATCAGGGATTCACACTAAACGCTGACATCTAGTATAATAAATAGGTGTGATATCAATATTTCTGCATTTCAGCTTTTTCATTGGCTTGAAAAGATGTACCCTATGAGGTTTTTATAAGGATTTAATGAGTTTGCATAAGTGAAGCACTTCAGAAATGTTCCTGGCATAAAGCAGGTGCTCAATCAATATTTGCACTACTAATCACTACATATTCTTCATATATGCATATAAATGCACACATATATAAACTGCATATAAATTTTTGGCGAAATTATATCACGTTGCATATGCTGTGAGAAAAAAAATCCTACTTTATCCATATGGCTAGTTAGCAGGTAAAAATGCTGCTCAAAATCATTATTCATTGGGAAAATCCAAACTAAAACTATAATGCTATGTCCTCTGCAATAGCTGAAATTAAAACTAACTAACTAACTAAACCAATTGTTGATGAAGATTTGGAGTAGGTGGAGATCTCTATACTGCTGATAGGGTATGAATTGATACAAGCACTTTGTAAAACACTATCTATTAAGGCTGAACTTACACACATCTGATAGCCTATCAACTGCACTCATAGGCATATTCTCAATAATTAATAATATATGCACAAAAATGCTCATAGAAGCATCATTCATAATAATCCAAAGCTGAAAACAAACAAATGCCCATCAACAAGAATGGATAAATTAAGTATGGTAAAGTCAAAGAATGGAATACTGTAGAGTAATGAAAATAAACAAACTGTCACAAAATGTGATAATTTGAATAACTCCAACAAGCCTAAAGAATTCAGACACAAAACAGTTAATACTGTATGATTTCCTTTTTTTTAAGATCAAAAACAGACAAACTAATCTATGACATTAGCAATCAGAATAGTAGTGAACTTTGTTTTTTTTTATTTTTTTCAGCTTTTTAAAAAATTTTATTTCATTTTTTTTAAAAATTTACATCCAAGTTAGTTAGCATATAGTGCAATAATTATTTCAGGGGTAGATTCCTTAATGCCCCTTACCCATTTAGCCCATCCCCCCCACCCACAACCCCTCCAATAATCCTGTTTGTTCTCCATAGTTAAGAGTCTCTTACGTTTTGTCCCCCTCCCTGTTTTTATATTATTTTTCCTTCCCTTCCCTTATGTTCACCTGTTCTCTGACTTAAAGTCCTTATATGAGTGAAGTCATATGATATTTTTCTTTCTCTGACTGATTGATTTTGCTTAGCATAATACCCTCTAGTTCCATCCACATAGTTGCAAATGGCAAGATGTCATTCTTTTTGGATTGCCGAGTAATACTCCATTGTGTATATATACCACATCTTCTTTATCCATTCATCCATAGATGGACACTTGGGCTCTTTCCATACTTTGGCTATTGTTGATAGTGCTGCTATAAACATTGGGGTGCATGTGCCCCTTCGAAAGAGCATACCTGTATCCCTTGGATCAATACCTAGTAGTGCAATTGCTGGGTCATAGTGTATTTCTTTTTTTAATTTTTTGGGGAACCTCCTTACTATTTTCCAGAGGGGCTGCACCAGTTTGCATTCCCACCAGCAGTGCCAAAGAGATCCCCTTTCTCCGCATCCTCGCCAACATCTGTTGTTGCCTGAGTTGTTAATGTTAGCCATTCTGACAGGTGTCAGGTGGTATCTCATTGTGGTTTTGATTTATATTTCCCAGATGATGAGAGATGTTGAGCATTTTTTTCATGTGTCGGTTGGCCACCTGGATGTCTTCTTTGGAGAAGTGTCTATTCATATCTTTTGCCCATTTCTTCACTGGATTATTTGCTTTTTGGGTGTTGAGTTTGATAAGTTCTTTATAGATTTTGGATACTAACCCTTTATCTGATATGTCATTTGCAAATATCTTCTCCAATTCCGCCGGGTGCCTTTTTGTTTTGCTGATTATTTCCTTCACTCTGCAGAAGGTTTTTATTTTGATGAGGTCCCAATAGTTCATTTTTGCTTTTGTTTCCCTTGCCTCTGGAGATGTGTTGAGTAAGAAGCTGCTGCGGCCAAGATCAAAGAGGTTTTTGCCTGCTTTCTCCTCAAGGATTTTGATGGCCTCCTGTCTTACATTTAGGTCTTTCATCCATTTTGAGTTTATTGAGTAGTGAACTTTGCATAGAGGCAGTGTAGTAATGGCCTGGAGTAGAACATGGAAGAGCCCTCTGGGGTACTAATAAAGTTCTATATCTGGATTGGGATGGTGGTTATATGGTGGTGTTTATGAAAACTACTGCTATTTGACTCAGACCCTGTACAGCCCTGATACCCCATGTTTCTGAGAGATTAAGGGTTTGGCTAAGCATTTTTATTTTACAGAGTGAGTGGAAACTTCCTAGTGTTAATGGTGTGCATCTTCAGCATACATCTGTGGATATTTCAGGTAAAACTTGTAGATACTCTCACATTTAGATCTTGAATTTGAAAGAGACAGTTAATCATCTCAAGACAAAAACTATAGGCATTGACTGTCCAGGCCTAATGGTGGTTAATAAGTTATCTTTGAGGAACCCAGCTCAGATCTTGACGTTTGTTCTCCTTACCTATCCCCAACACCAAAATTAAACAACTAATGAGCAAACAAAAACACAGAGGTTCTGATGTTCAGTCAAGTTTGTAAACAATCAACCTACAGGGTATCATCCAGGGCACCTGGGTGGCTCAGTCAGTGAAGCGTCTGATTTTATCTTAGGTCATGATCTCACAGCTCATGAATTAGAACCCCGCATCCAGCTCTGTGCTGGCAGCTCGGAGCCTGGATCCTGTTTCAGATTCTCTTTCTCTCTCTCTCTCTCTCTCTCTCTCTCTCTCTCTCTCCCTGTCTCTGTCTGTCTCTTTCAAAAATAAATAAACATTAAAAAAATTTTTACAGGGTAACATCCTGATTCTGTGGCCACAGTGTTTGAGGCTCTCAGAGACTTAGCTGGCCCTATCTACCCATAATTTCTCAATTTATCTATCAACGTACAATTAAGCAATACTGGATTATCTATGGTAACCACCAAATATATTTTTGAACATTCTCTAATCTGTACCATAGATCAGACCTGGAATGCCCCCTTGGAGACCTATCCAAGGTCTATTTGACTATTTATCCTTTCTCAGCTCAAATGACTCCTCCTTCTTGAAGCTTCACTGACAATCCTGTCTTACCATTTGAAGGTACCACCCCATGCTCTGTTCACCCACCCACCCATATTGCCCTGATGCATTTGGTGCAAAAGACTACCAGGAAAGAATGCTAAATATCAGAAGGTGGTAAATTTGGATAATGAGTATCTTGGTTTCTATAAAATTATTCCTTGTACTTTATTGCACATGTTTATCATACTGCATTTAAAAATAACTGTTAGTGAAAGTGTGGGCATTATTTATAATACATTGTGTGTGAGAATCTAAAATTCACAGTCTTTCTGGAGGGCAAGTGACAGTCACAGAGCTTCATGGAATTGATTTGATGATTGTGAAATTTGGTTAAGAATCCAAAATTTCAGTAGTTTTCAGCAGGAGCTGTGTTGGCGCTTTGAGGGTGGAGCGATCTTCTGTGTAAGGTATCAACCACATTTGTCATTTAACAACTTTTGTTACACTAATACACTGGAATTTTATTCACCCTAAAAAGAATTAAATGTTTCTATATATGCATATAATTTATGCGTGATTCTGTGTGATGGAAGTTTAAAAAAACCAATTTTTGCATTTTGTTTAACTTAGGGAAACTATCACACTCATGTTGGTTATGAAGTTGATTATGAAATGTTATGAAATGTTGATTAAGAAGTTGCTGCAGCCAAGGTCAAAGAGGTTTTTTTTCCTGCTTAATTCTCTAGTATTTTGATGGCTTGCTGTTTTACGTTTAGGTCTTTCACCATTCTGAGTTTGTTTTTTTACGGTGTTAAGAAAGTGGTCCAGGTTCATTCTTCTGCATCTCGCTGTCCAGTTTTCCCAACACCACTTGCTGAAGAGACTGTCTTTATTCCACTGGATATTCTTTTCAGCTTTACCAAAGATAAGTTGGCCATACATTTCTGGGTCTATTTTTGGGTTCTCTATTCTGTTCCATTGATCTAAGTGTCTGTCTTCATACCAGTACCACACTTGTCTTGATGATTACAGCTTTGTAATACATCTTGAAGTCCCTAACTGTGATGGCTTCAGCTATGGTTTTCTTTTTCAGGATTGCTATGGCTATTCAGGATCTCTTCTGGATTCATACAAATTTTAGGTTTGTTTGTTCTAGCTCTGTGAAGAATGCTGGTGTTATTTTGATAGGGTTGCAGTGAATATGTAAGTTGTTTTGGGTAGTATTGACATTTTTTTAAGGTATATAATACTATCCTTTTTTATTTTATATTATTTTAATTTTTAATTTAATTTTTTATTTTTTAAAACTTACATCCAAATTATTTAGCATGTAGTGCAACAATGATTTCAGGAGTAGATTCCTTAATACACCTTACCCATTTAGCCCATGCCCCCTCCCACAATGCCTCCAGTAATATTCAGTTTTTTTCTCAATATTTATGAGTCTCTTCTGTTTTGTCCCCCTCCCTGTTTTTATGTTATTTTCTTATATTATTTTTATTTTATATTATTTTATTATAATTTACTGTTATATTATTTTATATTTATTTTATTTATATTTATTTATATAGTTATTATGTTATTACAATTATATTATTTTTATATTATTCTATATTATTTTTATATTATTTATATATTTATATTTTCATCTTTTCTCCCCTCAGAAAGTCCCCCTTAAAATATGTTGCAGGGATGGTTTATTGGTCACAAACTCCTTTAAGTTTTGTTTGTCTGGGAAACTTTTTTATCTCTCCTTCTATTTTGAATGACAGCATTGCTGGATAACGAATTCTTGGCTTCATATTTTTCTGATTCAGCACACTGAATATATCCTGTCATTCCTTTCTGGCCTGCCAAGTTTCTGTGGATAGGTCTGCTGCAAACCTGATCTGTCTTCCCTGGGAGGTTAGGGACTTTTTTTCCCTTGCTGTTTTTATGATTCTCTCTTTGCCTGAGTATTTTGTGAATTTGACCATGATATGCTTTGTTGATGGCCGGTTTTTGTTGAGTCTAATGGGAGTCCTCTGTGCTTCCTGGATGTTGATGTCTGTGTATTTCCCCAGATTAGGAAAGTTTTCCTCTGTGATTTGCTTACATAACCCTTCTACCCCTATTTTTCTCTCCTCCTCTTCTGGGACCCCTATGATTCTGATGTTGTTCCTTTTTTTTAACTTTATTTTTTTTTTAATTTACATCCAGATTAGTTAGCATATAGTAAAACAATCATTTAAGGAGTAGATTCCTTAATGCTCCTTACCCATTTAGCCTATTCCCCCTCCCACAACCCCTCCAGCAACCCTCAGTTTGTTCTCCGTATTTATGAGTCTCTTCTGTTTTGTCCCCCTCCCTGTTTTTATATTATTTTTGTTTCCCTTCCCTTATGTTCATCTCTTTTGTCTCTTAAAGTCCTCATATGAGTGAAGTCAAATGATTTTTTCTTTCTCTGGTGGACTAATTTCACTTAGCATAATAACTTCCACTTCCATCCACGTAGTTGCAAATGGCAAGATTTCATTCTTTTTGATTGCCGAGTAATATTCCATTATATATATTTCCTTTACCCATTCATCCATCGAGGGACATTTGGGCTCTTTCCATACATTGGCTATTGTTGAAGGCGCTGCTATAAATATTGGGGTGCATGTGTGCCTTTGAAACAGCACCTGTAACCCTTGGCTAAATGCCTAGTAGTGCAATTGCTGGGTCATAGGGTAGTTCTATTTTTACTTTCTGAGGAACCTCCATACTGTTTTCCAGAGTGGCTGCACCAGCTTGCACTGCCACCAACAATACAAAACAGATCCTCATTCTCTGCATCCTTGCCAACATCTGTTGTTGATTGAGTTGTTAATGTTAGCCATTCTGACAATTGTGAGGAGGTATCTCATCGTGGTTTTCATTTGTATTTGCCTGATGATGAGTGATGTTAATCATTTTTTCATGTGTCGGTTGGCCATCTGGATGTCTTCCTTAGAGAAGTGTCTTTTCATGTCTTTTACCCATTTCTTCCTCGGATTATTTGTTTTTGGGTGTTGAGTTAGATAAGTTCTTTATAGATTTTGGATACTAACCCTTTATCTGATATGTGATTTGCAAATATCTTCTCCCATTCTGTAGGTTGCCTTTTAGTTTTGCTGATTGTTTCCTTCACTGTGCAGAAGCTTTTTATTTGATGAGGTCCCAGTAGTTCATTTTTGCTTTTGTTTCCCTTGCCTCCAGAGACGTGTTGAGTAAGAAGTTGCTCTGGACAAAATTAAAGAAGTTTTTGCCTGCTTTCTCCTCGAGAATTTTGATGGCTTCCTGTCTTACATTGAGGTCTTTCATCCATTTTGATTTTATTTTTGTGTATGGTATAAGAAAGTAGTCCAGGTTCATTCTTCTGCATGTCGCTGTCCAGTTTTCCCAGCACCACTTGCTGAAAAGTCTGTCTTTATTCCATTGGATATTCTTTCCTGCTTTGTCAAAGATTAGTTGGCCATACATTTGTGGGTCCATTTCTGGGTTCTCTATTCTGTACCACTGATCTGAGTGTCTGTTCTTGTGTCAGTACCATACTGTCTTGATGATTACAGCTTTGTAGTATAACTTGAAGTCTGGGATTGTGATGCCTGCTACTTTGGTTTTCTTCTTCAAGATCGCTTTGGCTATTCGGGGTCTTTTCTTGTTCCATACAAATTTTAGGATTATTTGTTCTAGCTCTGTGAAGAATGCTGGTGTTACTTTAATAGGGACGGCATTGAATATGTAGATTGCTTTGGGTAGTATTTACATTTTAACAATATTGTTCATTCTATCCAGGAGCATGGACTCTTTCTCCATTTTTTTGTGTCTTTTTTCAATTTATTTCATAAGCTTTCTATACATTTCAGTGTATAGATTTTTCACCTCGTTGGTTAGACTTATTCTTAGGTATTCTATGGTTTTCGGTGCAACTGTAAATGGGATCGATTCCTTGATTTCTCTTTCTGTCACTTCATTGTTGGTGTGCAGGAATGCAACCTATTTCTGTGCATTGATTTTATATCCTACAACTTTGCTGAATTCATGAATCAATTCTAGCAGTTTTTTGGTGGGATCCTTAGGGTTTTCCATATAAAGTACCATATCATCTGCAAAGAGTGAAAGTTTGACCACCTCCTGGTCCATTTGGATGCCTTTTATTTCTTTGTGTTGTCTGATTGCAGAGGCTAAGAATTCCAATACTATGTTTAATAACAGTGGTGAGAGTGGACATCTCTGTCTTGTCCCTGACCTTAGGGGGAAAGCTCTCAGTTATTCCCCATTGAGAATGATATTAGCGTTGGGTCTTTCATATATAACTTTTATGATCTCAAGGTATGCCCTTTATATCCCTACTTTCTTGAGGGTTTTTTTAATCAAGAAAGAATGCTGTATTTTGTCAAATGCTTTCTCTGCATCTATTGAGAGGATCATATGGTTCTTGTCCTTTATTTTACTGATGTGATGAATCATGTTAATTGTTTTGCAGATGTTGTACCCGTCCTGCATCCCAGGTATAAATCCCACTTGGTCGTGGCAAATAATTTTTTTAATCTATTGTTGGATCCAGTTGGCTAATACCTTGTTGAGGATTTTTGCATCCATATTCATCAGGGAAATCGATCTATAGATCTCTTTTTTAGTGTGGTCTCTGTCTGGTTTTGGAATCAAGGTAATGCTGACTTCATAGAAAGAGTTTGGAATTTTCCTTCCATTTCTATATATATATATTTTTGGAACAGCTTCAAGAGAATAGGTGTTAACTCTTCCTTAAATGTTTGGTGGAATTCCCCTGGAAAGCCATCTGGCCCTGGACTCTTGTGTTTTGGGAGATTTTTGATTACTAATTTGATTTCTTTACTGGTTATGGGTCTGTTCAAGTTTTCTATTTCTTCCTGTTTCAGTTTTGGCAGTGTATATGTTTCTAGGAATTTGTCTTTTTCTTCCAGGTTGCCCATTTTATTGCCATATAATTGCTCATAATATTCTCTAATTATTGTTTTTCTTTCTGCTGTGTTGGTTGTGATCTCTACTCTTTCATTCTTGATTTTATTTATTTGGGCCCTTTCCTTTTTCTTTTTGATCAGACTGGCTAGTGGTTTATCAATTTTGTTAATTCTTTCAAAGAACCAGCTTCTGGTTTCATTGATCTGTTCTTCCGGTTTTTATTTATTTATTTTTTTGTTTGTTTTTTGGTTTCAATAGCATTAATTTCTGCTCTAATCTTTATTATTTCCTGTCTTCTGCTGGTTTGGGGTTTTATTTGCTTTTCTTTTTCCAGCTCCTTAAGGCGCAAGGTTAGGTTGTGTATCTGAGATCTTTCTTCCTTCTTTAGGAAAGGCTGGATTGCTATATACTTTCCTCTTATGACCACCTTTGCTGCATCCCAGAGGTTTGGGGTTGTGGTGTTATCATTTTCATTGACTTCTATATACTTTTTAATTTCCTCTTTAACTGCTTCATTAGCCCATTCATTCTTTAGTAGGATGTTCTTCAGTCTCTAAGTATTTGTTACCTTTCCAAATTTTTTCTTGTGGTCGATTTCGCGTTTCATAGCATTGTGGTCTGAAAATATGCACGGTATGATCTCGGTCTTTTTGTAGTTACTTAGGGCTGATTTGTGTCCCAGTATATGATCTATTCTGGAGAATGTTCCATGTGAACTGGGGAAGAATGTATATTCTGCTGCTTCAGGATGAAATGTTCTGAATATATCTGTTAAATCCATCTGGTCCAGTGTGTCATTCAAAGCCATTGTTTCCTTGTTGATTTTTCTATTAGATGATCTTTCCATTGCTGTGAGTGGGGTGTGGATGTCTCCTACTATTATGATATTACTAGCGATGAGTTTCTTGATGTTTGTGATTAATTGATTTATATGTTTGGGTGCTTCCACATTTGGCACATACATGTTTATAATTGTTAGCTCTTCTTGGCCTATACACCCCTTGATTATGATATACTTCCCTTCTGTATCCTTGTTACAGTCTTTATTTTAAAGTCTAGATTGTCTGATATAAGTATGGCTACTCCAGCTTTCTTCTGTTGACCATTAGCATGATCGATGGTTCTCCATCCCCTTATTTTCAATCTGAAGGAGTCTTTAGGTCTAAAGTGGGTCTCCTGTAAACAGCATACAGATGGACCTTGTTTTCTTATCCATTCTGTTACCCTATGTCTTTTGATTGGATCATTGAGTCCATTGACGTTTAGAGTGAGTACTGAAAGATATGAATTTATTGCCATTATGATGTTTGTAGAGTTGGAGTTTCTGGTGGTGCTCTCTGGTCCTTTCTAATCTTTAGTTGCTTTTAATATATATATATATATATATATATATATATATATATATATATATTTTTTTTTTTTTTTTTTTTTCCTTCCATCTTTTCTCCCCTCAGAAAGTCCCCCTTAAAAGTTGTTGCATGGCTGTTTTAGTGGTCACAAACTCCTTTAAGTTTTGTTTGGGGAACTTTTTACCTCTCCTTATATTTTGAATGACAGTCTTGCTGGTTAAAGAATTCTTGGCTGCATATTTTTCTGAGTCAGCTCACTGAAGATATCATGCCACTCCATTCTGGCCTGCCAAATTTCTGTGAATAAATCTGCTGCAAACCTGATATGTCTTCCCTTGTAGGTTAGGGACTTTTTTTCCCTTGTTTTCATAATTTTCTTCTTGCCTGAGTATTTTGTGAATTTGACTATGATATGCCTTGTTGATGGTCAGTTTTTGTTGAATATAATGGGGGTCCTCTGTGCTTCCTGGATTTTAATGTCTGTGTCTTTCTCCAGGTTAGGAGAGTTTTCCACTATGATTTGCTCATATAACCCTTCTACCCCTATTTCTCTCTCGTCCTCTTCTGGGACGCCTATCATTACGATGTTCCTTTTGAAAGAGTCACTGATTTCTCTAATTCTTTAATTGTGCTCTTTTGCCTTAATCTCCCTCTTTTTTTCTGCTTTGTTATTCTCTATAACTTTGTCATCTATATCGATTCTCTGTTCTGCCACGTCCTTGCCGCTGCTGCATCCATCCGTGATTGCAGCTCAGTTATAGCATTTTTAATTTCATTCTGGATATTTTTTACTTCTTTTATCTCTGCCGAAAGGGATTCTAATCTATTTTCGATTCCAGCTAGTATTCTTATTATCATGATTCTAAATTCTGGTTCAGACATCTTCCGTGTATCTATGTTGGCAAAAACCCTTGCTGTTATTTCCTCATGCTCTTTATTTTGGGGTGAATTCCTTCGTTTTGTCATTTTGAAGGGGAAAAAGGAATTAATGAGGTAGAAAAATTGAAAGTAAAATTAAAGTTAAAAAAAGTTAAAATTAAAAAATTAAACACACACACACACACACACACACACTAATCGAATAAATGATGCTAGATCCTAGGTGTGTTTTGGTATGAGTGTTGAAAGTGGTTTGACAGATTATCAGGAAAAAAAAAGGGGGAAGGAAAAAAAAGAAAATCGTTTGAGAATTTGAAAAAGTGAATACACTGAGTGGACCAAAAAGCGATAGAAGTAAAATATAATTAAAAATATATACACAAAAGTAAAGAATATAGTAGTAAAAAAATTAAAGAAAAATAATGTTAATAAAAATTAAAAATATATTTTTTTATTTTTCTATATTCAAGAAAAAGAAAAGTAACGAAAAAGAGAACAAAGAGAAAAAAGAAAATAGAAAAAAATGTTTGAAAATTTGAAAAAGTGAATACACTGTAGTAGACTAAAATAAAATGATGGAGACCTTGACTGGGAAGAAGTCAGTGTAAGAGGACGCTGGGATCACCGCGTCCTGCTGATCACTTAGATTACACCCACACCTGCCTAAATAACCCAGAAAATCACCAGAAGACTAGCAGAATGGATTCTCCAGAGCCAAGCTTAGACAAGAGGTCCATGGAGAGGGTAGGAAGGGCAGAGAGGCAGTGCGCACTACACGGACTGGCGGGAGGGAGCTGGGGCGGAGGGGCAGCCTGCTGGCAAAACAGAGACCCCAAGTCTGGCTTGCAAAAGTGGAGGGGCCGGACAGAGTCTGTTCTGACAGCAAGCGGGACTTAACATCTGGAAGGTTATAAGTTAACAGCTCTGCTCAGAGAGCAAGAGGGCTGGAGGACAACGGGAGGGAGAGTTGTTGAGCCCTGGACTATAGAGCGCAGCTGGGTGGGAACAAAGGCACTCGCCAGTGCCATCTGCCTCGCCCATCCCCCAGCCAAAATCACAAAGGGAACCAGTTCCTGCCAGGGAACTTGCTTGCACCGTGAAACCAACAAATGCTGTGCTTCTGCGGATCCATCCCTCCGGTGTGTCTGACACACTCCTGGTGCTGCAGGGCACCTCCTGAAACAGACCTACAAAAGAAAAGTGAGCTGAGCCTGCCCCTCCCGCCCCTGTGCACCTTGCCGATCCACCCCTGCTAATACACCAGATCCCCAGCACCACAAGCCTGGCAATGTGCAAGTAGCCCAGACAGGCCATGCCACCCCACAGTGAATCCCACCCCTAGGAGAAGGGAAGAGAAGGTACACACCAGTCTGACTGTGGCCCCAGCAGTGGGCTGGGGGCAGACATCAGGTCTGACTGGGGCCCCGCCCACCAATGCAAGTTATTCAAGACAGCACAGGGGAAGTACCCAGCAGTTCTGCACCACCCCAGGGACTATCCAAAATGGCGAAATGGAAGATTTCCCCTCAAAAAAACTGCCAGGAAATAACGACAGCTAATGAACTGATCAAAAACGATTTAAACAATATAACAGAAAGTGAATTTAGAATAATAGTCATAAAATTAATCGCTGGGCTTGAAAACAGTATAAAGGGCAGCAGAGAATCTCTTCCTACAGAGATCAAGGGACTAAGGAACAGTCAGGAGGAGCTAAAAATGCTATAAACGAGCTGCAAAATAAAATGGAGATGAGCACAACTTGGATTGAAGAGGCAGAGGAGAGACTAGGTAAACTAGAAGATAAAATTATGGAAAAAGAAGAATCTGCAAAAAGGAGAGATAAGAAAGTCCAGGAGTATGAGGGGAAAATGAGAGAAAAAAGTGATGCACTAAAGAGAAATAATCTATGCATAATTGGTATTCCAGAGGAGGAAGAGAGAGGGAAGGGTGCTGTAGGTGTACTTGAAGAAATAATAGCTGAGAACTTCCCAGATCTGGGGAAGGAAAAAGGCATTGAACTCCAAGAGGCACAGAGAACTCCCCTCAGACGGAACTTGAATCGATCTTCTGCATGACATATCATAGTGAAACTGGCAAAATACAAGGATAAAGAGAAAATTCTGAAAGCAGCTAGGGATAAACATGCTCTCACATATACAGGGAGACCTATAGGACTCGTGACCGATCTCTCTACTGAAACTTAGCAGGCCAGAAAGGAATGGCAGGAGATCTTCAATGTGATGAACAGAAAAAATATGCAGCCGAGAATCCTTTATCCAGCAAGTCTGTCATTTAGAATAGAAGGAGAGATAAAGGTCTTCCCAAACACACAAAAACTGAAGGAATTCATCACCACTAAACCAGCCCTACAAGAGATCCTAAGGGGGATCCTGTGAGACAAAGTACCAGAGACATCGCTACAAGCATGAAACCTACAGACATCACAATGACTCTAAACCCATATTTTTCTATAATAACACTGAATGTAAATGGACTAAATGCTCCAACCAAAAGACACAAGGCATCAGAATGGATAAAACAACAAGACCCATCTATTTGCTGTCTACAAGAGACTCATTTTAGACCTGAGGACACCTTCAGATTGAAAGTGAAGGGATGGAGAACTATTTATCATGCTACTGGATGTCAAAAGAAAGCTGGAGTAGCCATACTTATATCAGACAAACTAGACTTTAAATTAAAGGCTGTAACAAGAGATGAAGAAAGGCATTATATAATAATTACAGGGTCTATCTATCAAGACGAACTAACAATTATAAATGTCTATGCACCAAATATGGGAGCCCCCAAATATATAAAACAATTACTCATAAACATAAGCAACCTTATTGATAAGAATGTGGTCATTGCAGGGGACGTTAACACCCCACTCACAGCAATGGATAGATCATCTAGACACACGGTCAATAAAGAAACAAGGGCCCTGAATGATACATTGGATCAGATGGACTTGACAGATATATTTAGAACTCTGCATCCCAAAGCAACAGAATATACTTTCTTCTCGAGTGTCCATTGAACATTCTCCAATATAGATCACCTACTGGGTCACAAAACAGTCCTTCATAAATATACAAGAATTGAGATCATACCATGCATACTTTCAGACCACAATGCTATGAAGTTTGAAATCAACCACAAGAAAAAGTCTGGAAAACCTCCAAAAGCATGGAGGTTAAAGAACACCCTACTAAAGAATGAGTGTGTCAACCAGGCAATTAGAGAAGAAATTAAAAAATATATGGAAACAAACGAAAATGAAAATACAACAATCCAAACGCTTTGGGAGGCAGCAAAGGTGGTCCTGAGAGGAAACTACATGGTAATCCAGGCCTATCTCAAGCAACAAGAAAAATCCCAAATAAAAAAATCTAACAGCAAACCTAAAGGAAATAGAAGCAGAGCAGCAAAGACACCTCAAACCTAGCAGAAGAAGAGAAATAATAAAGATCAGAGCAGAAATATACAATAGAGAATCTAAAAAAACTGTAGAGCAGATCAATGAAACCAAGAGTTGGTTTTTTGAAAAAATAAACAAAATTGATAAACTTCTAGCCAGGCTTCTCAAAAACAAAAGGGAGATGACCCAAATAGATAAAATCATGAATGAAAATGGAAATATTACAACCAATCCCTCAGAAAGACAAGCAACTATCAGGGAATACTATGAAAAATTATATCCCAACAAACTGGACAACCTGGAAGAAATGGACAAATTCCTAAACATCCACACACTTCCAAAACACAAACAGGAGGAAATCGAAAGCTTGAACAGACCCATCACCAGCGAAGAAATTGAATCAGTTATCAAAAATCTCCCAACACATAAGAGTCCAGGACCAGATGGCTTCCCTGGAGAATTGTACCAGACATTTAAAGCAGAGATAATACCTATCCTGCTCAAGCTGTTCCAAAAAATAGAAAGGGAATGAAAACTTCCAGACTCATTCTATGAAGCCAGTATGACTTCGATTCCTAAACCAGCCCGAGACCCAGTAAAAAAAGAGTACTACAGGCCAATATCCCTGATGAATATGGATGCAAATATTCTCAATAAGATACTAGCAAATCGAATTCAACAGCTTATGAAAAGAATTATTCACCATGATCAAGTGGGATTCATTCTTGGGATGCAGGGCTGGTTCAACATTCGCAAGTCAATCACATTAATAAAAGAAAAGATAAGAACCATATGATCCTGTCAGTCGATGCAGAAAAAGCATTTGACAAAATTCAGCATCCTTTCTTAATAAAAACCCTCAAGAAAGTCAGGATAGAAGGAAGATACTTAAACATCATAAAAGCCATTTATGAAAAGCCCACAGATAATATCATCCTCAACGGGGAAAAACTGAGATCTTTCCCCCTGAGATCAGGAACACGACAGGGATGTCCACTCTCACCGCTGTTGTTTAACATACTGTTGGATGTGCTAGCATCAGCAATCAGACAACAAAAGGAAATCAAAGCATCAAAATTGGCAAAGATGAAGTGAAACCTTCGCTTTTTGCAGATGACATGATATTATACATGGAAAATCCGATAGACTCCACCAAAAGTCTGCTAGAACTGATACATGAATTCAGCAAAGTTGCAGGACACAAAATCAATGTACAGAAATCAGTTGCATTCTTATACACTAATAAAGAAGCAACATAAAGACAAATAAAGAAACTGATCCCATTCACAATTGCACCAAGAAACATAAAATACCTAGGGATAAATCTAACCAAAGATGTACAAGATCTGTATGCTGAAAACCATAGAAAGCTTGCGAAGGAAATTGAAGAAGATATAAAGAAATGGAAAGACATTCCCTGCTCATGGGTTGGAAGAATAAATATTGTTAAAATGTCAATACTACCCAAAGTTATCTACACATTCAATGCACTCCCAATCAAAACTGCACCAGCATTCTTCTCGAAACTAGAACAAGCAATCCTAAAATTCATATGGAACCACAAAAGACTCCGAATAGCCAAAGTAATTTTGAAGAAGAAGACCAAAGCAGGAGGCATCACAATCCGACTTTAGCTTCTACTACAAAGGTGTAATCACCAAGGCAGCATGGTATTGGCACAAAAACAGACACATAGACCGATGGAATAGAATAGAAACCCCAGAAATAGACCCACAGACGTATGCCTAACTAATTTTTGACAAAGCAGGAAAGAATATCCAATGGAAAAAAGACAGTCTCTTTAACAAATGGTGCTGGGAGAACTGGACAGCACCATGTGGAAGGATGAAACTAGACCACTTTCTAACATCATTCCAAAAATTAACTTAAAATGGAAAGAGGACTTGAATGTACGAAAGGAAACCATCAAAACCCTAGAGAAGAAAGCAGGAAAAGACCTCTCTGACCTCAGCCGCAGCAGTTTCTTACTTGAAACATCTCCAAAAGCAAGGGAATTAAAAACAAAAATGAACTATTGGGACCTCATAAAGATAAAATGCTTCTGCACAGCAAAGGAAACAATCAACAAAACTAAAAGGCAACCAACAGAATGGGAAAAGATATTTGCAAATGACATATCAGACAAAGGGCTAGTATCCAAAATCTATAAAGAGCTCACCAAACTCCACACCCAAAAAACAAATAATCCAGTGAAGAAATGGGTTGAAAACATGAACAGAAATTTCTCTAAAGAAGACATCCAGATGGCCAACAGGAACATGAAAAGATGCTCAACGTCGCTCCTCATCAGGGAAATACAAATCAAAACCACACTCAGATATCACCTCATGCCAGTCAGAGTGGCCAAAATGAAGAAATCAGGAGACTATAGATGCTGGAGAGGATGTGGAGAAATGGGAACCCTCTTGCACTGTTGGTGGGAATGCAAACTGGTGCAGCCACTCTGGAAAATAGTGTGGTGGTTCCTCAAAAAATTAAAAATAGACCTACCCTATGACCCAGCAGTAGCACTGCTAGGAATTTACCCAAGGGATACAGGAGTACTGATGCATAGGGGCACTTGTACCCCGATGTTTATAGCAGCACTCTCAACAATAGCCAAATTGTGGAAAAAGCCTAAATGTCCATCAAGTGATGAATGGATAAAGATACTGTGGTTTATATACACAATGGAGTACTACGTGGCAATGAGAAAGAATGAAATATGGCCCTTTGTAGCAACGTGGATGGAACTGGAGAGTGTGATGCTAAGTGAAATAAGCCATACGGAGAAAGACAGATACCATATGTTTTCACTCTTATGTGGATCCTGAGAAACTTAACAGAAACCCATGGGGGAGGGGAAGGAAAAAAAGCGGTTAGAGTGGGAGAGAGAGCCAAAGCATAAGAGACTCTTGAAAACTGAGAACAAACTGAGGGTTGATGGGGGTTGGGAGGGAGGGGAGGATAGGTGATGGGCATTGAAGAGGGCATCTTTTGGGATGAGCTCTGGGTGTTGTATGGAAACTAATTTGACAATAAATTTCATATAATACAAAAATAAAAATAAATAAATAAAATGGTGGAAGTAAAATAGAATTTGAAAAAAAATTAAATAAAAGCAAAAACTATAGTAAAAAATTAAAAAAATATATTTTTAATAGAAATTGAAAGTAAAAGTGAAGTTTTTCTCTTTCTGCATTCAAGATAAAGAAAAAAAAGGAAATAAGAAAAAAGAAAAAGAAAAAAAAGGATATTGTTTGAAAATTTGAAAAGGTGAACACAGTGAATTAGACTAAAATAAAATGATGGAAGTAAAATATAATTTGAAAAAAATTACGCAAAATTTAAAAATATAGTAATAAAAATTAATGAAAATATATATTTAATGAAAATTGAAAATAAAAATGATTTTTTCTCTTTCTGTATTCAAGAAAAAGAAGAGTAAAAGAGAAAAAAAAGAACGAAAATTGAAAAGATGGACCTGCTAACACCTTGAAGGAGGACTGAAATTACTTTGTTTTCCCCTAAAAGGCAGTCTATGTAGCACTTTATAGTCCATAAACTAAGCCGGTGGTGAGACTTGCGTTCTTGAAGAGCGAATTTGGCCCAGTTGAGTAGGGCTCAGTGTAACAGCTCTGCTGTCCACTAGATGGCACTGCTAGCCTACTGGGGTGGAGTGTTGTGGTGCTCATAGGTGCCTATGCACATGCACAGGAGCGGTGAAAATGGCGCCACCCAGCTACCCAGTCTGTTCTCCCAGATCAGCAATTGAGCACCTGTCCTCTATCTTCCGCTTTCATCCACTCCCCCCCTTTTTCACTCTCCGTGACCAGGCCCCAGGCAGTACCTCGCCCCTGAGTTTTGTCTCAGATGCAGCTCTTTTCCCCAGCCCCTTACTTCTGAAGGACTGTGGTTTTGACCCGTTCAGCCCCTCTGCAGGAGGGTCTCACTGAGCAATGGCCGAATAAGCAATGGCCAAATGTCGGCTGCACCCAGGAACACTTGCTGGACCCTGCTGCTGCCAGTGCCTTAAGACTACAGCCAGGTGCCATCCCACCCCAGAAAAAGTTTGTTAGATAGTGTAGCAGCAGCTTTTCAGGGATTATGGAAAATCACAACACATCTCTGGCACCATGCTTCACCCTTAACGACCTTGTTCCAGCACCAGTGAATGTGGCCGTTTTCTGGGGTCTGCTGGGACCAGGTGGCTTCAACAGTTTCTACCAAATGTCCTTCCAGCAGTGGAACCTCTTTTCCCCTTGTGGGCCAAGAACCTCCCAGACCCCACTCTGTTCCTGGGGATTCGCCGTTCCCACCAGAGAACCGCCAGGTATTGAACTGCAGAGTTGCAGACTTTGCCCTCCCCTTGTTTACAGTCTTAATGGAATTTAAACCCTCTCCTTTCTCCTTTCTCCTTTCTCCCTTTTTAGTTTAGTCCCTGCAGATGTTTCTAATTTTCCTCTTTCTCTCCAGCTGCTTTTAGGGAGGGGTGCTTTTCCTGTATTCTCCCGGCCCCCCAATTTCTGTCCTCTCTCCACTCACAAAGCACCTCCCTTCCTGCACCTTTTTGCTCCCCAAATTCACTTCTCTCGCCTTGTACCTGCTGAATTCTGCGGTTCATGTTGTGCAGATTGTTGTGTTTATCCTCCAGTAAGTTTTCTAGGTGTGTAGGATGGTTTAGTGTTGGTCACAGACACGAGACAGACAAAAAAATTCCATGCTATTCGACCATCTTGGCTCCTCCCTCGGGTAATATTGACATTTTAATATTTGTTCTTGCAATCCATGAACATAGAATGTTTTTTCCCTTTTTTGTGTGTGTCTTCTTCAATTCCTTTCATAAGGTTTCTATAGTTTTCAGTGTATAGATATTTCACCTCTTTGGTTAGATTTCTTCCTTGGTATTTTATAGGTTTTGGTGCAATTGTAAATGGCATCAACTCCTTGATTTCTCTTTCTGCTGCTTCATTATTGGTGTATAAAATTGTAACCTATTTCTGTGCATTGATTTTATATACTGTGACTTTGCTGAATTCATAGATCAGTTTTTGGTGTAGCAGTTTTTAGTGGAATCTTTTGGGTTTTCCATATAGAGTATCATGTCGTTTGCAAAGAGTGAAAGTTTGACTTTCTCCTTGCTTATTTGGATGTCTTTTATTCCTTTTTGTCTTCTGATTACTGAGGCTAGGACTTCCAACACTATGTTGAATAACAGTAATGAGAGTGAACATCTCTGTCTTGTTCCTGACCTTAGGGAGAAACTCTCAGTTTTTCCCCATTGGGGATGATATTAGCAGTGGGTATTCCATATATGGCTTTTATGGTATTGAGATATGATCCTTCTATGCCTACTTTCTTGAAGGTTTTTATCAAGAAAGGATGTTGTATTTTGTCAACTGTTTTATCTGCATCTATTGAGAAGATCATGTGGTTCTTATTCTTTCTTTTATTGATGTGATGTATCGCATTAATTGATTTGCAGATATTGAAGCAGTCCTGTATCCCAGGTATAAATCCCATGTAATCATGGTGAATAATTCTTCTATTGTATTGTTGGATTTGGTTGGCTAGTATCTTGTTGAGAGTTTTTGCATCCATGTTCATCAGAGAAATTGTTCTGTATTTCTCCTTTAAATTTTTTTAATGTTTATTTATTATTGAGAGACAGGAAGAGACAGACCGTGAGCACAGGAGGGGCAGAGAAAAAGGGAGACACAGAATTGGAAGCAGGCTCCAGTCTCTGATCTGTCAGCACAGAGCCTGATGCAGGGCTCGAACTCATGAACCGCGAGATCATGACCTGAGCCAGTCAGATGCTTAACCCAATGAGCCACCCAGGCACCCCTCTAGTTCTCCTTTATAGTGGAGTTTTTGTCTGATTTTGAAATCAAGGTAATGATGGCCTCATAGAATGAGTTTGGAAGTTGTCCTTACTTTTCTATGTTTTGGAACATCTTCAAATGAATAGGTGTTAAATCCTCTTTAAATGATTGGTAGAATTCCCCTGGAAAGCCACCAGCCCTGGATTCTTGCTTTTTGGGAAATTTTTGGTTACTACTTCAATTTCTCTACTTGTTAAATTTTCTATTTCTTCCTGTTTCAATTTTGGTAGTTTATAAATTTCTAGGAATGTGTCCATTTCTTCCACATTGCCCAATTTACTGACATGTTATTGCTCATAATATTCTCTTATTATTGTTTGTATTTCTGCGGTGTTGGTTGTGATCTCTCATTCTTGATTTTATTTATTTGTGTCCTTTCCTTCTTCTTTTTGATCAATATTGCTTGGGTTTTATCATTTTTTTAAATTCTTTCAAAGAACCAGCTCCTGGATTCATTGATCTGTTCTACTGTTTTGTTTTGTTTTCCCCAAAATCATTAATTTCTGCTCTAGTCTTTATTATTTCCAGTCTTTTGCAGGTTTCAGATTTATTTGTTTTTCTTTTTCCAGCTCTTTAAGGTGTAAGGTTAGGTTATGTATCTGAGATCTTTCCTCCTTCTTTAGGAAAGCCTGGAATGCTATATACTTCCTTATTATGACTGCCATTGCTGCATCCTTGAGGTTTTGGACTGTGGTGTTATCATTTTAATTGGCTTCCATGTACTTTTGAATTTCCTCTTTAATTTCTTGGTTACCCCATTCATTCTTTAGTAGGATGTTTTTTAATCTCCAAGTATCTGTGGGCTTAATTTTTTTTTTCTGGTTGTTGGTTTCAAGTTTCATAGTGTTGTGGCCTGAAAATGTGCACGATATGATCTCAATCTTTTTGTACTTGTTGGGGGCTGTTTTGTGTCCCAGTATGTCATCTTTTCTGGATAATGTTCCATATGCACTCAAGAAGAGTGTATATTCTGCTACTTTAGGATGAAATGTTTTGAATATATCTATTAAGTCCATCCAGCCCAGTGTGTCACTCAAAGTCATTGTTTCCTTGTTGATTTTCTGTTTAGGTGATCTGTCCATTGCTGAAAATGGGGTGCTGAAGTCTCCTACTATTTTGGTATTATTACCAATTAATTTCTTTATGTTTGTGATTAATTGATGTATATATTTGGGTATCTCACTATGGGGGCATAAATGTTTACAATTGTTAGATATTCTTGGTGGATAGGCTCCTTAATTATTATCTAATGCCCTTCTTCATTTTTTTACAGTCTTTAATTTTTTTAATGTTTTTATTTATTTTTGAGACAGAGACAGAGCATGAGGACGGGAGGGGCAGAGAGAGAGGGGGGCACAGAATCCAAAGCAGGGTCCAGGCTCTGAGCTGTCAGCACAGTGCCTGATGCAGGGCTCAAACTCACAGACTGTGAGATCATGACCTGAGCTGAAGTCGGACGCTTAACCAACTGAGTCACCCAGGTGCCCCATTTCTTACAGTCTTTATTTTAAAATCTATTTTGTCTGATATAAGTATGGCTACTCCAGCTTTCGCCTGGTGACCATTAGCATGTTAGATGTTTCTTCATCCCCTTACTTTTAATCCACAGGTGTATTTATTTCTAAAATGGGTTTATTGGAAGCAGCATATACATGGATCTTGTTTTCTTATCCATTCTGATACCCTATGTCTTTTGGTTGGAGCCTTCAGTCCATTGACATTTAGAGTACAGAAGGATATGCATTTATTGCCATTGTGTTGCCTGTAGAGTTGGAATTTTTGGTGGTGTTCTCTGGGCCTTTCTAGTCTTTTTTACTTTAGGTCTTTTGTTTTGTTTTGTTTTGTTTCATTTTTTCTCCCCTCAGAGAGTCCCCCTTAAAATCTCTTGCATGGCTTCTTTAGTGTTCACAAACTGTATTAGTTTTTGTTTGTCAGGGAAACTCTTTATCTCTCCTTCTATTTTAATGACTGACTTTCTGGATAACGAATTCTTGGCTGCATATTTTTCCAATTCAGCACAATGAATATATCCTGCCACTCTTTCTGGTCTGCAAAATTTCTGTTGATAGGTCCACTGTGTGTCTGATCTGTCTTCCCTTACAGGTTATAGACTATTTTTCCTTAATGCTTTCAGAATTCTTTCCTTGTCTGTGTATTTTATGAATTTGACTATTATATGCCTTGTTGATGGTCAGTTTTTCTTGAATCTAATGACAGTTCTCTGTGCTTATTGGACGTTGATGCTTGTGTCTTTCCCCAGGTTAGGAAAGTTTTGGACTATGATTTGCTCATATAAAACTTCTACCCCTTTTTCTCTCTGTTTTACCTCTGGGACTCCATGATTTGGATTTGATTCCTTTTTAATAAGTCACTGAGTTCTTTAAGTCTTGTATCATGCTGTTTTGACTTACTTTCCATCTTTTTTCTGCTTCAATATTCTCCATAATTTTGTCTCCTATATCACTGATGCACTGCTCTTCTTCATTCATCCTTGACACTGTGATATATATTCCAAATTTCATCTAGGTTACAACATTTTTACTTTTCTGCTGACTGGATTTTACTTCTATCTCTGCACAAAGGGGTTCTATGCTTTTTTCAAACTCAACTATTCGTGATTGTAAATTCTAGTGCAGGCATCTTGCTTATATCTGTGTTGATTAAACCCTGAGCTGTTATTTCTTGCTGTTCTTCTTTTGGGTTAATTCTTTCATTTTATCACTTTGGAGGAAGAAAAAGAATTAATAAAATTAAAAAAAATTCATAAGATTAAAAACAACACAAATAAATAAAGGAAGCTAGATCCTAGGTGTGCTTTAGTCTGGTTGTTGAAAGAAGCTTGATAGAATACTGAGAAAAAAGAGAAATAAAAGAAAAAACAGGGAAAGATGGTGGTGTAGAAGGACGCTGGGCTTACCCCATCCTGCTGATCACAAGATTCCACCCACATCTGCCTAAGTAACCCAGAAAACCACCAGAAGACTTGCAGAATGGACTCTCTGGAGCCAAGCATAGACAAGAGGCCCACAGAAGAGTGTAGGAAGGGTGGAGAGGCAGTGCGCACTACACAGACTGGTGGGAGGAAGCCAGGGCAGTGGAGAGCCAGCCCACCTGGCAAGGCAGAGCTCCCGAGTCTGGCTTGCAAAAGTGGAGGGGCCAGACTGCGTGAGTTCTAACAGCCAGCAGGACTTAACACCTGGAATGTTAAAAGTCAACAGCTCTGCCCTTGGAGAGTGGAAAGGGTGAGAGGACACTGGGAGGAAGAGTTGCTGAGCCCCAGAAGACAGACCTCAGCTTGAAGGGGGAAAAAGGCGCTGGCAATCACCATCTACCTCTAACATCCCTTAGCCAAAATTCCAAAGGGAACCAGTTCCCATCACTGAACTTGCTTGCACCACACAAACGCCCAATTCTGTGCTTCTCTGGATCCATCCCTCTGATGGGTCTGCCTCCCTCCCAATGCTGCAAGGCCCTTCCTGCAGGGGAACACAGCAAAGCGAGCTAAGCCTGCCACACCCGCCCCTGTGCACCTTGCAGATCCACCCCAGCTAATACCCCAGACCCCGTCGAAGCAACACCACAATCCTGGCAGTGTGAAAATACCCCAGACAGAGGCCACACCACTCCACAGTGAGTCCTGCCCCTGGGAAAGGGGAATATAAGGTACACACCAGTCTCACTGTGGCCCTAGCAGTGGGCTGGGGACAGACATCTGGTCTGACTGTGGCCACACCCACCAACACAAGTTAGTCCAGACAGCACAGGGGAAGTGCCCTGCAGTTTGGAGCCACCCCAGGGAATACCCAAAATGATGAAACGGAAGAATTCTCCTCAAAAGAAACTCCAAGAAGCAGCAACAGCTAACTAATTGATCAAAACTGATTTAAACAATATAAGGGAAAAATAATTTAGAGTAATAGTCAAAAAATTAATCGCTGGGCTTGAAAAAAGCACAGAGGACAGCAGAGAATCTATTGCTACAGAGATCAAGGGACTAAGAAATAGTCATGAGGAGCTAAAAAATGCTATAAATTAGGTGCAAAATAAAATGGAGGGGACCATAGTACGGATTGAAGAGGCAGAGGAGAGAATAGGTGAATTAGAAGATAAAATTATGGAAAAAGAGGAAGCTGAGGAAAAGAGAGATAAAAATGTCCAGGAGTATGAGGGGAGAATTGGAGAACTACGTGATGCAATCAAACGGAACAATATCCATATCATAGGAATTCCAGAAGCAGATGAGAGAGAGAAAGAGGCTGAAGGTGTACTTGAACAAATCATAGATGAGAACTTCCCGGATATGGGAAAGGAAAAAGGCATTGAAATCCTAGAGGGAGAGAGAACACCCTTCAGATGTAACTTGAATTGATCCTCTGAATGACATATCATAGTGAAACTGGCAAAATACAAGGATAAAGAGAAAATTCTGAAAGCAGCTAGGGATAAACAGGCTCTAAATTACAAGAGGAGACCTGTAAGACTAGTGTCTGACCTATCTACTGAAATTTGGCAGGCCAGAAAGGAATGGCAAGAATATTCAATGTGATGAACAGAAAAAATATGCAGCTGAGAATCCTTTATCCAGGAAGTCTGTCATTCAGAATAGAAGGAGGGATAAAGGAATTACCAAACAAAGAAAAACTGAAGGAATTCATCACCACTAAATCAGCTCTACAAGAAATCCTAAGGGTGATTCTGTGAGAGAAATGTTGCAAGGATCATTTATCCATTTATCCATTTATCATAATGGATAAAACAACAAGACCCATCTATTTACTGTCTACAACAGACTCATTTTAGACCTGAGAGCACCTTCAGATTGAAAGTGAGGGGATGGAGAATTATCTATCATGCTACTGGAAGTCAAAAGAAAGCTGGAGTACCCATACTTATATCAGACAAACTGGACTTTAAATTAAAGGCTATAACAAGAGATGAAAAAGTGCATTATATACTAATTACAGGGTCTATCCATTAGGAAGAGCTAATAATTATAAATATGTGACAAATATGGGAGTCCCCAAATATATAAAAGTATTAATTACAAACATAAGCAATCTTATTGATAAGAATGTGGTAATTGCAGGGGACTTTAATACTCCACTTACAACAATGGATAGATTATCTAGACACAGGATCAATAAAGAAACAAGGGCCCTGAATGATACATTGGATTAGATGGGCTTGACAGATACATTTAGAACTCTGCACCCCAAAGGAACAGAAAATATTTTCTTCTCGAGTGCACATGGAACATTCTCCAAGATAGATCACATACTGGGTCACAAAAAAGCCCTTCGTAAGTATAAAGAATTGAGATCTTGGGGCGCCTGGGTGGCTCAGTCGGTTAAGCGTCTGACTTCAGCTCAGGTCATGATCTCATGGTCCGTGAGTTCGAGCCCCGCATCAAGCTCTGTGCTGACAGCTCAGAGCCTGGAGCCTGTTTCAGATTCTGTGTCTCTCTCTCTCTGACCCTCCCCCATTCATGCTCTGTCTCTCTCTGTCTCAAAAATAAATAAACGTTAAAAAAAATTTAAAAAAAAGAATTGAGATCTTACCATGCACACTTTCAGACCACAATATTATGAAACTTGAAATCAACCACAGGAAAAAGTCTGTAAAAGCTCCAAAAACATGGAGGTTAAAGAACACCCTACTAAAGAATGAATGGGTCAAACAGGCAATTAGAGAAGAAATTAAAAAATATATGGAAACAAATGAAATTCAATGAAAAGACAACAATCCAAACGCTTTGGGATGCAGCAAAGGCAGTCCTGAGAGGAAAACACATTGCAATCCAGACCTATCTCAAGAAACAAGAAAAATACCAAATACAAAATCTAACAGCACACCTAAGGGAAATAGAAGCAGAACAGCAAAGACACCCCAAACCCAGCAGAAGAAGAGAAATAATAAAGATCAGAGCAGAAATAAACAATATAGAATCTCAAAAATTTGTAGAGACCAATGAAATGAAGAGTTGTGGTTTTTTTTGAAAAAATTACACAAAATCGATAAACCTCTAGCCAGGCTTCTCAAAAAGAAAAGGGAGATGACCCAAATAGATAAAATCATGAATGAAAATGGAATTATTACAACCAATCCCTCAGAAATACAAGCAATTATCAGTGAAGACTATGAAAAAATATATGCCAACAAACTGGACAACCTGGAAGAAATGGACAAATTCATAAGTACCCACACACTCCTAAAACTCAAACAAGAAGAAATAGAAAACATGAACGGGCCCATAACCAGCAAAGAAATGGAATCAGTTATCAAAAATCTCCCAACAAATAAGAGTGCAGGACCAGATGGCTTCTCTAGGGAATTTTACCAAACATTCAAAGCAGAGATAATACCTATCATTCTCAAGCTTTTCCAAAAAATAGAAAGGGAAGGAAAACTTCCAGACTTACTCTATGAAACCAGCATTGCTTTGATTCCTAAACAGACAGAGACCCAGCAAAAAAAAAACTACACGCCAATATCCCTGATGAATATGGATGCAAAAATTCTCAGTTAGATACTAGCAAATCGAATACAACAGCATATAAAATGAACTATTCCCCATGATCAAGTAGGATTCATTCCTGGGATGCAGGGCTGGTTCACTATCCGCAAATCAATCAATGTGATACATCACATTATTAAAAGAAAAGAGAATGAAAGAACCATATGATCCTGTCAATCGATGCAGAAAAATCATTTGACAAAATTCAGCATTCTTTCTTAATGAAAACCCTCAAGAATGTTGGGATAGAAAGAACATACTTAAACGTCATCAAAGCCATGTATGAAAAGCCCACAGATAATATCATCCTCAATGGGGAAAAACTGAGAGCTTTCCCCCTGAGATCAGGAACACGACAGGGATGTCCACTCTCACCGCTGTTGTTTAACATAGTGGTGGAAGCTCTAGCATTAGCAATCAGAAAACAAAAGGAAAGTAAAGGCGTCAAAACTGGCAAAGATGAAGTCAAGCTTTCAGTTTTTGCAGATGACATGATATTATACATGGAAAACCTGATAGACTCCACCAAGAGTCTACTAGAATTGATACATGAATTCAGGAAAGTCTCAGGATACAAAATCAATGTACAGAAATCAGTTGCATTCTTATACACTAATAATGAAGCAATAGAAAGACAAATAAACTGATCCCATTCACACACAGAGAACCATAAATAACCTATGAATAAACCTAATCAAAGATGTAAAAGATATGCATGCTGAAAACTTTATAAAGCTTATGAAGGAAATTGAAGAAGATACAAAGAAATGGAAAAATATTCCATGCTCATGGATTGGAAGAATAAATATTGTTAAAATGTCAATACTACTCAAAGCAATCTACACATTCCATGCAATCCCAATCAAAATTTCACCACCATTCATCTCAGAGCTAGAACACGCATTCCTAAAATTTGTATGGAACCACAAAAGGCCCCGAATAGCCAAAGTAATTTTGAAGAAGACGAAAGCAGGAGGCATCACAATCCCAGACTCTAGCCTCTACTACAAAGCTGTAACCATCAAGACAGCATGGTGTTGGCACAAAAAAGACACATAGACCAATGGAATAGAATAGATACTCCAGAATTGGACCCACAAAAATATGGCCAACTAATCTTTGACAAAGCAGGAAGAATATCCAATGGAAAAAAGTCTCTTTAACAAATGGTGCTGGGAGAACTGGAGAGCAACATGTAGAAAAATGAAACTAGAATACATGCTTATGCCATTCACAAAACTAAACTCAAAATGGATGAGGGACCTGAATGTGAGACAGGAAACCATCAAAACCCTAGAGGAGAATGCAGGAAATAGCCTCTTTGACCTCAGCCGCAGCAATTTCTTACTTGAAACATCTCCAAAGACAAGGGAATTAAAAGCAAAACTGACCTATTGGGACCTCATCAAGATAAAAAGCTTATGTGCTGCAAAGGTAACAATCAACAAAATTAGAAGGCAACCAACGGAATGGGAAAAGATGTTTGCAAATGACATATCAGACAAATGGCGAGTATCCAAAAATCTATAAAGAGCTCTCCAAACTCCACACCCCAAAAACCAAATAATCCAGTGGATAAATAGGCAGAAGACACGAATACACCCTTTTCTAAAGAAGACATCCAGGTGGCCAACAGACACAGGAAACGATGCTGAACGTCACTCCTCATCAGGGAAATTCAAATCAAAACACACTTAGATACCACCTCACACAGGTCAGAGTGGCTAAAATGAACAAATGAGGAGACTGTAGATGCTGACGAGGATGTGGAGAAATGAGAACACTCTTGCATTATTGGCGAGAATGCAAAATGGTGCAGCTGCTCTGGAAAACACTGTGGAGATTCCTCAAAAAATTAAAAAATAGTACTACCCTATGACCCATTAATAACACTGCTAGGAGTTTACCCAAAGGATACAGGAGTCCTGATGATGCATAGGGTCCTTTGGACCCCAATGTTTATAGCAGCACTTTCAACAATAGCCAAATTATGGAAAGAGCCTAATTGTCCATCAAGTGAAGACTGGATAAAGAAGATGTGGTTTATATGTACAATGGAATACTACTTGGCAATGAGAAAGAATGAAATCTGGCCATTTGCAGCAACGTGGATAAAACTGGAGGGTATTATGCTAAGTGAAGTAAGTCAGGAAAGACTGATACCATATGTTTTCACTCATATGTGGATCCTGAGAAATTTAACTGAAGACCATGGGGGAGAGGATGGAGGGAAAAATTTACAGAGACGGAGGGAGGCAAACCATATAAGACCCTTAAATATTGAGAACAAATTGAGTGTTGATGGGGGTAGGGAAGAGAGGAAAGTGGGTGATGGGCGTTGGAAGGGCACTTGTAGGAATAAACACTGGGTATTGTATGGAAACAAATTTGACAAGAAATTATATTAAAAAAAACCTTTTTTCTTACTTTTTTTAAAAATATGAAATTTATTGTCAAATTGGTTTCCATATAACACCCAGTGCTCATTGCAACAGGTGCCCTCCTCAATACCTATCTCCCACCCTCCTCTCCCTCCCATCCCCCATCAACCCTCAGATTGTTGTCATGTTTTAAGAGTCTCTTATGGTTTGGCTCCCTCCCTCCCTAACTTTTTTTTTTCCTTTCCCTCCCCCATGGTCTTCTGTTAAGTTTCTCAGGATCCACATAAGAGTGAAAACATATGGTATCTGTCTTTCTCTGTATGACATATTTCACTTAGCATAACACTCCCCAGTTCCATCCACGTTGCTACAAAAGGCCAGATTTCATTCTTTCTCATTGCCAAGTAGTATTCCATTGTGTATATAAACGAAAATTTCTTTATCCATTCCTCAGTTGTTGGACATTTAGGCTCTTTCCATAATTTGGCTGTTGTTGAAAGTGCTGCTATAAACATTGGGGCACAAGTGCCCCTGTATATGAGCACTCCTATGTATCCCTTGGGTAAATTCCTAGCAATGTTATTGTTGGGTCATAGAGTAGATCTATTTTTAAATTTTTGAGGAACCTCCACACTGTTTTCCAAAGCGGCTGCACAAGTTTTCATTCGCACCAACAGTGCAAGACGGTTCCCGTTTCTCCACATCCTCTCCAGCAACTATAGTCTCTTGATTTGTTCATGTTAGCCACTCTGACTTGTGTGAGGTAGTATCTGAGTGTGGTTTTGATTTGTATTTCCCTGATGAGAAGCGACATTGAGCATCTTTTCATGTGCCTAGCAACATTGAGCATCTTTTCATGTGCCTGTGGGCCATATTGGTGTCTTCTTTACAGAAGTGTTTGTTCATGTTTTCTGCCCATTTATTCACTAGGCTATTTGTTTTTTGGGTGTGGAGTTTGGGGAGTTCTTTATAGATTTTGGATACTCGCCCTTTTTCTGATATGTCATTTGCAAATATCTTTTCCCATTCCGTTGGTTGCCTTCTAGTTTTGTTGATTGTTTCCTTTGCAGTGCAGAAGCTTTTTATCTTCATGAGGTCCCAATAGTTCATCTTTGCTTTTAATTCCCTTGCTTTTGGAGATGTTTCAAGTAAGAAATTGCTGCTGCTGAGGTCAAAGAGGCTGTTTCCTGCATTCTCCTCTAGGGTTTTGATGGTTTCCTGTCTCACATTCAGGTCCCTCATCCATTTTGAGTTTAGTTTTGTGAATAGCGTAAGAATGTGTTCTAGTTTCATTTTTCTGCATGTTGCTCTCCAGTTCTCCCAGCACCATTTGTTAAAGAGACTGTCTTTTTTCCATTGGATATTCTTTTCTCCTTTGTCAAAGATTAGTTGTCCATACAGTTGCGGGCCCAATTCTGTGGTCTCTGTTCTATTCCATTGATCCATGGGTCTGTTTTTGTGCCAATACCATACTGTCTTGATGAGTACAACTTTGTAGTAGAGGCTAAGGTTTCAAAATGTGATGCATCACACTTTGGTATTCTTCTTCAATATTACTTTGACTATTTGGGGTCTTTTGTGTGGTTACATACAAATCTTATGATTCTTTGTTCTAGCTTCGAGAAGAATGCCAGTGCAATTTTGATTAGGATTTCATTTAATGTGTAGATTGCTTTGGGTAGTATTGACATTTTAACAGTATTTATTTTTCCAATTGATGAGCATGAAGTGTTTTTCCATTTATTGTATCTTCTTCAATTTTCTTCATAAGATTTTTATAGTTTTCAGCATACATATCTTTTACATGTTTGGTTAGGTTTATTCCTAGGTATTTTATGGTTCTTGTGTGAATGGGATGAGTGTCTTTATTTCTCTTTCCGTTGTTTCATTATTGGTGCATAAAAATGCAACCTATACCTGTACATTAATTTTGTATTCTGCGACTTTGCTGAATTCATGTACCAGTTCTAGCAGACATCTGGTGGAATGTGTTGGATTTTCCATGTAGAGTATCATGTCATCTGTGAAGAGTGAAAGTTTGACTTCATATTTGCCCATTTTCATGCCTTTGATATCATTTTGTTGTCTGATTTCTGATGCTAGGACTTCCAACACTATGTAAAACAACACCAGTGAGAGTAGACCTCCCTGTCTTGTTTCTAATCTCAGGGGGAAAGATCTCAGTTTTTCCTCATTGAGGATGATATTAGTTGTGGGCTTTTCATATATAGCTTTTATGATGTTTATGTTCCTTCTATCCCGACTTTCTCGAGGGTTTTCATTGAGAAAGGATGCTGTATTTTGTCAAATGTTTTTTTTTTCTGCATCTATTGACAGGATCATATGGTTCTTATATTTTCTTTTATTAATGTGTGTATCACATTGATTGATTTTCAAATATTGAACCAGCCCTGAATCCCAGGAATGAATCCCACTTGATGATGTTGAATAATTGTTTCTATATGCTGTTGAATTCAATTTTCTGGTATCTTGTAGAGAATTTTTGCATCCATATTCATGAGACATATTTGCCTGTAGTTCTCTTTTCTTGTTGGGTCAATGTATGGCTTGGGAATCAATGTAAACCGGGGTTCATAAATGAGTTTGGAAGTTTTCTTTCCCTTTCTATTTTTTGGAACATCTTGAGAAGGATAGGTATTATCTCTGCCTTAAATGCCTGGTAGAATTCCACTAGGAAACCATCTTTCCAGAACTCTTAATTGTTGGGAGATTTTTGAATAACTGATTCAATTTCTTCACTGGTTATAGGTCTGTTCAAATTCTCTATTTCTTCCTGTTTGATTTTGGTACTGTATGGGTTTTTAAAATTTGTTCATTTCTTCCAGGTTGTCCAGTTTGTTGGCATATAATTTTTCATTGTATTCCCTGATAATTTCTTGTATTTTTGAAGGTATTGGTTATTATAATTCCATTTTCATTGGTGATTTTATCTATTTAGGTCCTCCTTTTCTTTTTGAGAAGTCTGGCTAGAGGTTTATCAATTTTGTTTATTTTTTCAAAAATACAACTCTTGGTTTCATTGATTTGCTCTACTATTTTTTAAATTCTAGGGCGCCTGGGTGGCTCGGTCGGTTGAGCGTCCGACTTCAGCTCAGGTCATGATCTCACGGTCTGTGAGTTCGAGCCCCGCATCGGGCTCTGTGCTGACAGCTCAGAGCCTGGAGCCTGTTTCAGATTCTGTGTCTCCCTCTCTCTGTGACCCTCCCCGGTTCATGCTCTGTCTCTCTCTGTCTCAAAAATAAATAAACGTTAAAAAAAATTAAAAAAAATTCTATATTGTTTATTTCTGCTCTGATCTTTATTATTTCCTTTCTCCTACTGGGTTTGGGGTGCGTTTGCTGTTCTGCTTCTATTTCTTTTAGGTATGCTGTTAGATTTTGTATTTGCAATTTTTCTTGTTTCTTGAGATAAGCCTCGACTGTAATGTATTTTCCTCTTAGGTCTGACTTTGCTGCATTCCAAAGGGTTTGGATAGTTGTATTTTCATTTTCATTTGTATATATATATATATATATATATTTTTTAATTTATTCTCTAATTTCCTCATTGACCCATTCATTTCCAGTGGGTTGTTTATTAACCACATGCTTTTGAACGTTTTCTAGGCTTTTTCCTGTGGTTGATTTCAAGTTTCATGGCATTGTGATATGAAAGTGTTCATGGTATGATCTGAATCCTTTTATATTTATTGAGGGTTGTTTTGTGTCCCAGTATGTGATCTATCTTGGAGAGTCTTCCATGTTCACTCAAGTAGAACGTGTATTCTGTTGCTTTGTGATACAGAGTTCTAAATATATCTGTCAAGTCTATCTGGTCCAATGTATCCTTTAGGGCCATTGTTTCTTTACTGATTCTTTGTCTAGATGGCCTGTCCATTGTTGTAAGTGGAGTATTAAAGTCCCATGCAGTGACCACATTCTTATCAATAATGGTGCTTATGTTTGTGATTAATTGTTTTAAATATTTGGGTGCCTACATATTCAGTGTATAGACATTTATAATTGTTAGCTCTTCCTGATGAATATACCCTGTAATTATTATATAATGCCCTTCTTCATCTCTTGTTACAGCCTTTAATTTAAAGTCTAGTTTGTCTGATATAAGTATGGTTACTCCAGCTTTCTTTTGATTTCCAGTAGCATGATAGATAGTTTTCCATCCCCTCACTTTCAATCTGAAGGTGTCCTCACGTCTAAAATGAGCCTCTTGTAGACAGAAAATAGATGGGTCTTTTTTTTTTCTTAATCCATTCTGGTACCCTATGTCTTTTGATTGGGGCTTTTAGTCCATTTACATTCAGTATTATTACTGAAAGATATGGGTTTAGAGTCATTGTGATGTCTGCAGGTTTCATGCTTGTAGTGATGTGTCTGATACTTTGTGGTCCTTGCAACATTTCACTCACAAAGTTCCCCTTAGGATCTCTTGTAGGGCTTGTTTAGTGGTGATGAATTCCTTCAGTTTTTGTTTGGGAAAACCTTTATCTCTCCTTCTGTTATGAATGACAGGCTTTCTGGATAAAGAATTCTTGACTGCATATTTTCCTATTCATCACACTGAAGATTTCCTGCCATTCCTTTCAGGTCTTCCAAGGTTTAATAGATAGGTCTGCTACTACCCTTATGCTTCTACCTTTTTATGTTAAATCCCATTTATCCCTAGCTGCTTTCAGTATTCTCTTTATCCTTGTATTTTGCCAGTTTCACTCTGATATGTCATGCAGAAGATTGATTCAACTTATGTCTGAAAGGAGTTCTCTGTGCTTCTTGGATTTCAATGCCTGTTTCCTTCCCCAGATTAGGAAAGTTCTCAGCTATGATTTATTCAAGTACACCTTTAGTACCTTTCTCTCTCTTCTTCTTCTTCTGGAATTCCTATGATACAGATATTCTTCCATTTGTTGAATCACTTAGTTCTCTAGTTCTCCCCTAGTACACCTGGATTTTTTAATCTTTTACTCAGCTTCCTCTTTTTCCATAATTTTATCTTCTAATTCACCTATTCTCCCCTCTCCCTCTTCAATCCGTGCTGCAGCTGCCTCTATTTTATTTTGCACCTCTCTTATAGAATTTTTTAATTCATCATGGCCATTTTTTAATCCTTTGTCTCTGTAGCAATAGATTCTGTGCTGTCCTCTATGCTTATTTAAGCCCAGCAATTAATTTTATGACTATCATTCTAAATTCTTGATCAGTAATACTGCTTAAATCTGTTTTGATCAATTTGTTAGCTGTCACTTCTCTGGAATTTCCTTTGAGGAGAATTCTTCTGCAGTGTCATTTTGGCTAGTTTTTTTTTTCCCTTATGAGTTTTAAAAGCTTGTTGTGTGCTGTGCACCTGAGAACACTGGTATATTAAAAGGGGATAATATACTGTCCAAGGTCTGGCCCTTCAGAACGTGTTTTTTTGGAGAGTGTTACTTGTTCTCTGTTATTGTGACTTTGGTTATTTTATTTCGCTACTTGTGGTGATGTTTTTAACCCTCCACAAAGTGTGCTTTTATTTGTTCCTTTGAGTAGCCCTGTAAAGGAAAACAGACAGACAAATAGGAGACAAAAACACGCAAACATACAAACAAATAAAACAAACAAATAAATAAACAAAACAAAAAGAAAAAACTAAAAACAATCCAAAAGCAAACAACCAGAAACACTGACTACAAGTAAAGTACAGGGTGGAGGCAGTGCTGATGGAAAAGCACGTACAAAGAGAGAAATGACAAGAACAGGGAAAAAGAAAAAAATAAACATCAACTAAAGAGACTAAAAGGCTTAATCCAGACAGAGAAAAAGGAAAATAAAGGAAGTGAGGAAAAAGAAACAAAGATAAAGTTACCCAGACAGAGAAACTATATGGCTTGATTGTTACAGAAAGAGAGACAGGAGTGTAAAGAAGGAGGTGTAAAACATGTATCAAGAGAATGGATTAAATATGTCTGTGTAAACCAACCAATAACCAGAGTAACCAGTCTAAGGGAGGGAAGAGGTAAGAGGGAGAAATGGGGGGGATATATCTATATAGAAGAATTGTCCCAGAATTAATCCAGGCAATGCAGCAGTGCTGTTCAGGAGGAGGGGTCTGTCTGGTTCCACAGGGTCTATCCCACTACAGTAGATACACAATTACCCAGCATGGAGGGACACGGTTTGGTGTAGGCTGGTCCCACCTCCAATGTGGGTCCCTTGGACGATCCCTGAAGCCCTGCCTTGGAGATGGTGGAGGTAATGTTGATCCCCCAGTCTGTTTTCCACAGACCCGGTGGACTCCATTTCAGTCATCCTTAAGTGTCCCACAGGTGCTGTTGGGGTGGTCTTTCTCTCTCTACCAACTCCCCTGACCCTGTGCTTGGCTAGGATTCAAAGACCCACTCTGTTCATTCTGGCACTGGGGAAGTGCCTCTCTGTAGAGCATGATATGTTGTCCTGGCTAGCTTTATATGTGCCGCCACACTTCAGGGAGGACCACCTTCTCCTACTGTGGACTGTGCCACTGACCTCACCTGGGGATGGCGGCTGGACACAGGCAGGCTTTTTCTTTCCCCACAGCCCTCCAGGGAGGTGGCCGCTTTCCCCTACTGTGGACTGTGCCCTCGACCTAGCTGCTGAGCCTGGGGGTGGCAGATGCAGGCAGGCTTTGTAGTATCGTGCAGCCCTCCAGGGAGGGGACCAATTTCTCCTATTGTGGACTGTTCCCCTGATCTACCACAGAACCCAGGGCTGGTTCCCCCCCTCCCCAGGTGCACAAACAGGGAGCTTGTGCCAGTCCAAAGAAAGCCCCCAAGTTAGAAATAGGATCCCTCTCAGTCCAAGTCTAAGGTTTTTCTCTTGTCCAGATACAGCCCTACACTTCCCAGCCACTCTTTCTCTTCCCTTTGTCTCTCTACAGAAGGGGATAGCTCCCCTCCATACCTACAAGGCCTGTTTTATCTCCCCCTGTTCACAATAATTTATCAAGTTGTCCCATTTACTTCCTGGCAGATTCAATCTCTTTTCCTCCAAGACTCTTGGGGTTCAAAGTCCTTTGGATTCACCACTTCTTTGTTTGAGAGACACAGAAAGTATGGATCCCCATACTTCAACATGTGGGCCCTCGTCTATCAGAAAAAGCTTAAAAATTAAAAAAAAAGTATACAATAAAATAGAATAAAATGAAATGAGGAAAGTGAAATAGAAAATAATTACAAACAAATAAGAAACGCTGTAAAAAGAATTTAAATATTTTATTAAAAAATAAAAATAAAATTTTCTCTTTCTGTATCCAAGAAAAATAAAAGAAAGGAGAAAGGAAAAAGAAACAACTTAAACAAAAGTAAAAAATAAAAATTAATAGATGGACCAGCAAACAGAATGAAACCTGAATAAATTTACATCAAGTTTCCCTTAGAACTCAAACTATGAAGCACTTTATAGTCTGTACACTAAGGCTGAGAGACTTGTGGTGGTCCTCTAGGGCATGTGCTAGGAGGACGCAGTTGGATGGGGCTTGGTGTAGTGGCTCTGTTTTCCACTAGGTGGCACTATTTAGCTTACTGGAATGGATCCCTGAGGCATATGTGCGTGTCTATGAGCATGTGCAAGAGATGTGAAATTGGCTTTACCCAGCTTCCTAGTCTCTGTCACAGGAACTCTGTGCTCTCACTGACCCGCAATCAAGCACCCTTCCTTTGTCTCAGGCTTCCATCCATTCCCTGCTTCTATAACATCTGTGTCCAAGCCATTGGCCTGCCAGGCAACACCTCTCTCCAAATTTTATCTGAGATGTGTCTATTTCCAAACTCCTCACTTCAGACAATCCTGCTGCTTGGACCCACTCTGACCCTCTGGGGGAGGGTGTCACTGAACAATGGCCAGGTGCCAGCTTGCCCCAGAAATATTTAATGGGGTCACACAGCAGATTTTCAGAGATTATGGAAAATTACAACACACAACCGGTGCTAGGTTTCACCACACTCTGGCGTCTTTGTTACAAATCTGCAAACGTGCCTGTTCTCTGTGGTCCACTGGGATCTTTGCCTGTGAGGAAGCCATATGGCCTCTACCAAATGCCCTCCAAGCAGGAAAACTGCTTCTCCCCATGTGGCCCATGGACCCCTCAGTCCTTGTTGCCTGCTCTTGGGGATTTTCCCTCCCTCCCTAACAGAGAACCAGCAGGTATTTAGCTCTGGAATTTCCAACTATGTATTCCCCTGTTTATAGAGTCCTAATGGTTCTGAGACCCTCTCCTTTCTCCCTGTCAATGTTTTGGGGAACAGATTTCTTGTTCAGTCCCTTGTGAGTGTTTCCACTCTTTCTCTTTCTCTCCAGCTACTTTCAGGGGGAGTGTTTTTAATGCACTCTACCCCTCCTTTCTCTGTCCTCTCTCCACAAAAACAACTCCCTACCTTCTATAGCTTCTCGCTCCCCCAGTTCACCTCTCTGCACTATGTACCTATCTAGTTCTGTGGCTCAAGTTATGCAGATTGTTGTGTTAATCCTCATATCAACTTCCTAGGTGTGCAAAATGTTTTGGTGCCAATCTAGCTGCATTTCAGGGATGAGAGAAACAGAATATCTATGCATCTCTGCCATCTTGGCCCTTCTCCAAGTTTTACAATGAAAATCATTTTATTCATGTAAAAAAAGCACCTTGGATTTTAATAGGGATTATGCTGATTCTGCATATACATTTGAATAGTACTGATATCTTAACAATATTAAGTACTCCAAGAACACAGATGTATTTCTTTCTTTTAAAAAGTATTGTCCATTTTTGAGAGAGAGAGAGAGAGAGAAACAGAGACAGAGAGGGAGACAGAGGATCTGAAGCAGGATCTGCCCTGAGAGCACAGGACTGGAACTCATGAACCATGAGATCATGACCTGAGCCAAAATCAAGAGTGGGGTACTAAACTGACTGAGCCACCCAGGTGTCCCACAGATGTCTCTCTATTTAAGTATGTCTTCATTGATTTCTTTCAATGATGCTTTGTAGTTTTCAGAATATAAGTTTTGCATTTTCCCAGTTAAATTTATTCATAAGGGTTTTATTCTCCTTGATGCTACTGTAATTGAACTTATCTTCCTAATTTCATATTCAGATTGTTCAGTTGTAATGCATTGAAATGCAATTTCTTTTGTATTTTCACAGTGTATCCTGCAACATTGCTAAATTCACTTATAAACTCTAATACATTTTCCTTTTGTGAAATAAAGGCAAACTTCTTCAATTTAATAAAGAATAACAACAAAAAACCTACAGGAAAATTATACTTAATGATGCTAGACTGAATGGTTCCCTACCTAATAATATCTGGAATAAAGGAAAACTATACACTCTCACCATTTTAATTGAACATGGTGTGGAAGTTCTGGCTGGGACAATACGACAAAAATATAAAGAAAAAAAACGGAAATAACTGGCATACAGATTTGAAAGGAATAAAAAAGTCTTCTATTTGCAGATTACATAATTGTCTATGTAGATAATCCCAGGAGAATACAAATACACACACACACACACACACACACACACACACACATTTTCTGAAGCTAATATGAGTTCAACAAGGTAGCAGGATACAAGATAAATAGAAAAATCAATTGTATGTCTATAAATTAGCAATGAACACATGGATATTCTAATTTGTAGCTAAAAGCACAATGTCATTTGCAATCACTAAACTAATATTTAGGTGTAATTTTAAGAAACTTTTATGAGGACATGTATGCTGATAACTACAAAATAGTGATGGAAATCTAAATAACTTATGAGATATATCACGTTCATTGATCAGAAAAAAAATTCAAACATCAAATGTGGTTGGGTGTAGTTGATAACCTATACTGTGAACTGAAGGAGCTGGTAGGTATCTAACGTTTATGGGATGGGCTTGCGTATTCTCCCATGGTTTGGTTCAGTTGAACATACTTTCTTTATCCAGTGTTTCTCTTAGATAAACTCAGTAGAACTGGAACAAATTTGTACTTTCAAAATCAAGTGTGTTTTCAAAACAATTTGAGCAAACACCCTCATTTATTAAAATTACTACAGTAATTTCTATCTTAGTAATTTTAAAATAAGGATAGTTATTAACTTGGTGGTAAGATTTGGTATGGAACTATATATATATTTATAATATTTATGTTGTTAATATATGTCACTGTGATTCAAAAGGAAGATGATTTTTTCACTACCCCCATTCATAAATCTTCACTCAGTCCCATTACTTATCAAATTAAACTTTGGCTTAAAAGATACCCAGTGATGACCTGGGGGGGTGGGGCAACAAGTGTCTTTCAAACTAAGACCTTTCTCCTGATATAGAGACAATGGATAACAAAATAGTTTAAAAACTGGGGTCACAAAAGAATATAAAAGAGGAAATAGAGTTGTGATCTTGATCCTTAACCCAAAGCTTCATTGGGTGCATAGAAGATAAACACCTGAGCATGATCTTCATAAGGTAAAAACATCAAAGCTAGGGATGGCAGAAACCAGGCTGGGTCCTATGGGTTGCCCTCGCCTCTCCTATCCTGAGCAATTTCCTGTGTCCTCAGACCTGCCGGATTTTGATTATGTGCTTTTGTAAACAGGATGGAGAGTAAGGATTGTCATAGACATGGAAGTAATTGTGGAAGAATTCCTAGTTCTCAGCCACAGACAGCAGCAACCCAAGGGCCGCCCAAGAGATGAAGGTCTGAAGGGCTGTGTATTTATCTGCTCATGAAGATATACAAGGTATGTCCCTACATGTAAACCCCTTCCTTCCACTACTTTCCTACATCTCAAGGAAGGGTCCTCCTGTGAACACCTTCCAGAACTGAATCTTAATGGTGCTCCTCATATTAATAATTTTCCAACTCTGCCAGACCCCAATAGGTGCCCTATTTACCAAGGAAGGATCTCTGACTTAAAGAAATGCCTGCCTCAGAGAAGTTGTCTTTTCCAAATATTTTTACCTAATATAGTGTATTTTATAATTAATGAGTTTTAAACATACCCCATGCAGTATATCAACACACACACACACACACACACAACACACACACACACACACACACACACACACACAATTTTCTCTAAAATAAAAGTCTTTGTATTTCCTTTATCATTTAGTATCTTATCTCAATGTTTGCAATTGTGGTTTTATAGTTGTTACGTTTGGATAGATTTTCACAGATTTGTTGGACATTACTATTGATTGCAATAAGAATTTTAGGTTGATCTTAGATTCTGATCTCTCTACTGATTTTTTATATATCAAAGATATTTATATTTTATCAGTTATACATGAGGATGATTTTTTATTTCAAGCTTTTCATGTGCTTTTTAATTCTATTTTTCTTCAAACAGATTGAATTTAAATTTCACTAGATTTATATGGTTAAAAAAGTAATACTATTTTCTGTATACAAATATCTGACTGAAACACTGGGGACAGAGAATACCAGCATTTAGGTCAACTTTATTTTATCATTTAATCACTTATCTGAACATCTGCAATTGTATTTTTATAGGTTATTATGGTCGAATGGATGATCTCATACATATCTTGAGTATTGATATTAATTTTTTTTATTTTTTATCTTTATTTATTTTTTTAATTTTATTTTTTATTTTTTAAAATTTACATCCAAATTAGCATATAGTGAAACAATGATTTCAGGAGTAAATTCCTTAATGCCCCTTACTCATTTAGCCCACCCCCCCTCCCACAACCCCTCCATCAATCCTCAGTTTTTTCTCTGTATTTATGAGTCTCTTCTGTTTTGTCCCCCTCCCTGTTTTTATATTATTTTTGTTTCCCTTCCCTTATGTTCATCTGTTTTGTCTCTTAAAGTCCTCGTATGAGTGAAGTCATATGATTTTTGTCTTTCTGTGACTGACTAATTTCACTTAGCATAGCTATTAATTTTAATAACAATTTTTGATTGTTATGTTTCCCTCTCTATTGATTTTTCTATATATCAAGGATATCAATACAATGTGAGTCATATATGAGTGCATTTTTTGCTTCCCAGGTTCTCTTGTGCTCTATAATGCTGTTTTTCCCTAAATGGGTTGTTTTTAAATTTGAATAGATTTGTATGGCTAAGAATGAATGCTGTTCTCTGCCTAAAAATATTTGACTAATATTTTAGAGGCACAGAACACTATCCCCAGGTATAACAGAATAAGAGAACATCCCTCACCTGAATAGGCACACAGAACTGGGGCAGACACACAACCTGGGCTTTAGAGAGAGGTCTAGGATTTGAGTGTCTACCCCACTGTTCTCCAGGAGTCACTGGCCTTCTCTGACTCTCATTTTCTTTCTCTGTATACCGGTGATCAAAATAACTTCCTCAAATGGATTTTGCAGTCATTCAACATAACATGCTATGCCACTATTTATTAAGAAGAGAATCAGGAATCCTGAGTAGGAAACTACACACCAATTGGTCTTTAGGTGGGTAAGTATCAGTTTAACGTTGGCTTCTCAACCCCAAGAAGGCCATCCACTCAGTCAGAAGTTAACTCAGACCAGAAAATAAACACAACAATGATAATGAAGATTAACATGGCCACACAGGGTTTCTTGTCAAGGCTGTGTTTTCAGGATCCTGGATCAGTCTGTATGATGACCTCCTCCAGGATCTTATGCTTGACCTGGTGGAAGTGAGGAAGGGGAGTTGGGAGATCAGCAGAGCCAGGAACCCTGAGTCTCATCACCAGGCCACCCAATTTCTGCTCACTTGGCTTGAATTCCTGAACCTTACCTTGGCTTAAACGAGAACAGGCATATTCCTAATAGAGGTCATGAAGTTACCTAGTGTGGAGAAAGCACAGGTGATACCTATCAAACCTAAAATGGAGACAGTACTATTTCCGAATCTATGCAAAAGAAACATGTCCCTACGTTTATCACAACATGGGCAATGCAATGAGACCTGTGGCACAGTGCCTGCTGGGAAAACTCCTAAAACTCAAATGTCTGTTGATAAAGGAAGAGGGTCAAATAAATTCAAGAAGTAATATGCATCTGGTCAAAACAACTGCCTAGCTTCTGTGTTAAAACACATAAACGTTCAGGGTGATAATGAGTGAAATACATAAGCAATACTAATTACCAGCAAGTTCCCGTTATTCAATCCTCAGCCCCTCCCATCACCCTCCTATCCGCATGCACCCCCAGCACTCACTTATGAGACTGTTGGAGGTTCATCCCAGACTGTGTGGTGAAAGACTGAGCCATTCCCTGCTGCTTCTGGGAAAAGGTGGTCGAGTAGCTGCAGGAGGGAGTGGGAACTGGGATAGAGAATGTGCTCTGGGTATCCTTAGGGCTGATGATATTCACAAGCAGAGTATCATTCATGATGCATAGACTGGAGGAAAAATGGGACCTTAGACAACTGGACAGATAGACAAACTGACATGCCAATAATGATCTTGCTCCCACTGCCACTGAGCCATCAGATTCTTTCCATATCCCTGCTGTATCTCCCATCCATGTGTCTTAGATAGTACCTCTACTTCTTCACCAATCACGGAGCCAATATTTGGCAAGATACTTGCAAAAATATGAGGACATTTAACCATTTGACCCTAAACCACGGGCAAGTTTACATCAATACTTACCAGGAACATATGACAAAGAGTTGACAGTCTAATCTCAATTTCCAGAGGAAGAAAGTGTGTCACCAAAAGGTAATGTGTGATTTGGCAAAGGTCACAAAAATAGTGAGTGTTGGGAACAGGAAAAAAAATCTGATTAAAGAACTCACACTCTTAATCATTAGGAGAGATGATTCCTTGGATGAACCTATTGCCTTTTCACAAAATTCAGAATACGCCAAGATTGTAACACCTGATTTCCACACAACTGAACTCTTACTGAACTGGGTGATACACCCACAACAAAGCATTCACCTGCAATTGCTGACAGGGCTAGCGATGAAGGTCCGGGTAAAGGCACGAACAGAATCCTGAGACATTCGTTCCACTTCAACAACAAAAAACAAATAACACCACCTCTTAGCATTCCACATGCTTTACACACTCACACAGCATTCCCAGTCATGGTCTGACTTGATATTCATTCGTGCAGGAGGGGACAATTGTTCTCTGGGAGTCAGAGTGTTCTGAATGGGGAAGGCAATCTGTTCCCCATGACAGGGATCTGACTATGTGCTGGGACCAATGAATACCCCTCAAAACTTACAGGTTCAGAGCCCAAGTTCACAGAGTAAGGATCTAGGGTGAGAGCTATCAAAGTCCACAGACTGTGTCCCTAATGCCCAAGCTGTGTGGGGTAGACAGGCATATACCTGGTTCAGACCAGGGTGGTTTGAGGACAGAGTGAGGACAGGAGAACACAGCAGGAATCGGGGAAGCTGGGAGAGTTCTGAGAGGGAGCCCAACCACCAAGGAAGGGGCAGTGGGGCAGCTGAGGAGGAGGTTCTACACACACTCACCTTCCTTGAACACTCCGTTGACAGAGAAGCAGAGCATCAAGTCCTAAAAGGGAAGAGCCCAGGTGCTAAGTCACCTACACTTCCTACCCACCTGTGGCTTTCTGAGGGCTACCCTTGGGAGGAAGCAGGTGCTCACCGTCTGGCACCATATGTCCACCACAAAGGAGCTGAGGTCATGCTGAGTTTTGGGCAGCACACAGAGGGAGTGCACAATGTCATGTTTTGTATGCTTCAGCAGCTGAACACGCAGGTCTATGGGGGGGGGGGCGGAGAAGCAAGTGAAGGTCAGGGGTTGCCACACCCTGGGTCCTATGATTAGCCCCTCACATCTCCTTCCCCTGCCCAATCTTCCCTTATTGCACACGCACAGGGGTCCTGGACCTTCTTCATGTTCCTGCTTTCTTTGAGGTACTTGCACAAGCTGCTTCTAGGGAGAGAAAGAGGAACAGGGAGTGGTGGTCTGGCCAGTGTGCATGCTTCCAGGAGCTTCCCTGTGTCTGCTGGGAGCCACAAAGCCCATGAACAGAGTCTGAGCTGTGCTACTCACGGGGCTGGCTCCTTGGGGTTGAAGGGAATGGTCAGGGAGAAGCAGGCCTCATCGTGGTAAGCACCAAGGAGACCCTGACGATCTCCAGAGTCATAGATCAAGTAGTACCTGTGGGGAAACAATGAGGACAGTCTCTCTCTGGGGTCTGGACCTCAAATGAGATTTCAAGACACAGTCAGCAGTCCTGAGCTTGAGTGGCCTCACCCATCCTAGCCCTCCACTTTCCCAGGTTCCCAGGAGTACTTACTGCTGCAGGAATTGCAGGACCAGACTCTTCAGCGCATCAGATCCAAAGAAGCTTCCCTGAAATCACAACAGCCCTCAGGACCACAGCTGATATCCCTTCCTCACACACCACCCAAAACCCAGCTTGATCTGCCCTCCTCACCTTGCAGGTTGGTAACCTCTTGTGGGCTGCAATACCAACGCTGGTTGGTGAAGGTGACTCCTGGCCATCCTGGGGAAAGGAAGAGGAAGTGAGTGTTGTTGACCAGGAGCGGATTATGGACAATCAGGAAAAGGATGGGCCCAGGAGACGGTGAGCCTCAGAGGTCAGATATGAAAGGGACATGCAGATTACATGGGCAAGGCTACATTTGGGATCACTGTCTTGGGGTGCTTGCTGCCTGTGGAGAACGTGGCTGAAGGATATCCAGAGCCCTTGTTGGGTTTCCACATAGATCTGCACATCCATGAGGTTTAAGGGTCATGAAAATTGTAACTTCTTCAAGACTTAAATGGCCTCTGGGCAGGTTTGGGGTGACATCAGTGCCAGTAGAGGACTCAATGATCAAAGAATACACCTACCAGGCACAATAACTTGGAAAACAGTTCCAGGATGGAGCTGCAGAAATCCAGAAAAAACAGAAAAGTCAGTGAAGGTTTGCAGGTGTCCTTCATCATGGGAGCAAGCACACTTACACCTGACACATGGCCAGTACGTCCCACCTACACCGCAGTGCCCCAGGCTTGCAGGGCCCTTGGCACCTCCCTTGTGGGCTGACTTAGAGGAAAAGCACACACTCTCTCTCCCCATCCTTCTCATTCCTTTCCTCTGCCTGACCCCCTCCTCCCTCCCGTTCCCCCTGGGTGGCTCCCACCTAGATTATCCTGACTCCCATCTCCAGATTCACCAGAAGCAACATTTGGATCCCAGGGTCCAGGGCTGCCTTCCCCTCCCTGCCTCCCTTCTTTCCTCTAGGCCCCCACTGAATACTCCAGAGAGAAGAGGGAATGGGGTGAAAGCCCAGGGTTATGGTACCTCACTAGGGGCCCAGCATTCTGCAGGACCATGACACCCCCAGGGATGGCCCAGAATGCTGGGGCACGGAGGTGAGTGAGGCATGACCCAGGAGACAGGGAGGGAGAGGAATGGGGATGAGGACAGAAGAAGGAGTGAAGGAAGGAGGGGAGAGGTGAGAGAGACAGGGGAGTAGAGACAAAGGAGGAAGAGAAAGCAAAGCAAAGGGAAAAGAATGAAGCTTTACCATGGTGGTGGGGCCAAGGAGGAAGAGAAAAGAAGGGGGAAATGTCTCCCCAGCTGCAGCGCATTCCTTCATCTGCCCTGGCTGGCCCTGACATCCGAGGTAGGTGTTGGGCTGGGGGCCCTTTGGATGCTGGTTGAAACTTTGTCACTTGTGTGAGCTCAGTCTGAGCTGGGCATGGGGAATGGGGCAGCCACAGGGGCAGAAGACCTTCCCCAGAAGGAGTAGAGGATCAATCCCCAGGTCAACATGGGGCTGAAGGTCTGTGGTCCCCCCTCTTATGATCACCACCTTCCCTCCTGATTGCCCCAGTGCACACGTGCCTGTCCCACTCGGTTCCTTGCCTGAGGCATTATACCCATTGTCAGGCTACCCAGGGCTCCACTGAAGGAACAGTCTGGATGATGTGACGTGTGGGGGTGGGGTGGGAAGGGGGTGGTGCCTCTGAGAGGCCTGTCCTTTGTCCTTCATCTCCTCAAGCTCCTCTCCTCTCTGCCTTCCATTCCTGCCTGAGGAAGCCCTCTGCTCCCTGGCAGTCTCCCATTTCTGGCCCCCTGACTCAGGGAACCCTGGTTTCTCTCAAGGAGGGCCCAGCTCCTGGCATTGGGTCAGAGGAACAGATGTCATGATGGCAGCCCCCCAGGACCTCAGCCCTCAGCGTGGGCAGGAAAGCCACCATGGCTGCCTGGAATTGACGGGAAGAGGGGGGATACATTTGGTTCAAGGAAAGGAGGGTCCCTCTCAGAACAAGGGAAGGAATCCCTGTCTAAGCAGGGAGGCAGGACTGCCTGTCTCAGCATGAGGCCCTGGCCTGGATGGAGGACCCTTGTCAGTCCAGGTCACAGCATGTGGTGCACAGTAGTCACTCTGGTCCTAGTGAGGAAGGGGAACCCTGATTCGTGGATCACACTTTGGGGAGGGCATGCTAGAGAAGGCTGGGTGTAGATAGCCAGCAAACAGACCTCAGACCAAACAGGTGAGAGGGTCAGAGGAAGGAACGGAGACCCCTAAGCACAGGCGAGGGACAGAGAGAGAAGAGCATAGGGCCTCTGTTCCTCGCAGAGGAACAGGGATGCTGTCCCCTCCAAGCAGGCACCGTCAGGCATAGTTCAGAGTCCCACAGGGTGACGGAGAGTATAACTGACCTTATGTTGGTTGATTTATTGGGAAAGGTGGTGCACAAGGGGCTTCTGTTTGCACTCATGTCTTCTCGCTGCAGTCTTTTGCCCTTGTCCAACTCCCCTGCAGACTTCAGGGGAGTAATTATTGGAAGGAAATGCAAGGATCAGAGAAAGATGGCCAGGATGACCCTGCACCCCCGGCCCTTTATTTTTCCAACAAATCCACTTCCCTGACTCTCGCCACCACCCCATGAGCACTCTCACCTTCTTTTTAAAGAAAGATCTGGGTACCACACCTTACCTCACTGTTGGAGAGGTTCAAGTCCTTGATGCTGGAGGCATTCTGCATAGTGTTGGATAGGCCATCCATCTGGTAGGGTTTCTTGTCGCTCAGGTTCGAGGGCAAAAGCTATGATGAGGAAAGTGTTAGAGTGAGGACCCCAACAGGGGTTATCTGACACCAATCTGCCTCTTCTACCTAATCTCCCACCTTTGCCATCAATCCCAGCACTGGGCCTGAGTTCTCACCTTGAACATGTTCTTTTCATGAGTCTGCCGGGAGGCAGCCATGCTGTTTCTAGGATTTGGTACCATTTCAATATCTCGGGTGACCATGTCTCCGAGAAGCCGAGGGGAGGGAATCACAAGGCTGAGATAGGCCCAGCTGGTTACAGCTTCAGGTTACCCTCCCCACATTACCATCCCCAAGTCTCCTTTCCAGACAGGCTTCTCTGCTCTTACCTGCCCTAGAACTACTTCTGTAGACATACCAGGGGCAAAGCGGACTTTCTGGATGTTAAAAGATTGCTAGGAGACTACACATCTTTTGTTTGTGGTCAACTGCAGAGTTAGAGATGGGGTCAGTGTCTCTGAGTCTGAGGTAGAGATGGGGGATGGAGGCAATAGGTGTGGGAAGAAGATATGGGTCTGGATATAGATTCACAGCTGGTCTTGGGTCTGCATTACCTTTATCTGATCCACATTTTCTGGCTTCAGCTCCTTCTTCACAGGCTGGGGTGCATCAGAGGGGTGGACAAAGATAGATATCTGTAGGGAACCCAAGAGGGGCTGAGTAAGCACCAGGAAATCTGATCCTTGGGATCAAGCAAGACCTTGCCCCTGTCCTGCCATCTTGCCCCTAACTAGCCCTGGCCATGCCCTTGACACACACCATTTCATTATTCTCATTCCAGATCTTGCCGTTGACACTCTTCAATGCGAAGGCACTGCTGGCATTCTCAACAAAGAACTGGGCCTGCATTTTCTCATAGTGAAACTGTAGGGTGAATGGCAAAAGAAAGAATATGAGACCCAAGCCACTGCTCATTTGCCCTGTTTCTTCCCATCTGCCTCACTGTCTTCTCTTACTTGCACTGGGGTGAAGGGGACACTGCATTGTTTCTGAATCAGATTCAGCAGCCACTTCTCATCATATCTGATGCCAAATGGAATCTAAGAGTAAGAAATGGGAGAAGAGATGGGAGAAGAGATTGACACAATGGAACCCAGGGTTAAGATAAAACTCAAGCATGTCTTCCTTTCACACCTTTTGTGTGTGTGTGGGGGGGGGGGTTCTTCAAAATAATTTCTTATGATAGGACAATATCCATTATTGTGAACTTTTGTACCAGTCATGGATTTCCTAAATAACCTTTCTTTCCATTCAAACACTTTCTTCAAATAATCAACTTAAGATATTTAGCATGAACTTCCTTATATAAAGTTCCAAGTGATCCTTGCTCAAGGAAGGATGCCTTAGTCTGTCTCTCCAACAGAGACCCTGGAGACTCGACCCCCTCCCACACTCAGCTTGAGCTAAACTGAGACTTCCAGGGTGGAGCTGCTACTTCTCCTTGGCTGTAGTTTCCTCTGTTCTTAGACAACCTACCCAATTCTCCCTTTAGTCAATCTGTTCCCTTTACATTGCTTCTCTGAGTCTGCCCTTACCTGATCTAAGATGCTAACTCCTAGTAATAAAAAGACGGATTACCCACTCCTCTCCCCCAGAAAAGTACCTAGCATCTCTATATGAGTCCAGCATAATTCCCTCTGTTCACCTCCTTCTGCACACTGGGTTCATTTTGCCAGGACACTCACTGTGATCTTGAACCAGCTCCTGGAGGTCTCATCCTGCCTCTCCCCCTCCATTCTTGTCTCTGGACCCTTTTGCTCTCCCTCCATGTTAGCTTGCATTTGGTCTTGCATCTGAAAACTGCCTCTCCAATGACAGGATGGAATGGCATAGGGGGCACTGTGGGGAAGTGGAGAGAAGGAAGTAATCCACACATGCTTGGAAAGTCTTCTATTACACATTCGCCCCACTGTACAATAAAGTTTGCTCAACCATTAACCTGATTCCATCATCCTGCACTCTTCCAGGTTGAAGAAGAGAACAGCATCTTCAGCTACAGGGCTATGTATTCCACTGGCTGGTACATTTCAGCTATGGTGACTGGTCACTTACTATCTTCCTCGGGTGCTCATGCAACTGTCATTTGTTGCTGGATCTCCATCTTGCTGCTGGTGGGATGAAGAATCAATGCCAGAACGGACATGCCCAGACCAATTGTTATACCTCCTTCGGTAAATACCCGAGCATCTTGCTCTTCTTTGTAAGGAGTTACCTGTGTTATTATGCCCTGAAATTGAGAATAACACATCAATGGTTCCAATATCACAAAAGGTTCCGGGGAAACATCATGGCTAATGAAGAAATATCACTGACTTTATCGTCTAAAATGAAATTCAGCACAGTGCTAAATAAGGTTGAAAGACTTCTCTGGGGCTCCACTGCCCGGGAGATGAGAAGTGGGGAGCATTCACAGCCAAGGAGAAAAAAAAAAGCACAGAGGAAAGGGTTTGGGCCTAGGGTTTAACCTGTGATGTCAGCCCTTGCTCTGCCCTTTGCAGGCTAGGTGACCAGGGACAAGTTGCTTATCATCTCTAACTCACAATTCCCTTCTCTGCCCTAGGGGGATAACCAAATCAATGCTGAAAGTTTGGTGCTATGGTTCACAGGTCAAAGGTGAGTTCCCACCTGAAAAAAGAATTAGAGAAGTGAAAGTTACATCTGATGAAAATATCCAGAAAAACTTAGAGAGACATAATATGGAGAATACCAAAAGAGAGGGGGAGAGAATTAAAGGAGATGTCCCCAGAATGAAAGAGAGGGAAATGCGGAGAAGTGGCATTTGATGGAATCTTGCTTGAGAAGTTTCCCAAAGTAACAGGATAATCAAGTCAGTATAACAATACTAATAGGAGACAAAGTATGCTTTAAGAAAAAACATTCCTAAAGAAAAGATGTACATTTCACAGTGATGTTAATGTAGCACAAACTGAGAAAATTTGTGACTGGAGGAATCAAACTAAAAGAAATATTAAAGGTTCTCCTTCAGGGAGAAGAAATAGGATCCCAGATGGAGGCACACAGATGCAGGAAAGAAAGACTAATGGCATTTGTGAATATGTAGGCAAGTCTAAATGAGTATTGACTATATAGCACCATGACACTAATTTCTTCTAGGGGTTTACATATACATAGAATTAAAATTCATGGCAATACATCGGGAGAGGGTGAGAGGAATCAAAGTGTCCCAAAGTTCCTTCATTGTCTGAAGAGCTTTAAAGAAGTAATCCACATCACACTGTGAAAAGGAAAACAAAAATTACATTATAGTCAGAAAGGTAAACACTACAAGAATGGCTAAGGGATGTTTAATTGTCTAGCCAAATGAGGTAACAATCTAATACTAAAAACAAACAAACAAACAAACAAACAAACAAAAAACAGTATTAAGTCATTTCAAAGAAAGGAGAGGAAAAGGACAGGCAAACCATAAGAGACTTTTAAATACTGATGGCGGGTGGGGGAGAGGGGAAAATGGGTGATGGGCACTGAGGAGGGCACCTGTTGGGATGAACACTGGGTGTTGTATGGAAACCAACTTGACAACAAATTATATAAAAAATTAAAATAAATTAAATAAAATATTGACATAAAAATACATGTGCAGTCAATATGGCATACAAAAAACAAGTTATATATATATATATATATATATATATATATATATATATATATTTACATTAAAAGTTTCAGACTGGATATTCCAAACAGAAACACAGATATTATGAGACTGGAAGGAAAACATTCCATCAAATGCTCCTTGAAAGAAACATCTGCAAAATTTAATGATCTAGAAAATTTGGAAAAAAAAAAAAACTTGGCAAAATGTGTAGCATTTACTTACTGACCTCCCAAAAGCTGGTATAACCATATTACTAAAAAGAAAGGTATTTTTTTTCAAGAAAAAAACAATTACTAGAGAAAAGAGGAGGTTTCATTATAATAAAAGGTTCAATGCAATAAGAAGCCATCAATACAAAATCCTAAATTTGTGTGCGTGTCTTAACACAGAGCGAAAATGTGCAGAGCAAACAGTGACAGTAAAAAGATAAATGGATAAATTCACGATTACAGCAGGAATATTAACACACCTCCTTGAGTGACACATAAAATGGCAGACATAAATTCCACTAGGTGGAGAATATTTTAAAATGAGAATAAAGCAAATTAATAAATGTACTTAATTGACATAGAACAGTGCAAATAACCATTACACGTGGAACATTCCAGAATAAGTCATGTGCTGGGCTATAAAGCAAGCCTCAAGAAACTTCTATGGGGGTAATACAATCTACCCTGAATAGTTGATGTAAGAGTTAAGGGTAATGGGGTGTTCTCTGCCACTCCTTCACCTGTAGTAGGCATCCAAAGAATATTAATTTACAGCAACCCCCAACTCCCTTTCCTCGCACGTGGCCAACCTAGGCCACTCTCCAAACTGTGGACCTGTGAGGACCACATAAAATCAGATCTATCCCCTCAATCAGTGAAAAAAAATCCACCTGAGCCTAACCACTTCCATAGGAGGGGAGTTTTTCCATGTGGAACTGGGATGGGAATGTCAGGGCCCACCTGGCACATTTCCTCAAGAGATTAGAGAAGAGTGAGCCTGGGCCCTCATCACCCCTTCTCTAAAAGGGGGTTGGCTGGGTGTCCTGTGGGGTGGGGTGGGGGAAGGGACCCAGCAACCCTTGTAACCTCTGGGGATCTGAGACCAAGGCCTCATGCTGGCCAACCCACCCATGGTGTGGCCTGAAGGCAGTGACCTGTCACCAATGTCCTCACAGGCTGCTTATGAAGAGAACCTGTGGGATCTGGAGCTGGAGGTTTAGAGAAGATCAAGGAAAGCTGCTGAGGACGAAGAGAGCAGGCCCCAAATGACTTTGTCAGGCTCACACAAACAAGATGGAGTCCTTACAGGAAGTCCCCTCCTCAAAGCCATGGAGAAGAGAGCCCCCGACACCAGAGGTGATTACTGTGATTACTGCCCCCTGAGTTTGCTATCAGCCTATCAGGGAACTGTTTCTAACTGAACCAGCCCTGCAGAAAAGGCCAACTAGAGTCAGGGGGCGTGGGACCCAGGTACTTGCAGCTACAAACACAGGGAACTCTGTATGCCAGGCTCTGTATCCACTTACAATACATCCTGTTCCCTCATTCTGCAAACCCAGAGAACTCTGAGTGCCAGCTGTAGGCCAGGCTCTGTACTTGCTACATTGCATCTTATCTCTCATGTAGTCCTCACAACGGGACTCCGAGATCACAGTCACAGGCTTTGCAAGGTTACTGAGACTTAATGAGGTGTTGGAGTTTTCCTGGAGTCATTCAGATGCTACCTGGAGAAACAGAGACTGCAACTGAGCTCCATGGAATGGGGGTGACATGTAAATGCATAGGTAGCCTAACTAAATTCTTGCTGCAATATGTGGGATTCGCTAAAGTTGGAGCAAGGTAACAGAATGTTCTGAAACTAATCACATGGCTGGCATTATCTCCTGTGCATCCCAGAGAGATAATAACAAACAAGCAAACAAACTACCGATACCCCATCCCCCCGAAACAACAGCAAAAACCAACACACACGCACACACACACACACAGACACACACGCCCCAGATCTGGAAACTATAAAGGAAAAAAACAACAAAAACAGAGTTTCGTGGGTCACTGTAATGAGAGTAGAATGAAATATATATATATATATATATATATATATATATATATATATATATATATATAGTGTGTGTGTAGGTAGATGCCCCTTTAGTGGTCAGAGTGAGAATTGTAGCTCTGAATGTCTCAGACCAGAGGGCTTTGCAAGGGGGAAGGAAGGAAGGAGGCACCTGGGCTCCAGTATATCAGCCAGAAATTTCTGGAATTTCTACTTCTTTCTGGAATTTTCTACTCTGTGCCCACAATCCCTTCCTAGATCCCCATGCCCTGAGAGAGAAACTTCAGTCCCTGAGAGAGGTGAGGAAAAATCTCCACATATGAGAGTGTGAACACTTGGGTTCAGGGAAGTGTAAGACAGAAACGCACATACATACACAGATAAACTGTCAAGTCAAAGGGTGAAGTTTGTATTTGCGTATTAAACACTATCATGTGAACATTTTCATAACGTGGTAAATATATATGAACTTTTCTTGTGAATTGGTTATTATATATTTTCAAGTGTTTCTCTCAACAAATTTGCCTAATCACAAAATGTTAAACATTAAAAATGTATACATAGAAAATGGAAATCATTCTGCACCTTCCATCTATATATGATCCCCGCGCCCCAAATAACTGATATCCAAGATGGCTTATGTAAATAGATTGGTACAGATGTGTTTCTCTTTAAGTAATGTGTATACTTACCTTAAAATATTTGTGTAGTTATGTGGTTATAGATACACACTCTTTAAAATTTGCCAACACGTAAATAATGTTCTGCAAATTGATTTTTTCACTTACTTACTATGCCATCTCCAGATTGCCATTTCTTCAGTTAATGTGGTGTGGCATCTTTCCAGATGTCTGGAGAAACATTTTGCTTTTTACACAAATTATTTGTTGTCATTTGTCCCTTTCTCCACCAATAGACAAAAGCCCTTTATTTTCTTGCCCGGTAGCACAAATTCTGCAATATTTGCCAACAGGCAAATATTTACCCCATCTTTTCAAACTTTAATTTTTTTTCTTTCAATAGTGCAGAAATTGCTTTAATTTTCATGGGGTTTCTTCACTTAAAAATAATACAGCTATGACAGAAAACAAAACAAGAAATACTTAAGGTTACATCAAATAATAGTCTAGTGGGAATTCTTGATCCAAAGCCTTGAAGGCTTCAGGACACAGTGGAATAAAGCTTCAGACCGACTTCTACATCTGCAAATAATGGGGATAATAACTGAGTACTTGTTAGGTTGTAGGAGATACCATGTGAAGTGCCTCTGGCTTAAAATAATTCTCTAAATGATCATTTCCTTCCCTTGATGGAGGTTACTTTTCCTCTGCTTCTGGTTGGGCCACACACACCACCCCTAGGACAGTGCTATCCATGTGGCCGCCCCTATCCAGGCCTCTAGGCCTGAGGAATGGGATTTCATCTCCACCATCATCTTCAAGGCAAAGACATTGGGGAGAGGGTTGTTCCAGTACCCTGTTGGGTACCATAACATGAACACCTGGGAAATTCGAAACCAACTATGTGACCCAAGGAAAGCTTTTAACTCTGTTACAAAATTAATTGGACAAATTAAAGGGATGTTAAAGAAAAACAAATAAACAAACAAACAAACAAACAACTCTTCTATCCCAAACAAGAATGTCACGTATAAAGAGATGCATATTACTGGGAAAATACATGGAATATGTTTTAAAGGCAAATGTTTAATATTCTGTTATAAAATAAATCTGATCAGTAAAAGAGTGTTATTAAAGTCTATTGAAATAATTCAAATAAGAACTATACATTACAAACTTATAAGATTTAAACATGTGTAAAACAATTATATATGCATGTATGTTTGTGTGTACATATATATTTCCATATATACACATACATGTGTCCATATATATATATATATATATAGAGAGAGAGAGAGAGAGAGAACAGTATATACATATTGTGAGCAAAATTTGGGAGAATATATATGTTCATGTAAATGTACTTGCATAGTACTATGCACAGGGAAGTATATCTGGGGAATATAAACTAAATTACCAAGGATATACATCTTGTTAGGTAACAAGATAAAGAGAATATACAAAAATATTTACTCAAATACACATTTCTGCACTGCATTTGATTTTGAAATAAGCACATTAACTTGAAATCCAAAAATAACTGATATAAGATTTTATGTCATTGTAGTATATAGCTGGTTGGAAATTTCATTACAAAAATCATATGTATGTATGTGGCCTACCTGTGTATATCTCTATCTATCTATCTATCTATCTATCATCTATCTATCTATTCTTTTTCCACATTACGTTTGTCTCTCAATCACACACACATATGGGTTTCGTGTCATAGTTGAGAGGGGAGAGCTGGAGAAAATTCTTGCTACTGGGTTTAATGTACATGGGCTCTGAGTCACCCTTAAGGCTTCATTTTCCACAGAATCTTCCAGAAGTTTCCCTCTGACCAGGACCTTCCTCCCTTTCCCCTTCCAAGGCTCTCTGCTAAGTGATGAACCACCTGCCTCTCTAGATATGTTCAGATGGTCAGATGGCCCAGACTTCCAATTTCTGAATTTTCTCCAGTGAAAAATATTAAAAGTTATATTTTGTGTGGCGAGTGATGAAACAGTATGTAAAATGAAATCATGCTCAAACTGCTTTACCTAACCATCTTTTTCTTCTGCATGGTTTTGCAGAGAAAAATCATAGTACTAATATCACACACTTCTTAGAGGGCTGGTGGATGTTATAGGTCTTAGGTGGGAGCAGAGAGGGCAGAGGGGGTTCAGGAACTTTCTAGAATTGTCTTGTTAAGTATTACAAAGTTTTGCTCAGCATGCCAAACTGCTGTGTAAAGGATTTCCACACTGGACCTCCCAAGCGATGAACCAGGTTATAAGGTATTTCCTTCTTGCTCTATCTGGTTAGTCTCCACCCTCTCCCCTCCTGCTGGCTAATGCTTCCTTAGCCTCCAATCTCAGCTTAAGCATTTGCTTCCTCTGAGAAGTCTCAGACACACCCTTCTGGTTTGATTACCATTAGTCATGTAGTAACCCCATCACCTTTACCATCTTCAGATACACCTTTCATGTGAAAGGGGACAAAAGACTGTGAGCTCAAACGTTCCCATGGGCTGTGGCTTCACACAGCAGACTGAAGATTCTGAAGTTTTTGCAAGTATTTTACCTTGAAGATTTGCCACAAGTTTGCCTCTTCTACTTTTGAGGGGAATGTCCAGGACACAAGTCAGTTCAGAAATTGAACTGTAGAGTTATTCCACAGACAACAACTAGGGCATGTACTTCAGAGAAGCTGTTGAGGCTGCAGACCGATGCTTCCTTCTCTAAAAGATCCAATAAGAGTACTGTAATGGCAATCTGCAATTTTGAGGAGGCGTGGATTTGCATGACACAGAACAAATGAAACTTCCAGAGGTAGAACTGCCAAGTTAGAAAGTTGTTGTTCATGGTGGTGGTGATATATATCTATATCTATCTCTATCTATCTATCTATCTATCTATCTATTTATATTTAATTGAAACATAATTAACACACAACATTATATTAGATTCATGTGTATAATATAATGATTCAACAGTTCTGTACAGTACTCAGTGCTCATCACAATAAGTGAGCTCTTAATGCCCTTTATCTATTTCACCCATCCCTTCACCCACCTCCTCTCTGGTAACCACCAATTTTTTCTCTGTATTTATGAGTGTTTGTTTTGTTTGGTTTTGTTTTGTGGTCTGATTCTTTCCTTTTTTTTCTTCTTCATTCGTTTGTTTTGTTTCTTAAATTCCACATATGAGTGAAATACTATGTTATTTGTCCTTCTCTGACTGACTTATTTCACTTAACATTTACCCTCTGGGTCCATCCATATTGCTGCAAATGGCAACATATCATTATTTTTAACGGCTGAGTAATATTCCATCACACACCTACACACACATAAACAAGCATACACGTATATATAAGCCCCATATATGTATACACCATATACATATGTATATGGATATATATATATATACACACACATATATATGTATACATATACATATGTATATATGTATATGCATATGTATATGTATACATATATATGTGTGTGTGTGTGTGTGTGTGTGTGTGTGTGTGTGTGTGTGTGTATATGTATATATATATATACACACACGTTGGATCACATGGCAATTCCATTTTAAATTTTCTGAGGAAGCTCCATACTGTTTTCCACAGTGGCTGCACCAATCTGCATTCCCACCAAAAGTGCACCTTTATCCTCCACATCCTTGCCAGCAAGTTTGGAAAGCTTTTAAAGAATTTGCTTTGTGGACTGCTCTGAAATATATTTCAGAGTATTTAAATGAATTTCAGAAATCAGAAAAGGCATTAAAGAAGGAAGCAAAAATTTCCATTAACCCCTGGGGAGATGGCATCTTTCTTTATATTCTCATTAATGGTGTGTATAATATGACACTGGCTGATATTTTAATCTACATAATAACATTTAATCCCTTCGACATAACCACAAAGTCCACATGGTGATTCCTTCTTTACAGATGAGGAAACTGAGCCTCGGATTCCAGGCACAGCTGAGGCTGAAGCGTCTGTGTAACCTTCACTGCCCTGTGATTTCAATAAATCCTGGCAAAGACCCTATGAGGAAGAGAATCCTCACTCCTTGAATGGGGAAGCTGGGACTTGGGATCTCAATGTCCCACACTGCCACATGTCATGCTTCTACTCATTGGATGAGCCCAGACTGGAAACCAGGTCTTCTGAAGCAAAAGCCTTTACTCTTCCTGCTGCTTCACCTGGCCTTGCCTTAATTATTGGATGTACTTTTATAGGCTTTGTTTATGAACATAATGGAAATTCCCCCTCAGTTTAGACAGTGTGGAAAATGCATCAAAGGACGGAGGAGGACATGCAAATAATTAGTAACACCACAGAACACTCACAAACCTAGTAAACTTTTAAGGTGCTCTTTTGGATACCTGAAAACTATTTAAAAATCTAGCTTCAATTTACTGTGACTATTTGAGACAATTCTTTGTTTTTATTTCTGTTGTTTATCACCTGGATATCTATCACCCAGATGTTGCTTTTAACAGAGAAGGAAAGCTATATATCATTTCTCAATGAAAACAAGTTAACAATTGTAAGAATGCCATTGTCAATCCCTGGAGGAAATATGTGTTTCTCAAAACGGATTTGTTTTCTCCAAATTAAAGAGTTTCATTTTTAATCATTACAATTAAAATCTGCATTATGACATGTTTGCTAATATGTAACGCAAACTACGGAGTTTGATGTTAAAATGAAGATGTCTTCATACACATACATGGGTACTTTGAATGAAACCCTTGAACTTAATTAATTTGGCGGCACACCAAAATCCAGTTTAAGTACCATCCATTACTCTCTCAAAACAAATATGGCCAATACAAAGCAGTCCTTGACCTCCCATCGAGTCAATCCATTTTCAGTAGCTGGGAAAAGAAACTATTTGGCAGAAGGCACAAACACAGCTGTTTGTTTAAACTGCAGAGGTGAAGGTCCATAGTGGAAGGGAAATTGACTTTCTACTGGTGAAAGTACCATGTACACATTATACAGTATATGGAGTGCTAATATCAACATGAGAAGAAAATGGTTGAAAACCTCAAACATGACAAGCTCTCCCCCTGTAGAAATCCTAGGAGGCATGTGTGATAATGCATTGTTATGAGCATAGACAGCCACTCCTCACTTACTCCAAACTTACTCCAAACTCCTCACCTTTTACTGGCTACCACAGTCTAGGATCTGCCTGTTGTCTCACTTCCTTGTGTGAAAACGTCTCCCCCCGCCCCCCGACAAATTTAGTCTTTTCTTCTGTGCTGGCCTCATCTTTAAGAGAGGGTAGAGCCAAATCTCACTGGTTATACACCTGTGCACAGGAGTGAGGCAGATCTGGATTTGAGCCCTCTTTCCATTACCTCTTAGCTCAGTGGCACCCAAGTTTGCTCACTATGCACTCAAATGAAAAAATATATATAATACAATATATATTAAATATTATATATTTAATTTATTATATAATACTTAATATATAGGGTATATATTTATTTATAATATAAATATATATTTATTATATAGCATTTATTATATATATTGTATTATATTATATTATATTATATTATATTATATTATATTATAGAGAAGGAGTGCAAGAGAAGGAGCCTTTATATCTGTATAACTGATGTGGTCACCCTCACTGGCTCCGTCTACACCTGGTTTTGTCCACACCAGAAATCTCTGTCTCTCTCATTGAGAATGTGAAGTCTCTCAATTTTTTCTTGCTGCCTACCCAACCATTCTCCATCACGAAATCACCTGACACTTACAGCTGGGTTATACTGTTCTCATGCTGAACATCACCCATCAAAAAGAACACCAATATCAGACTAAGCCACTCTGTGACCATGATGAAATGAGATAAAAAAAACAAAACAAAAAAAACAAGATCACAGTGAATAAAGTAAAGTTGCAGGATGCACATTCCGCAATTAGTTGCACGTCTATACACTAACAGTGAACCATCTGAAAAAGACATCAAGAAAAGAATCCCATTTACCATAGCATCAAAAGCATTAAAGTACTTATGAATCAATTTAATCGAGAAAGCGAAATATCTATATGCCAAAAACTATAAGACATTGATGACAGAAACTGAAGAAGACACAAATAAATGGAATGATAGTCCACGTTCACAAATGGAAAGAATTAATATTGTTAAAATATCCATACTACCCCCAAATACTCTATAGACTCAATGCAATCTCTACCAAGATACCAATGCCATTTTCCACACAAACAGAACAAAAAAGGCCTTAAGTTCATATGGAATCACAAAAGACCCAGAATACCTAAAGCAATTTGAGAAAGAAGAACAAAGCTGGAGGCATCACACCTCCTGATTTGAAACTGTATTACAAAGTCATCATAATCAAATGGTATGATATTGGCATAAAATATACACATGGACAAATGGAACAGAACAGAGAGCCCATAAATAAACCCGTGAATAAATGGTCAACTAATATCTCATAAGAAAGCCAAGAATATTCAATGGGGAAAGGATAAGCAGTTCAAGAAACGGTGCTGGGAAAACTGGACACTCACATACAAAAGAATGGAATTGGAGCCCTATCTTATACCATTCACAAAATTTACTGAAAACGGAGCAAAGATTTAAATATAAGTCCTGGGACCATAAAAGTCCCAGAAGAAAATACAGGGGGAAAGCTCCTTGACAATGTTCTTGGTAATGATTTTTTGCAAATGACACAAAGGCACAAAAGCAGCAAAAGGAAAAATCCACAAGTAGGGCCACATCAATCAACAATTAAAAGGCAACCTGTGGAGTGGGAGAAAATATTTGCAAACCATATATCTGATAAGGGGCTCTCATCCAAAATACATAAGGAACTTACACAACTCAATAACGTAAAAGTAATAACCTGATCAAAAAATGGGCAAAGGACCTGAATAGACATTATTCAAAAGATGATATATAAAGGGCCAACAGGTATATGAAAAGGTGCTCAACATCATTAACCATCAAGGAAATCAAATCAAAACCACAATAAGATTTCACCTCCCACCTGTCAGAATGGCTACAATCGAAAACAGGAGAAACAAAAAGTGTTGGCAAGGATGTGCAGAAAAGGGAACCCTCTTGCACTGTTGATAGGAATGCAAGCTGGCTCAGCCACTCTGGAAAACAGTTAAAAAGTTAAAAATGGAACTGTCCTAAGATCCAGTAATAGCATCGCAGGGTATCAACCCTAAAAATACCAAAACATGAATTTGAAGGGATACATGCACCCCTATGTTTATAGCAGCTTTGTTTACAATAGCCAAATTATGAAAGCAGCCCAAATGTCCATCAATAGATGAATGGATAAAGAAGGTGTGTGGGTGTGTGTGTGTGTGTGTGTGTGTGTGTGTGTGTATATATTTTTTCATCCATAAAAAAAGAACAAAGTCTTTCTATTTGCAATGGCATGGGTAGAGCTAGTGAGTATAATACTAAGTGAAATAAGTCAGTCAGAGAAATACAGATACCAAATCATCTCACTCATATGTGGAATTTAAAAAACAAAATAAATGAGCAAAGGGAGAGAGAGCAAGAGCGAGAGCAAGAGTGTGTGTGAGTGTGTGTGTGTGTGTGTGTGTGTATGTGTGTGTGTGAGAGAGAGAGAGAGAGAGAGAGAGAGAGAGAGAGAATATCAGACAACCATGGAGAACAAACTGATGGTTACCAGGGGAAGTGGTGGTGAGCGGAGGGATGAGTAAAATAGGAGATAGGGATTAAAGGGTGCATTGTTGTGGTGAGCACTAGGTGATGTATGGAGTTTTGGAATCACTATGTCATGCATCTGAAACTGACAGAACACCAGGTTAACTATACTGGAATTAGAATAAAAACTTAATTAAAAAAGGAACTACACTGTGTATAAACCATCTCTCAAGCAACATCTTCTTTATTAAGATAGAAATTAAACTTATGTGTAGGAGCATATGGGAATAGCTGTGTAGGAGCATATGGGAATAGAAACTATACTGTGTATAATGCATCAACCCAACAACTTTCTGTAAGATATAAGTGCTTTTCAGCATAGGTGTAGAGGCATTTGGGAAAAGCTGTGTGGTTAACTACTTGAAAATATACCGAGTATAAACTGTCCTTCAAAACACACACACACACACACACACACACACACACACACACACACACGATGAGATTTTGCCTCATGCCTGTTAGGATGGCTATTATTAAAAACACAAGAGATAACCGGTGGTGACAAAGATGTGGAGAAAAGGACATCCTTGTGCTCTGTTGAAGGAAATGAAACTTGGTACAGCCACTGTGGAAGACAGTATGGGAGTTCCTCGAAAAGTTTAAAATAGAACTACCATAAGATTCAGCAATTCCTCCTCTGGGTATATATCTGAAGGAAGTGATAGCACGATCTTGAAAAGATGTCTGCATCCACATGCACACTGCAGCATTATTCGCAACAGCCACAACATGGACCCAAACTAATTGTCCATCAATGGATGAATGGATACAGAAAATGTGATGTATATATACACAATGGAATATAATTCATAAGAAAGAAGGAACTCCTGCCATTTGCAACAGCATGGGCGAAACTTTAAGGCATTCTGATAAGTGAAATAAGACAAAGGCAACTACTGTATGATCTCACTTGTACATGGAATCTAAAAAAGCCAAATCTGTAGAAACAGAGAGACGAGTGGTGGTTGCCAGGGGCTGGAGGTGGGGAGAATGGGTGATGGTAGCCAAAGGGTACAAACTTCCAGTTTTAAGATTAATAGGTTCTGGAGACTTAATGTACAGCCTGCTGACTACGGTTCCCAATACTGTACTGTATACATGGAAGTTGCTAAGAGAGTAGATTTTCAATGTTCTCACCACACGCACACGCAAAATGATAACTATGTGAGATGACGTGTGTGCCAACTAACCTTATTGTGGGAATCATTTTGTAATATGCACATATATCAAAGTGTCACGTTGTACACCTTAAACTCGCACAACGTCATGTCGATTATATCTCAATAAAGCTGGGGGTAAAAACAACACAAAATCACCATGCGAACCACAAAAATGACTAAGCACCCTCTTCTCCTGGTTAAAATAAGTAACCAATGCCTCTTTACCAATTACAGCTTTAATCTTGCTCTATGCTTCTCTCCTTTCAGATAAAATTTATCGCTGTACCCAATCAAAGAATCACTCCCACTTCCTGACAGCATTCAATATGGACCAGCTCCCCACTTCCTTGAACCTCCTCCACAATCACTGAACACAAGTCCAAATCTTATAATACTTCATTCCTTTTTTAATGAATATAATTTATTGTCAAGTTGGCTTACATAAAACACCCAGTGCTCATCCCAACAAGTGCCCTCCTCAATGCCCATCACCCACTTTCCCCTCTCCCCCACCCCCCATCCACCCTCAGTTTGTTCTCTGTATTTAAGAGTCTCTTGTGGTTTGCCTCCCTCCCTCTCTGTTTGTAACTAATTTTCCCATTTCCCTTCCCCCATGGCCTTCTGTTAAGTTTCTCAGGATCCACATATGAGTGAAAACATATGATATCTGTCCTTCTCTGACTGGCTTATTTCGCTCAGCATAATGCCTTCCAGTTCCATCCACGTTGCTGCAAGTGTCATGAGTTCATTCTTTCTCGTTTCCAAGTAGTATTCCATTGTATATATAAACCACATCTTTATCCATTCATCAGTTGATGGACATTTAGGCTCTTCCCATGATTTGGCTATAGTTGAGAGCACTGCTATAAACATTGGGGTACACATACCCCCATGCATCAGCACTCCTGTATCCCTTGGGCAAATTCCTAGCAGTACAATTGATGGGTCGCAGGGTAGTTCTATATTTAGTTTTTTGAGGAACCTGCACAATGTTTTCCAGAGCGACTGCACCAGTTTGCATTCCCACCAACAGTGCAAGAGGGTTCCCGTTTCTCCACATCCTCGCCAGCATCGGTAGTTTCCTGATTTGTTCATTTTACCCACTCTGACGGGCGTGAGGTGGCAACACAGTGTGGCTTTGATTTGTATTTCCCTGATGATGAGTGACATTGAGCATCTTTTCATGTGTTTGCTGGCCATCTGGATGTCTTCTTTGGAAAAGTGTCTATTCATGTCTTCTGCCCATTTCTTCACTGGATTATTTGTTTTTCGGGTGTGGAGTTTGGTGAGTTCTTTATAGATGTTGGATACTAGACCTTTTTTATTTTATTTTATTATTATTATTATTATTATTATTATTATTTTTAAATTTACATCCAAATTAGTTAGTATATAGTGAAACAATGATTTCAGGAGTAGATTCCTTAATGCCCCTTACCCATTTAGCCCATCCCCCTCCCACAACCCCTCCAGCAACCCTCAGTTTGTTCTCCATATTGACGTATACTAGCCCTTTATGTGATATGTCATTTGCAAATATCTTTTCCCATTCCGTCGGTTGCCTTTCAGTTTTGTTGACTGTTTCCTTTGCAGCACAGAAGCTTTTTATCTTGATGAGGTCCCAATAGTTCATTTGTGCTTTTAATTCCCTTGCCTTTGGAGATGCGTCGAGTAAGAAATTGCTGTGGCGGAGGTCAAAGAGGTTGTTGCCAGCTTTCTCTTCTGGGGTTTTGATGGTTTCCTGTCTCGCATTCAGGTCTTTCATCTTTTTTGAGTTTACTTTTGCGTATGGTGTAAGAAAGTGTTCGAGTTTCACTCCTCTGCATATTGCTGTCCAGTTCTGCCAGCACCATTTGCTAAAGAGACTGTCTTTTTTCCATTGGATACTCTTCCCTGCTTTGTCAAAAATTAGTTGGCCAAACACTTGTGGATCCAATTTTGGGTTCTCTGTTCTATTCCATTGGTCTATGTGTCTGTTTTTGTGCCAATACCATACTGTCTGAATGATTTCAGCTTTGGAGTAGAGGCTAACGTCTGGGATTGTGATGCCTCCTGCTTTGGTCTTCTTCAACATTACGTTGGCTATTTGGGGTCTTTTCTGGTTCCATACAAATTTTAGGATTGCTTGTTCTAGCTTTGAGAAGAATGCCAGTGAAATTTTGATTGGGATTGCATTGAATGTGTAGATTGCTTTGGGTAGTATTGACATTTTGACAATATTTGTTCTTCCAAACCATGAACGTGGAATGTTTTTTTTCCATTTTTTTGTGTCTTCTTCAATTTCCTTCATAAGCTTTCTATAGTTTTCCACGTACAGAACTTTTGCATGTTTGGTTACGTTTATTCCTAGGTATGTTAAGGTTCTCGGTGCAATTGTAAATGGGATCAGTTTCTTTATTTCTCTTTCTGTTGCTTCATTATTGGTATATAAAAATGCAACCATTTTCTGTACATTGATTTTGTATGCTGTGACTTTGCTGAATTCATGTATCAGTTCTAGCAGGCTTTTGGTGGACTCTGTCTGGTTTTCCATGTAGAGTATCATGTCGTCTGCGAAAAGTGAAAGTTTGACTTCATTGCTGCCCATTTTGATGCCCTTGATTTCATTTTGTTGTCTGACTGCTGATGCTTGGACTTCCAACACTATGTTAAAAAACAGCGGTGACAGTGGACATCCCTGTCGTGTTCCTGATCTCAGGGGAAAAGCTCTCAGTTTTTCCCCATTGAGGATGATATTAGCTGTGGGCTCTTCTTTTTCTTTGTCTTTTTTTTTAATTTTTTTAATGTTTTATTTATTTTTAAGACAGACAGAGACAGAGCATGAGTTGGGATGGGGCAGAGAGAGAGGGAGACACAGAATCTGATGCAGGCTCCAGGCTCCCAGCTGTCAGCACAGAGCCTGACACGAGGCTCGAACTCACGACCCGTGAGATCATGATCTGAGCCAAAGTTGGATGCTCAACCGAGTGAGCCACCCAGGCGCCCCAGCTGTGGGCTTTTCATAAGTGGCTTTTATGAAGTTTAAGTATGTTCCTTCTATCCCGACTTTCTTGAGGATTTTTATTAAGAAAGGATGTTGTATTTTGTCAAATGCATCTATTGACAGCATCTATTTTTTTTTTCTGCATCTATTGACAGCATCATACAGTTCGTATCCTTTCTTTTATTAATGTGATGTACCACATTGATTGTTTTTGCGAATATTGAAACAGCCCCGCAGCCCAGGAATGAATTCCACTTGATCATGGTGAATAATCCTTTTATATGCTGTTGAATTTGATTTGCTAGTATCTTGTTGAGAATTTTTGCATCCATGTTCATCAGGGATATTGGCGTGTATTTCTCCTTTTTTGTGGGGTCTTTGTCTGGTTTGGGAATCAAGGTAATGCTAGCTTCATAAAATGAGTCTACAAGTTTTCCTTCTGTTTCTATTTTTTTTTTTTTTTTTTGGAACAGCTTGAGAAGGATGGGTATTAACTCTGCTTTACATGTCTGGTAGAATTCCCCCCGGGAAGCCATCTGGCTCAAGACTCTTATTTGTTGGGAGATTTTTGATAACTGATTTGATTTCTTCACTACTTATAGGTCTGTTCAAACTTTCTATTTCTTCCTGTTTGAGTTTTGCTAGTGTGAGGGTGTCTAGAAAATTGTCCGTTTCTTCCAGGTTGTCCTGTTTGTTGGCATATAGTTTTTCATAGTATTCTCTGGTGATTCCTTCTACATCTGAGGAATTGGTTGTGATAAATACATTTTCATTGGTGATTTTATCTATTTGGGTCCTCTTTTTGAGAAATCTGGCCAAGGGTTTGTCTTTTTTTTATTTTTTTTTCAAAAAACTAACTCTACTTTCATTGTTCTGTTCTACTGTGTTTTTTTTTTTTTCTTTCAATTCTATATTGTTTATTTCTGCTCTGATCTTGATTATTTCTCTTCTTCTGCTGGGTTTGGGGTTTCTTTGTTGTTCTGCGTCTAGTTCCTTTAGGTGTGCTGTTAGATTTTGTATTTGGGATCATTCTTGTTTCTTGAGCTAGGCCTGGATGGCAAATTTTTCTCTTAGGAGTGTCTTCACTGCATCCCAAAGGGTTTGGATTGTTGTGTTTACATTTTCATTTGTTTCCATGTTTTTTTTTTTTTTAATTCCTGCTTTCATTACCTCGTTGACCCATTTGCATTTGGAGATTTGCCAAACATTTTCTTGTGTTTGATTTCAAGTTTCATAGCATTGTGATATGAAAGTGTGCATGGTATGATCTGAATTATCTTATATTTATTGTGGGTTGTTTCGTGACCCAGTATGTGATCCATCGTGGAGAATGTTCCATGTGCACTCGAGAAGAAAGTATATTCTGCTGCTTTAGGAAGAAAAGTTCTGAATATATCTGTCAAGTCCATCCAGTCCAGTGTATCGTTCAGGGCCATTGTTTCTTTACTGATTCTCCGTCTAGATGATCTGTCCATTGTTGTAAGTGGAGTATTACAGTCCCCTGCAGCTACCACATTCTTACCAATAAGGTTGCTTATGTTTGTGATTAATTGTTTTATATATTTGGGTGCTTTTGTATCTGGTGCATAAACATGTATAATTGTTAGCTTTACTTGATGGATAGACCCTGTAATTATTATATAATGCCCTTCTTCATCTCTTGTTACAGCCTTTAATTTAAAGTCTAGTTTGTCTGATGTAAGTATGGTACTCCAGCTTTCTTTTGACTTCCAGTAGCACGATATATCGTTCTCCATCCCATTACTTTCAATCTGTAGGTGTCCTCACGTCGAAAATGGGTCTCTTGGAGACAGAAAATAGATGGGTCTTGGTTTTTTTCTATACATTCTGATACCTTATGTCTTTTGATTAAAGCATTGAGTCCATTTACATTCAGTGTTATTATTGTAAGATATGGGTTTAGTTAGAGTCGTCTTGTTGTCTCTAGGTTTCATGCTTGTAGTGATGTCTCTGGTACTTTGTGGTCTTTGCAACACTCACAGAGTCCCCTTTAGGATGTCTTGTAGGGCTGGTTTACTGGTGATGAATTCTTTCAGTTTTTGTTTGTTTGATAATACCTTTATCTCTCCTTCTATTCTGAATGACAGACTTGATGGATAAAGGAGTCTTGGCTGCAGTTTTTTTTTTCTTCTTTTCATCACATTGAAAATTTCGGGCCACTCCTTTATGGCCTGCCAAGTTTCAGTAGATGGGTCTGCTACGACCCTTATGTGTCTACCCTTGTAGGTTAAGGCCCGTTTATCCCTAGCTGTTTTCAGCATTCTCTCTTTACCTTTGTAGTTTGCCAGTTTCGCTATGATATGTCATGCAGAAGATCGGTTCAAGTTACTTCTGAAGGGAGTTCTCTGTGCCTCCTGGATTTCAATGTCTTTTTCCTTCCCCAGATTGGGGAAGTTCTCAGCTATGATTTTTTTCAAGCACACCTGTGGCCCCCTTTTCTTCTTCTTCTCCTCCTCCTCCTCCTCCTCCTCCTCCTCCTTCTTCTTCTGGAATTCCTATGATACGGATATTGTTTTGTTTCATTGAATCACTTAACTCTCTAATTCTCCCCTCATGATCCAGAATTTTTTTTCTCTCTCTCTCTTTCTCAACTTCCTCTTTTCCATAATTTTATCTCCTGTTTCACCTATTCTCCTCTCTGCCTCTTCAATTCTCCCTGTCACCACCTCTAGTTTATTTTGCACCTCATTTACAGCACTTTTTAACCCACTCTATTTTTTAGTTCCCTGATCTCTGCAGCAATAGATTCTCTGCAGTCTTCTGTGCTTTTTTTCAAGTCCAGCAATTAATCTTGTGACTATTATTCTAAATTCTTATTAAGTTATATTGTTTATGTCTGTTTTGAGCAATTCTTTAGCTGTCATTTCTTCCTGGAATTTCTTTTGAGGAGAATTCTACCGTTTCGTCATTTTGGCTAGTTTTCTGTCCCTCATGTGTTTTAAAAGTTTGTTATATGCCCTGCACCTGCGAGCACTACTATATTAAAGAGGGGTCATACACTGCCCAGGGCCTGGCCATTCAGGATGTGTTTTGTGGAGAGTGTTATTTGCTGTCTGTTGTTGCGACTTTGGTTACTTTATCTCCCTACTCGTAGTGATGTTTTGAACCCTCCCTTAGGTGTGCTTTTATTTGTTCATTGAAGTAGAGCTGGAAAGGAAAACAAACAAACAAACAGAAAGCTGAAACATGCACACACACACACACACACACACACAATCCAAAAACAAAACAAAACAAAACAAAACAAAACAAAACATGAAACACCAGCTACAAGTAAACAACAGGGTGGAGGCAGTGCTGATGGAAGAGGACTTATCCCATATAAAGAGAGAAATGACATGTGCGGGGAAAAAGAAAAAAAAAATAAAAATTGACCAGACATAAAAACTATACGGCTTAATCCAGAGAGAGAGAAAGGGAAATAAACAAGGAGGCGGGAAAAAAGGAAAAGAAAAGAACGTTGTCCAGACAGAGAAATGAGAGGGTGTAATCCAGAGAGAGAGAAAGGAGATGTGGAACATGTATCAAGAGAATGGATTAAATATGTCTGCTTAAACCAAATCAACAACCAGAGTAACCAGACTAGAGGAGGGAAGAGATAAGAAGGAGAAAAGGAAGGAAGAATATATCTATATAATAAAAATTGTCTGAGAATTAAATCAGACAATGCAACAGCGCAGGTCTGGGGGAGGGGCTGTCTGGTTTGTCAGCATCAATCCCGCTCCAGTAGATATGCAGTTACCAGGCGAGGAGGGTCATGGTTTGGTGCGGGCCTGTCCCACCTCCACTGTGGGCCCTGCTCTCCAATCCCTGAGACCCCACCTTAGTGGTGGTGGGGAGGAAAATGGCGACACCCCAGTCTCTCCTCCATGGACCAGGTGTCACAAACCACTCTGTTTGAGCCATCCTCACTTTGCCACAGGCACCAATGAAGCAGTTTGTGTAGTTCTGCCGAGTCCCGCGCCCTGGCGCTTGGCTGCGATTCAAACTCTCACTCTGCCTGCCCTGGTACCAGGGAAACGCTGCTCTGCACTGCCCGATATGTGGTCTCTGGCTGGAGGATGCAAGCAGGCTTTGTCCTGTCCCACAGCACTCCAGGGAGGGGATCGCTTTTTCCTACTGCAGACCGCACCCCTGACCTCGCCACTGAGCCCAGGGCTGGCTTCCCTCCATCCCAGGTGTGCTATTGGAGCAGCCGGCCCCAGTCAGGAGAAAACCCCTCGGTTAGAGATTGAATCTTTCTCCACCCCGGTCCGTGTTTTTTGTCTTGTCCAGATACAGTCCTATGCTTCCCTAGCCTCTCTTTCTCTTCTCTTTGTCTCTCCGCAGAAGGGGATCTCTCCCCTCCATTCATTTTATCTCTCCCAGTTTGCAATCATGCACCTATGGCCCATCAGGTTGTCCCAGTGGGTCCCTAGATGTGACTGTCTCTTTGTCTCCCAGACTCTCAGAGTTCAAAGTCCTTTAGCTTCAACACTGCTTTCTTTGAGAGACAAAGGACTTCCCAATCCCCCTACTTCTCCGCCATGTTGGTCCCTCCTCTCTCCTTATAATATTTCATTCCTCGTGTTCTCTTATTGAGACACCCCATGGGTGTCCATGGTGTGCCTTCTGCCTCACTGCAATGAGTGACAAGCCCAACTTTGTTTGGTTACAGATGTGTTTCCAGTGGTCTTTTGACTAGAGAACATTGACTGTGGAGTGATCTTGAATTGGTTGGCCACCCCAAGGGGGACAATGCGGATTGTTTTAAAGTCCTATCACTCTTTGTTTCCACAGTATCTGGTCTCCAGGCTGGTCAACTATCTGTGAAGAGCAGAGTCCATTGTAGATGCCTGTACCAAGGAGTATGTGGATTGTCTATGATATGGTATAGAGTGTGAGGTGGGAAGACTGTTTATGGCAGAGGGTAGCAGATGGGAGTCTGGACACGAAGGTCCAGCAGCAGCTGCTCTATTCTTTTCCCTATGCTGAGGCACACTTGGCTTACAGATAGGGTGGCAGAGAGGCTGGGGCTGTGGAATTCCATGTGGGCTCAGCTTATGAAATAATAAAAGAGGCGTTATTTCCCATATGTACTTCTCTTCCTGCCCATCAATTACAAAGACATCGAGTACCTGGACCATTTCCAATGAGGTGCACTTCTCACAAAGGCTGCTGGTGGGGATGGGTAGTGGGACCCCTCCTCCCTGTCCCCCATCAGGGCCCAGGAGCCTCTGTGAGGAAGGAGGGGCCTAGAAGCAGGTGCAGAGACTCCAGGGAGAGTGGCCTGATGGTGTCCTTTTCCATACCTCATCTCCAACTAACTTGTGTGCCAATGTGTTACTCTCTGCCCCCAGTACTTTGTCCCAGAAGTGATCTCTGACTGATCAGATACCCTTAACCCTGGGAGCCCTGCCTGTGGTCCCCACCCCCAGCCCCGGTTCATAACTGCTACTTATCTTCCCAAAACATGGATTCTATTGATCCCACAAGGCTTCTCATAAGCCTTTAGTGGTATCATGTCTTTAATGACCTCAAAATCCCCCTCCATTCACAGCCCCTTGTCATACCACCATTCTATAACTCCTGTGCTGAAGAAAGCCAGTGGTTGGATGTGAACACTTCACCCCCTCAGTGGCCATATCCAAAGGTGGGAACCTCAGACCTAGAGCAGACAAGGTTAGACACTGTCCCCACCCCTTCAAAATACAATAAAGTACGAAGAAGTGATGCCTGGCTGTTCTTAGCACCCTAGCCTGCATCAAAAAAGGTGGTGGTGAGGTAATGGTAGGGGGGCATGCTTCTAACCAAGTATCTCCTAGGTCAGGCAAGGCTTGGATCTCACCAAGACTTCCTGGAAGGTCATGTAATATCACACGGAAACAAATAAATAGTGATCCTGCAATTGCTATTTAAACCAGGATGGCCTCAACCCCTTGGAGTGTCCAATCAGTTACCTCTGAGCCATGTCTGCTCACCTGGGAGCCCCCACTCTTCACCAAGTCAGGCTGGACTTCCCATCGCCTCCCTTCCATCCAGCCCCCATTAGTCGTGCTCACTGTGCCAGGCCCAGCTCATCTTTGGGGGGAGTCTCTGACGACTCCAGTGAGCTCTTCCTCCTCTGTATACATTAAGAAGATTCTACAGAGGTTACCTCCACAAAGACCTGGACCATGTGAAGCCATTACCATGATCTCTGCAGCCCCTGGGCCACTGGAGGTGTGAGGAGTGACAGATGCACTCCAGTGAACACCCATGTGACAATGTAGGACATGCAGGGGAAGGAACTTACCCTGGGATGGCTCAGGCACTGAGACCCAGGAAGAGCTGCTGACCCGCATTCCAGTGTCCCTCCCAGCAGATCCCCAGTCACCTCTTCCTGGGTATAAAGATCTTCCCAGACACCCAGGTCATGTGCAGTCCTGATGCGAACATAGAGAGTAACAACTGAGGATAGGAAAAACATAATTGTTTCATGGAGAGAATAAGGACTTTGTGCCAACACATCTCCATTACACTGCATGTCACAGAGATGGCACTGAAATACCTATGTCAAGTGGATGGATATGTGCGGTTCCCTTCTTCTTACAGTCTCAAATACTTGCCAAAATGTCGTGATGTTATTAAGGTAAGAAACCCCATCGCAATCAAAGATTGGAGCAGTTGGGATGGGAAGACAGCAAACATTGGCATTGTGGATGATATGCCAAGGCTCATGCTGGGATCTTGAGGGTGGTTTCCCCTTGAACTCCTCACAATGCTCCCTTAAGGTAGAAACCAGGATTTCCATTCACACACCAGAAAGGTGAGGCTCAATGAGGTTACTTATGTTTCTAGGTTCACACAGCTTTTTAGAGATAGAGCCAGTATCATCTGGTCTGTTTGCCTGACTCCAAGGCCCATCTTTAGAATCAGGAACACAACCTGCCCCTTCAGATGTGTGATATGGGCAAGGAGAACTGACAGGTGCCACTGGTGAGTGTACAGCCACTCTGGGGGGCAATATGGCAACACCCACTAAGTGTGTGGGAAAGCTGAAAGCGACCAGCTTGCAATATGAAGCACATGTATTAACCAACGAAGAGATGGATATAGGACCGCTACAGAAAACTCACTGAAAAAATGTACACGCACAAAAACAATTTTGAATTCCAAAGCCACAACCACCAGTGAAATTCATAGAATAATTAATATGAATAACAATAGATGGGAAAGGAAGCTAAAGACGTGTATGTGTAACATACTATAATTTTGAAGAACACGTGAATAAAAATATATATATTATATATAATATACATTAAATATATATATATATATATATATATATATATACACACACATATATAATCTGCACATGCAAGTTAAATCTCTACCTACAAATAACCACCTCTGGAGAGTATGTACCCATCTATTGACAGAGGCCCCTTTCGGTCAGAGGATGGGGATTAGAAAATGACAGATACCAAGTAACGTTAATTTATAAATACACATTCACATATTGTTTGAAATGTTACATCAGGAGAATCATCAAGGTAAAAATGTGGAGACAAGGAATTTAGAAATGGATTGACAAAGGAAAAAGTACATATGTACTTACTATTTTTGAAACATGTACAAAATAGAGTGCTCGTGGGAGGGAAAGCAAGTTCAAAACTAATTGCTTAGACATGGTAGATTATGTGTGTGTGTGTGTGTGTGTGTGTGTTTCTATGGCTGAAACACAATATTCTGCGAGTCTGTGTTTTTATGTCGCAAGCTCTATCATCCCATACACATGCTCAAAGTGCAGCTTCCTCTCCAACTCAGACAGGGATGAGCTTTCTGTTTTAAGACTTACAGATAACAAAAAGTGATGGATGCAGAGGGACTTCTGCCAGTGGGTAGAAACTTCCGGAAGGCTATTTTAATTTGTTTTAATGTTTATTTTTGAGAGAGAGAGAGAGAGAGAGAGAGAGAGAGAGAGTTGAAGCAGGGGGAGGGGTAGAGAGCGAGGGCAACACAGAATACGAAACAGGCTCCAGGTTCTGAGCTCTCAGCACAGAGCCCGATGTGGGGCTCAAACTCACGAACCACGAAGTCATGACCTGAGCCAAAGTCAGACACCTAACTGACTGAGCCACCCAGGGGCCCCTGGAAGGCTCTTTCTGGTCCCACCAAACCCAGGTCCTTTTCTGCTTCCTTCCCACCACTCTGGCTGTGTCCCCATCCAAGATTTTTTAGAACTGCAATTCTCGATGTGACCAGCAAAGGGGCATCTGTCTCCATTGTGCTTTTTGCTTTCTTTAATATTAAAATTCCTAATTTTTGAAAGGAGAAAAAAAAAGATGTGTTATTCATTAGAATAATTCATGAACCAGTATGGAGAGCATGCCACCAATTCTGTTTGGAAACAGTCCTGTGTATGTGGAAACACTAAACACAAGCTTTATTTAGTGTTTTGACCCCATATCTGTATTTGGCTCATTAATCTATCCCATTTACTCACTGTCTTCCCTCATCAGTGTCACCTAACATGTCCACACTGTGGAACGAGCCCCTCTGGGAGAGCAGGCTGCTCCAGAACCCAGGACCCCACCCCTGGAAGGGCTTCCCAGACCTATTCCCACCCCCTTCTCATCTTCCCCTCTCCAGGATGCTGTGGACACAGCTGACCAGAGCAGTGTCTCTGAGTCCTGCTGTGGTCTCAGAGGGAGACTGTTGCATAGAAGCAGAGCCTGAGAGTCAAATATATCCCCTGGAAGGAGCAGCAGTCCCGGTTAATGCTGGTGATATTAGGAAAGTGGATAAAGACAATCACTCTTACAAACACCCTCAAAGGCAGCCCACCTCCTCTCCCTGCCAAGGCCCCACATCCTATGGACCCAGCCTGTATGTCTAGCTCTTGTGTGCCAAGCCCTCTGTGCCCTGGGCAAACTGCACCATTGACCAATCCCTCCATATTCCAACCACTCCAGTGTCTAAGGGGTTATATTTGCATGGGCCTTGTTTTATGCACACACAGGGTGGGGTTACATCTTCAGAACCACCCCGTAAGGGAGTATTGTCAGTCCCCCCTTTTTGGTGATGAAACTGTGTCTTCAAACCAGTAAAACCTGGCACTGGCCTTTGTGTCTTTTTTTAATTTTTTTTTATTTCTTTATATTTGACATATACATAAAAACTACATGTATTTAGGGTGTGCAAACTGATGTTTTGGTATATGTGTGCATTGTGAAATGATTACCACAATAAAACTAGTTAACCTATCCATCTACCCCCATATTTACCACCTTTCTGCATGTTTGGTGATTACGCTTGAGATCTACTCTCTTAGCAAATGTCAAGTATACGATACATTATTGTTAGTTATAGTCGCCATACTGTAAATTAGATCTCTAGAAGTTATTCATCTTGTAACTGAAAGTTTGTACCCTTTGGTCAATATCTCCCCTTCTTCCCATTTCCAGACCCTGGTAACCACCATTCTACTCTCTATTACTAAGACTTTGACTTTTTTTTTTAAAGGTTTCCACAAGTAAGTGAGTGTGTATATATATTTGTATGTATATATGTATGTGTGTATGTGTACACACACACACACACACACACACACACACACAGACACACACAGTGGAATACTATTCAACCTTAAGATAAGAAGGAAATCTTGCCTGTCCTTTGAAGGGCAAGGAGTGCAGTGCTTCATGAGGAGAACACAGAGCTGGGATTCAGCCAACCTAAGCTCTAGTTCAAGTTTATGAAACATGTAAATGGCTCAAAATGCCTCAGTCCAACATCTCGCTCAGCCAAAGTTGATGATCTTCATTCTCATTTTACCAGTGGGTGCTTCTTTCTTTAGGAGACAGCTACCAGTGGGGCGCCTGGGTGGCTCAGTCATTTAAGCACCATACTCTTGGTTTTGGCTCAGGCCATGATCCCATGGTTCGTGAGACTGAGTCCCACGTCAGACTCTGCGCTGACAGTGGGGAGCCTGCTTGGGATTCTCTCTCTCTCCCTCTCTTTCTCCCCCTTCCCCACTCGCATGTGCATGCTCTCTCTGTCTCTCTCTCTCTCTTTCTCAAAAACAAACATTTTAAAAAGAGAGAGAGACACCTATCAAACAATACAAAATTCTTACATCCATGCTAAACCAGTATTTTTATTAAGCTCTAGCTCTGTTTTATAAACTAGAAATAGGAGTAGAATTTTATCCTGTCATTATTTTATCTCTGAAATTAATTGTGTGATTTTATTCTCTTACTAGAATTACATATTAGATTTTCTTTTACTTTTATTAGTGTATAGGAGATGTCAAGATTAGATTAATGTGTTGAGGAGTATTACAACATGAATATGAAAGTCTAATTGGAAAGAGATGAGCAATAAACATTAGTTGCCCATAGGGGGGAAAACAGAGAGAGACAGAGAAAAAGAGAGAAACCTATGCTGATGTAGCTTTCTCTCCTGTCCCTCTCTCAGCTGGAGGATGCTGTCCTGGCCACAGGTAGCGGGGTCTCAAAAGTAGCTCTGACCGTTTATGTTCTTCAAAAGAGTCTACCCTTCCAACAACACCCCTTCCACACCATGTGAGGCCCTACACTCACATACCAGGAGCTGCCTACAGAACTAGGTTCCAAGGCACACAAACATGGAAGTGTCATCCCCACACAGGGATTTCTCATGCCTCTGAGAAAGGAGCATGTGCCACCCCTATTATTAGGCATCACATTCATAACTGGCCAACCTGATCAAAGGCCCCTGATTTGCACTCATTTCTTCCATCAGCATCCTTTATGCTAAGGGTTTCCTTAACAGCTAACACCTCCCTAGCATTCCTCCTTCTCCTTAATGCCCAAGACGCACATGCCCTCAGAGCGTCATGGAACACATCTTTGTCCACACAAAATAGCCCAGGGAATGAGAGAAGTAGAGGCAGACCCTGGCCCCACGCTGGAGTCACCGTCCCCAGTTGATGGTATCTTTTTACCAGTAGGGCATCATCAGTCATTTGCGATCTCTTCTCTTGATCCGTGAAGTTTGGAGTCAGGGATTAAAATCAACACACCAGGGAGGTTCCGGAAAAGATGGCGGCGTAGGAGGACGCGGGGCTCACAGCGCGTCCTGCTGATCACTTAGATTCCACCTACACCTGCCTAAAGAACCCAGAAAACCGCCAGAGGATTAGCAGAAGGGAGTCTCCGGAGTCAAGCGCAGACTAGAGGCCCACGGAAGAGGGTAGGAAGGGCGGCGAGGCGGTGCGCGCTCCACGGACTGGCGGGAGGGAGCCGGGGCAGAGGGGCCGCTCGCCGGCCAAGCAGAGCCCCCGAGTCTGGCTGGCAAAAGCGGAGGGGCCGGACAGACTGTGTTCCGACAGCAAGCGCGACTTAGCGTCTGGGAGGTCATAAGTTAACAGCTGTGCTCGGAAAGCGGGAAGGCTGGAGGACAAAGGGAGGGAGAGCTGCTGAGCCCCCGGACGGCAGAGCTCAGCTTGGCGGGGAACAAAGGCGCCAGCGCCATCTCCCCCGCCCATCCCCCAGCCAAAATCCCAAAGGGAACCAGTTCCTGCCAGGGAACTTGCTCGCTCCGCACAAACACCCAACTCTGTGCTTCTGCGGAGCCAAACCTCCGGCAGCGGATCTGACTCCCTCCCGCTGCCACAGGGCTCCTCCTGAAGTGGATCACCTAAGGAGAAGCGAGCTAAGCCTGCCCCTCCAGCCCCCGTGCACCTTGCCTACCCACCCCAGCTAATACGCCAGATCCCCAGCAACACAAGCCTGGCAGTGTGCAAGTAGCCCAGACGGGCCACGCCACCCCACAGTGAATCCCGCCCCTAGGAGAGGGGAAGAGAAGGCACACACCAGTCTGACTGTGGCCCCAGCAGTGGGCTGGGGGCAGACATCGGGTCGGACTGCGGCCCCGCCCACTACCTCCAGTTATACACCACAGCACAGGGGAAGTGCCCTGCAGGTCCTCACCACGCCAGGGACTCTCCAAAATGACCAAACGGAAGAATTCCCCTCAGAAGAATCTCCAGGAAATAACAACAGCTAATGAACTGATCAAAAAGGATTTAAATAATATAACAGAAAGTGAATTTAGAATAATAGTCATAAAATTAATCGCTGGGCTTGAAAACAGTATACAGGACAGCAGAGAATCTCTTGCCACAAAGATCGAGGGACTAAGGAACAGTCACGAGGAGCTGAAAAACGCTTTAAACGAAATGCAAAACAAAATGGAAACCACGATGGCTCGGCTTGAAGAGGCAGAGGAGAGAATAGGTGAACTAGAAGATAAAGTTATGGAGAAAGAGGAAGCTGAAAGAAAGAGAGATAAAAAAATCCAGGAGTATGAGGGGAAAATTAGAGAACTAAGTGATACACTAAAAAAAAATAATATACGCATAATTGGTATCCCAGAGGAGGAAGAGAGAGGGAAAGGTGCTGAAGGGGTACTTGAACAAATTATAGCTGAGAACTTCCCTGAACTGGGGAAGGAAAAAGGCATTGAAATCCAAGAGGCACAGACAACTCCCTTCAGACGTAACTTGAATCGATCTTCTGCACGACATATCATAGTGAAACTGGCAAAATACAAGGATAAAGAGAAAATTCTGAAAGCAGCAAGGGATAAACGTGCCCTCACATATAAAGGGAGACCTATAAGACTCGTGACTGATCTCTCCTTTGAAACTTGGCAGGCCAGAAAGGCTTGGCACGATATCTACAGTGTGCTAAACAGAAAAAATATGCAGCCGAGAATCCTTTATCCAGCAAGTCTGTCATTTAGAATAGAAGGAGAGATAAAGGTCTTCCCAAACAAACAAAAACTGAAGGAATTTGTCACCACGAAACCAGCCCTACAAGAGATCCTAAGGGGGATCCTGTGAGACAAAGTACCAGAGACATCACTACAAGCATAAAACATACAGACATCACAATGACTCTAAACCCATATCTTTCTATAATAACACTGAATGTAAATGGATTAAATGCGCCAACTAAAAGACATAGGGTATCAGAATGGATAAAAAAACAAGACCCATCTATTTGCTGTCTACAAGAGACTCATTTTAGATCTGAGGACACCTTTAGATTGAGAGTGAGGGGATGGAGAACTATTTATCATGCTCCTGGAAGCCAAAAGAAAGCTGGAGTAGCCATACTTATATCAGACAAACTAGACTTTAAATTAAAGGCTGTAACAAGAGATGAAGAAGGCCATTATATAATAATCACAGGGTCTATCCACCAGGAAGAGCTAACTATTATAAATGTCTATGCGCCAAATACCCGAGCCCCCAGATATATAAAACAATTACTCATAAACATAAGCAACCTTATTGATAAGAATGTGGTCATTGCAGGGGACTTTAACACCCCACTTACAGAAATGGATAGATCATCTAGACACACAGTCAATAAAGAAACAAGGGCCCTGAATGATACATTGGATCAGATGGACTTGACAGATATATTTAGAACTCTGCATCCCAAAGCAACAGAATATACTTTCTTCTCGAGTGCACATGGAACATTCTCCAAGATAGATCATATCCTGGGTCACAAAACAGCCCTTCATAAGTTTACAAGAATTGAAATTATACCATGCATACTTTCAGACCACAATGCTATGAAGCTTGAAATCAACCACAGGAAAAAGTCTGGAAAACCTCCAAAAGCATGGAGGTTAAAGAACACCCTAGTAACGAATGAGTGGGTCAACCAGGCAATTAGAGAAGAAATTAAAACATATATGGAAACAAACGAAAATGAAAATACAACAATCCAAACGCTTTGGGATGCAGCGAAGGCAGTCCTGAGAGGAAAATACATTGCAATCCAGGCCTATCTCAAGAAACAAGAAAAATCCCAAATACAAAATCTAACAGCACACCTAAAGGAAATAGAAGCAGAACAGCAAAGGCAGCCTAAACCCAGCAGAAGAAGAGAAATCATAAAGATCAGAGCAGAAATAAACAATATAGAATCTAAAAAAACTGTAGAGCAGATCAACGAAACCAAGAGTTGGTTTTTGGAAAAAATAAACAAAATTGACAAACCTCTAGCCAGGCTTCTCAAAAAGAAAAGGGAGATGACCCAAATAGATAAAATCATGAATGAAAATGGAATGATTACAACCAATCCCTCAGAGATACAAACAATTATCAGGGAATACTATGAAAAATTATATGCCAGCAAATTGGACAACCTGGAAGAAATGGACAAATTTCTAAACACCCACACTCTTCCAAAACTCAATCAGGAGGAAATAGAAAGCTTGAACAGACCCATAACCAGCGAAGAAATTGAATCGGTTATCAAAAATCTCCCAACAAATAAGAGTCCAGGACCAGATGGCTTCCCAGGGGAGTTCTACCAGACATTTAAAGCAGAGATAATACCTATCCTTCTCAAGCTATTCCAAGAAATAGAAAGGGAAGGAAAACTTCCAGACTCATTCTATGAAGCCAGTATTCCTTTGATTCCTAAACCAGACAGAGACCCAGTAAAAAAAGAGAACTACAGGCCAATATCCCCGATGAATATGGATGCAAAAATTCTTAATAAGATACTAGCAAATCGAATTCAACAGCATATAAAAAGAATTATTCACCATGATCAAGTGGGATTCATTCCTGGGATGCAGGGCTGGTTCAACAATCGCAAAACGATCAACGTGATACATCACATTAACAAAAAAAAAGAGAAGAACCATATGATCCTGTCAATCGATGCAGAAAAGGCCTTTGACAAAATCCAGCACCCTTTCTTAATAAAAACCCTTGAGAAAGTCGGGATAGAAGGAACATACTTAAAGATCATAAAGGCCATTTATGAAAAGCCCACAGCTAACATCATCCTCAACGGGGAAAAACTGAGAGCTTTTTCCCTGAGATCAGGAACACGACAGGGATGCCCACTGTCACCGCTGTTGTTTAATATAGTGCTGGAAGTTCTAGCATCAGCAATCAGACAACAAAAGGAAATCAAAGGCATCAAAATTGGCAAAGATGAAGTCAAGCTTTCGCTTTTTGCAGATGACATGATATTATACATGGAAAATCCGATAGACTCCACCAAAAGTCTGCTAGAACTGATACATGAATTCAGCAATGTTGCAGGATACAAAATCAATGTGCAGAAATCAGTTGCATTCTTATACACTAACAATGAAGCAACAGAAAGACAAATGAAGACACTGATCCCATTCACAATTGCACCAAGAAGCATAAAATACCTAGGAATAAATCTAACCAAAGATGTAAAAGATCTGTATGCTGAAAACTATAGAAAGCTTATGCAGGTAATTGAAGAAGATATAAAGAAATGGAAAGACATTCCCTGCCCATGGATTGGAAGAATAAATATTGTCAAAATATCAATACTACCCAAAGCTATCTACACATTCAATGCAATCCCAATCAAAATTGCACCAGCATTCTTCTCGAAACTAGAACAAGCAATCCTAAAATTCATATGGAACCACAAAAGGCCCCGAATAGCCAAAGTAATTTTGAAGAAGAAGACCAAAGCAGGAGGCATCACAATCCCAGACTTTAGCCTCTACTACAAAGCTGTCATCATCAAGACAGCATGGTATTGGCATAAAAACAGACACATAGACCAATGGAATAGAATAGAAACCCCAGAACTAGACCCACAAACGTATGGCCAACTCATCTTTGACAAAGCAGGAAAGAACATGCAATGGAAAAAAGACAGTCTCTTTAACAAATGGTGCTGGGAGAACTGGACAGCAACATGCAGAAGGTTGAAACTAGACCACTTTCTCACACCATTCACAAAAATAAACTCAAAATGGATAAAGGACCTGAATGTGAGACAGGAAACCATCAAAACCTTAGAGGAGAAAGCAGGAAAAGACCTCTCTGACCTCAGCCGTAGCAATCTCTTACTCGGCACATCCCCAAAGGCAAGGGAATTAAAAGCAAAAGTGAATTACTGGGACCTTATGAAGATAAAAAGCTTCTGCACAGCAAAGGAAACAACCAACAAAACTAAAAGGCAACCAACGGAATGGGAAAAGATATTTGCAAATGACACATCGGACAAAGGGCTAGTATCCAAAATCTATAAAGAGCTCATCAAACTCCACACCCGAAAAAACAAATAACCCAGTGAAGAAATGGGCAGAAAACATGAATAGACACTTCTCTAAAGAAGACATCCGGATGGCCAACAGGCACATGAAAAGATGTTCAACGTCGCTCCTTATCAGGGAAATACAAATCAAAACCACACTCAGATATCACCTCACGCCAGTCAGAGTGGCCAAAATGAAGAAATCAGGAGACTATAGATGCTGGAGAGGATGTGGAGAAACAGGAACCCTCTTGCACTGTTGGTGGGAATGCAAATTGGTGCAGCCGCTCTGGAAAGCAGTGTGGAGGTTCCTCAGAAAATTAAAAATAGACCTACCCTATGACCCAGCAATAGCACTGCTAGGAATTTATCCAAGGGATACAGGAGTACTGATGCATAGGGGCACCTGTACCCCAATGTTTATAGCGGCACTCTCAACAATAGCCCAATTATGGAAAGAGCCTAAATGTCCATCAACTGATGAATGGATAAAGAAATTGTGGTTTATATACACAATGGAATACTACGTGGCAATGAGAAAAAATGAAATATGGCCTTTTGTAGCAACATGGATGGAACTGGAGAGTGTGATGCTAAGTGAAATAAGCCATACAGAGAAAGACAGATACCATATGGTTTCACTCTTATGTGGATCCTGAGAAACATAACAGAAACCCATGGGGGAGGGGAAGGAAAAAAAAAAAAAAAAAAAAAGAGGTTAGAGTGGGAGAGAGCCAAAGCATAAGAGACTGTTAAAAACTGAGAACAAACTGAGGGTTGATGGGGGGTGGGAAGGAGGGCAGGGTGGGTGATGGGTATTGAGGAGGGCACCTTTTGGGATGAGCACTGGGTGTTGTATGGAAACCAATTTGACAGTAAATTTCATATATTAAAAAATAAAAAAATAAAAAGAAAATAAATAAATAATTTGTAATATAAAAAAATAAATAAATAAAATAAAATCAACACACCATTTCCACTTAAGTAAGGAATTTTGTGTCCTCTCAGTTTACCTGCGGGTTAACATCAAAGAAGCATGTATTCTCTTTGAGCTCCTGGAGATACTGCAGAGGGACAAGAGCTGTGAATCTGTAAGTTTGACGACCCTCTCAGAAGACTCTCCCGTGAGGCATGTCTAGGGAATATGAGAAGATTGGGTGAGCAATAAAAACAAAAGCTAGTAATACCTGGCGTTGCTGGAATGAAGGGGAAAAGTCATTCCCACAGGTTGTTGGTGCCAAATGATGCTTTATTTGTTTTCTGGGGCCCATTTGATCATGGCTTAATAACCTAAGTGGCCTTTGATACAAAAGCCCGATTTCCACCTTTTGGGGAGATTCAGAGAAGGGTAAAGAAAAGAATCAGCAAGGTGATTCTGAAGCACCCAAGTTAAGGGGCCCTGGCTGAGAGGGCAGGACAAGTTGCCACAGGAGTTCCCGGCTCCAGGGAGGAAAGACAGCTAATCTTTACAGAGGAAACTGCTTACAAGGCTCTGACTCCTGTTTTTCATTCAGTGGCTGGGTTAAATCTCAGGATAACCCTGGTAGTGAGGTATGGCTATCCTTCCTTCATGGGTGTGTGTGACTCCAAAGCACAGACACACATGGCGAGGAGGTTATGCCTCTTTCTCCAGATCTCTGCAAAGCGTGGGTCTTACCACATTATTAATATTAATCCCTAATGTGATATCACCCCTTTAGAATATTAGAATGCTTTCATTTTTCCCTATCTCACTTCTCTTTTAATGACATATTTTTCATACACATTTCTAAGTGTTTAGCTAATGGTCCCATTTTATGCCTCATAGTATGTCCTACAATAATTCTAGAGTTTGACAAGCAAACCTGCTCAGTGAGTTTCTGTTTATTCAGCATCCTGTTTAGATGGAAATTGGCTGGAACAGGATAATGAGAACTCCATATACTGCTGGAGGAGAGCTAATTTGGTTCTTTGCAACTTCTTTGCAGAGACATTAGGCAACTTATGTCAGAGAGGAAAGTGGGGTCCCATCAGCAGCCCCACTCTTATTTCTGACCTGCAGAGAACTTAGGAACCTGTGCCCGAGGAAGCATGTGTAAGAAGGGCCATGGAAACATGGCTGGTCATATCAAAACAGCCCCACCGTCACCTTATTAGAGAAGTCTCAGAAACACTATTTTCAGAGAAAAGAGGATGCCAAAGGGCACTTACACCACGATAACACTTATATGTTTGTAGCTGAAACATGCACACAATTATATATGTGCAGCATTCTCTCACAAAAATTCTCTGAGGATGGCATCATTATACCCATTTGACAGATGATAAACTCAGACTCATCACAAAGGGAAGTCCATCTTCCAGAGTCACCTAGGCAGGAACAGGAATGAGATTCTACCTCTTACACTCCCCAAAAGACAACCAACAGTCTCCTTGATAGATGAAAATCTTCTAGGGCTTGAAAACTTGCAGTTTCACACATTTCCAGTATTGTGCCCACGTGGATACACACTCCCCAGCCCTTCTCTTTGAAGAAGCTGATGGTGAAGCTGATGGAATTCCGGTGCATGGTCCCGTAGGGTGTAATGGGTCTGGCGTCCGGGTCAAGGGCTTGTGATTCCTGCCTCCTCTTTATCTGCACTCTCTCTTCATTTGGGGGCTCCACGGGAAACTGCTTTTCCAATATCAATGTAGAAGATAAACATAGAAAAGGGATATGACAATGAATTAAAAGGCACAGCTTGATGATCTTCTTTTCTCACCCCCAAATCCCTCAGCAAAGCCGTCCTGCAACACAGAAGTGGTCCTAAAGGTTCATTCATTATGTGAGTGGGGGATACTTACTACCACATTTCCGGGTAGTCTCTGTGGGAGTTATGTTGTTCGGTTTTAGGTAATAGTCATCACTCTCTGGGAAGGAGGAGAAAGATAGGACAGGACGCACATTTCTTGAAGTCTTCCTATGTGTCATGTACTCTGTACCAGGTTTCCCATTTACCTCCCCCTACAGTTCTGTAAGGAAAGCATTGTGGGTCTCCTTTTACAGATGACCAAGGGTAAGCCAGTAGAGCCTAAGTAAGATTTCCACATATCATAAACCATATAATTGGGTTCCAGCTTTTGTGCTCATCACAATAATCAATCCATTCTTAACAGATATTAACTCCAAATGGCCTAAAAATGAGGTTTTGAGGGTAGGAAGTTGCTATCCTTTATGTTACAACAGTTCGTGACACTGCAAAGGACCACAGTACTTAAACACTTGGCATTTCACCTGTGGTATTAAAACTTCACGTCCTAAGCAAAAAGGGATTGATAACGGGAAAAGTGTAAAAGCCCTCTGTGGGTGAGAGGGGACAAAATGAAAGAAGAGCCAGGAATATTTCATATATCCAGCAACCTGTTATGTAGATGATAGGCCACCAAGGATTTATGATTGGTCATTTTACACTCCACCATGGGTGCTCACTCAACAACCACTCTTGGAGGTGATGATGATGATGATGATGACGACAACGATGACGACGACGATGATAATAATGGTGGTCCAAGTGAAATTTTGCCCCTGGGGCCGAGAGACCTGGGAATGGGAACCATGCGAATTGACTGTTTTTCAAGGCAGTAGACAGATACGGAGGAGTCAGAGGAACAGGCATTTCCTCCAGGAAAGATGATCTAGAAGGTGGGAAAATCAGCACTGGCAAAGCTAATATAAGCAAATAGTACTGAAAATAGTATCTCCTTTTATCCAAACTCTTATTCAAGTAAACTATTATTCAGTTTATTGTTTAAGTCAGGGTATTTGAAGTTAGGAAAGGCTAAGGAATTTGGAGAAACTGCTATGTGAATGTCTGCTCAGTCATGAAACCTGGAATTATTCTAGTTTCTTCACTGTGCCTTGAAGCCACCAGGGCTCCAATTGCCCTAAGTGTATTTTGGCACTGACATTTGACACTTCCCAAGCCAATGGTTAATTTTTATACTGACCTGTAGTACTTTGTTTTTGCTTTGAATATAGTTGACACACAATGTTACATTAGTTTCAGGTGTAAGACATAGTGATTCAACAACTCCATATGTTATGCTATGGTCACCACAAGTGTAGCTGTCATCTGTCACCATACAACGCTCTTAAAATACCATTGACTATATTCCCTATGATGCGCCGTCTATTCCTGTGGCTTAGTGACCTGTAGTACTTTTAAATTATCATGTTTTTGACATTTTTTAAACACTGTGAATGGCAATTTCTTATTATTACTGCCTGGTGCCCCCATTTGGAACTTGGGGGCTGCAGGAAGTAGGTGGCTGTCAGGACAGATCTGAATGCATCTTTGAAAGTGTCGGGAATGTTGGAGACCCACAGCTCTAGAAGACCACTCCTTCTGCAGTTCTGAAACAGCTCCAACCGTCTTTCCTAATATAAACCATTAGTACTCGGCTACTGCGGGGGCCTCCAGGGCTTGAATCAAGGAAATAGAACCATTGTCTCTGCTGAGGAGAAAGAAGGATGTGGGATATGCAGGGACTTAAACCGTGTGTCAGAAGGCAGTATCTTAAGGAATGAGAAAGATTCAGTGGAACTGGAGGATTTCCCTCTTCATCCATGACCAAAACCCTTGGTGGAATCCCAGGGCTGTGAAAACAGAGTATGATTATGTGAACCTCTTTCCCTCGCTCCCCTCCCTAACTCCTTTTCCCCTGAGATCTCTCACTCTCTATCTAAACTCAGCCCCTGCCAGAGCATTGAAATGAGTGAGCTGCAAGCATAGGCATTCTGTGTCTAGGGATACACGCATGTGCTTAACCGCTTCCTGAGGAGGCATTACCAGACCGGTGATGGCAGGCCCAAGGACGTGTAATCTTTGAAAGATTTCCCATGTTTATTGCCAAGCAAACACGTGGAAAGGTTTGGCAGTTAACATTCCATGAACTTGGATTGAGATGACTGCCTGAATTTCTGAGTCAGGGAGGAGCACTGCCCTCCTGAGATTGGGGCCCAAAGTGAGTGAACTAACTCTGGTGTAGAGGGGAGGGGGAGTTGACGAGCGCTCTACTCAGTATGAGGGGGGCAGATTGAAGGGAAAGCACAGGACTTGAGGTCAGCAGGCCTGGATTTCTGTTCTAGTCTCCCCAAGTGTATGTGAAGGCATGGTCAGGGCCTTGGCTCTGGAGACACCAGCTATTCTTATGCAGCAAATGAGTCCCAGGCCAGCATCCTATTAGTCAGCCTTGATTCTAGTCCTCGCCAACATGCAGCGTAAGAGACAGGGAGGGCCTTTGCCTCCTGTGTCATTTAAACCTGGTCCTGAAGGTAGAGAGACATATTTTATTGAGCAGTGTTTTTTACTTCTCTTTGCAGAGGGCAAAAATCTCTGTTATAGTAGCAATCATAAGGATACTCACTAGGCTTGAGAAAAAAAAAATTGAAGACATCAGCGAGACCCTTACCACAGAGATAAAAGAGTTAAAGAAGGATCAATCAGAGATGAAGAATACAATAAATGAGAGATTGGAAACAGGCCTGATGTAATGAACAGCAGGATGAAAAAAGCAGTGGAATGAATTAGTGACCTAGAAGACAAAATAATGGAAAATAATGAAGCTGAACAAAAGGGAGAAAGAATTATGCAACATGAGAATAGACTTAGGGAACTCAGTGATTCCATCAAACATAATACCATTCGTAATATAGAGTCCCAGAAGAAGGGAGAGAAAAGGGGGCAGAAAATCTATTTCAGGAAATAAGGGCAGAAAACTTTACTAATCTGGGGAAGGAAACAGACATCCAGATCCAAGAGCCACAGAGAACTCCCATCAAAATCAGCAAAAGCAGGCCAACACCAATTAATTAATTTTGCAAAGTGTAATTATAAAGAAAAAGTCTTAAAAGCAGCAAGACCAAAGAAGACCTTAACTTACAAGGGAAAAACCCATAAGGCTAGCTGCAGATTTCTCAATAGAAACTTGGCAAGTCAGAAGGGATTGACATGATATATTCAAAGTGCTGAATGGGAAAAGTCTGCAGCCAAGAATACTCTATCCAGCAAGGCTATCATTTAGAATAGAAGGACAGATAAAGAGTTTCCTAGACAAACAAAAATTAAAGGAGTTAATTAAAGGCTGACCACTAAGCCAGCCCTGCAAGAAATATTAAAGGGGACTCTTTGAGTGGAAAGGAGAGACCAAAAGTCACAAAGACAAGAAAGGATCAGAGAAAATCTCTAGAAACAATGACAAAGCAGGTAACAAAATGGCAATAAATACCTATCTATCAATAATTACTTTGAGTGTAAACAGACTAAATGGTCCAATCAAAACATATAGGGTGTCAGAATGGATTAAAAAAAAGCATCCATCTGTATGCTGCCTGCAAGAGACTCATTTTAGACCTAAAGACACCTGCAGATTGAAAGTGAGGGCATGGAGTAACATTTATCACACAAACGGATGTCAAAAGAAAGCCAGAGTATCAGTACTTACATTGGACAAACTAGACTTTTTTGTTCTTGTTTTTATCCTGCTTTGGTATCACGATAAAATGGGCCTCATAGAATGATTTTGAATGTGTTCCCTCTATTACATTATTTGTAAGATTTTGGCAAAGATTGTCATTAATTATATATTTTTAAATGTTTGGTAGAATTCACCAGTGAAGCCATGTAGTCTTGGGCTTTTCTGTTCTGGGAGATTTTTGACTCCTAATTCGATTTTCATTATTGTTATTGGTCTAAGAAGATTTCCTATTTCTTGGATTCAAGATTCATGATTCCATCTTGGTAACTTGTGCATTCTTAGGAGTTATCTGTTTTTTTTTCTACGTTATCTGATTTGTTAGTGTGTAATTGTTTATACTGATCTCCTATCACACTATGTATTTATGAAGTATCTGTTGTATTGTTTTCTCTTCCATTTCTCACTTTTGTTTCTGAGTCTTCTCTCCTTTTATTCTTAGGACATGAAGTTAATATTTGTTATGTCTCTTTTTACATGATTTAATCAGGGGACTCTTCTGTGTGTACTTGAGGAAAATGTGTATTCTATTTTGCTTGGATGGAATGTGCCATATATATATATTAGAACCATGTATTCTGGGGGCACCTGGGTGGCTCAGCTGGTTTAGTGTCCAACTCTTGATTTCAACTCAGGTCATGATCTCATGGTCGTGAGATCAAGCCTTGCATTGGAATCCACACTGGGTGTGGTGCCTACTTAAGAGTCTCTCATTCTTCCTCTGCTCCTCCGCTGCATGTTCCTTCTCACTCTCTCTCTCCCTCTTTCTGAAAAAATAAATTGAAAAAAGAACCATGTATTCTGAAGTATCCTCCAAGTATGCTCCAAGTTAAAAAAAAAAAAAAACATTCTTGTTGATTTTGCATCTGGATAATGAAATTTGTCAAAAAAAGATTTAAAGATTAATAAAAAAATAAATAATCGCTGAACATTCCATGTTCTAACAAGGGACGGAGAGACTGATGGTAGAAAGCTGTTAAGTATTTGCAAGAGCCCTGCTTTACACCCTTCTTTGCAATTGTTTCATGTGTATCAGAATGGCCTATAAAGCTCACTATTGCTGGCAGGACCTTATGGGCACTTACCTTGATCTTTCACAGCACAAGATCACTGCGTGAGGAGCATGTTAGATATTGAGTAGACACCTACTTGTTGGTAAGTGGACCACAGAATAGGGAGATGAGTCACTGAGTGGAGATAATGGAGTCAGACACCAGAAATAGGAGTAACACACCAAATTCCCTCCAAAACTGGGGCTCATTCTGCACCCTATCACTTAATGCTTCTAGTGCTTTCTTTGAATACTTGTATTATTTCATTTTTAAACTTACAAGTATTTGAAGCATTTGAAATTCTTCCTGATTTAAGACAGAGAAATGGGTCCATTTTTACCTATTTACCTGAGTGAATGGATATCTTGTTATCACCACGCCACTTCATTTTTCTTAATTGTTTTTAAATTTAAATTCCAGTATAGCTAACATATAGTGTTCCATTTGTTTCACGTGTGTAATATAACGACTCAATAATTCTATATATTACTCAGTACTCATCATGATAAGTATAGTCTTTAATCTCTATCACCTTTTTCAACCATTATCCCACACACAACTTCCCTCTGGTAACCATCGGGTTGTTATCTAGAGTTAAGTGTCTCTCTCTCCTCTCTCTCTGTCTCTCTCTATCTCTCTCTTTCCCTCCTTCCCTCCCTCGATTTTCTTTGTTCACTTGTTTTGTTTCTTATTTTTTTCTTTTTTTTAATATAATTTATTGACAAACTGCTTTCCATACAATACCCAGTGCTCATCCCAACAAGTGCCCTCCCCAATGCCCTTCACACACTTTCCCATCTCCCTCACCCCTCATCAATGCTTACTTTGTTCTCAGTGTCCAAGAGACTCTCATGGTTTGCCTCCCTCCATCACTGTAACATTTTACCCCTTCCCCTCCACCATGGCCTTCTGTTAAGTTTCTCAAGATACACACATGAGTGAAAACATATGGTATCTGTCTTTCTCTGACTGACTTATTTCACTTAACATAATACCTTCTGGTGCCATCCAAGTTGCTGCAAATGGCCAGATTTCATTCTTTCTCATTGCCAAGTAGTACTCCATTGTATATATAAGCCACATCTTCTTTATCCATTCGTCAGTTGATGGACATTTAGGCTCTTTCCATAATTCGGCTATTGTTGAAAGTGCTGTTATAAACATGGGGGTACATGTGCCCCTATGCGTGAGCACTCCTGTATCCCTTGGGTAAATTCCTAGCAGTGCTATTGCTGGGTCATAAGGTAGTTCTATTTTTAATTTTTTTGAGGAACCTCCACACTGTTTTCCAGAGCAGCTGCACCAGTTTGCATTCCCACCAACAGTACAAGAGTGTTCCCATTTCTCCACATCCTGGCCAGTATCTATAGTCTCCTGATTTGTTCATTTTAGCCACTCTAACTGGCATGAGGTGGTATCTCAGTGCGGTTTGATTTGTGTTCCCTCATGAGGAGTGACGTTGAGCATCGTTTCGTGTGTTTGCTGGCCATCTGGAAGTCTTCTTTGGAAAAATGTCTATTCATGTCTCCTGCCCAATTCCTCACTGGATTATTTGTTTTTTGGGTGTCGAGTTTGGTGAGTTCTCTGTAGGTTTTGGATACTAGCCCTTCATCCGATATGCCATTTCCAAATATCTTTTCCCACTCCGTCGGTTGCCTTTTAGTTTTCTTGATTGTTTCCTTTGCAGTGCAGAAGCTTTTTATCTTCATGAGGTCCCAAAAGTTCATTTTTGCTTTGAATTCCCTTGCCTTTGGAGATGTGTGAAGTAAGAAATTGCTGCAGCTGAGGTCAGAGAGGTTTTTTTCCTGCTTTCTCCTCTAGGGTTTTGATGGTTTCCTATCTCACATTCAGGTCATTTATCCATTTTGAGTTTCTTTTTGTGAATGGTGTAAGGAAGTGGTCTAGTTTCATTCTTCTGCATGTTGCTGTCCAGTTCTCCCAGCACCATTTGTTAAAGAGACTGTCTTTTCTTCCATTGGATACTCTTTCCTGCTTTGGCAAAGATTAGTTGGCTACACATCTGTGGGTCCAATTCTGGGTTCTCCATTCTATTCCATCGGTCTGTGTGTCTGTTTTTGTGCCAATACCATACTGTCTTGATCATCACAGCTTTGTAGTAGAGGCTAAAGTCTGGGATTGTGAGGCCTCCCGCTTTGGTTTCTTCTTCAATATTGCTTTGGCTATTTGGGGTCTTTTGTGGTTCCATACAAATTTAGGGTTGCTTATTCTAGCTTTGAGAAGAATGCTGGTGCAATTTTTATTGGGATTGCATTGAATGTGTAGATTGCTTTGGGTAGTATTGACCTTTTGACAATATTTATTCTTCCAAACCATGAACGTGGAATGTTTTTCCATTTCTTTGTGTCTTCTTCAATGTCCTTCCTAAGCTTTCTAGAGTTTTCGGCATACAGATCTTTTACATGCTTGGTTACGTTTATTCCTAGGTATTTTATGGTTCTCTGTGCAATTGTGAATGGGATCAGTTTCTTTATTTCTCTTTCTGTTGCTTCATTATTGGTGTATAAAAATGCAACCGATTTCTGTACATTGATTTTCTACCATGTGATTTTGCTGAATTCATGTATTAGTTCTAGCAGAGTTTTGGTAAAGTCTGTCCGGTTTCCCAGGTAGAGTATCATGTCATCTGTGAAAAGTGAAAGTTTGACTTCATCTTTGCTCATTTTGATGCCCTTGATTTCATTTTGTTGTCTGATTGCTGATGCTAGGGCTTCCAACACTATGTTAAACAACAGTGGTGAGAGTGGACTTCCCTGTCATGTTCCTGATCTCAGGGGAAAAGCTCTCAGTTTTTCCCCACTGAGGATGATATCAGCTGTGGGCTTTTAATAAATGACTTTTATGATGTTAAGTATGTTCCTACTATCCTGACTTTCTCGAGCGTTTTTACCAAGAAACGATGTTATGTTTTTCCAAATGCTTTTTCTGCATCTGTTGACAGGATCATATGCTTCTTATCTTTTTTTTTTTTTTTTAATGTGATGTACTACATTGATTGATTTGTGAATATTGAACCAGCTCTGCAGTCCAGGAATGAATGTCACTTGATCATGGTGAATAATTCTATTTATATGCTGTTGATTTTGATTTGCTAGTATCTTCTTGAGAATATTTGCATCCCTATTCATTGGGGATAATGGCCTGTAGTTCTCCTTTATTGTGGGGTCTCTGTCTGCTTTGGGAATAAAGGTAATGCTGATTTCATAGAATGAGTCCAAAAGTCCTCCTTCCGTTTCTGTTTTTTGGAACAGCTTGAGAAGGATAGGTATTAACTCTGTTTTAAATGTCTGATAGAATTCCCCTGGGAAGCCATCTGGCACAGTACTGTTATTGTGTGTTTGTTTTTTTTTTATTTTTGATAACTTATTAAGTTTCTTCACTACTTATGTGTCTGTTAAAATTTTCTATTTTTTACCCTTTGAGTTTTGGTAGTGTGTGGATGTGTAGGAATTTTTCCATTTCTTCCTTGTCCAGTTTGTTGGTGTATAATTTTTCATACTAGTTGCTGATAATTGCTTGTATTTCTGAGGGATTGGTTGTAAGAATTCCATTTTCATTCATGATTTTATCTGTCTGAGTCTTCTCTCTTTTCTTTTTGAGAAGCCTGGCTAGAGGTTTATCAATTTTGTTTATTTTTTCACCAAAACAGCTCTTGGTTTCATTGATCTGTTCTACTGTGTGGTTTTTAAATTCTGTATTGTTGATTACTACTCTGATCTTTATTATTTCTCTTCATCTGCTGGGTTTGGGGTGTGTTTTCTGTTCTGCTTCTAGTTCCTTTAGGTGTGCTGTTAGACTTTGTATTTGCAATTTTTCTTGTTTCTTGAGATAGGACTGGATTGTGATGTATTTTCCTCTTAGGAGTGACTTTGCTGCACCCCAAAGGTTTGGGATTGTTGCATTTTCATTTTAATTTATTTTCATATATTTTTTTGAATTTCTTCTCTAATTTCCTGGTTTACTGATTCATTCTTTAGTAGGACGTTCCTTAACATCCATGCTTTTGGAGTTTTTCCAGACTTTTTCCTGTGCTTGATTTCAAGTTTCATAGCATTGTGATCTGAAAGTGTGCATGGGATGATCTCAATTCTTTTATATTTATTGAGGTCTGTTTTGTTACCCAGTATGTGATCTATCTTGGAGAATGTTCCATGTTCACTCAAGAAGAAAGCGTGTTCTGTTGCTTTGGGAAGCAGAGTTCTAAATATATCTGTCAAGTCCATCTGGTCCAATGTATCCTTCAGGGCCATTGTTTCTTTACTGATTCTCCATCTAGATGATCTGTCCATTGCTGCAAGTGGAGTATTAAAGTCCCATGCAATTACCATATTCTTATCAATAAGGGCGCTTATGTCTGTGATTAAGTGTTTTATATATTTGGGGGCTACCGTATTCGGTGCATAGACATTTATAATTGTTAACTCTTCCTGATGGATAGACCATGTAATTATTATATAATGCCCCCCTTCATCTCTTGTGATAGTCTTTAATTTAAAGTCTAGTTTGTCCGATATAAGTATGGCTACTCCAGCTTTCTTTTGACTTCCAGGAGCATGATCGATGGTTCTCCATCCCCTCACTTTCAATCTGAAGGTGACCTGGGGTCTAAAATGAGTCTCTTGTGGACAGCAAATAGATAGGTCTTGTTTTTTATCCATTCTGATACCCTATGTCTTTTGATGGGGCCAGTTAGTCCGTTTACATTCAGTGTTATTATTGAAATATACGAGTTTAGACTTGTTGTGTTATCTGTAGGTTTCATGCTTGTAGTGATGTCTCTGGTACATTTTGGTCCTTGCAACTTTTCACTCACAGAGTCCTCCTTAGGATCTCTTGTTGGGCTGGTTTACTGGTGATGAATTCCTTCCGTTTTTGTGTGTTCGAGAACAGCTTTATCTCTCCTTCTAGTCTCAATGGCAGGCTTGCTGGATAAAGGATCCTTGGGGGGCATATTTCTCCTGTTCATCACATTGAAGATTCCCTGCCATTCTTTTCTGGCCTGCCAAGTTTCAGTAGATAGGTCTGCTACTACCCTCATTTGTCTACCCTTGTAGGTTAAGTCCCATTTATCCCTAGCTTCTTTCAGAGTTTTCTCTTTATCCTTGTATTTTGCCAGTTTCACTATGATATGTTGTGCAGAGGATCGATTCAAGTTATGCCTGAAGGGAGTTCTCTGTGCCTCTTGGATTTCAATGACTGTTTCCTTCCCCAGATTGGGGAAGTTCTCAGCTATGATTTGTTCAAGTACACCTTCAGCCCCTTTCTCTCTCTCTCTTCTTCTTCTTCTTCTGGAATTCCTATGATACGGATATTGTTCCGTTTGATTGAATCACTTAATTCTCTAATTCTCCCCTTGTAATCCTGGATTTTTTTTAACCTCTATTTTTCTCAGCTTCCTGTTTTTACATAATTTTATCTTCTAATCTACCTATTCTCCCCGCTGCCTCTTCAATCTGCACTGTGGCCGCCTCCATTTTATTTTGCACCTCATTTATAGCATTTTTTAATTCATCATGACTATTTCTTAGTCCCTTGATCTCTGTAGCAATAGATTCTCTGCTGTCCTGTATGCTTTTTTCAAGCCCAGCAATTAACTTTATGACTATTATTCTAAATTCTTGTTCAGTTATGTTGCTTAAATCTGTTTTGATCAATTCTTTAGCAGTCGCTACTCCCTGGAATTTCTTTTCAGGTGAATTCTTTCGTTTCATCATTTTAGCTAGTTTTCTGTCCCTTATGAGTTTTAAAATTTGTCGTGTGCTCTGCACCTGTGAGCACTGCTATATTAAAGGGTGGTCATACACTGTCCAGGGCCTGGCCCCTCAGGAGGTATTTTTTTGGAAAGTGTTACTTGCTCTCTGTTGTGACTTTGGTTAGTTTAGTTCCCTACTCATAGTCATGTCTTGGACCCTCCACCAGGTGTGCTTTGATTTTTTCCTTGACATACCCCTGTAAAGGAAAACAAACAGACAGTCAAACAGGAGACAAGAACATGCAAACACACAAACATATAAAACAAACAAACAAAAACAAAAAACCAAAACAATCCGACAGCAAAAGCCCAGAAACACCAGCTAAAAGTAAAGAACAGGGTGGAGGCGGTGCTGATGGAAGAGCACATACAAAGAGAAAGGACAGGGGCGGGGAAAAAGAAAAAAATAAACATTAACCAGGCAGAGAGACTAAAAGACTTAATCCAGAGAAAGAGCAAGGAAAATAAGGAAGGAGGCGGGGAAAAGAAATGAGAATAAAATTACCCAGACAAAGAAACTATATGGCTTGATTATTCCAGAGAGAGAGAAAGGAATGTAAAGAACGAGGTGTAGAACATGTATCAAGAGAATGGATTAAATATGTCTGTGTAAACCAACCAATAACCAGAGGAATCAGCCTAGAGGAGGGAAGAGATAAGAGGGAGAAATGGAGGGGGGGGAATATATCTATATAGCAAGAAGTGTCCCAGAATTAATCCAGGCAATGCAGCAGCACTGATCAGGAGGAGGAGTCTGTCTGGTCCTACAGTGTCTACCCAGCTCCAGTAGATACACAGTTACCCAGCGTGGAAGGACCTGGTTTGGCGTAGGCTGGTCCCGCCTCCACTGTGGGCCCTGCAGACCGATCTCTGAGGTCCCACCTTGGTGGTGGTGGGGAGAAAAATGGCAAACCCCCAGTCTCTTCTCCATGACCCAGTGTCCCGAATCACTCCTTTGGAGCCATCCTCCCTGTGCTGCAGGCGCAGACAAGGCTGTCTGTCTTGCTCCTCCAACTCCTTTGCCCTGGAGGCTTGGCTGGGAGTTAAACTCAGCCTCCGTGTGCCCCAGTACTGGGGAAGCGCCTCCCCATATGAGGTCCCGGCTGCTTTTGTCCTGTGCCACAGCCCTTCAGGGGAGGGGACCGGTTTCTCCTACTGTGAACAGCGCCCCTGATCTCCCAGTGAACCCGGGGGTGGCTCCCCTCCTCCCCAGGTGTGCTAACAGGGCAGCGGACCCCAGCCCAAAGATGGGATCTGCAGTTAGAGATCCTCTAACCTGCAGTTAGAGATGGGATCCCTCTCCGTCCTGGTCCGAGGTTCTTCCTCTTGTCCAGATACAGTCCTACACTTCCCCAGCTGCTCTTTGTCTCTCAGCAGAAGGGGATCCCTCCCCTCCGTGCCTACACAGCCCATTTTATCTCCCCCAGTTTGCAATCACCCACCTATGGTCTCTCAAGCTGTCCCAGTTTCTCCCTTGTAGACTCAGTTTCTTTTCCTCCCAGACTCTTGTGGTTCAGAGTCCTTTCGCTTCAGTCCTTCTTTGTTTGGGAGACATGGGAAATACAGATCCCCTACTTCTCTGCCATGTTGTGAGCCTCATTTGTTTCTTAAATGCCACATATGAGCGAAGTGATATAATATTTGTCTTTCTCTGACTGACTTATTTCACTTAACATTATGCTCTCTAGCTCCATTCATGTTGTTTCAAATGGCAAGGTTTCATCCTTTTTATGGCTGAATAATATTCCTGTGTGCGTGCGTGTGTGCGTGTGTGTGTGTGTGTGTGTGTGTATCACTTCTTCTTTATCTATTCATCTTCCGGTGGGCACTTGGACTGCTTCCATAATTTGACTATTGTAAATAATGCTGCAATAAGCATAGGGGTGCATGTATCCTTTTGAATTAGTGTTCTTGTATTTTTGCATAAATACCCAGTAGTGCGATTACTGGATTGTAGGGTAGTTCCATTTTTAACTTTCTGAGGAAACTCCATACTGTTTTTTACAGTGGCTGCACCCGTTTGCATTCCCACCAACAGTGCAAGAAGTTTCCTTTTTCTCCACATTGTCGGCAACACTTGTCATTTCTTGTGGTTTGGATTGTACCCATTCTCATAGGGGTGAGGCGATACCTCATTGTGGTTTTGATTTGTATTTCCCTGATGATAAGTGATGTTGGGCACCTTTTCTTTTTTTAATTTTTTAATGTTTATTTATTTTTGAGAGACAGAGAGAGGAAGAGACAGAGAGTGAGCAGGGGAAGTGCAGAGAGAGAGGGAGACACAGAATCCGAAGCAGGCTCCAGGCTCTGTCCGTTGGACATCTGTATGTCTTCTGTGGGTAAATGTCTGTTCGTGTCCTCTCCCCATTTTTAAATTGGATTATTTGACTATTGAATGTCACAACAGCACTTCTAAATCATCAGTCACATCTCCAATGATTTGAAATGCTGCTTTAATCACATCCTAATCTTGAAAATATAATTAGGTTGTATTAGTATCATATTTTCTGTTTCATTAGTCATGCTGTCAATTCAAGAGTCAACATCATCTTCTTATATTGTACACTATGTATTGTGTGCTTTAATATCTGATAGGACCAACTGTCACATCCTCCCATTACACTTATTTTCCAGATTTATTTGACAATTGCTGTTTATTCTATCAAACAATCTGACAATCAACTTATCTAAGCCTATCAAAACAGCTAATGGCATTTTAATGGGATTGCATTAAGTTAGTAAATTAACTTAGGGTCATTGGGACCATTATGATATTGAGTTCTTACCTAAGAATATTATATGTCTTTCTACTGCCTCAAGTTTAATTTTGTGGGGTTTTTCTTTATTCATTGCCCATTGCTAGCTGAGTTTATGACCAATCGTTTCCTTCTCGCCCATTATACCGTATAATGCTTTTGTTTGTTTGTTTGTTTGTTTGTACATACGAAGGTTATTGAGTTTTGATGTTGACAGCATAACCTGCTACTTTCCTAGATTCTATTTTTGTTTGTTGTACTTTTCCTAGCATTGGGGGGGGGGGGTTCCAACATGTAATCATATTATCAACAAATACAGAGAATTTTACCTCGTCCTTTGCTTCTATTGCTTGCCCTTGTCAGTTGTATTCATAACACCTCTCACACGGTGTCGAATATTGGAGGAGAAAAGTAGGCATCGTGTCTTGCTTTTGGCTTCATAAGGAAAGCCTCTAGTGATTCTCCATTAAGCAGGATGCTGGGGCTTTGTGTGTATGTGTGTATGTGTATGTATGTATATATGTATATACACAAATATATATACATATTATCCTCTGCTTTCTACCTTCTTGAGTTCTATAACATGGATGGATCAATGGATGAATGTGAATGGGTATTGATGCTGTCAAATGCCTTTTCTGCATCTGTGGAGGTCGTCATGTAATTTTTCTCTTCAGCTCTATTAATACAACAGTCATATTATTAGATTTCATGACATTACACCTTTGCAGTCTTAGGATAAACTGCACCGTGTCATGAACTGGTGTGTGTGTGTGTGTGTTTGTGTGTGTGTGTGCGTGCTTGTGCCATAGGATTGTGTTTGCTGATATTTAAGAAACTCCCTTCGTCATATTCTTCTGTGCAATTAGACTGTAATTTTCATTTTTGGTGAAAATTTGCGAGATTTTGGAATCAATTTTGTACTTGTTTCATCATCTTATCATTAAAAGTTTGGTAGAATTTGCCTGAGGAAAGTACCACTCCAGCCACTTTTCTTTCTTTCTTTTTGTTTAATATAATTTATTGTCAAATTGGCTTACATAGAGTGTGTAAAGTGTGCTCTTGGTTTTGGGGGTAGATTCCCGTGGTTCATCGCTTACATACAATACCCAGTGTTCATCCCATCAAGTGCCCTCCTCAATGCCCATCACCCATTTTCCCCTCTTCCCCCAACAGACACATGAAAAGATGCTCAACATCACTCATCATCAGGGAAATACAAATCAAAACCACACTGAGCTACCACCTCACACCAGTCAGAGTGGCTAAAATGAACAACTCAGGAAACTACAGATGCTGGCAAGGATGTGGAGAAACGGGAACCCTCCTGCCCTGTTGGTGGGAATCCAGTCGCTTTTCTACGGGAGAAGTCTTGAGCCCGTTCCTCTATTTCTTCCAAGTAATGGGTTTGTTTAGACCTTCTGTCTCAACTGGGGTCAACTGGGTTAAGTTGTAATTTTCTAGAAATACGTCCATTTCATCTATGTGTTCAAGTGTAGTTGAATAGAGTTGTGCAAGTTCTTCACTTGAGAGTCTTGAGATCTTCCTTTGTTTTGATGACAATTTCCCACTTGTTACTTGAAATGTTCTGTGTCTGTCCTTTCCTGCCTGTTTTCTTGATTACTATACCATTGATTTGTGCATCTTGTTGATCCCTCCTGAACAAGCCTGCCAATATCTTTATGCATAAGTTCTATTGTAGTTTTGTTTTCTAACCCTTTTATTTCTAATTTTACTTTTAATGATTCTCTCTGTCTACATTCTTTTAGTTTCCATTGTGGTCCCTTATCTGGCTTTTTGGCTGAATGTTTTATTTATTTATGCTTATTTTTATTGACACAGGTATTTTTACCATAAAATTTACTCTGACAATTGTTCTAGCTTCCAATTCTGATATATTGCATTTTCATTATCATTACTCCCATCAAATTCTGTAGTTTTAACCTGAATTTTCCACTTATTTCTAAGATTTGTTTAACAGCCTCAGAAAGAGTCAGTTTTCACGAATGTTCCATGTTCGTCTGAAGAGTAGATGTATTACCTAATGTAAAGCTTCAGAATTCAGATGTCTATCTGTAAGGTGTGTCTTTTGCATTCTGATGTTTAGATCTTCTGTATGATTATTACATTTTTGGGGGACAAATTGGTCATTCTTGGAATGAGGGACTTGTGTTAAAATCATTGATCATCAGTGTCTTTCTTCCTATTTCTCCTTATACTTCCTACAGCTTTTGCTCTATGAATAGTTTTGCTGTGTGACTGGGTACATAATTATTCATAACTCACATCTTCCTTGTAAATTTTATCCTTTAGCTTTATCAATGGTGCTCTTTTTTCTCATCTAAATCATTTTGATGTCAATTCTATCTTCTTGAATATCAGGATTGTAAACCCTGCTTTCTTTTTTTATTTGCAATTGCCTTAACCGTGTGAATGACATTGTTTTAGGTGTATCTCTTGAAAGAGAATGGTTTTGGATGTTGCTTCAATGGCAACCTTGAAATATTTCTACCATTTACACTTTTTGATGGGATCACTATGTTTGGTCATTTGGCTCTGATCTGTTATAATGTTTATACACACATATAAACTATATATGTAACCTCAGTAGGTCTTTCACTAGGTTGTCCACTTCACTCTCTCCTTTTTGTTGGTGTTCAGAATGGTTATTATTTGTTTTCCAGTAGTTACTTCCATTACTCCTTAATAGCCTACTTAATATTCTTGATATGGAATGGACACTTATTTGTAAATAAATAGGTGGGCAAAGGATATCAATACATAATTCACATAAAAACAATACACATACAAACTGTCAGTTATATGATTGAATTAGTTCTGGAGATCTAGTGTACAGCATGGTGACCATAGTTAATAGTATTATATCGCATACTTGAAATTTGTTAAGAGGCTAGATCTCAAGAGTTCTCATTAAAGAAAAGTAACCATGTGACGTAATGGATGTGTTAATTAGCTTGATTGTGGCAATCATTTTGCAATGTATACGTATATCGAATCATCAAATTGTACACTTCAAAATATATACAATTTTAATTTCTCAATTATACTTCAATACGGCTGAGGAAAAAACCAACTGCATACCCACTGCCCTTTTAACATATGCTTAATTAAAATAATTAGAGAAATACAAATTAGTACCTTGGGCTATCATGCTAAGTGCAACAGGCACGTTGCTGAAAAAAATATATAATGCTATCTCAATTTTGCAAAAGGATATATGTATGTGAATATGTTTTGTGTATTTCAACACACGTGCATACACACACATCTCTAAGTAGGTGAATGTGTACGCACACACACACACACACACACACACACACACACATCTCTAAGTAGGTAGATGTATGGGATCGTGAGTACTGAGTTCCTGAGTTCCTTTCATAAGCCTGACTGACCTCAGTTGTCTGTAAAATGGTCATAGTAATACTTACCTCACAAAGCTGTTATGAGTAGAGAAGAGAAAACCTATAGAAAATGTGTGACCCATAATGCTTCAACAAATTAAAGTTTGTTCTCCCCAGTGTTCTTCCTCTCACAAAAGGGCTCACTTAAGCATGGATATCTCATAGAGGTACTTGGATCAGAGGCAGCAAGAAATAAAATGTATACACACTTATATGATAAATGAGCTTTGCTGTCATTTCTTTGTAGGAGGAGATACCTACACATGGTGTGGGAGAGGAAGCAAATCATCCCCTAACTACTTTTTATTTGATGTGTGTTATCCTACTTGCCACAAATATGCCACTCATAGATCATTCCTGCTAATGTTTTCACCTGCATTGTATTCTTCCAAAAGTTTTCTTATTCAGGTATTTAGATATTTCTGCATGCATGTATTTATATGTTTATATTCAAAAGATGAGGTCTCAGGTTTCATGTAGTCTTATAAACTTATATCACTCTAGTGGATTTATTTGTGCCCCCCAAAAGGTATGTCCAAATCCTAACCCCCATATCTGTCAACATGACCTCATTTCAAAATAGAGTCTCTGCAAATGTAATTAAGTTAAATATCTCGAGATGAGATTACCCTGAATTTAAGGTGGTTCCTAGATTCAATGACTGCTGTCCTCCTAAGAGAAACAAAAGAGAGATTGCACACACACAGGGAAGAAGATCAGTGGCACTGCCACAAACCAAGGAAAGCCAGGAGCTACCAGAAGTTGGAAGAGGTAAGGAAGGATTCTCTTCTTGAGGCTTCAGGGAGAGTGCGGCCTTGCCAACACCTTATTTTAGACTTCTGGTCTCCATAACTGTGAGACACTAAATTCCCCTTGTTTTAGGTCACAAATTTTGTCATATTTTTTTTAATTGAAGCCCTAGGAAACTAATACACCTATTAGCAACATACTTCAGTGTCATCGGTTGTGAATTCATGTCAGTCTATATCCTTTTTTTTTTAATTCCTGTGGGAATGGTAATATAAATTATGATATATAAAAATAGATATGGCTGAAAATTTCTTATGTGCTAATATTTTATGAATTATCTCATTTAATGGTCACAGCACTCCTATGAGGTAGATACTGCTGCAAATTCCTATTTTGTAGGCAAAAAGTTGAGGGACACAAAGAACAATGACTTGGCCAGGACCGCACATTTAAGGAGCAGGACAGCTTGGGTTTGTACCCAGTACTTCATGCTCCAGAGCATGCCCCATGCCTAGGAAACTGTCAAAGATTTGCTGCTCATTAACAGAAGCAGTGTGCACAAATATTATTATTTTAGGAGGTTATTTAAATGAATATTCAGTATGTGTCAATATATGAAAAAAGTTGGACCTGGTGACAAAAGATGGCTTGTGATCTTGGTGAAAGCACATTCATTGCAATTATGGGGAAGGAAGACACAGTGCAGTGAGGTAAGGAGTCAATGGGAAGTGAAGAATGATAACAGGAAATGCAGGAAATGACTTCTGTAACTTTGTCTTTGAAGGAATCAAGGAGAGAGGAAGAGACAGAGAGAGGGAGAGAGAGAGAGAGAGAAAGGGAGAAAGAGAGAGGAAAGGTGAGAGAGAGAGAAAGAAAAGAAGAGAGAGAGAGAGAGAGAGGGAGAGAGAGAGAGAGAGAGAGAGAGGGAGAGAAAGGGAGAGAGACGGAGAGAGTGAGAGCGCACCACCTCTGGCTTAAAGGAGATGAGGGGTCCAAGGAGAGACTATTTTTCTTGTTTTTAATCTTTAATGCCTTGAAAGAGCTAATTTAAAAGTTCGTGTGAAGGAGCCATCTCATCTCAGATTTAACACTTGATTTTGCCCACATATTTATTTCTCTTCTTAGTCTCTTGTTTTAATTATAGAGTTAATGAAATGACTCTAATGGAACAGTATGAGTTTTAAGTTGAATACCACATATATTTAATTATCAGTGAATGAAATAAATGGATAATTGTGTATCAAAGAAATGTTAGCAATTTGTAAGTTTTTGCCTCTCAGGGAGGCATCAGACAGCTGAAATCCTGGTGGATGTGGTGAGATAACATATGATCTGAAGACCCCTGTACTGATGACTGCACAAAAGGTCCAAATTTTTCCTATAAATGTATTAGCATTCAGAGCAGTCCAGGAGCAGCAGTTAAGCTAGTACCACACTGTTTCCCTGGTGTCATTTCTCACTGAGCTCATCAGGTGAGTCAAAAACGAGACTGTCTTCCCAGCGTGGGGAACTGCATTAGGTTCTGCTCAGAGGCAGGATGGTATTAAACAGCCCTTTGGGGCTTCTGAGTCACTGAAGAAAGTAGAGAACCTTCCCTCTACTATATATTGAGTGCCCAATATCAAGGGCACTCAAAGGCAATTTTATTGACTTATTTTTTTAATGTTTATTTTTGACAGAGAGAGAGAAAGAGAGAGAGAGAGAGAGAGAGAGAGAGAGAGAGAGAGAGAGAACCATGAGCTGGGGAGGGACAGAGAGAGAGGGAGACACAGAATCTGAAGAAGGCTCCAGGCTCTAAGCTGTCAGCACAGAGCCCGACATGAGTCTCAAACACGCTGACCCCAAGACCATGACCTCAGCCCAACGCTAAGACTGGATGCTTAACTGACTGAGCCACCCAGGCACCCCAATTATTTTTTTTTAACTGAGTGTGGGTCACGGTTATGGACTGAATGCTTCTGTCCACCTCCCCATGCCCCCATGCCCCCATGCCCCCACACCCTCGCCAAATTCATGTGTAAGTTCTATCCCTTAAGATGATGGAATTTGGAGTGGGGCTTTCAGGAGCTCATTAGGATTGAATGAGGTCATAGGGGTATGACCCTTATGATGGGATTAGTGTCTTTAGAAGAGGCAATACTAGAGATCTTGCCCTCTCTCTCTCTCCCTCTCTGCCAACTGAGGGCTCAGCAAGAAGACAGCCATGTATAAGCCAGGAAGAGAGCTCTCCCCACATACCAACTGTGCTGGAATCCTGGTCTTGGACTTCCAGCCTCCATAACTGCAAAAAAAATGCACGTTTGTTGTTTAAGTCACCCAGCCTATGGTATGTTGTTATGAGTGCCCAAGCTGATTAATGTGTTCACCTTTTCCTCATTTTTATGTCTTGCAATATTTTTGAAAATTAGACCTTCTACATAATACATGTTTGCAACTCTGGCTTCTGATATTTTTCAACAATTTTGCTGTTGCTAGATCTATATCGTTTGTTTGTTTAGCCATATGTCTGGAAGAAACCTTTGAAATTTGCTTCCTTTGTCAAATACAGCAGATGATGCCTTGTTTAGTGTGTGTGTGTGTGTGTGTGTGTGTGTGTACTTTTGTGCACATGTAGGAACATGTCTTGCTCAGTTTTGTTCTTGCTTCTATTTATAGGTCTGTCTTATTAAGGGCATCCACTGGTTCTGTGTAGTCTAAGGATGAATAAATGACTGAATAGAGTATGTGCTCCAACAACTCCAGCCAGTAAGGCTTCTGTGCTCTGTCATTATATCTGTGTGTGGGTAGGGGAGCACATTCAAAGTTCTGGGTTCTTGTCACATCTCCTCTGTCTGTGAATGCTTGGCGCTCTCAGGGCTGGGGCCCTGGCTAAGGTTTGGGTTAGGTCTCAAGAGGGGACAGGACCTGGACCCCCAGCAGTGCAGTGGTCTCCCCAGAGGGCTGAGTTGAGGGCACAGGTTAGGATGTGGGTCAGGCTCAGTCTTTGGGTTCAGGTTAGGATGCAGGTCAGGCTCAGTCTTTGGGTTCAAGTGCCAGCCTCTGGTGTGGGCCAAGCTTAGCTTTGACCTCAGCACCCCCCTTGTGCAGCTCCATCCCTGCTTTAGAGATGGCATGATGACTTTCCAGGTTCCAGCTCAATAATCTTGCACCGGTTCTGGGCTCCAAATCCATTCTGTTCTCAGACCTAGGAATTGGGCCCCCATAAGGAAAGAGCCTTGGCTAGGGATAGGGTTAGATCCCAGGAAGGTTCAGGGGCTGAACCGACACCAGTCCAGTGACTTCCCTGGAGGGCTGAGTTGAGGGAGCCTGTTAGGGTGTGGGACTGGCGTAGGGTTTGGGTGCAATGGACGACCGATTGTGTGTCCGATGCTTAAGTTTGGGCCCCAGATCCTCCTCTGAGGCTCCATTCAGGCCCTGGAAATATCAAGGTCAACTCACCACTAGTCAGGAGTGTTTGGATAGCTGGGCCCTTTCTGATCTCTGCTATGCATTCATGTAGCTGCAGCCAGGAATATGCTCACCGCAACCATGACCAGAAGCTCAGGCTGGCAGAGTCATTACAGCTCCCACCTATCCACTTCAGAGATAATCAATGCCACCAACAGCTTCCCAAATTCAGCCAATCCCTTTAAGCACAGCAGAAAACCTCCTGTTCCTCCTGACCTGCCACACTGTAGAATTCCATACCTATCAAGCTGGAGGATGGAATGAGATGGAATGGGAACAGCCCCACCCAAACATCACAGAATCCCACTATTTTACGTAAAGTTCAGCAGTTTTCAAAGCATTCAGATTATTGTGCACCTCTGGTCGCTTTCCAAGGCATGGAAGTGGCTGGTTATTAAAATGTTGTCCAGCATCATAGTTGCTTTTTTGGGGACAGGAGCTGCCAGTCCTCTCAGTGACCATAGCCAGAAATCCTCCTCCTTTTTCTGAGCCCGACCTTCTTTCACAATTGTAACATTGCTCTTGTTGGCTCCTCTCTGAGCTCCCAAGATAGAGAAACACTTTGTGATGTCAGCTTTGGGTCTGGGCACTCCACTGTGGCTACTGCTTTCCTCCTCATGCTCTAGTGATGACTCAGCCTACAAAGGTGGCAGTGGAAGCAGCTGTACACTCTGGCCTCTTATTGAGTAAGAGTTGCCTCAAGTCCTCATTAAAACAGCATATGTATTTTGATTTAATAGACACCAACCGTCAGTGGCTTGTAAGGAGATGGGGACTTATGAGGAAAGCTTTACACATTCCCAGGCCCTTGTTTATAATCCCAGTAAGAAAAACCCCTGACCTCCCCTGCTTATAGGTAATGTGTTGGCTGAAGGTCAAAACCTGAAATAAATATTGCAACTGGTGTTCATGACTTCAACTCGTAAGAAAGACTGCACTCTCTACAAGGCCAGCTTCCACACATAAATCTGCATTTATTTTATTTTATTTATTTATTTTATCGGGGGGGGGTATTACTTTAGTTAGTAAAAACACAAGCCTTCCTCCCTGAGAAATTTCTTGACTTCATTTTTTAAACGCATATTTTTTTTCAAAAAGTAATTTTAGGCTTACAACAAAATTTGGAGGAAGGTAGAGATTTTCCAAATACTTTCTGCCCTCACACATGCATGATCACCCTCATTATCATCTTTCACCAGAATGATACTTTTTTTTTAACCACTGATGAACCTACATTGGCACACCATAATCACCCAGTACCCATAATTTGACCTCAGGCTGACCATTGGTGTTGTACATTACGTGGATTTAGACTAATATATAATGACACATTTTTATCACTATAATATCACACACAGCATTTTTATTGCTGTAAAAGTCCTCTGTGCTCTGTCTATTCATTTCTCACTCCCTCCACACACACACTGTCAGCCTTTACATTAAGTCCATAGTTTTCCCTTTTCCACACTGTCATATAATTGTAATCCTACACTTTTCAGATGGCTACTTTCACTTAGTAATATATATTTAAGGTTCTTCCATGATTTTTCATGGCTTGATATCTCATTTCTTTTTAGCACCGAATAAATAAATATGCCATTGTCTGGATGTATCATAGTTTATCTACTCACAAACTGAAGGATATCTTCAGAAACTTGATTGCTTCCAAGTTTTGGCAATTGTGAATAAAAATTCTACAAACATCTGCGTACAGGTTTTTGCGTAGACATAAGTTTTTAACTTCTTTGGATAAATAAACAAGGTGCATGATCATTAGGTAGTATGGTTAGAGGGTGTCTAGTTTTGTAAGAAACCACCAAACTGTCTTACAAAGTGGCTGTACTATTTTGCATTCCCACCAGCAATGAAGAAGAGTTATTTTTGCTCTACATCCTTGCCAACGTTTGGTGTTTTCAGTGTTCCGGATTTTGGCCATTCTAGTAAGTGCATAGTGGTACTTCACTGTTGTCTTAATTTGCATTTTCCTGATGACATATGATGTGACTCATCTTTCATAGGCTCATCTACCATCTACCTATCTTCTTTGATGAGGTGTCTGTTAAGATCTTTGGCCCATTTTTGTAATCAGGCTATTTGTTTCTTATGGTTGAGCTTTAAGAATTCTTTGTATATTTTTGATAGCAGTCCTTTGTCACATGTGTCTTTTGCAAATACTTTCTCCCAGACGGTAGCATGTTTTCTAATTTTCTTGACATTGTTTTTCACAGAGCGGACGTTTTCATTTTAATAAAGTCCAACATATCGGTTATTTATTTCATGAATAGTGACTTCTGAATTTTATCTGAAAAGCCATCACCATACCTAAGGTCATCTAGTTATTCTCCTATGTTATCTTCAAGAAGGCTTATAGTTTTGCATTTTACATTTATGTCTGTGATCCATTTTAAGTTAACTTTTATGAAGAGCATAAGGTCTGTATCTAGATTTTTATTGTTTTGTATGTGGATGTCTGTTTGTTCCTGCACTATTTTTGAAGAGACATTTTTTACCCATTGTATTGCCTTTGCTCCTTTGTCAAAGATTGGTTGACTACATTCATGTAGGTCTACTTCTGTGCCCCTCCATTTGATATAATTTTCTATGACTTTGTCAAAATTACACTGTCTAGATTGCTGTAGATTTATAGTAAGTCTTGAAGTTGGGTATCTTCAGCCCTCTAACTTTGTAGTTATCCTTCAATATTGTGTTGGCTATTCTGGGCTTTTGCCTCTCCATATAAACTTTAGCATTCATTAGTTTTTGTTTTTGTTTTTGTTTTTGTTTTTTTGAAATGGGTTTAGACAAGTTAATTACCAAATACATTGGGCAGAATAAGCATCAAGCATAATCAATACATTCTGGAAAAGAAGTATCATGGGAGGGGATAACAGGTAGTCCTAACAGATACTAAAGCATAGAATATGCACTATAAAAGAGTGTGACACTTCCCATGAATAGACAGAAAGATTAATAAAACAGTACAAAGAATACTTACAACCAACTACATTTGAGAATTTAAAATATAATTAAGACAGTATTTCCAATCAGCAGATATATCACAGATTATTTACAAAATGGTATTGTGATAACTTGATGCCCATAAGCATAAGGCCATTCCACATAGAACAATTCCTGACAGCAGAAGACTAGAAATAAGACTAATGTCCACCAATAGGTAGATAGTTGAATAATCCAACATACATCCATGCTAGAGAGTACTATGTCACTATGAAAACAATAGAGACTCCGTCTCTTTACTGCTATGCAGTGTTCTCTAGGTTATACTGTTAAGTGAAAAAAGAAAGGTGCAGAAATGTGTGTAGAGATGCTGCATTCCAATACGGTATCTACTAGTCATGCATGGCTATTTATATTTAAATTTATTAAATTTAAAAGACACTCAAAATTTAGTTATTCCAGGGTTAGAGGAATAGCAAGGATGAAAGCTTATGATGTATATTTTCTGAAAAATATAATACATATTTACTGGCTCCATGAACTGAGAAGGCAAGAAACAGTGATCAATCCAGTAGTACTGAGCAATTCTAGTACCCAGGGTGATTCCTCTAAAATAATTTCCCACTGAAAGAAAGCCAGGATTCCTTGGAGAAATGGTGGGTTCCAGGTCTGGGGTAGAGTTTTTCACAGGAGAGTCTGGACCAAACTATCATTCCTGAAAACATGTCAAAACCAGTCAGAGGCCAACCTAAAGAGGCTCCCACTGGCCAAACATAGAACAATTTGAGCATCAAATAAAATAATGACTACAATGGATCAAAACACAACACACATACAAATATTTACGAACTCCGCATGACAGTCTAAAAGCAAAGCAAAACAAAACAAAACAAAACAAAACAAGCTCATTGCTCATCTTTAGAGGCTCCTAGAGAAACAACTCATTATTGTGAAAAGTGGAAATGTTGCCAGAGAATTAAGCAGTCATCCTACCCTTCTTGTGCATACCATATGCAGCGTGATCTAATAGCCAATGAAAGGAAGTTTCTTGTATATATGGATTCCAGCTAATAAATGAAGAGGTAATTATAGAACTAGAATAGCGCCCTTTTGCAACCTTTAATGAAATGCAGTTCTGGCAACTATCTTCAGACTGCAAAAATCATGTGGTAAAAAGGAGATGGAAATGTTATACTAGATGTATCAGGCTGAGAGCACTCAAACCCAGCCATCAACTTTAACGTCAGAGAAGAGACAAGACACAATGAACCTTCTGGTGCAACTCTATAGGAAGTTCAAGTTTGCTGTCAGAGGGCAAAAACCGTAGATTACCTCACTGGGTCTCTGTGTACTGATAATACTCTCATAGTGTCTCTTTTTTGTTTCTTTGGGTTTTTTTCACACAACACTGTATAAGTTTACAGCGTGCAGCATAGCGACTTAACATACAAATACACTTCAAAATGATCATCACATAAAGTTAACATCCATCAACTCACATAGTTACAAAAATTTTTTTTCCGTGTGATGAAAACCTTTAGGATTTACTGTCTTAGCAACTTTCATATATACCATACAGCATTGTAAACTATAGTCACGATGCTATACATTACATCCCAAGACTTCTTTATTTTATAGCTGGAAGTTTGTATTTTTTTGACCATTTTCACCCAACTCCTCCTTCCCCTCCCCCCGTACCACCACTGCTTTTGCTAACCACTAATCTGTTCTTCGTACTTAGGAGTTCAAGTGTTTATTTGTTTGTTTGTTTGTTTGTTTGTTTGTTTGTTTTAGATGCCACATGTAAGTAAAATCATATGGTATTTGTCTTATTTGACTTATTTCATTTAGCATATCATAGTGTCTGTTTTTTTAAACCACACAAAATCCTTGACAACAGGGAAATGTTTTGCTTCACAACACTGAGCAGAGTTCTGCCAATTGCCTGGGTCCAAATCTAGTGCCTCTAGTATGCTCTTGCAGTCAGTGGTGTGAAGAGCCAAGGTGTTTTGTTTTCAGCAAAGGGTTAGGGACCTAAGGCAATGCCAAGATACTTCTGATACAGAGAACAAGTCAGTGAATCATGGTTGCCATTGAAACCTAATGTTATTATGGTGAACATGAGGACTTTTCATCATGACTTTACAGACAGACATGGCCATGGAGAAGAACAGGTCCTGTCTTCAGTTATTTGGGTCTCAGAAGAAACTGTGAGTGTCTTACTGTGGTGGATGAGTCGACTTGGGGTGTGGGGAGACAAAGGGATCTTAGATCCATTCACCTCTTTCCTCCTTTGGGACTCAATGTCCTGGCCATCTCTTAGGGAGATGAAATGGCCTTTGGGGTCCCACCTGGCTCCAGTAAGTGTAGTGTCCAATTACAGGGGTGTCCTGGAACTATTTTCTTTTTTAAAAGGCAGGGTGACTGACTCTTTCTGAACCTCAGCTTCTCCTTCTGCAAAACAGGGATGAGAATGCTGCACCCACACGATCGCTGAGAACGTTCAGTGATACACATGAGCAAGCTTCTGCCCTTGTGGTTATTGCAGGATCATGAATGCCTGTATGAATTTAAGCCACTTCTTATTCCTTTTCAACTTTGTAGTTAGGAGGTAGATGAGGGAAGATGAAGAAAAAGGCCTCGTGAGAAGTCCATTATAACATGTCCCTGTTATGTTGTATCATTGTATTATTGTCACTAACCCAGTGCCTCACACGGCTCCCAGTACCAAGTTACATCAGCAAAGCGTGGTGATTGCTGGATTTCTCTCTCTCTCTCTCTCTCTCTCTCTCTCTCTCTCTCTCTCTCTCCCTCCATGTACATCTCTTCATGCCAGTGGAAGAGCTCATATAAAGAGCCTGATGGAGACAGGTCCCGAGTTTCTGTGTCCTGATGGCTGCTGAAGCTTCTACTCCAGATTCAAGGGCAGCGGTCCTCACATTTTTATTGGGATATGATGCCTGGCTCAAATGAGTTCATAGATCTGGGGAAAAAAAAGCATGTTGTGGAATTTCTCCTGTGAGGTTCACACATGAGCCTTAAAGTAGAGAAGCTACTTTAATCTCATCATGGGAGAAGAAGTTTAGCAGGTGAAATTTCATTCCACCAGCAGCTATGTGCTGTGTAGCAGCCCTTGAGCCCCATCTTAGAGATTCCAGCTCTTGCTGAAAGGAATGAATTGTCCTACTTGAAGAAGGAATTTGATCTTCAATATGCATTTGGAATGAATGTACCTACATTGTCCTCATTTTATAAATATTAGTCAGAGATTCCTATGTTTCTTTCAGATGGATTTGATATATGCAGTTGATTAGAAGCTCTTCACGGCAAGTGGAGATTTTAGCATGGATTTCTCCCTGACAGCCACATTTTATCCATTTTGCAATCAATTTTTTAAATCCAGAAAGCTTGCAAGTGTTACTTAGAAATTGTCAGTTATGAGAATATGATAATTTCTAAAATAATAATTACTATAGAATTTTCGCTGCTGTAGTAATACCCAGCCACATTCCCTAAAACAACCAGGCATTCTTAAAGAGCACTATGGTTCTTTTCCCAGGATATAACATTTTCAGTTCTGTACTGTAAGGCTTTCTCTCCTTAACTCCTCTGCCACAACTCACAACTTGCTCTGTCCCCAGGCAACCACTGATATTCTGCCACTATAGATTATTTTTTATTTCCTACAATTCTGTTTAAATGGAGTCAATGGAACCATAAAGGTTGTATTATGTTATTAGGGGAGGTCTTCCTACTTTCCTTCAGCCTATTTATTTATAGATTTTTCCATATTATTGTATATGTCAGGAGTTCCTTCACTTTTATAGCTGAGTAGTATTCTGGTATATGAATATACCACAAATTGTTATATCCATTCACTTGTTGATAGATATTTGGTGGTTTCCATTTGGGGGCTCTGGTAAAAAAAGCTACTAGGAACGCTTGTGTGCAGGTCTTTACATGGACGCATACTTTCTCTAGGACAAATGCTAGAACTGCAATGGCTTGATGATATGGTAGATGTAAGGTTAACATTGTAAGAAACTGCCCAACAGTTTTTCAAAGTGGTTCTACCATTTTTGTCCTACCAGCAGCGTATGAGAAGTCCACCCTCCACAACTTTGCTGATGTTTGCTATGGTCAGGCTTTTCAGTTGTGGCTATTTACAAGAGGTTGCAAAGGTACCTCACTGCAGTTTTAATTTACATTTCCCTAATGATTGATGGTATTGAGTATATTTTTGTGTGCTTATTTGCTATTCTCATGTCTTCTTTGATGGAGTTATGTTCAAATCTTTTGCCTGTTTATTTATTGGACTGAGTCTTTCTTATACACATTTCTTTTTTAAATTGTGGTATAAAAACATAACTTAAAATTTAGTGTCTTATCCTTTTAGCTTTACAATACTGTTTCCTTATGAATCTTGTTGTGCAGAAGGCCTCTTAAATTTTTCAACTTGCAAAACTACAACTATATGGCCATTGAACAACAATTTCTCTTTTCTCCCTCCCTAAGCCCCTGGCAACTGCCGTTCTACTTTCTGTTTCTACGAGTTTGACTACTCTAGATATATCATACTACTGGAATCATGCATGTGCCTTTTTGTGACTGACATGTTTAACTTAAATAATGTCCTCAAGGTCCATCCATGTTGTAGCATATGACAGAACTTCCTTTTGTTTTAAGGCTGAATAATAATCCATTGTAGGTATATACCGCTTTTGAAATCCATTCATTCTATGATGGACATTTTGGGTTGCTTCCACCTCTTTGTTACTGGGAACAATGCCGTGATGAATATGAGTTTGCAAGTATCTCTTTGAGAACCCATTTTCAATTCTTTTGGATATATACCAGAAGTGGGATTGCTGGATCACATGATCATTCTATTTTTAGTTTGCTGAGGTGCCTCAATGAGGTTTTCCATAGCGGATTCACCAGTTTACATTTCCATCGACAGTGCACAGAGGTTCCATTTTCTTTACATCCTAGCCTACACCTGTTATTTTCTGTTTTATTTGAGATTGGCCATCCTAACGGTTGTGAAGTAACATCACATTCAGTTTTGATTTGCATCTCCCTGGTTGTCAGAGATGTTGCACATATTTTCATATACTTGCTATCCATTTGTATATCTGCTTAAGAGAAAAGTCTATACAAATCTTTTTCCCATGCTTTAATTGGATCATTTAGAGTTTTTGTTGCCGCTGTTCCTGTCGTTGACTTGTAGGACATCTGTATATATATATATATATATATATATATATATATATATATATATATTATATAGTATATATAGCATAGTACATATAATATATATATATATATATATATATATATATATACACCAGATATACAAGATATTTACCTTTTATAAATGGTCTACCAATATTTTCTACCAATATTTTCTCCTATTCCATAGCTTGCCTCTTCAACCCCTTGAGTGTTTCTTTTGCTGTGCAGAAGTTTTAAATTTTGATGTAGTCATATTTGACTACTTTTGCTTTTGTTGCCAACGATTTTGGCGTCATACTCAAGAAATCATTACCAAATCAAATGTCATGAAGATTCTCCCCCATGTATTCTTCTAAGATTTTTATAGTTTCAAATCTTAGATTTCAATCTTTAGTCCATTTTAAATTACGTTTTGTATATGGTGGAAGGACGATACAGCTCCAACTTCAGTCTTTTGCATGCGGATACCCAGTTTGCTCAACACCATATATCGAAGAGACTATACTTTCTGCTTTCCATAGCCTTGGCAACCTTGTCAGAGATCATTTCATCATACACATGAGGGTTTATTTCTGGGTTATCTAATCTGTTCTATTGGTTTATATATTTGTCTTCATGCCATTACCATACTATTTTGATTACTGTGCCTTTGTCATATATTTGTAAGCAGGAAGTGTGAGGCCTACAGCTTTGTACACCTGTTTCAAGACTGTTTTCACTATCGGAGAGGAGTCTTTGAAATTCCATATAAGTCTTAGGAAAATATTTTTTCTATTTCTGCAAAAAAATGCCATATTAAAAACTGACATACAATTATCCTGCAGTGTTATACAGTATCAGCTATACAGTGTAATGATTTAACAATTCTGTATGTTTCTCAGTGCTCAAGACAAGTGTACTCTTAATCCCCATGACCTATTTCACCCATCCCCCCTCCCACCTCCCCTAGAGCAACCATCTGTTTTTTCTCTCTATTTAAGGGTCTGTTGTTTGTTTGTTTGTCTCTTTTTTTATTTGTTTGTTCCCTTGTTTTGCTTCTTAAATTCCACCTATGAGTGAAATCATGTTATTTTTCTTTCTCTGGACTAGCTTATTTCGATTAGCACTATACCCTCTAGGTCCACCCATGTCACTGGAAATGGCAAGACTTCATTCTTTTTTATGGCTGAATAGTATTCCTTTGCATGGTGTGTGTGTGTGTGTGTGTGTGTGTGTGTGTGTGTGTGTAGCACTTCTTTTTTTATCAATATATGAAATTTATTGTCAATTGGTTTCTATACAACACCCAATGCTCATCCCAAAAGGTGCCCTCTTCCCTACCCATCACCCACCCTCCCCTCCCTCCCTATCAACCCTCAGTTTGTTCCCAGTTTTTAAGTCTCTTATGCTTTGGCTCTCTCCCACTCTAATCTCTTTTTTTTTCCTTCCCCTCCCCCATGGGCTTCTGTTAAGTTTCTCAGGATCCACATAAGAGTGAAACCATATGGTATCTGTCTTTCTCTGTATGGCTTATTTCACTTAGCATCACAATCTCCAGTTCCATCCACGTTGCTACAAAGGGCCATATTTCATTCTTTCTCATAGTGTAGCACTTCTTTATCCATACATCTATCAATGGACACTTGACTTGCTTTCATATCTTGGCTATTGTACATAATGCTGCAACAAATATACACATGCATATATCTTTTCCAGTTAGTGATTTTTGTATTCTCTGGGTAAATACCCGGTAGTGGAATTTCTGGGTCATATAGCAATTCTATTTTTAATTTTTTTGAGCAATGTCCATACTGTTTTGCACAGTGGCTGCACCAGTTTGCGTTCCTGCCACAGTGGTTCCTTTTTCTCCACATCCTCACCAGCGCTTGTTGTTTCTTGTGTTCTTGATTTTAGCCATTCTGACAGGTATAAAGTGGATATCCCATTCGGGTTTTAAGTTTCATTTCCATGATGATTACTGATGTTGAGCATCTTTTCATGCACATATATTGGAAGAATCAATATTGTTAAAACGTCCATACTACCCAAAGCAATCTACAGATTTAATGCAATCCCTATCAAAATATCAACAACATTTTTTACAGAACCAGAAAAATCAATCCTAAAATTAGTATAGAACCACAAAAGACCCCAAATAGCCAAAACAATTTTGACAAAGAACAAAGCTGGAGGTATCACAATCCCAGATATCAAGGTATGCTACAAAGCTTCAGTAATCAAAACAGTATGGCATAAGTCTTTTGATACGGATTGCACTGAATCTGTAGATCATGTTAGGTAGAAAGGACATTTCAGCAATTCATAGCTTCCAATCCACGAACATGGATGTCTTTCCATTTGTTTATGTTTTCTTTAATTCTTTTCAGCATGGTTTAGAAGTTTTCACTGTACGAGTCTTTTGACCACTTGGTTAAGTTTAATTCTAAGGATCTTATTCTTTTTGATGCTATATAACATGGGATTACTCTTTGAATTGTTCACTGTTAGTGCATAGAAACACAACAGTGTTGCTTTTGCGTCGGGCAACTTAGCTGAATGTGTTTGGTAGTTGTGGAATGTTTAGGGTTTTCTACATACAAGATACTGTCATCTGTGAACACAGATAATTTCACTACTTCCTTTCCAAATTGGATGTATTTTATTTCATTTTCCTTCCTAATTGCTTTGGCTAGGACTTCCAGTCCTCTGTTGAATAGAAGTAACAAAAGAGGGTATCCTGTCTTTGTTCCTAAGGAACACTTTGAGTTTTTCACTGTTGAGAATAATGTTAGCTATGGTCATTTCATACATGGTCTTTGTTATATTTCTATAACTTCCTTCTACTCACAATTTTAGTGTGTGGTGTTTTTGACATGAAAGTGTGTTGAGTTTTGAAAATGCTTTTCCTGCCTCGAGAAGATCATGTGATTTTTGTCCCTCATTCAGTTTTATATGGTGTATTACACTGATTGGTTTCCCTACCTTAAACTATCACTGCATTCCAGGAATAAATCCTACTTTGTCATACAATATAATACTTTTAGTGGGTTGTTGAATTGAGTTTCCTAATATTTTGTTGAGGATTATCCCATCAATATTCCTCAGGTATATTGGTCTCTAGTTTTCTTTTCTTGTAGAATCTTTGTCTAATTTTGGCATCAAGATCATGCCAACCTCATAAAAATGAGTTTTGAGAGAGGAGCCAAGATGGCAGAAAAGCATGGAATTTTTTTGTGTGTCTTGCATCCATGAAATACAGCCAGACCAACACTAAACCATCCTGCACACCTAGAAAACTGATCTGAGGATTAACACAACAATCTGCACAACCTGAACCAAAGAATTCAGCAGGTACGTGGCACAGAGAGGTGAACTGGGGGAGAGGGAAGCAGCGTAGGGCAAGGAGCCACTTTTGCGTGCGGAGAGAGGATGGAGAAGGTGTGTGGGGGAGAATACAGGAAAAGCGCCCCCCACAAAGCAGCTGGGGAGAAAGTGGAAAAGTGGAAACAGCCGCAGGGACAGAACTAAAAAGGGAGAAAGGAGAAAGGGGAGGGTTTAAGTTACATTAAGAATATAAACAGAGGGAGTGCAGAGTCTGAAACTCCACAGCTCGATACCAGGCGGTGCTCTGGTGGGAAGGGCAAATCCCCAGGAGCAGAGTGGAGTCCAGGGTTCTTCAGGCCACATGGGGAGAGGCAGTTCCCCAGCTGGGAAGACACCTGGTAGAGGCTGTGTGAGTCCTCTGAAAGCAAGGCCCCAATGGACCCAGGAGAACAACCACATTCACTGGGGCTGGAACAAGGTCATTAAGGGTGAAGCCTGGTGCCAGATGTGTGTTGTGATTTTTCATAAGCCCTGAAGCACTGCTGCTACATTATCTCGTGAACTTTTTCTGAGGTGGGCCGGCACCTGGCCGCAGTCTCTGGGCATCAGCAGCAGTGCAGACCCGCAAACGTTTCTGGGTGCAGCCAGCACCTGGCCATTGCTCAGTAAGACCCTCCGCAGAGGGGCAGAAAAGGTCAAAGCCGCAGTCCCTCAGAAGGGGTCAGGAAAAGCAGCCCCATCTGAGACAAAACTCAGGAGGGAGGTGCTGCCTGGGGCTTGGTCACGGACAGTGTAAAAGCAGGGAGTGGATGGAAGCTGAAGACAAAGGACGGGTGTGCAAGTGCTGATCAGGGAGAACAGAGTTCTGATACTAGAGACTGGGTAGCTGGGTGATGCCATTTTCACCGCTTCCGTGCACGTGCATATGCACCTACAAGCGCCACAACAATCCACCCCAGTAGGCTAAGCAGCACCGTCTAGTGGAGAATTGAGCCATTACACTAAGCCCCACCCAACATGGCCAACTTTGATCTTCAGGAACACAAATCTCTCCACCTGCTTACTTTATGGACTATAAAATTCTTCATAGTTTGACTTCTAGGGGAAAACGAAGTAACTTCATTTGTATTTCAGTCTGTTCACCGGACCATCTATTCAATTTTCTTTCTTTCTTTTTCATTTTCTTTTTTTCTTTTTTCTCTTTTTCATTTCTTGTCTTTTTCATGAATACATAAAGAGAAACAATTCATTTTTACTTTCAGTTTTTATTAAAAATATATTTTTCAACTACATTTTCTGGTTTTGTGCAAATTTTTTCAAATTCTATTTTACTTCCATCATTTCATTTTAGTCTACTTCATGTATTCATTTTTTTTCAAATTTTCAAACAATTTCCTTTTTCTTTCTTTTTTTTTCCTTTCCCCCTTTTTCTCTAATCTATCAAGCACCTTTCAACACCCAGACCAAAACACACCTAGTATCTAGCATCATTTATTCCATTTGTGTGTGTGCATGTGTTTGTTCTTTTTTTAAATTTTCATATGTTTATTTAATTTTAACATTTTTCATTTTAATTTCTTTACCTCATTAATTTCTTTTCTCCCTTCAAAATGACGAAATGAAGACGAAAGCAGGAAGAAACGACAGCCATGGACTTAACCAACACAGATACAAGCAAGATGTCTGAACCAGAATTTAGAATCACGATAATAAGAATACTAGCTGGAGCCGAAAATAGACTAGAATCCCTTTCTGCGGAGATAAAAGAAGTAAATCTTGTCAGGATGAAATAAAAATGCTATATATGAGCTGCAATCTCTAACGGATGCCACAGTGGCAAGGAATGAAAAGGCAGAACAGAGAATCAGCGATATAGAGGACAAACTTATGGAGAGTAATGAAGCAGAAAAAACAGGGAGATTAAGGCAAAAGAGCACAATTTAAGAATTAGAAAAATCAGTGACTAATTAAAAAGGAACAACATCAGAATCATAGGGGGTCCCAGAAAAGGAAGAGAGACATATAGGGGTAGAAGGGTTATGTGAGCAAATCATAGTGGAAAACGTCCCTAATCTGGGGAAAGACACAGACATCAAAATCCAGGAAGCACAGAGGACTCCCATTAGACGCAACAAAAACCATTAGACCATCAACAAGCCATACCATAGTCAAATTCACAAAATATTCAGGCAAGGAGAGAATCATGAAAGCAGCAAGGGAAAAAAAAGTCCCTAACCTACAAGGAAAGACAGAGCAGGTTTGCAGGAGACCTATCCACAGAAAGTTGGCAGGCCAGAAAGGAGTGGCAGGATATATTCCATGTGCTGAATCAGAAAAATATACGGCCAAGAATTCTTTAGCCAGCAAGGCTGTCATTCAAAATAGAAGGAGAGGGGCACCTGGGTGGCTCGGTCGGTTAAGCGTCCGACTTCGGCTCAGGTCATGATCTCATGGTCCATGAGTTCGAGGCCCGCATCGGGCTCTGTGCTGACAGCTCAGAGCCTGGAGCCTGTTTCAGATTCTGTGTCTCCCTCTCTCTTTGCCCCTCCCCTGTTCATGTTCTGTCTCTCTCTGTCTCAAAAATAAATAAACGTAAAAAAAAATAAAAAAAATAGAAGGAGAAATAAAAAGTTTCCCAGACAAACAAAACTTAAAGGAGTTTGTGAACAATAAACCAGTCCTGCAAGAAATTTTAAGGGGAACTATCTGAGGGGAGAAAAGATGAAAGTAGAAGAAAGAAAGAAAGAAAGAAAGAAAGAAAGAAAGAAAGACACCAAAAACAACAAAGATTACAAAGGACCAGAGAACACCACCAGAAACTCCAAATCTACAAGCAACATAATGGTAATAAATTCATATCTTTCAGTACTCACTCTAAATGTCAATCGACTGAATGCTCCAATCAAAAGACATAGGGTAACAGAGTGGAACAGAAAACAAGATCCATCTATATGCTGTTTACAAGAGACCCACTTTAGACCTAAAGACACTTTGAGATCGAAAGTAAGGGGATGGAGAACTATCTATCATGCTAATGGTCAACAAAAGAAAGCCATAGTAGCCATACTTATATCAGACAATCTAGGCTTTAAAATAAAGATTGTATCAAGAGATGCAGAAGGGCATTATATCATAATCAAGGGATCTATAGACCAAGAAGACCTAACAATTGTAAACATTTATGCACCAAATGTGATAGAACCCAAATATATAAATCAATTAATCACAAACATCAAGAAACTCATCGCTAGTAATATCATAATAGTAGGAGACTTCAACACCCCACTCACAGCAGCGGACAGATCATCTAATCAAAAAATCAACAAGAAAACAATGGCTTTGAATGACACACTGGACCAGATGGACTTAACAGATATATTCAGGAAATTTCATCCAAAAGCAACGGAATATACATTCTTCTCCAGTGCACATGGCACGTTCTCCAGAATAGACCACACACTGGGACACAAATCAGCCCTCAACAAGTACAAAAAGTTCAAGATCATACCATGCATATTTTCAGACCATAATGCTATGAAACTCAAAATCAACCACAAGAAAAAATGTGGAAAGATAACAAATACTTGGAGACTGAAGAACATCCTACCAAAGAATGAATGGGCTAACCATGAAGTTAAAGAGGAAATTGAAAAGTACATAGGAGCCAATGAAAATGATAACACCACAGTCCAAAACCTCTGGGAGGCAGCAAAGGTGGTCATAAGAGGGAAATATATACCAATCCAGGCCTTCCTGAAGAAGGAAGAAAGATCTCAGATATACAACCTAACCTTACACCTTAAAGAGCTGGAAAAAGAACAGCAAACAAAACGCAAAAACAGCAGAAGACAGGAAATAATAAAGATTACAGCATAAATCAATGCTATCGAAACCAAAAACACACTAGAACAGACCAATAAAACCAGAAACTGGTTCTTTGAAAGAATTAACAAAATTGATAAACCACTAGCTAGTTTGATCAAAAGGAAAAAGGAAAAGACCCAAATAAATAAAATCAAGAATGAGAGAGGAGAGATCACAACCAACACAACAGAAATAAAAACAATAAGAGAATATTATGAGCAATTATATGGAAATAAAATGGGCAATCTGGAAGAAATGGACAGATTCCTAGAAACATATACACTACCAAAACTGAAACAGGAATAAAAAGACAATTTGAACAGACCCATTAGCAGTAATGAAGTCGAATTAGTATTCAAAAGTCCCCCCAAAAAACAAGAAGTCCAGGGTCAGACGGCTTTACCGGGGATTTCTACCAAACATTTAAGGAAGAGTTAACACCTATTCTCTTGAAGTTGTTCCAAAAAAAAAAAATTTGAAAAGGAAGGAAAACTTTCAAACTCTTTCTATGAAGCCAGCATTACCTTGATTCCAAAACCAGACAGAGACCCCACTAAAAAAGAGAATTATAGACCAATTTCCCTGATGAATATGAATGCAAAAATCCTCAACAAGATACTAGCCAACCGGCTCCATCAGTACATTAAAAACATTATTCACACAACCAAGTGGGATTTATACCTGGGATGCAGGGCTGGGTCAATATCCGCAAAACAATTAGCGTGATTTATCACATCAATAAAAGAAAGGACAAGAACCGTAGGGTCCTCTCAGTAGAGGCAGAGAAAGCATTTGACAAACTACAGCATTCTTTCTTGATAAAAACCCTAAGGAAAGTAAGGATAGAAGGATCATACCTCAAGATCATAAAATCTGTATATGAAAGACCCAACGCTAATATCATTCTCAATGGGGAGAAACTGAAAGCTTTCCCCTTAAGGTCAAGAAGAAGACAGGGATGTCTACTCTCGCCACTGTTATTCAACATAGTATTGGAAGTCTTAGCCTCTGCAATCAGACAACACAAAGAAATAAAAAGCATCCAAATGGGCCAGGAGGAGGTCAAACTTTCACTCTTCACAGATGACATGATACTCTATATGGAAAACCCAAAAGATTCCACTGGAAAACTACTAGAGCTGATTAATGAATTCAGCAAAGTTGCAGGATATAAAATCAACGCACAGAAATCGGTTGCATTCCTATACACCAACAATGAAGCAACAGAAAGAGAAATCAAGGAATTGATCCCATTTTCAATTGCACCAAAAACCACAAAAAAAAAAAAAAAAAAAAAAAAAAAAAAAAAAAAAAAGCCTGGAATAAATCTAACCAAAGGGGAGAAAAATCAATACACTGAAAACTATAGAAAGCTGATGAAAGAAATTGAAGAAGACACAAAAAAATGGAAAAAGATGCCATGCTCCTGGATGGGAAGAAAAAATATTGTTATAATGTCAATACTACCCAAAACAATCGACATATTCAATGCAATCCCTGTCAAAATAACAACAGCCTTCTTCACAGAACTACAACAAATAATCCTAAAATTTGTATGGAACCAGAAAAGACCCCGAATAGCCAAAGCAATCTCAAAAACGAAAACCAAAGCAGGAGGCATCACAAGCCCGGACTTCAAGCTATACTGCAAAGCTGTAATCGTCGAGACAGTATGGTACTGGCACAAAAAGAGACACTTAGATCAGTGGAACAGAATAGAGAACACAGAAATGGGCCCACAAACGTATGTCCAACTAATCTTTGACAAGGCAGGAAAGAATACCCAGTGGAATAAAGACAGTCTCTTCAGCAAGTGGTGTTGGGAAAACTGGACAGTGACATGCAGAAAAATGAACCGGGACCACTTTCTTACATCATACACAAAAATAAACTCAAAATGGATGAAAGGCCCAAAACAGATGAACATAAGGGAAAGGAAACAAAAATAATATAAAAACAGGGAGGGGGAGAAAAGATAAGAGACTGTAACTATGGAGAACAATCAGAGGGTTGCTGGAAGGGTTGTGGGAGGGGGGATGGGCTAAATGGGTAAGGGGCCTTAAGGAATCTACACCTGAAATCATTGTTACACTGTATGCTAATTCATTTGGATGTAAATTTTAAAAAATTAAAAAAATAAAAAAAAATGGATGGAAGACCTAAATATAAGACAGGAAGCCATCAAAAGCCTCGAGGAGAAAGCAGGCAAAAATCTCTTTGATCTTGGCCGCAGCAACTTCTTACTTAACATGTCTCCGAGGCAAGGGGAGCAAAAGCAAAAATGAACTATTGGGACCTCATCAAGATTAAAAAAATAAATAAATAAACTGCTGCATGGCATAGGGAACAATCAGAAAAACTTAAAGGCAATCGATGGAATGGGAGAAGATATTTGCAAACGACATATCAGATAAAGGGTTAGTATCCAAAATCTATAAAGAACTTATCGAACTCAACACCCAAAACACAAATAATCCAATGAAGGAATGGGAAAAAGACATGAATAGACACTTCTCCAAAGAAAACACCCAGATGGCCAATCAACACATGAAAAAATGCTCAACATCACCCATCATCAGGGAAATACAAATCAAAACCACAATGAGATACCACCTTACACCTGTCAGAATGGCTAACATTAACAACTCAGGCAACAACAGATGGTGGCGAGGATGCGGAGAAAAAAGGATCTCTTTTGCATTTTTGGTGGGAATGTAAGCTGGTGCAGCCCCTCTGGAAAACAGTAAGGAGGTTCCTCAAAAAATTAAAAATAGAACTACCCTACGACCCAGCAATTGCACTAGTAGGCATTTGTCCAAGGGATACAGGTATGCTGTTTCAAAGGGACACATGTTTATAGCAGCACTATCAACAATAGCCAAAGTATGGAAAGAGCCCCAATGTCCATGTATGGATTAATGGATATAGAAGATGTGGCATACACACACACACACACACACACACACACACACACACACACACACACAGTGGAGTATTACTCGGCAATCAAAAAGAATGAAATCTTGTCACTTGCGACTACGTGGATGGAATGAGAGGGTATAATGCTAAGCGAAATTAGTCAGAGAAAGAAAAATATCATATGACTTCACTCATATGAGGACTTTAAGACAGAGAACAGATGAACATAAGGGAAGGGAAGCAAAAATAATATAAAAACAGGGATAGGGACAAAACTTAAGAGACTCTTAAATATGGAGAACAAACAGAGGGTTGCTGGAGGGGTTGTGGGAGGGGGGGTCAGCCAAACAGGTAAGGGACATTAAGGAATCTACTCCTGAAATCATTGTTGCACTACATGCTAACTAATTTTATGTAAATTTTAAGAAAACTAAATTTTTTTAAAAAATGAGTTTTGATGCGTCCTTTCTCCTTCAATTTTTTGGAAAGAGTTTTGGAAAGACTGATGTAAATTCTCCTTTAAGTGATTGGTAAAATAGGAGGCTCCTGGGTGGCTCAGTCGGCTAAGCGTCTGACTTCAGCTCAGGTCATGATCTCACAGTTCGTGGGTTCGAGCCCCGCGTTGGGCTCTGTGCTGACAGCTCAGAGCCTGGAGCCTGTTTCAGATTCTGTGTCTCCCTCTCTCTGACCCTCCCCCGTTCATGCTCTATCTCTCTCTGTCTCAAAAACAAATAAACGTTAAAAAAATTTTTAAAAAAATGAAAAGCATTGCTGTTAGATTTGCAACAAAAACTTAAAATTTTTTGAATCCTCTGATGTCTAATTTCGTTGTCAACTACTCCTGCTACTCAACTTTAAATGCCTATCTGCTCCAGCGTGTTAGATCAGTAACACTTCTTTCATTTAAGTAATATTTTTCTAGTGATTTATATGTCGCTGGGCACACAGCACAGAGAATGTGACAGGCAGGCTCCCTGGAGTTTTCATTCTGGTTTGGGAACACTGGAAGTTAGTAGGCAAAGAAATTAATAAGCATATTAATGTCATATGAGGAATTGTGCTTTGAAGAAAATAAACACCTGAGTAGAAAATGACTGGAACGGAGATTATTATGGATGGGGTTTTCAGTGAAGCTCTTTCTCAGGAACTGACATGTTAAATGAGTCCTGAACAGAAGAAGAAGGCAGGCATAGGCAGGCCCCCTTAACTGGGAGAGAAGGCCTTACATGTAGCAGAAACCTCCTGTCATCTCAGATGGACCCTTTCATAGACTACATCGGAGAGACCACCCTCCTGGGAATAAGGCAGACAGATCAAAAATCTACCACTTTGAATAACAAAGAGGTAATGGAGAAAGTAAAACCTCTAATCCAGGCCCAGGAGAAGAACCAACATTGAAACTACACAATGGTTGCCTTGTCCTTCAGTCTCTATTAAGAGAGATTCTATCAGGAAAAGGTAATAGTCTGTTAGCTCTATGCAAGAAGACAAATGTTTGGGTTACAAGTTGCCTCAGTTTCCCAAGCTCGCAACTTCTCTCCCACTCAATTGTACCGTTTTGTGCTTTGATGCTAGGATTCCAAGAGTCAAGGTCAAGCTTGGACTAAACTTGCTTGGAATGGCGTCCACTTGAGATCATAGTTCACTATCCTATGGGGTGGGCACTAACATCTATCTTGCTCCCTGTGAACATTTCCAGTTATGCAGGTTTAGAGATCAAGAGAGGGAGGGTTGAAATGCAGACAAGGAATGGACAACAGTGCCTGACAGACAGTAAACACCCAATACAAATTAACAAAATAATGAAACGTAGATGCAGGAGCAAGCAGGAAACAAAACTACTACGTATCTGTCCTCTCAACCTTTTCATACACATATGACTTTTTCAAAGAGAATTAGGACCAGACTGTACTTACTGTTTCATAATCTCCTTTGAAGGAAATATTTTGCTTCTGCTTCTAAAAAAACCTATGCCTTTTCAGTGGGGGGGAGGGGGGGGGAAGACTCCTAGAAAATGGACATAGATGTCACCAAATGATCATAAGGCATGTGGGGGGAGTGTGGGAAATACACTGATTCCATTGTGTAAGCCAAAGCGTTCTGCACTTTTCCACACAGAGTCACTTATCCTTCCTTCTATATATATATGTCCATCATGGGATCTTCAAGTCCGGGGCCTGGAAGTCCTGCTTCTAAGCAAACTGAAGAGAAAGCTGCATGAGTTAGCATGTACAATTATTGTGAAGATGCTTGAGAGTTAGAAACACACATATGCCCACATGCACACTGACATGCACGTGTGCATACATACATGCATGCAAACGCTATCAAATAAATTGTTCTAATCTGCTCCTTTACCCATGAAATCTATACTGGGAATATATTTCCAAAGCAATGAATATAAAGGCATCATATTCATTATCAGTTCAAAATCATCCTATATTTCCAACCTTTTATTCAATAAAATTTTCGTATTTTAAACCCTACAGAAATTTAAATTTAAAATAAAAAATATCCTCTCTCACCAGCATGCACACATCGAATTATTTTCAAATGAAACCTTTACTGTGTTATTTTTTTGCAACAGTATATGAACATATGTCTAAGTCAATAAATGTATTCCTGCACTACCATTTTGTGACTCAATTTACAGATTTTCCCATTTTACTAAACTTTACCTCTTTACCATTGTCAGATTACCAATTAATACCTTTCATTGTTTATTGAGTATGAAACAATATATAAATGTTTATTTAGAAACTGAAATTATTCTATCCTTCCCTACTCTCCCACTTTCTGCTCCCCGTAATACAAAGACAGTCTCTGTTAATTTATTTGTGCCTGTTTCCCAGAATTTTCCTCTGTGTGTAATGCACCTCTTAACAATCACACACACTCTTGTACACTCATGTTGGTATATATTATTTTGCATAATGCAATCATATTATTCATAATATTCAACAACTTCTGTTTTGCATAATATGATTCATTTTCATTTTAATTACTTTGTGTTTGGGGGCATATGTCCAAGTGTTTATTGGAGGTTTATACTTCTTTATATGTACATTCTTCCTTGATATTATTGACTCATCTCTACTGTTGAGTATTTCACACATCAAGGATATAAACACTGTAGCTGAATAGAAGTTGTAAATAATTTCTCATCACTTTTCACATGCCTTTTGATTTTTAATTTTTGGTACATGGATGGCATTCTACACTTTATAATGATGTTTAGCATTTAGAAAGTACCTCAGCACATTGTTTTTATTTATTTATTTATTTATTTATTTATTTATTTATTTATAATATGAAATTTATTGCCAAATTGGTTTCCATACAACACCCAGTGCTCATCCCAAAAGGTGCCCTCCTCAATACCCATCGCCCACCCTCCCCCCCCCACCCCCATCAACCCTCAGTTTGTTCTCAGTTTTTAAGAGTCTCTTATGCTTTGGCTGTCTCCCTCTCTAACCTCTTTTTTTTTTTTTCTTCCGCTCCTCCATGGACCTCTTTTAAGTTTCTCAGGATCCACATAAGAGTGAAAACATATGGTATCTATCTTTCTCTATATGACTTATTTCACTTAGCATAACACTCTCCAGTCCCATCCACGTTGCTACAAAAGGCCATATTTCATTCTTTCTCATTGCCACGTAGTATTCCATTGTGTATCTAAACCACAATTTCTTTATCCCGCACATTGTTTTAAAAAGAACAACTGACTAATAATGCGTTGAGGTATATCAAATGTCAGCTTATAGGACAGAGTGGCAAAAAGCTTAGTCTTTTGTGCAATTTCAGGTTTTGAGTCCCGGAGCATTAATTTATAATGTGTTTTCTTAGGTCATGTTACTTATTCTTTTAACTTCAGTTCCATTGTCTGAGTAATAGGGATAATTATTGTTCTTGAATGGAGCTATTAGTATTACATGAGATTGAACAGAAAAAGGAAAAAAAAACCTGCATAAGATACTTTTGTACCTGTTAATATCTTACCATTCAGGTTCCCTTTCCAAAAGTCAACAGTCAGTGCTGCTTCCTTGGGTCCATTAAAACATCTCAGGAATCAGCCACTCTATGTGTCCCCATACTGAGGCCTATTGACCCATGGGGCAGGATTTCATGCCCACCATCATCTTCATGCCCAATGGAAGCATGACACAACCCAGTTTACATTTGAAGGAGTTTCCCACAATTGGGTCTTAAGCCCAGGAAATCAATCACCTAAACAGGAGGCTGCCGGTTGGCCTGTTTGACTCTGGAAAATTTACACAGCTCTGTAAATGTGAGTTTGGTCATCTCTAAAATGGGACTAAGAGTGGTGCCTTCCTCACAGATTTGTTGTAAGAAAAAAAAAACAGAGAAACTCTCAAAGAATGTCTGGTACATAGCAGGACTTTGATAAATGTTACTCTCAGCCCACCCCACATCTTCTGTCCCACAAGATAGAAGATTTGAAACAAGACCACATCTGGAAATGTAGCAGCAAGAAGTAAACTTTGGTCCCATCTCACCATTTCCTTTTTTCCAAGTACTTTCCTATCTCTCCATTTTCTTTCTAGCTTGACTAGAAGCAATTTCTTATTGTGCTCCAGAAAGGAGAAATAGTATGGAAGAGCATAGAATAGGAACAGGTCAGCTACACAGAAGATGGGAGTCATCAAACATGCATCTCAGTTGCCAGACTCATTAACTGACCACAGGATATTGGGCAAGTCCCTTTCCCTGTGCTGGCCTCCAGCCTAACACAGAAGAACACTCAATATACAAACAGGGGTTAGAGGCATCAAATGTGGGATCAGAAATGACCAGGATTTGACCCTGGGAATCATTACTTGCTGGTCGTATGATGCTAACCAAGAGTTTTATCTGTTAATCTACTATCTGCTCTATGACTATCGATGTCTTTTGTGATTGTTGATTCTTATTATTCCCACCATCAGTCCAAAGGGTGAATAAAGAGGGGTAGGGATTCCCTTGCCAGCTGTTACAATTTCCCAAGAATCTATTATTTTATCACTGTTGGATAAAGTGGTTGGTGTACAATGTAAAAGAACTTTAGAAAGCTCATGAACAGACCAGGATGTACAACATTATTTAATATATAATGAATTTGGCATTTCCAATCAAATTCAGTGCTCAAGGTTTGGATCTCTGTCACTTCACTAAGTGTTCATTAATAAATACAATTAGATCATCTCTTATACCCTGACATTTAATCAGAACTCTTCTACTTGCTGGTACTTAAGGTACAAATTAAAAAGGAAAGCAAATAAAAAAACACCCAGAATACTTACCTCTATATTTGGTATGATAATAGTTCTATGAAACATATACATGTTACATTCGTATGCACAGAAAAAAAAAATGATGGAACAAAATAGCAAAATGTGAATTTCAAAGATGATGGGATTGGTGTGAACTGAGATGTTTAACCTCTGCCTTTGTCTCAGTATGAAACATTTGCTAAGATGAGTATGGCTTTTATTTATGATAAAAAGTGTAGCTCTTACAAGCTCTACTACTTATGAACAACAGTTCAAATAAAAAGCATAGAAAGCTATAAATTTAATTGAGGTTAAGGAAAAATTTTGTTCCTCTGTAATTACATCTTCTTTGTCTTCCTCTAGAGATAATCACTATCCAGAGTGAAATAAGTGTCAGGTTAACACATCGCTTTATCTTTTTATGCCATATAAGAACGTACTTAAACAAAATACAGTATTGTTGTTCACACTCTCACTGCACACTCACACACACACACACACACACACACATTCACAACACACACACGGTAGGCACCCTTATCCCCCATCTTGCTAATTTATTTAACTGTGTGTGTGTGTGTGTGTGTGTGTGTGTGTGTGTGTGTGTAAGAGGGAATGTGCAAGAGAGAGAGAAAGAGCTTTGTAAAGAAATCACGGTGAACCCTTTTTCAAGATCCCAAAACCGTGTTTGACCCATTGTCAATGCCAGTGTTTGTTTCCTTCCCATCTGTGTTAGTCTTAACAAATTACCAGACTGGATGGCTTAAACAGCACAAATTGACTTGTTGAAGTTTTGGAGGCTAGAAGTTGAAGATCAAGGTTCTGGCAAGGTTGATTTCTGGTGAGACCTGTCTCCCTGGTTTGCAAATGGCCACATTCTCACTGGGTCCTTACATAGCCCTTCCTCTCTGCGTGTGTGCAGGGAGAGAACCAGTTCTAGTTTTTCTTCCTCTTCTTATGAGGACACCAGTCCTATAGGACTAGGGTCCCATCCTTATGACCACATTTAGCCTCAACTACCTCCTTAAAGTCCCTATATCCAAAGAGAGCCACGTTGGGGATCAGGACTTTAATATGTGAATGTGAGCGTAAAATTAATTCCATAATGTTCTGCCCTCTGAACCCCCAAAATGCATGTTCTCACATGCAAAAATACATCCACTGCCATCTCAACAGCGCCAAGAGCCTTAACTCACTCCAGCATGAATTCCAAGTGTAAAGCCTCATGTAAATATCATCTAAATGGCATATGGATGACTTGGAGGTATGATTAAACCTGAGCCATAATTCCTCCCAGCTGTGAACCTGTGAAACCAGACAAGCTGTGTGCTTCCAAAATACAAAATGAGGGGGACAGGCATAGAAAAGACACTCTCATTTGAAGAAAATAGATATCAGAGGGAAAACATGGATAAACAGATTCCAAACAAGTCAAATACACAGCAAGGCAAATTCCATTATTCTTTGAGCTCAAGAATAATGCTCTTACGCTGGATGATCTCTCAAGACTCACTGGGACAGCAGTTTCACTCTAAGGGCCTAGACAGCATCCCCACCCGCATAAAATAGCCCTACAAGGCAGTGTGGTCCCTGAGGCACTGGCCACTGAAACTGAGGAGGTGGCCCCACCAGTGAAACCCAGGATAAACCCACAGACTTGCCCCGTTGACTTGTAGTGGGAGGAGATAGAAGCACTGATGTCTTGGAATAGTCTTTGGAGGGTGATTCTTCCCTTTTCCTGAAGGATAGAACATGTTTGCAACCAAGTAACTGCACTCCGCTCCCTCCCCCAAAGTCCCCACAATTCCCACAGCCTTTTTTCCCTTCTATCCCCATTTTTTTTCTGTCCATTTCAATCCCAGGTGGCAGTGTCTCTGCTGGTAGAATCCCATCTCTATTTCTGAATTCAGCTGAGATGGCTGATTAAATCCAGAGGTAATCTCTTCCTGGAGTGATTTCCCAGCCATATCGTTGGTGTTTTCTCCTGAACAAGCTTTCTCACATTTTTATACTATACGTAGGCTCAGAATGTTCCATACCTTCAAGGCCCATTTATTTTTTGCTTGCTAGTTCATTGGATTTATCTCTCCTCTCACATTTTATTATCAGTAGTAAGGGGAAACCAGCCCACACTTCAACATTTTGCCTAGAAATCGCCCCTGCTAAATATCCAAGGTGGTTACTCACAAGTAGAAACACTAATGGTGCATTCTGGCATGATGATAATCATAAGAATAGTTAATATTGCTGTGCCCCACCGTGTTGTATGTGCTAAGGCTAAACTTACTCATTTTATCCTCAGCAGAGCCTATGAGGAAGAGCTATTGTTCCCTGATTTTAAACACCAGGAAACTGAGGCACAGTGAAGGCAGAGCTAGCAAGTCACAAGACAGATTTGAACAGATTCTGTGTGGCTGCTGAGCCCCATATCTCTCCAGTGTACACTATTGCTTCTCATCTGATAAGGCCCTCAAAAGACAAGAAAATAAAAGAAAGAAAAACTGAATTACAACGTTTTCCCACAGTTTAATAGGCAGGAATTTAAAATATTGACAACAATCGCTGTGGTTTGCAATATGGAGGGAAATTATCTTGTTATATTGAGGAAAGGGTTTCCTTCAAATCTTGTCTTCTTTCCTGTCCCATAAGTACGTTCCCATTCTAAAGGCTTTCCTGTGGATGGTCTAAGAATACACTTTCTTCCCTGTCACTTATAATTATTTTTTAAACTGCAGTTTCTTTTTTTTCAATACATGAAATTTATTGTCAAATTTGTTTCCATACAACACCCGGTGCTCATCCCAAAAGGTGCCCTCCTCAATACCCATCACCCACCCTCCCCTCCCTCTCAACGCCTATCAACCCTCAGTTTGTCCTCAGTTTCTAAGAGTCTCCTATGCTTTGGCTCTCTCCCACTGTAACCTTTTTTTTTTTTTTAATTTTCTTCCTTCCCCTCCCCCATGGGTTTCTTTTAAGTTTCTCAGGATCCACATAAAAGTGGAACCATATGGTATCTGTCTTTCTCTGCATGGCTTATTTCACTTAGCATCACTCTCCAGTTCCATCCACGTTGCTACAAAGGGCCATATTTCATGCTTTCTCATTGCCACGTAGTACTCCATTGTGTATTTAAACCACAATTTCTTTATCCATTCATCAGTTGATGGACACATAGGCTCTTTCCACAATTTGGCTATTGTTGAGAGAGTGCTGCTATAAACATTGGGGTACAAGTGCCCCTATGCATCAGTACTCCTGTATCCCTTGGGTAAATTCCTAGCAGTGCTACTGCTGGCTCATAGGGTAGGTCTATTTTTAAATTTTTGAGGAACCTCCACACTGTTTTCCAGAGTGGCTGCACCAATTTGCATTCCCACCAACAGTGCAAGAGGGTTCCCGTTTCTCCACATCCTCTCCAGCATCTATAGTCTCCTGATTTGTTCATTTTAGCCACTCTGACTGTCGTGAGGTGATATCTGAGTGTGGTTATGATTTGTCTTTCCCTGATGAGGAACGACGTTGAGCATCTTTTCATGTGCCTGTTGGCCATCTGGATGTCTTCTTTAGAGAAGTGTCTATTCATGTTTTCTGCCCATTTCTTCACTGGTTATTTGTTTTTGGGTGTGGAGTTTGGTGAGCTCTTTATAGATTTTGGATACTAGCCCTTTGTCTGATATGTCATTTGCAAATATCTTTTCCCATTCCGTTGCTTGCCTTTTAGTTTTGTTGGTTGTTTCCTTTGCTGTACAGAAGCTTTTTATCTACATAAGGTCCCAGTGGTTCATTTTTGCTTTTAATTCCCTTGTCTTTGGGCATGTGTCAAGTAAGAAATTGCTGCGGCTGAGGTCAGAGAGGTCTTTTCCTGCTTTCTCCTCTAAGGTTTTGATGGTTTCCTGTCTCACATTCAGGTCCTTTATCCATTTTGAGTTTCTTTTTGTGGATGGTGTGAGAAAGTGGTCTAGTTTCATCCTTCTGCATGTTGCTGTCCAGTTCTCCCAGCACCATTTGTTAAAGAGACTGTCTTTTTTCCATTGCATGTTCTTTCCTGCTTTGTCAAAGATGAGTAGGCCATACGTTTGTGGGTCTATTTCTGGGGTTTCTATTCTATTCCATTGGTCTATGTGTCTGTTTTTGTGCCAATACCATGCTGTCTTGATGATGACAGCTTTGTAGTAGAGGCTAAAGTCTGGGATTGTGATGCCTCCTGCTTTGGTCTTCCTCAAAATTACTTTGGTTATTCTGGGCCTTTTGTGGTTCCATATGAATTTTAGAATTGCTTGTTGTAGTTTCGAGAAGAATGCTGGTGCAATTTTCATTCGGATTGCATGGACTTACAATCCATGAGCACGGAATGTTTTTCCTTTTCTTTATATCTTCTTCCATTTCCTTCATAAGCTTTCTATAGTTTTCAGCATACAGATCTTTTACATCTTTGGTTAGATTTATCCCTTGGTACTCTATGCCTCCTGGTGCAATCATGAATTGGATCAGTTTCTTTATTTGTCTTTCTGTTGCTTCATTGTTAGTGTATAAGAATGCAACTGATTTCTGTACATTGATTTTGTATCCTGCAACTTTGCTGAATTCATGTATCAGTTCTAGCAGACTTTTGGTGGAGTCTATCGGATTTTCCATGTATAATATCATGTCATCTGCAAAAAGTGACAGCTTGACTTTATCTTTGCCAGTTTTGATGCCTTTGATTTCCTTTTGTTGTCTGATTGCTGATGCTAGCACTTCCAACACTATGTTTAACAACTGCGGTGAGAATGGCATCCCTGTTGTGTTCCTGATTTCAGGGAAAAAGCTCTCAGTTGTTCCCCATTGAGGATAATGTTGGCTGTGGGCTTTTCATACATGGATTTTATGATGTTTAAGTATGTTCTTTCTATCCTGACTTTCTCCAGGGTTTGTATTAAGAAACGATGCTGAATTTTGTCAAATGCCTTTTATGCATCGATTGACAGGGTAATATGGTTCTTATCTTTTCTTCTATTAATGGGATGCAGCACGTTGATTGATTTGTTAATGTTGAACCAGCCCTGCAGCCCAGGAATGAACCCCACTTGATCATGGTGAATAATGCTCTTTATATGCTGTTGAATTTGATTTGCTAGTATCTTATTGAGAATTTTTGCATCCATATTCATCAGGGATACTGGCCTGTAGTTCTCTTTTTTTACTGGGTCTCTGTCTGGTTTAGGAATCAAAGTAATACTGGCTTCATAGAATGAGTCTGGAAGTTTTCCTTCCCTTTCTATTTCTTGGAATAGGTTGAGAAGGATAGGTATTATCCCTGCTTTAAACATCTGGTAGAACTCCCCTGGGAGGCCATCTGGTCCTGGACTCATTTGTTGGGAGATTTTTGATGACTGATTCAATTCCTTCGCTGCTTATGGGTCTGTTCAAGCTTTCTATTTCCTCCTGATTGAGTTTTGGAAGAGTGTGGGTGTTTAGGAATTTGTCCATTTCTTCCAGGTTGTCCAGTTTGTTGGCATATAATTTTTCGTAGTATTCCCTGATAATTGCTTGTATCTCTGAGGGATTCGTTGTAATAATTCCATTTTCATTCATGATTTTATCTATTTGGGTCATCTCCCTTTTCTTTTTGAGAAGCCTGGCTAGAGGTGGATCAATTTTGTTTCTTTTTTCAAGAAACCAACTCTTGGTTTCATTGATCTGCTCTACAGTTTTTTTAGATTCTATATTGTTTATTTCTGCTCTGATCTTTATTATTTCTCTTCTTCTGCTGGGTTTAGCTACCTTTGCTGTTCTGCTTCTATTTCCTTTAGGTGTGCTGTTACATTTTGTATTTGGGATTTTTCTTGTTTCTGGAGATAGGCCTGGATTGCAATGTATTTTCCTCTCAGGACTGCCTTCGCTGCATCCCAAAGCATTTGGATTCTTGTATTTTCATTTTCGTTTGTTTCCATACATTTTTTAATTTCTTCCCTAATTGCCTGGTTGACCCACTCATTCTTTAGTAGGGTGTTCTTTAACCTCCATGCTTTTGGAGGTTTTCCAGACTTTTTCCTGTGGTTGATTTCAAGCTTCATAGCATTGTGGTCCGAAAGCATGCATGGTATGATCTCAATTCTTGTATACTTATGAAGGGCTGTTGTGTGACGCAGTATGTGATCTATCTTGGAGAATGTTCCATGTGCACTCGAGAAGAAAGTATATTCTGTTGCTTTGGGATGCAGAGTTCTAAATATATCTGTCAAGTCCATCTGATCCAATGTGTCATTCAGGGCCCTTGTTTCTTTATTGACCGTGAGTCTAGATGATCTATCCATTTCTGTAAGTGGTGTGTTAAAGTCCCCTGTGATTACCACATTCTTATCAATAAGGTTGCTTATGTTTATGAGTAATTGTTTTATACATTTGGGGGCTCCCATATTCGGCACATAGACATTTATAATTGTTAGCTCTTCCTGATGGATAGACCCTGCGATTATTATATAATGCCCTTCTTCATCTCTTGTTACAGCCTTTGACTGAAAGTCTAGTTTGTCTGCTATAAGTATGGATACTCCAGCTTTCTTTTGACTTCCAGTGGCATGATAAATAGTTCTCCATCCCCTCACTCTCAATCTGAAGGTGTCCTCAGGTCTAAAATGAGTCTCTTGTAGACAGCAAATAGATGGGTCTTGTTTTTTGATCCGTTCTGATACCCTGTGTCTTTTGGTTGGAGCATTTAGTCCATTTACGTTCAGTGTTATTATAGAAAGATATGGGTTTAGAGTCATTGTGATGTCTGTAGGTTTCATGCTTGTAGCGATGTCTCTGGTACTTTGTCTCACAGGATCCCCCTTAGGATCTCTTGTAGCGCTAGTTTGGTGATGATGAATTCCTTCAGTTTTTGTTTGTTTGGGAAGACCTTTATCTCTCCTTCTATTCTAAATGACAGACTTGCTGGATAAAGGATTCTCGGCTGGATATTTTTTTCTGTTCAATACATTGAAGATCTCTTGCCAATCCTTTCTGGCCTGCAAGTTTCAAAAGAGAGATCAGTCACGAGTCTTGTAGGTCTCCCTTTATAAGTTAGGGCACGTTTATCCCTTGCTGCTTTCAGAATTTTCTCTTTATCCTTGTATTTTGCCAGTTTCACTATGATATGTCGTGCAGAAGATCAATTCAAGTTACGTCTGAAGGGATTTCTCTGTGCCTCTTGGATTTCAATGTCTTTTTCCTTCCCCAGTTCAGGGAAGTTCTCAGCTATTATTTCTTCAAGTACACCTTCAGCACCTTTCCCTCTCTCTTCTTCCTCTGGGATACCAATTATGTGTATATTATTTCTTTTTAGTGTATCACTTAGTTCTCTAATTTTCCCCCTCATACTCCTATATTTTTTTTATCTCTCTTTTTCTCAGCTTCCTCTTTTTCCATAACTTTATCTTCTGGTTTCACCTATTCTCTCCACTGTTTCTTCAGTCTGAGCTGTCGTCGTTTCCATTTTGTTTTGCATTTCGTTTAAAGCGTTTTTCAGCTCCTCCTGACTGTTCCTTAGTCCCTTGATCTCTGTAGCAAGAGATTCTCCGCTGTCCTCTATACTGTTTTCAAGCCCAGCGATTAATTTTATGACTATTAGTCTAAATTCACTTTCTGTTATATTATTTAAATCCTTTTTGATCAGTTCATTGGCTGTTGTTGTTTCCTGGAGATTCTTCTGAGGGGAATTCTTCCGTTTGGTCATTTTGGATAGTGTTTGGAGTGGTGTGGACCTGCAGGGCACTTCCCCTGTGCTGTGGTGTATAACTGGAGTTGGTAGGCGGGGCAGCAGTCAGACCTGGTGTCTGCCCCCAGCCCACCGCTGGGGCCAAAGTCAGACTGGTGTGTGCCTTCTCTTCCCCTCTCCTAGGGGCGGGATTCACTGTGGGGTGGCCTGGCCTGTCTGGGCTACTTGCACACTGCCAGGCTTGTGGTGCTGGGAATCTGGCGTATTAGCTGGGGTGGGTAAGCAAGGTGCACAGGGGCAGGAGGGGTAGGCTTAGCTCGCTTCTCCTTAGGTGATCCACCTCAGGAGGGGCCCTGTGGCAGCAGGGGGGAGTCAGACCCGCTGACAGAGGGGTGGCTCTACAGAAGCACAGCGTTGGGTGTTTGCGCGTAGCAAGCAAGTTCCTTGGAAGGAACTGGTTCCTTTTGGGATTTTGGCTGGGGGTTGGGTGAGGGAGATGGCGCTGGCGAGCACCTTTGTTCCCCAACCAACTGAGCTCTGTCGTCCGGGGGCTCAGCAACTCTCCCTCCCTTTGTCCTCCAGGCTTCCCGCTTTCTGAGCAGAGCTGTTCACTTATGACCTCCCAGATGCTAAGTCGAGCTTGCTGTCGGAACACACTCCGTCCAGCCCCTCTGCTTTTGCCAGCCAGACTCGGGGGCTCTGCTTGGCCGGTGGGCCGCCCCTCTGCCCCGGCTCCCTCCCGCCAGTCCGTGGAGCACGCACTGCCTCGCTGCCCTTCCTACCCTCTTCCGTGGGCCTCTCGTCTGCGCTTGGCTCCAGAAACTCCGTTCTGCTAGTCTTCTGGTGGTTTTCTGGGTTAGTTAGGCAGGTGTAGGTGGAATCTAAGTGATCAGCAGGGCGCGCGGTGAGCCCAGCGTCCTCCTAAGCCGCCATCTTCGGAACCCTCCATTTATAGCATTTTTTAGCTCCTCCTGACTGTTCCTTAGTCCCTTGATCTCTGTAGCAATAGATTCTCTGCTGTCCTCTATACTGTTTCCAAGCCCAGCAATTAATTTTATGACTATTATTCTAAATTCACTTTCTGTTATATTGTTTAAATCGTTTTTGATCAGTTTGTTAGCTGTTGTTATTTCCTGGAGATTCTTTTGAGAGGAATTCTTCTGTTTCGTCATTTTGGATAGTCCCTGGAGTGGTGCAGAACTGCAGGGCACTTCCCCTGTGCTGTCTTGAATAACTGGAGTTGGTGGGCGGGGCCACAGTCAGACCTGATGTCTGCCCCCAGCCCACCGCTGGGGCCACAGTCAGACTTGTGTGTACCTTCTCTTCCCCTCTCCTAGGGGCGGGATTCACTGTGGGGTGGTGTGGTCCATCTGGGCTACTTGCACACTGCCAGGCTTGTGGTGCTGGGGATCTGGCATATTAGCAGGGGTGGATCAGCAAGGTGCACAGGGGTGGGAGGGGCAGGCTCAGCTCACTTATCCTTTGCCGATCCGCTTCGGGAAGGGCCCTGTGGCACTGGGAGGGAGTCAGACCCTCCGCTGGAGGGATGGATCCTCAGAAGCACAGTGTTGGGTGTTTGTTCAGTGCAAGCAAGTTCCTTGGCAGGAACTGGTTCCCTTTGGGATTTTGGCTGGGGGATGGGCGAGGGAGATGGCACTGGCAAGCGCCTTTGTTCCCCTCCAAGCTGAGTTCTGTTGTCCAGGGCTCAACAACTCTCCCTCCCGTTGTCCTCCAGCCTTCCCGCTCTCTGAGCAGCACTGTTAACTTATACCTTCCAGGTGTTAAGTCCTGCTTGCTGTCAGAACACACTCCGTCTGGCCCCTCCGCTTTTGCAAGCCAGACTCGGGGGCTCAGCTTTGCCGACGGGCTGCCCCTCCATCCCGGCTCCCTCCTGCCAGTCCGTGTAGGGCGCACCTCCTCTCCGCCCTTCCTACCCTGTTCCGTGGGCCTCTTGTCTGCACTTGGCTCCAGAGAATCCATTCTGCTAGTCTTCTGGCGGTTATCTGGGTTATTTAGGCAGGTGTAGGTGGACTCTAAGTGATCAGCAGGACGTAGTGAGCCCAGCGTCCTCCTACACCTCCATCTTCCCTCCTGAGATATAAACTGTAGTTTCAAAAGCAATAGGTCATCTGGATGTCTTCTTTAGCGAAGTGTCTATTCATGTTTCCTGCCCATTTCTTCACTGGATTATTTGTGTTTTGTGTGTGGAGTTTGGTGAGCTCTTTATAGATTTTGGATACTAGCCCTTTGTCCGATATGTCATTTACAAATATCTTTTCCAATTTCCGTTGGTTGCCGTTTACTTTTGATTGTTTCCTTTGCTGTGCAGAAGCATTTTATCTTCATGAGGTCCCAATAGGTCATGTTTGCTTTTAATTCCCTTGCCTTTGGGCATGTGTCAAGTAAGAAATTGCTGTGGCTGAGGTCAGAGAGTTCTTTTCCTGCTTTCTCCTCTAGTGTTTTGATGGTTTCCTGTCTCACATTCAAGTCCTTTATCCATTTTGAGTTTATTTTTGTGAATCGTGTAAGAAAGTGGTCTAGTTTCATTTTTCTGCATGTTGCTGTCCAGTTCTCCCAGCACCATTTGTTAAAGAGACTGTCTTTTTTCCATTGGATATTCTTTCCTGCTTTGCCAAAGATTAGTTGACCATACTTTTGTGGGTCTAGTTGAAAAGATGCTCAGCATCGCTCTTCATCCGGGAAATACAAATCAAAACCACACTCAGATATCACCTCACGACAGTCAGAGTGGCCAAAATGAACAAATCAGGAGACTATAGATGCTGGAGAGGTTGTGGAGAAACAGGAACCCTCTTGCACTGTTGGTGGGAATGCAAACTGGTGCAGCCACTCTGGAAAACAGTGTGGAGGTTCCTCAAAAAATTAAAAATAGAGCTACCCTATGACCCAGCAGTAGCGCTGCTAGGAATTGACCCAAGGGATACAGGAGTACTGATGCATAGGGGCACTTGTACCCCAATGTTTATAGCAGCACTCTCAACAACAGCCAAATTGTGGAAAAAGCCTAAATGTCCATCAACTGATGAATGGATAAAGAAATTGTGGTTTAGATACACAATGGAGTACTATGTGGCAATGAGAAGGAATGAAATATGGCCCTTTGTAGCAACGTGGATGGAACAGGAGAGTGATGCTATGTGAAATAAGCCATACAGAGAAAGACAGATGCCATATGTTTTCACTCTTATGTGGATCCTGAGAAACTTAACAGAAACCCATGGGGGAGGGGAAGGGGAAAAAAAAACAAAACAAAAAGAAGTTAGAGTGGGAGAGAGAGCCAAAGCATAAGAGACTCTTAAAAACTGAGAACAAACTGAGGGTTGATGGGGGGTGGGAAGGAGGGGAGAGTAGGTGATAGGCATTGAAGAGGGCATCTTTTGGGATGAGCACTGGGTGTTGTATGGAAACTAATTTGACAATAAATATCATATATTAAAAAAATAAAAAAATTAAAAATTAAAAAAAAAAGCAATATGTATTTATCTTAGGTAAAATAGATAATATGGAAGAGAGGGGAAAAAAGCATTACCCCAAAACATACAACCAACAGACGGCCCCTGAAAGTTTTAATCTGCATTATATTCTTCACGAATGCATTACATTCTTGCGTATGCAGGTATTTTATGTTTGTTCATGTATGCATATGGTTGTATATTTATATAGGAAAGGTAAGATCTTCTAACCTAAATGTCATGGTAATGGATTAATTTATGTCCTGAACAAGATATGTCCAAACCTCAACCTCTGAACTTGTGATGGAACCTTATTTGGAAACAAGGTCTATGCACACATAGTTAAGGACCTTGAGATCTAGGGTAGTCCCTAAATCTAATGAGTGTTGTTCTTATAAGAGAAACAAAAGGAGGCATCACACACAAGGAAGAAGGCCATGTGAAGATAAGGCAGAGGTTAGAGTTATGCTGGCACAAACCACAGAAGACCAAGAACCACCAGACACTGGAAGAGTCAAGAATGAATTTTGCCCTAGAGCCTTCAGAGGAAGCATGGCCCTGTCTGACACCTTGATTTTGGGCTTCTGACATTCAGAACTATGAAAGAATACATTTTTGATATTTCAAACTACAGAATTTGTGGAGACTTGTTATGGCATCCTAGGCAATTAACACACTCACTACAACATATCCCATATATCACTGTGAATAATCCTTAGACAATATCTGAACCTAGTGAGAATAAAGTGGCTTGTGACCTTGGTGAGAATGCATCATTGCAATCATGGAGACAGAAGCAGTGAGATAAAGATTTGGTGCGAAGTGAAGGTCAAAATCTCTGGAACTTTGATTTTGAAGGGGAGGGGGTGGGCAGAAAGATGGAGAGACAGAGTGAGAGGCTTATGTCTGCATGGGAATTAGGGGTCAGAGAAGGGAATTTTTTTCTTTCTTTTTATGTTTTTTTTTAACTTGTTTTATTTTTTATTATTTTTAATTTACATCCAAATTAGTTAGCATATAGTGTGCTACAATGATTTTAGGAGTAGATTCCTTAGTGCCCCTTACCCATTTAGCTCATCCCCCCCAACCCCTCCCGTAACCCTCAGTTTGTTCTCCATATTTATGAGTCTCTTCTATTTTGTCCCCCTCCCTGTTTTGATATTATTTTTGTTTCCCTTCCCTTATGTTCATCTGTTTTGTCTCTTAAAGTCCTCATATGAGTGAAGTCATATGATTTTTGTCTTTCTCTGACTGACTAGTTTCACTTAGCATAATACCCTCCAGTTCTATCCACGTAGTTGCACATGGCAAGATTTCATTCTTTTTGATTGCTGAGTAATACTCCATTGTATATAGATACCACATCTTTATCCATTCATCCATCGATGGACATTTGGGCTCTTTCCATACTTTGGCTATTGTTGATAGTGCTGCTATAAACATGGGGGTGCATGTGTCCCTTCAAAACAGCACACCTGTATCCCTTGGATAGATGCCTAGTAGTGCAATTGCTGGGTCGTAGGGTAGTCCTATTTTTAGTTTTTTTGGGGGAACTTCCATACTGTTTTCCAGAGTGGCTACACCAGCTTGCATTCCCAAAGGGAATTAAAAAAAATATTTGATGCCCTGAAGTTTGAACAAGTTTAAAAGTTAATGTTTAAGAGTTATTTCATCTCAGATTTAACCGTTGAATTTTCCAGTATATTCATTTTCCTCCTTATCCTCTTATTTACACTACATAATTAATGGAACACTTTCAATGGACAGTATGGGTTTTAAGCCAATATATATTTAGTTATTAGTGAATGAAAGAACTGACAAGTGTATGTCAAAGAAATGCTAGTAAATCTTGGTTTTCTGCATCTCAGGGAGACAGCAGTTGGCTGAAATTCTGGTGTGATATGGTTGGATAACGCATGGTCTGAAGGCTCCTGCAATGGTGACTCCAGGACTGGTCTAGAATATTCCTGTAAATGTATTAACCTATGGAGCAGTCCAAGAGCAGCAGTTAGGCAAGTACCACACCTTGCTGCCATGATGTGCTCTATCACTGAGGTGAGTTAAAAACAGGCCTGTCCTTTTAACCATATGTGGAATTTAAGAACCAGAACAGGTGAACATAGGGAAAGGGCAAAAAAAGAGAGAAGGAAGCAAACCGTCAGAGACACTTAACTGTAGATAACAAACTAAGGGTTGCTGGAGGGGAGGTAGGCCAGGGATGGACTAAATGGATGATTGGGTATTAAGGAGGTCACTTGTTGTGTTGAGCACTGAATGTTATATGTAAGTGATGAATCACTAAATTCTACTCCTGAAACCAATATTACATTATATGTTAACTAAGTAGAATTTAAATAGAATTTTGAAAAAGAAAAAAACACAGAGCTGTCTTATTGCATCATTAATTATAATAGACAAGATATGGAAGCAACCCAAGTGTCTATCAATAGGCAAATGGATAAAGAATATGTGATACACACACACACACACACACACACACACACACACACACACACACCACAGTGGAATATTACCCAGCCATAAAAAGAATGAAATCTTGCCATTCACAATAACATGGATGGACTTAGAGGGCATTATACTCAGTAAAACAAGTCAGACAAACAGGCAAATACCATATGATTTCACTTATATTTGGAATCTAGTAAACAAAACAAATGAACGAACAAAACATAACAGAAACAAGCTCATAAATACAGAGAACAAACGTGGTTGCCAGATGGTAGGAGATGAAGGGGGGATGGGTGAAATAGATGGAGGGGATTAAGAGATACAAAACGGAAGTTATAAGATAAATAAGTCGTGGGGATGAAAAGTACACCACAGACAATATAGTCAATAATATTTTAATAACTTTGTATGGTGACAAAGGGTGTCTACGCTAATAGTAGTGAGCGTTTTGTAATGTATATAATTGTTGAAACACACTTCGTACACCTAAAACTAATATAATATTCTGTGTCACCTGCACTTCAATAAAAAAAAGCAAACAAAAAGTAAACGAATAAGCAGTCCTGTCTGCCCAGGGTGGGGAACTGGATTAGGGTCTGCTCAGAAGCATGATGTTGAGCATTGCTTATAAGCTTCTGATTCACCCAAGAAACTAGGGATCCTTCTGTCTACAAGATTTTAAACACAAGGTGTATAAGAGAAATATATGCTTCTTTCATAAGGATATCTATATTTTCGTTAGGAGAAACAGTGAGAAATACCTTTTCACTATGCCTGCCTTAGCCCTGAAGCTCAGCCAGCCTCTATTGCTGCGTCTCAACTTTTAAAGGGCCCTTGAAGTCCCACTACATGCCATATATTCTGAGTAGGTTTTCTCATTTTTCCCTTGGGACACTTGTGTGGCAAAAGTATCCTGAGTCCCATTTCACAGATGGCAAAGCTCATGCTCACAAAACCAAATTCACCTCTCCAGTTAAATGGCAGGATGGGAATGAGGTTCCATCCTTCACCCTCTCTTGAGGACACAGAGCAGGCTTGCTTTTAGAAGATGGGTTTCTAAGCCTTGATAAATGAGCATTTCACACTCCCCTGATATTGTGGCACCATGGGTATTCATCCAAAAAGCCCCTTTTAACAATGATGGTAGTAATGCACATGTATGTTCATGTACGTGTACATTCTTCATTTCATAAACACTCATTATATTCAATTTTATAGGAGAACCAAGTAGGTTTCAAAATTGAATTGATTCTGTGTGTGTGTGTGTGTGTGTGTGTGTGTGTGTGTGTGTGTTTCCTCTGGCTCAACCACCCCATCTCAAGTGTAGCTCTAGATTCAGTTCATACAAGGGGTGGGTTCTGAACTCAGATTTAGATATCCCAGAAAATGATGGACACCAAGGAATTACTGCCATGAAGTGAAAAATTCCCAAAAACTTTGGCTGAAACCATTCAACCAAGATCACAAACTCCATCTTTCCTTCTTCCTTGCTGAGCCTCCTGGTCTGTGCCTCAGACCTGCAATTCTGGCTCTGGCTATCAAGTGGCATCCGTCTCCATTTTCTTTTTCAAATAAACCAAGCAAAGAATAAGAAAAGTCTTGGAATCATTTGTTTACTAAGATTATGTTTGGAAAATTCATATGTATATTAAAGCAGTTCCATTTGCTGTTGGCCCCAAACCTATATCGCATTTAGTGATGTATTTTTTCCCCTCTTCAGTGCAGGTTGACCATGTCCACAATGTAGCATGTCCCTCCCAGAGACAAATTTTCTCCCTCCACCACCCCACCCCCATACAGGCTTCCCAGTCTCAGTCCAGTGCCCCATTCTCTCTCAGGCACCTCCTACCTGTCCTGTTCTGCCCTGCCCTAAGCCCACCTGCCTTACCTCCTACTGCCATGGTGCAACACTATCGCCTGTGTATCATTTTAAGAATGTCCTGGGGTATATATATATATATATATATATATATATATATATATATATATCATCTATACATATATCTATACATATATCTATCTATCTATCTATCTAACCCATCAGTTCTATCAGACAGAATTTAAATTATATAAATTATTGTATACAGTTGGTTCACATGCTAGGTCTTAAGGGAAGGTGTTTTTGTTTGTTTGGTTGGTTGCTTGGTTGGTTTTTGGTTTTTGCCCCTTGAATAAACAAACCTCTTGTAGAGAAATTGATGGTGGAAGTACGTTGGTGCCACCTCGTGACAGGAGCCTGAGCTGCAGTTTGAGCATGGCTGAGCAGGAAGGTGGGAGGGAGGGGCTGTGGTGAAAACCCACCAGACAGCTTTCAGGACATCTGAGTAGAAAGGGGGCATTCCCAAGGGTACAGAGACATTCTCAAGGGTGCCTGTGTGAGGTGTCCAGACTCTTTCCATGCTGAATAAAAGCTCTAGGCCACTGGAACAACAAGATCACTTTGATTTTATGCCTTGAGACCTCTGGATAAATAGGTATATGCCTATATAAACAAAAAATGGATCTGTGCCCTTTATGATCATTGTAACCTGTTTTAGCACATTTTTTTACCATCTTTCTATGTAAACACATATTTCAATGATAATATTTTCAATTATTTTACAAAATTTCACTTAGTTTTTAAATAAAGACCAGTTGTGGCATCATATGAATGGCCCAACATTTATTTCTCCAATACTAGTAATGTAAATATAGTTCTTTTACCACATTTTCTATTACAAACAATAGTATGTTAACATTCTCTCTTCTTAAAGTTTATTTATTTATTTTGAGAGAGAGAGAGAGAGAGAGAGAGAGAGAGAGAGAGAACGAGTGGGGGAGGGGCAGAAAGGGAGGGGGGCAGAAAGTCCAAAGCGGGCTGGGTGCTGACAGCAGAGAGCCCAGTGTGGGACTGTAACTCATGGACTGCAAGATCATGACCTGAGCTGAAGTCGGATCCTTAACTGGCTGAGCCACCCAGGCAGCCCTCTCTTGTCTTAATTTTAAATCCAGTACAGTTAACATGCAGTGTTCTGTTAGTTTCAGGTGTACAATATACTGATTCAACAATTCTATACATTACTTAGTGCCTATCATGATAAGTCTTCTCTTAATCCCCTTCACCTACATCACCCACCTCCTCTCTGGTACTATCAGTTCTCTGTAGCTAAAGAGTCTGTTTCATAGTGTTTTGTGGTCTCTCTCTCTCTCTCTCTCTCTCTCTCTCTCTCTTTTCCTTTGCTCATTTGTTTTGTTTCTCAAATTCCACATAGGAGTGAAATCGTATGGTATCTGTCTTTGTCTGACTGACTTATTTCACTTGGCATTATACTCTCTAGCTCCATCCATGTTGCTACAAATGGCAAGATTTCATTTTTTTTTTTATGGCTGAGCGATATTCCATTGTATATATATACTACTTTTTATCCATGAATCAATCGGTGGAACTTGGGCTGCCTCCATAATTTGTCTATGGTAAATAATACCACAATAAGCAGAGAGGTGCATGTACCTTCTCGAATTAGTGTTTTTGTATTCTTTGGGTAAATACCCAGCAGTGAAATTACTGGATCGTACGGTAGTTACATTTTAACTTCTTGAGGAAGCTCCATACTGTTTTCCAGAGTGACTGAGGCAGCTTGCATTCCCATCAACAGTGCAAGGGGGTTCCTTTTTCTGCACATCCTCTCCAACATTTGTAGTTTCTTGTGTTTTTGATGGGGGTCATTCTGACAGGTGTGAGGTGATATCTCACTGTGGTTTTGATTTGCATTTCCCTGATGATGAGTGATGTTGAGCATCTTTTCATGTGTCTTTTGGCCATCTGGATGTCTTCTTTGGAGAAATGTCTGTTCATGTCTTCTGCCCATTTTTTAATTGGATTATTTGTCTTTTGGGTGTTGATTTGTATACATTCTTCATAAATTTTGGATGCTAAGCCCTTTTATTATTTAATTTACTTTTAAAATTTACATTCAAGTTAGTTAGCACATAGTGCATCAATGATTTCAGGAGTAGATACCTTAATGCCCCTTACCCATTTAGCTCATACCCCCTCTCACAACGCCTCCAGTAATCCTCTGTTTGTTCTCCATACTTAAGAGTCTCTTACGTTTTGTCCCCCTCCCTGTTTTTATGTTATTTTTTCCCTCCCTTCCGTTATGTCCATCTGTCTTGTACCTTAAAGTCCTCATATGTGTGAAGTCATATGATATTTGTCTTTCTCTGACTAATTTTGCTTAGCATAATACCCTCTAGTTCCATCCATGTAGTTTCAAATGACAAGATTTCATTCTTTTTGATTGCCGAGTAATACTCCATTGTGTGTGTGTGTGTGTGTGTGTGTGTGTGTGTGTGTATCCCTGATGATGAGTGATGTTGTGCATTTTTTCATGTGTCGGTTATGGATGCTAAGACTTTATCAGATATATCGTTTGGAAATATCTTCTCCCATTGAGTAGTTTGTCCTTTAGTTTCGATTTTTTTCCTTTGCTGTGTAGAAACTTGTTATTTCGATGTAGTCCCAATAGTTTATTTTTGCTTGTGTTTCTCTTGCCTCAGGAGTCATATCCAAAAAAGAAAAAAAAAAGGAATTGTTACAGTCGGTGTCAGAGAAATTACTGCCTGTGCTCCTTTCTAAGATGTTTTATATTTTCAGGACTCACATTTAGTTCCTTAATCTATTTTAAGTTCATTTTTGTGTGTGGTGTAGGATTGTGGTCTGGTTTTATTCTTTGGCATGTAGCTGTCCAGCTTTCCCAACATCATTTGTTGAAGAGACTGTCTATTTCCCACTGGATATTCTTGCCTCCTTTGTCAAAGATCAATTGACCAAATAGTCATGGGCTTATTTCTGGGATCTCTATTCTGTGCCACTGATCTGTGTGTCCATTTTTGTGCCAGTGCCATACTGTTTTGAGTACTACAGTTTTGTGATATAAGTTGAAGTCTGGAATTTTGATACCTCCAGCTTTGTTTTCCTTTCCAATATTGCTTTGGCTGTTCGGCGTCTCTTATGGTCCCATACAAATTTTAGGATTGCTTGTTCGAGTTCTGTGAAAAATGCTGTTGGTATTTTTTGACAGCGATTCCATTAAATCTGTAGACTGTTCAGGATAGCATGGACATTTTAACAGTGTTTGTTCTTCCTATCCATGAGCATGGGATGTCTTCCCATTTGTGCTGTCTTCAATTTCTCTCATCAATGTTTTATAGTTTTCAGAGTACAGGTCTTTTATATCCTTGGTTATGTTTATTCCTAGGCATTTTATTATTTTTGATACCATTGTAAATGGGATTGTTTTCTTAATTTCTCTTTCTGCTGCTTCATTATTAGTGTGTAGACATGCAACAGCTTTCTGTACGTTGATTTTGTATCCTGAGACCTTACTGAATTCATTTATCATTACTAGTAGTTTTTGGGGTAGAGTCTTTAGGGTTTTCTATATATGGTATCATGTTTTTCTGCCAATAGTGAACGTTTTACTTCTTTCGTACCAATTTGGATGCCTTGTATTCCTTTTTCTTGTCTGATGGCTGCGCCTAGGACTTCTGGTACTATGTTGAATAAAAGTGGTGAGAGTGGACATCCTTGTCTTGTTGCTGACACTAGGAGGGGAAATCTTTCAGTTTCTCCACGTTGAGTATGATGTTCACTGTGGGATTTTCGTATATGGCTTTTATTATGTTGAGGTATGTTTCCTCTGAACCAACTTTGTTGAACGTTTTTACCATAAATGGATCTTATACTTTGTAAATGCTTTCTCTGCATCTTTCTAAATGATGACATGGTTCTTTTTTTTGTCACTGAAAAATTGTTTATTCAGGGGTTAATGGTTTATATAGTTAGTTCAATATTTATGTAATTTAAAATTATGAATTACCTGTGAGTAATCTAGATATCTACAATACAGACATTTGTGTAAACTACTATATTTCTTGGTATTTAACATAATTGGACTTCTCTAACTTCCAATTATGAGTCAAATAAAACATTAAACTTTCGAAGTTACACCGTTGGGAGTTCACAAATTCCTATTTGTTCAAGTTTCTATATTTACCTATATACCTTCTTATAGGAGGAAGCCAAAACCCACAAATCAAAAGTTTTAATCTGCCCTTCACAATGGGTACCAAGTCATCATAATGTACACTTTAAATATCTTACAATATTGTCCACTATGCCCCAATACAATAAAGCTGAAAAAAATGAAATCCCACACTAAAGTCTTAATCTGAACCAATGCTGAGAAATAGAGCAATAGAAGGCCTTTTATTCATCGCTTGAGCAAAAATACAGAATATATTTTTAATTAATATACTTATACCTAAAGAGAATATACTTTGTATTTAGATAAATAAGAGATTCGATGTTGGGAGTTGCTTTTGGAGAATGATCAATCAGCGCCTTATCAATGGAAGGATACTGATACAAGGGACCATTGCCTCTGGGATGCATTAACTAACCTTGGTACTTCCAGTTACTTTAACCATAAATCAGACTTTTCAGCTTCAATTTGAAAAATAGCCATTGTCTTTTCATAATTCTTTTCAGGGCCATCGAAGAAAGTTCTGGAAATCCATCTTGATATAGGATGCTTGAAACATTCCCAGTGTTCCAGAATTTGGCCTTCTGGAATTTCTGCTAACTCAGGCTTCACCAATGAATATATTCACCAGAGTTATGCCAATTGCTACTGGAATCCCACTCAACAAAAATGTAGAATTTCATTAAACTCAAATAACACCTGTCATAGAATCCAGAAGGTTTGGTGGTAAACAGTCTTTTCTCATTGTTTCCACTGTGTCGCACTGAGCTGCAGTCTTCAGAAAGCCATGGGTGAGGAAGCCCTTGAATCCAAGCTGAGTGCCGAGACAGTGGCCAGAGAGAGTGGACACTGCAGTGACAGAAACCCACTGTAATGAACTCATGACCACCATGGCTACTGCAAGCAATTCGGATCATATGGTTCTTATCCTTTCTTTTATTAAAGTGGTAAATCACGTTGGTTGATTTGCAAATATTGAACCACTCTTGTATCCAATGACTAAACCCCCTTGATTGTGGTGAATTATTTTTTAAGTGTATTGCTGGATTCGGTTTGACAATATTTTCTTGAGGATTTTCACACCTATGTTCATCAAAGTGATTGGCCTGTACTTCTCTCTCTCTCTCTCTCTCTCTCTCTCTCTCTGTCTCTCTCTTTCTCTGTCTCTCTGTAATGTCTTTATCTGGCTTTAGTATCAGGCTACTACTGGCCTGATAGAATGAATTTGGAAGATTTCCTTCCTCTTCTATTCCTTTTTTGGAATAGTTTGAGAAGATTAGGTATTAACTCTTCTTTCAATGATTGGTAGAATTCACCTGTGAAGTCATCTGGTCCTGGACTTTTGTTTCTTGGGATATTTTTGTTTTGTTTTCTTTTGTTTCATTACTGATTCTGTTTCATTGCTGTTAGTTGTTCTGTTCAAATTTTCTATTTCTTCCCTATTCAGTTTTGGGAGGTTACATGTTTCTAGGTATTTATCCATCTCTTCCAGTTTGCCCAGTTTGTTGGGATATAATTTTTCATACTATTCTCTTATAATCCTTTGCATCTCTGTGATGTCAGTTGTTATTTATCTTCTTTCATTTGTGATTTTGTTTATTTGACTCCTCTCTCTTTTTATGATGAGTCTGGCTAATGATTGATCACTTCTGTTGATCTTTCCAAGGAACCAACTCCTAGGTTCATTGATCTGTTCTTTTGTTTTTTGTTTTGTTTTGTTTTGTTTCTTTTTCATTTATCTCTTCTCTAATCTTTATTATTTCCTTCCTTCTATTGTTTTTGGATTTTGTTTGTTCTTTTTCTAGTTCCTGGAGGTGTAAGGTTAGATTGTTTACTTTTAGATTTTTCTTGCTTCTTCAGGTAGGACTGCATTGCTGTAAACTTCCTCCTTAGGACAGCTTTTGCTGCATCCCAAAGATTTTGGATTGCTGTGTTTTCTTCTTCTTTTATCTCCATGTATTTTTATTTTAATTCCCCGTTTATTTATTTGTTAGCCCATTCATTGTTTAGTAGCATGTTATTTAACTTCCATGTATTTGTGCTAGTTCCAGATTTTTCTCTTGTGGTTCTTTTCCTGTTTCACAGCACTGTGGTCAGAAAAGGTGCATGGTGGTATGACTTTGATCCTTTTGAATTTGTTGAGACTGTCTTGTGGCCTAATATGTGATATATTCTGGAGAATGTTCCATGTGCACTCGGAGAAAAATGTGTATTCTGCTGTTTCTGGATGGAATGTTCTGAATATATGTGTTAAATCCGTCTGGTCCAAAGTGTCATTCAAAGACATTGCTTCCTTGTTGATTTTCTGTTTAGGAGATCCACCCATTGATGTCAGTGGGCTGTTAAAGCCCCCTACTATTATCGTATTATTATGAATTGCCTTCTTTATGTTTGTTATGAACGGCTTTATGTATTTGGATGCTCTCATGTCAGGTGCATAAATATTTACAATTGTTATATCTTCTTGTTGCATTGTCCCCTTTATGATTATATAATGTGCTTCTTTGTCCCCTCTTACAGTTCTTGTTTAAAATCTATTTTGCCCAATATAAGTATTGCTACCTTGGCTTTCTTTTCATATCTATATGCATGATAAATGTTTCTCCATCACTTCATTTGCAATCTGCATGTGTCTTTAGGTCTGTAGTGAGTCTCTTGCAAGCAACATATAAATGTGTCTTGCTTTTTCACATTTCTGTCACCCTATGTCTTTTGATCAGAGCGGTTAGTCCATTTACATTAAAATTAGAGATAGGTAGGTAATCATTACCATTCTGTTACCCAATTTATGGTGGTTTTTGTGGTTTTTCTCTGTTCCTTACTTTTCTTGCTCTCTTTCTTCACAGTTAGTTGGCTTTTTTATTGATAAACTTGGATTCCTTTCTCTTTAGTTTTTGCTTATCTGTTACTGTTTTTTTTTTTTTCTTTTACCGTTCAGCTTGTATATAATATCTTGTGCAAATAGTTGATGGCTGGTTAAGTTTGAACTCATTCTTTACTCCTCTCCCCTCACCCCACGTTTTGGGTGTATGTTGCCATAATTTACATCCGTTTGTTTTGAGAGACCCTTCGACTGTTTTTTATAGATGTACTTATTTTTACCGCTTTGATGCTTCCTACATTTCTTATTTCTGCTTATGGTATTTCCTTTCCACTCAAAGAATCCCCTTTAACATTTCTTGTAGGGATGGTTTAGTGATCATGGATTCCTTTAGCTTTTGTTTGTCTGGGAAACTCTTTACCTGTCCTTATATTCTGAATGGTAGCCTTCCTGGATAGAATATTCTTGGCTGCAGATTTTTTAGTTTCGCCACTTTGAATATATCATGCCACTCCCTTCTGGCCTCCAAAGCTTCTGTTAAAAAATCCACTGATCGCTTTATGGGGTTTACCTTGTATGGAATGGTTTTCTTTCCTCTTGCTGCTTTTAAAATTATCTCATTGCCACTGCTTTTTACCATTTTAAGTATTATGTGTTGGTGTTGACCACTTTAGGTTGATTTTTGGGGGGGCCGCCTGTGCTTCCTGGATCTGGATTTCTCTTTCCTTCCCTAGATTTGGGATGTTTTCTTCAGCTATTATTTTTTCAAATTAATTTTCTGCCCCCTTTTCTCTCTCTTTTCCTTCTGGAGCCCCTATAATGTGAACGTTATTACGCTTGATGGTGTCACTGAGGTCCCAAAGTCTGTTTTCATTTTGTGTTTTGTTTCTTCTCAACCGTCCAGCTTGGTTGCTTTCCATTACCCTGCCCCCCAGGTTGCTGATATGATCTGCTTCATCTAGTCTACTATTCTTTATATCTGGTGTATTTTTAATTTCAGTTATTGGGTTCTTCATCCCTGATTGTTTCTTTTTTATGATTTCTATCTCTTTGTTCAGGGTCTCACTGAGGTCCTCCAAACTTTTCTCGCATCTCATGGTATCTTTATGATCATTACTGTCAATTCTCTGTCAGACATACTACTCAATCCCCATTTCACTTAGGTCTCTTGCTGTGATTTTGTCTTGTTCCTCCATTTGGGACATATTCCTCTGTCTCCTTATTTTGTCTAACTCTCTGCACCTGTTTCTGTGTGTTAGGAAAGTTAACCACATCCCCTGCTCTTAAAACCAGTGGCCTTATGAAGAAGCAAGCCTGTAGTGCCTGCAGTGCAGTGTCCCCTATTTACCAGAATTTAGCGCTTCAGGGTTTCTCGTATGTTTGTTGTGTGCACCCTGCTCTTGTGGATGAGCTGCTTTTTCCTTCAGTTCAGCCATCCACAATGGCGCTCTTTGCCTGTGGTGGGCAGGGTTTGGTCCCTGTGTTCCTGGTGGGCCAGTCTGGGGCCACCTTGGGCTTGATTTGAGTCAGACCAGGCATCTCCCAGGGATACACTAGCACTGAACTACAGGGTACTTTCCCTGTTTTGTCCCCTGAGAAGCTTTCCTTGATGGGCAAGGCCTGCAGTCAGACCCCCTGTCTGCCCACAGCCCACTGCTGGGGCCACAGTCTGATTGTTGTGTGTGGTTATGTTTCTCTCTCCCCAGGGCAGAAGTCACTTTGGGGTGGCACTGGCCCTTCTTGGGGCTGCTTGCAAACTTCCAGGCTTGTGACACTGCTTTACATAAGCTCTGTCCAAGAGAGGATTGGAGGGGGTGGATCCATGGAAGCGTGGGGGGCTGGGGAGGAGAATGGACTTGCAGTGTTAGCAAGGTTTGCATGGGTCTGCTGTGGGAGAAGACCTGGAGCCAAGGCCCGATTGGAGGGGGCATGTCCACAGTGAAACACGAGGGCCGGGTGTCCTGTCAGCAAGTTAAGTAGGGAATGTCAGCACCTCACTGGTTCTTTGTTTGTTCCCCCAGGTGGCTGTGTGTTCATGCTGCGGTTGGGGGGAGGAAACTGGCTCCCACCAGCTCCTTTGTTTGTGGGCAAGTCCCCCACACATCCCTGCCCTTTCAACACATGCTCCGAGATCAGTAAGTAAATCTCCCTCCCATGTCCCCATGTGATTTTCAAACTGCCCCTTCTATGCTGTATCTCCACAGGGCTGTTTGTTGTCCTGTCTCTTTAAAGGTGGGAACTCAGTTTCCCCTCACCATGCTGGGTTTAAGTCCCACTGGTTGTACAAACTCGTGAAATTTGGCCCTTCTGGTTTTTGCAGCCAATGTGATGAGAACTTGTCTTTCCTGTGCGGGCTACATAGTGTGAGAGTCTATTTCTCTCCCCTCTCCACACCTTGGGCAGCCCTCTCTCCTGAGGGCAGTCTCGTGGGTCCATTTAGTACCCCCACTGCATCTTCACCCTTCCTACTTTCTTTCATCAGCTTCTTCTCTATATTTATCTGTGGAGAGTTTCTTCTGCAAGTCTTTGGGTTGTCTTATGGGCTATTTACACTGATATGAATGCTATCTGGTAGTATCAATGAGCCAAGGTGAGCTTAGAGTTTTCTGACTCCACCATCATCCCGGGGAGTCTCTTAACATTCTTCTTCATAGGCATTCAGATGTTTTAGTAAGCATTTCTCTTAATAAGTTCTTGAAAGTGTTTTTTTCAAAACCATGAAAACTGTATTTTATATGAACACAACTTTGAAAGAAACTATTTTATATTTCTAACAACGCTGTATGATAGTGCCTGTTTCCCCACACATTACAAATGTGAATCATTGCTAATCTGATAGGCAACAAATCGTCCCTCCTGGTTGTTTTCATTAAAACTCATGTTTGCTCCCTGCATAGAATTGTACCTTTTCTTTTTTTTTTTTTAATTTTTTTAACGTTTATTTATTTTTGAGACAGAGAGAGACAGAGCATGAACAGGGGAGGGGCAGAGAGAGAGGGAGACACAGAATCTGAAACAGGCTCCAGGCTCTGAGCTGTCAGCACAGAGCCCGACGCGGGACTCGAACTCACAGACTGTGAGATCATGACCTGAGTCGAAGTCGGACGCTTAACCGACCAAGCCACCCAGGCGCCCTGAATTGTACCTTTTCAATGGGACATAATCAATTGTCACAGCCCTATGTTATTTGGAATTCAGAGTGTTTCTCATATTCCCAATTATCAACACTTCGTGGATGGCACCTGACTGTGCTGAAGAGCACAGTTCATGTGGCTTTTGCACTGGTGAGCTAAATGTGTTCTCTTTGAGCACAGCACACTGTCTTGGGAGAGTTCTAGTTCATGAGAAAAACTGGTAGGGAATTATCAAGATGACTATCCTTAGAACCAAATCCTACTTCCATCCTTAACTCTGCCCTTAAGTTAAACTTCTATCAGGGAAATTGTTGGTGTGAAGGATGTACACCTCTGTAGCCTTTTGAGAAGTCCCACCATACCGACATCCAGAAATATAGTTCCTGAATTGTCCCCTCAAAGAGGAGCCACATGAGAAAGTCCACAGAGCAGTGAAGAAAGTAGTAATGTTAAGGTCATGTCACACAGGCCAGGCCCTGGACTCTATTCTTGGATTCCTCATGCTCTTTTGTAATCTCTTCATCCACCCTCCTGTAGCCTCCGACTGCCTCCCCTGGGACCTCTCCCTGTTCCCAGGTAACCACTGAACTTCTGTCACCATTAATTTCTCTTAAAAAAAAACAAACCTTTCTGTCAATAAAACTGTATAGAATGCACTTTTGTTTTCTTGCTTCTTTCATTCAACTTAACTATGTGTCAAGCTATCCATTTGTTGCATGGTTGGATAGTTCCTTAGTATTGCTAAATAATATTCCATTGTATGTATATATGACAATTTGTTTTAGCCATTCACCTGGTGATGGACATGTGGATTGTTTTCGGCTTGAAGCTCTTTTCAGTAAAACTGTTGTGAATATTTGTATACAAATCTTTACATGGACAAGATTTCTTCTGTAGGGTAAATACATAAGGGTTCAATGACTGGATCATATGGTAGATGTTAGATGAACAATGTAAGAAACTACCAAACTAGTTCTAGAGTGTTTGTATCATCTTTAATTCCCACCAGCAGTCTATGAGAGTTCCATCCTCCACAATGCTTAGTATGGTCAGTATTTTTAATGTTGGCCATTCTCACAGGGGTGTAGTGATATTTCATTGTAGTTTTAATTTACATTTCCTTATTAACTAACGACGTTGATCACCTTTTCATGACCCTATTTGTCACTTGTATAATCTCTTGGATGAAGTGTTTGTTTAATTGTTTGCTCATTTATTTATTGGCATGTCTATTACTGACTTAACACCCCAGGGATTTTCCATATTTTGGATTCAGGTCTATATTTTCTATATTTTGGATACAGGTCCTTTACCAGGTAAATGACTTGCAAATATTTTTCTCCCAGTCAGTGGCTTGCTTTTCATTCTCTCAGCAGTGTCTTTGGAAGAGTAGACTTTTTTTTTTCTTTTCATTTTGAGGTGGTCCAATTTATCAACTCGTTTATTTGTGGATTGTGTTTTGGGTGTGGTATCTAATAAATCTTCACCTAAGCCAAGGTCAGAAGGATTTTCTTCCATGTTTTCCTCTCCTGTGTTTTCTCCTATGTTTTTATAGCTTTAGGTTTTATATTGAGGTCTATGGTCCATTCTCATTAGACTTCTATATGGGGTGATTATATGGATCACAGTTTCTATTTGTTTTTATAGTCTAGGTCGTTTTGTTATCCATACGTGAATTTTAAATTCAGCTGTTGATTTCCAATAATAATAATAATAATAATAATTAATAATAATGATGATGATAAGGCCCACTAAGATTTTGATTCGGATTGTATTGAATCCGTAGATGAGTGTGGGGATTTCTCATCTTAACAATTTTTGTCTTAACAATAGTGAGCTTTCCAACCCAAGGATATGGAAAAATGTTCCAGAGACAGACTTTAGATCTACTACAGAAAAATAAATCACTAAAATAAAGTTGTTATGGTACTTTCCACTTGGTAGGTGTGATTAGAATTGAGTTTGTTGAATTGTGGATTTTTTCTTCATTACCCTTCCGTAAATCCACTTCAGTGAATTCCTGGAAACTTGAATAGTAAAAGAGAAAGTGGGACAAAGCATGCATGTATTGGGGTCTGTATGCATGTTTGTAATTATGTATGTTTGCATGCATGTATGCTTAAATCGGTAAAACTGCGAGGAGTATTTATTTTGAGAAATAGGTGGTGTTAATTGCTTCACATCGTGTCTGTGCTATACAGATCTTAGTACATATTAGGAACGAAAAGAGAGTGGTGGTGGCTTGTTGTTTTTCCAGCATTCTTGGGTGAGCATGGCTGCCATGGTGACTGTGCCTGCAGTGGGATTTGGCTCAGACTGAGCTTCCATTCAGGGCTCTTGCCTGAATCACTTGTTACTATGATAGTTGGTCAAGTGTTGTTTTTATAATTCTGTCGTTCCTTCTGGATTTATTAGTTGGCATCTGACTGTATGGGAGACCTTCCCTTCTGCTCTAAGGTTCATTTAGTTATGTGTTCATTCAAGTATTTATTTATGTCAGAATGACCCATAGATTCTTATTTGTCCCAGAGTGTTAGCATTTGTTACTCTATTTACTTTGATTCTGGAATTGTCCCAGAATTGGGCAGTGTTAGCTCTTCAGTTGGCCTCTGCATCCATTCGACACCTCCCTAGATTTCTTTGAATATGTACTTTGTTCTCTGGGCCTATTTCTCCGTGCGTAGAAAGGAAGTAGTGATGCCACCTCAGCAGACTACTTTGAGGACTTGAAGCGACAAAGTCTGAAAATAACAACCCACTCTATGTGTAGCATCTAGAAAGCCCTCAGCAAATATGATTAGTTGCCCATTCCAGCTTTGGCTCCTTCCTTCTGTCAGTGTGATGCCTCTGACATAAACATCATAGTATGACTTCCTAGGGAAAATACTTGGATATGGAGCTGCAAGCAGAGATGAGCCTGCATTTCCATGATGTGAGAACTTCAGTGCCACTGCTGTGTGCAGGAAGAGGCTGTGGAATGGAGCTGGCAAGGAGGCACAGTGTCATTGCACAGCTTCCAGTGACCTGAGTGGAGACAGGCAAGCATGTCCTCACCCCTTTCCTCTGCCTTTCATGCATTCTCCTTTCCTCTCCCCTTCCTCTCTATTCTATGTGCTGTCTGATCTCCTGACTCTCCCTTCTAGTGGGACATCAGAGAAAGTGTGTGAACTCTGAGCCCCAGAAACAGGAGGTGATAGAGAAGAACAAGGTGTGATGTCCAGTGTCCTAGACAATTTTCTGGAGCAAGAGTGAAGAGATCAGGGTCCCATCATTGGTGCACTTTAGTTAAATCACTATCCTTCCACTAGCCTCATCTATACGATGGGATAACAATACCCAATCCAACCACTCAGAAATATTGCAGACTTTAAGTGTGATCCTATGTGGAAAAGAAATCTTTGGTCATAGGTAAGAAGGAAAGACCAGTGCCCTTTGAGTAATCATATTAGCAGACACTCAGACACCCCCCCTGATATCACAGACATCTGCATGGTAGCCGTCACATTAATGCTACACAAATTTCAGCTGTTTAGGTCAGGATTTCTCCAAGTGCGGTTCTCAGAGCACTTCTTTAATCAATAGGGAGTGCTTGTTAAATTTCCAAATTCCTGGGGCCACCTAGGTCTCCTGAATCAAAACCAGAGAGGTGGCATGGGAAGTCTCTACATTTTGAGTGATATCTACAGCTGTTTCTGGCACCCATCCAAGTTTAAAAAGCACTGCTGAGGATTTGCAATAAACACTCATTTAAAAATTTGAATTCCTTGATGTTTAATCTCCTTGTCAACTTCTCCTGCCATTCAGTTCTAAATATCTGTGTCTTCTCCAGTGTGTCCCATAGGAATCAATCCCTTCTTGTAAGTAATATTTATTCAGTGATTCGTATGTGAGGCACTGAACCAGAATCGGGGACACAGCACAGAGAACAAGATAAAAAGGGTCCCAGGAGCTTTCAGTCTAGTTTTGGAACACTTGAAATAAGCAGAAAAATCAATAAGTGGGAGAATTCTATATGGGGATTTGTGCTTTAAGAAACATGAACACATGAATTGAGTAGAAAATGACCGGTCAGAGACAACTATAAATGGGACTGTCAGTGAAGCTCTTTCTCAGAAAGTACATTTGAATTGAATCCTGAACAACAAGAAAAAAAAAACAGGCTTGGGCAGGCCTTTTTGTGTATGCATGAGCAAAGTGTGTGAGTACCAGTTTTCTAGGAGCAGACACAAATAGACACATGAAAAACTTCAATGGGCTGGAGCTTGTCAGACACAATACAGATGAAGATAGGAGATGAAGTCAAATAGGAAAACAAGAGCCAATCCAGTGACTGTAAGAAGAAATGAAGTATTCACACTCACGCAGTTTATAAGTGGCAGAACTAGGGTTTAGACCTAGTCTACCTTCAGAGCCCACATTCCTAACCAGTACACTTAGCAAGATGAAAAAGACATGTGTTGAACTATGTCAACCCATGGTGGTTGATGTTCGGCTGGGGTCTCTTGGTACTCTAAAAAGCAAACAAACAAATAAATAAATAAACAAAACCAACTCTCTGAGGTGGCTCACAGGGTCCGTTTGGGTGGATACTATATTTGGGAAGCATTTTGCCATGTGCTAGGTGGTAATTATTTAATAAAACAGAAAGGTAACAATCATAAAAACAGAAAAGTTAATAATCATCACAGTCACTACACATTAGACAACTTGGCTATTAAGATAATTCTTTGGACTCCCATGGCTAATTTTTTGCCCCCTGTTATTAACTCAGAGTGCCAATTTCCAGATGGGGATCGCATTTCTCTATGTCTGAGACCTTGCTGGTTGGCAGGCAGGGCTGGTCTGATCCTCTTTGGCAAATGAAGTCAGATGGAGTGTCATCTAGAGGTAGTAGGTTAGGTCTGCCACTGTGGCCAGGTATGTCTCCTGTCATGCACCCAGTTGCCTGTCCATCAGACAGCATTAACTTTGTTCCTATGTTTAGTAAGTCACTTTTCAAGGATTCAAAGGATACATATTTGAGATTACCCTGCAGGTAATATAAGAAGACACTGTATCAGTCATCATTCCCCAGCGAAATAGAACCCATAGGATGTGTTGTACGTGTGTAGAGATAGATAGATAGATAGATAGATAGATAGATAGATACATGATAGTAGATAGATAGATAGATAGATAGATGATAGGTAGATAGATAGATATAGGTAGATATAGGTTTGAAGGAATTGGCTCACACGGTTATCGAGGCTGAAGGCCATCTGCTGCCTAGTTCACCCTTGCTTGGGGGAGGTGAATCTTTTGTTCTATTCAGACCTTTGACTGATTGGATGAGGCCCACTCACATAATGATTTATGCAAAGCCACCAATTTACATGTTATTCCCATTCAAAAACACTGACAGAAACATCCACAATAATGTTTGACCAAATACCTGGGTAGTGTGGCCAAGGCAAGCTGACACATAAAATTAACCATCATAGATGTTCTAAGTACCTTGAAATAAAAGGAAACAGAGTACTTGTTTTCCTCTCTTTCTCCAACCATCTAAAATAAACAGTTTCCAGCTGTATGACACAACTACTAGCAAAACAACCAGGTAAGGAGCTGGGCTACCTCCACCCATGAAGATCCCTCTTTCAGAAAGCCCTGGGTAAACCTAGATAACTGAGCCCTTGAATGACCCCACTTTTCCCTTCCTATGTCTTAATTCCTGCTGTCATGATTTAAATTAGCCAATAAAGAGTGAACACACAAAACCCTAGACAAGCCAGTCTTCAACCCTAATAAAGGCAAATCCCAGGTCCCTGCTCACTTCCCCCCCCCCTTTACCTCGCCCCCCACAACAACATGCTGTGTAGCCCTCAGGTGTTCCATGTGTCCTCCTGGATCTGTGAGTAACAGATTCCGTTCCTCAAAGTTCCCTAATGGCTTTTTGCTGAAGCACATCCTGCAATAATAATGCAATCATAATAAACCACAAGGAAGAACCACAAGGGCCAGTCCAGCCACAACATTGGCCCCTGTGGGGGAAAAGTCTGTGGGGTCTTCCTAGGAGCAATATGGGTGTAGATGAGTGCATCAGGCATTCCTAGCCACTATCAATAGGCTGGCCCTTGTGATATTGATAGTGACGCTATCACTATCATTAGGCTGGGACTGACACAACAGTAGAGTATTGTCTTGTGTGGCTATTTCACAACCTATATGTTTGTTAGGGGGATTTGGGTATTTTCCATATTTGACTTATTATCATAATGAGGCTCTGAACATTCTTGTACATGTCTTTCGGGTGGACATTTCTTTCTCTTGGGCATGTCTCAAAGTGTGGTATTTCCAAGTCATAGAGTGTGTTCACATTGAGCTCAGAAGATACTACCCAGCAGTTTTTCAAAATGTTTGTTCTAATCTGCATGCCCACCAGCAGTGTGTGAGAGTTGCACTGCTCCACATCCTCACCAACGCTTGGTATTTTCCATCTTTTTCATTTTTGTTGTTTTGGTGGTATCCCATTGTGGTGTTAATTTTAATTTATCTGTTTTAATTTCTCTTGAACTTAACTCTCTCTGAAGTTTTTAGTCTCTTTTACTCTAAAGAAATTCCACCCTCTTTTTTTTTTCTAACATCCCGATTTATTGACTTACGAAACTGGATCTTTTTCCTGTGGAGTTTGCATTCTGGGTTTTTGCCAATTGTATCCTTATTGTGTTTATTATGCTCCTATGGCTTTCTTCTTTCCTTTAAATCAGTAATTAGATTTAGAGACTTGCTTAGATATGTATCTTTTGGCAAGAGTACCTCAGATGTGGTGGTGGACTTACCATAGCCTTACACCAGGAGCCTAGTAGTGTCTGGTGGTATCTCCTCCTGCGATGATGAGATCGATCACTGGGCTCAACTGTCAGCCTGATCCAGCCAGTATAAAGTCTTCCGCCTGCTTTTCACCTCATGTTTTTCACCGTTTCTAATGATTATGGCCTAGAACTGCATTTCAGTAAGGTTATAAAAGCACGATGTACTAATTCTTTGATTTCTTCTGCATGTTATTAGCTGACATCCTTTTATAAAAGAAACTTCCCCTCATCAACTGTTAGGTTAAGCTTACGTATAGGAACCACAGGAGGGTAAGGCGAATGCTTAGTTCTTTTGCAACATTTCCACAATCTAAAAAGATGAGTTATTTTCCTAGGATCCTCAAAGGTGAGCAATGAGTTGGATTTTTGTTTTTTTTTTCTTTTTTTTTTTTCAGATTCTTATCATGAGTTCAGGGATGTTTCTGTATTTGATGTGCTTTAGTATCTTTGGCCGGTGGGAGCCCCTTCAAATTGGCTTCTTACTCTTTGGACATGCTTTCTGGCATGAGAGTTCAGTCCAGACTCACCTGGTACAACCCCGACTTAGACCAGGAATCAGTCATTTAGTGGGAAATGTGCTTAAAGGATTCAGTCTGCGGACTAGAATTGCTCTTTGCTACTGGGTTGCTCATTGTTTCTTGCCTTTTCCAGGGCATGGAGCCTGTGAATCTATGTTATATTTTTTAGAGAATATACATCATCAACTTACGTCCTGGGCTGTCCCCCTGTCCCTTTATAGGCAAGCATTTTTTTTATCATCTTTTGTTTTAACCATACAGGTTTTTTTTTAATATAAGGAAATACATCATGTGTTTTAATTTTCTATACCTTTCGCAGGTAAAAGTTGTTATATTCTACACCAGTGCTGTGCAGTAGAAATTTCCGCAGAGAGAAATATTCTGTATCTGCACTGTCCAACACAGTGGCAACTAGCTACCTGAATGTTTTATTTGGGAATTAAACATTTAGCACCCAAAATGTCGCAACTGAGACTGAGTAACTGATTTTGAAATTCCGTGTACTTTAATTTAATTTAATGTAAATACTTGTTTGTGACTGGTGGCTACCATACTGGACAGTAGCAGCTCTGCACACTTTTCTGCACCTGGATTTTTTCACTTAACGACATATCTTAGAGATTACTTCAAAGCACTATAGGGAGAGTCGTTGGTTTTTATGGCTGCATAGTACTCCAGGATGTATATATACCATGGTTTATTCAACCAGCCCCCTATTGGTGGACATGCCTCTTTTTCTTGTCTTCTTTATGAATTGTTATGCCAGGAATGGCTTTGTGCTTATGCCTTTTTTTTTTTTTTGCATTTTTTGGGGGGATAAATTCTTAGAAGACAAATTGCTGATTCCAAGTGTAAGTACCCTAGTAATTTTATAATATAATATCAAATCCCCTGAATGGGGGTTGTACCATGTACCATTACTGCAAACAATGCTTGAGACTGCCTCTTTCTTCACAGATGAGGTAAATAATGAAAAGAGGCATCACAGTTTATTTTTCTTTGCATCTCCTATCAAGAGTAAGATTTACAAAGAGGTGAAAGACCTGTACTCTGAAAACTGCAAAACACTGATGAAAGAAATTGATGGGGCACCTGGGTGGCCCAGTCATTTAAGCATCTGACTTTGGCTCAGGTAATGATCTCACGATTTGTGGGTTCGAGTCCTGCATCAGGCTCTGTTGTGACAGTTTGGAGCCTGGAGTCTGCTTCAGATTCTCTGTCTCCTTCTCTTTGCCTCTCCCCCACTCATTCTCTCTCTCTCTCTCTCTCTCTCTCTCTCTCTCTCTCTTCTCTCTCTCCTTTTCTCAAAAATAAATAAATATTACCAAAATTAAAAAAAAAAAGAAATTGAAGACAACACAAAGAAATGGAAAGACATTCCATGCTCACGGATTGGAAAAAACAAATATTGTTAAAATGTCTATACTACACAAAGCAATTTACACCTTTAATGAAATCCTTATCAAAATACCAACAGCATTTTTCACGGAACAAGAAAAAAACAATCCTAAAATTTATATGAAACCACAAAATACCCTGAATAGCCAAAACAACCTTGAAGAAGAAAAGCAAGCCTGGAGGCATCAAAATTCCAGACTTCAACTTATGACACAAAGCTGTGGTGATCAAAACAGTATGGTACTGGCACAAAAATAGACACACAGATCAGTGGAACAGAATAGAAAACCCAGAAATAAACCCACAATTATAAGGTCAATTACTCTCCAACAAAGCAGGAAAGAACATGCAATGGGAAAAAGACAGTCATTTCAACAAATGGTGTTGGTGAAACTGGTCACCTACATGCAAAAGAATGAAACTGGAACCACTTTCTGTCACCATACACAAAATAAATTCAAAATGGGTTAAAGACTTAATGTGAGACCTGAAACCATAAAAATCCTAGAAGGCAGTAATTTCTCTGAGGTCAGCTTAGCAACTTTTTGTTTCTAAATAGGTCACCTGAGGCAATGAAATCTAAAGCAAAAATAAACTATTGGACTACATCAAACAAACTATGAAGCTTCTGCACAGCGAAGGAAACACAAGAACTAAAAGGCAACCTACTGAATGGGAGAAGATATTTACAAATGGCATGTCCAATAAAGGGTTAGTATCCAAAATCTATAAAGAACTCATACAACTCAGCACCCAAAAACCAAATAATCCAATTAAAAAATAGGCAGAAGACATGAACAGACCTTTCTGCAAAGAAGACATCCAGAGAGATGACCAACAGACACATGAAAATGTTCTCAGCATCACTTATCATCAGAGAAGTGCAAATCAAAACCACAATGAGATATCACCTCACACCTGCCAGAATGGCTAAAATCAAAGTCAGAAGAAATGACAAGTGTTGGGGACGATGTGGAGAAAAAGCAACACTCATGCACTGTTGGTGGGAATGCAAAATGATGCGATCACTGTGGAAGACAGTATGGAGGCTCCTCAAAAAGTTAAAAATTGAACTATCCTACAATCTAGTAATTGCAATACTGGGTTTTTACCCAAAGAATATGAGAAAACCAATTCAAAGTGATACATTCACCCCTATGTTTATTGCAGCATTACTTACTATAGCTAAGTTATGGAAGCAGCCCAAGTGCTCATCAATTGATGAATGGGTAAAGAAGTGGGATATATATGCAATGGAATATTATTCAGCCATAAAAGCAAGAATGAAATCTTCCCATTGGCAATAACATGGATGGAGCTAGAGTATAATGCTAAATGAAATAAGTCATCACAGAAAGACAAATACCATGATTTCATTCATATGTGGACTTTAAGAAACAAAACAAACAAGCAAAGGGTAAAAAGAGAAAGGGAGAGATAAACCAAGAAACAGACTCATAACTATAGAGAACAAACTGATGGCTACCAGAGGGGAGGTGGAGGGGATGGGTGAAATAGGTGATGGAGATTAAGGAGTATACTTGTCCTGATGAGCACTGGGTGATTAAAATAGAAACTTAAAAAAGGAGTAAGATTTAGCATTCTTTTATATGTTTAAGAAACATTTTCTTGGTGAAATACCCCTTTGTATCTAGTGCCTTTGCTGCCTCACATGTTGTGATTTGCCCTTGCTTTTCGATAATCTCTGTTACAAGGTATGCAAACCTTCTGACCTAACTTGTAAGTATTGTGCCCTGTTTGTAATTTTTCACATTAGTTTGCTCATGGGATTTTTTTTTTTTTTGCCGTGCAATTTTTTTTAATATGAAATGTATTGCCAAATTGGTTTCCACACAACACCCAATGCTCATACCAACAGGTGCCCTCCTCAATGCCCATCACCCATTTTCCCCTCCCTCCCACCCCCATCAACTCTCAGTTTATTCTCAGGGTTTTTTTAAAATATGAAATGTATTGCCAAATTGGTTTCCATACAACACCCAGTGCTCATCCCAACAGGTGTCCTCCTCAATACCCATCACCCACACTCACCTCCCTCCCACCCCCCATCAACCCTCAGTTTGTTCTCAGTTTTTAAGAGTCTCTTATGTTTTGGCTCACTCCCTCTTTAACCTCTTTTTTGTTTTTTTCCTCCCATCCCCCATGGTCTTCTGTTAAGTTTCTCAGGATCCACATAAGAGTGAAACCATATGGTATCTGTCTTTCTCTGTATGGCTTATTTCACTTAGCATCACACTCTCCAGTTCCATCCACGTTGCTACAAAAGGCCATATTCCATTCTTTCTCATTGCCACATAGTATTCCATTGTGTATATAAACCACAATTGCTTTATCCATTCATCAGTTGAGGGACATTTGGGCTCTTTCCATAGCATGGCCATTGTTTAAAGTGCTGCTATAAACATTGGGAAACAAATGCCCCTATGCATGAGCACTCCTGTATCCTTTGGGTAAATTCCTAGCAGTGCAATAATTGCTGGGTCATAGGGTAGATCTACTTTTAATTTTTTGAGGAACCTCCACACTGTTTTCCAGAGCGGCTGCACCAGTTTGCATTCCCACCAACAGTGCAAGAGGGTTGCCGTTTCTCCACATCCTCACCAGCATCTATAGTCTCATGATTTGTTCATTTTAGCCACTCTGACTGGCGTGAGGTGATATCTGAGTGTGGTTTTGGTTTGTATTTCCCTGATGAGGAGCGACGTTGAACATCTTTTCATGTGCGTGTTGGCCATCTGGATGTCTTCTTTACAGTAGTGTCTATTCATGTTTTCTGCCCATTTCTTCACTGGGCTATTTGTTTCTCGAGTGTGGAGTTTGGTGAGCTCTTTATGGATTTTGGATACTACCCTTTGTCCGATATGTCATTTGCAAATATCTTTTCCCATTCCGTTGGTTGCCTTTTAGTTTTGTTGATTGTTTCCTTTGCAGTGCAGAAGTTTTTTATCTTTGTGAGGTCCCAATAGGTCATGTTTGCTTTTAATTCTCTTGCCTTGGGGATGTGTCAAGTAAGAGATTGCTAAGGCTGAGGTCAGAGAGGTGTTTTCCTGCTTTCTCCTCTAGGATTTTGGTGGTTTCCTGTCTCACATTCAGGTCCTTTATCCATTTTCAGTTTATTTTGTGAATGGTGTGAGAAAGTGGTCTAGTTTCATCTTTCTGAATGTTGCTGTCAAGTTCTCCCAGCAACATTTGTTAAAGACACTTTATTCCATTGGATATTCTTTCCTGCTGTGTCAAAGATTACTTGTCCATACTTTTGTGGGTCTAATTCTGGGGTGTCTATTCTATTCCATTGGTCTATGTGTCTGTTTTTGTGCCAATACCATGCTGTCTTGATGATTACAGCTTTGTAGTAGAGGCTAAAGTCTGGGATTGTGATGCCTCCTGCTTTGATCGTCTTCGTCAAAATTACTTTGGCTATTCGGAGTCTTTTGTGGTTCCATACAAATTTTGGGATTGCTTGTTCTAGCTTTGAGAAGAATGCTGGTGCAATTTTGATTGGGATTGCATTGAATGTGTAGATAGCTGTGGGTAGTATTGACATTTTGACAATATTTATTCTTCCAATCCATGAGCACGGAATGTTTTTCCATTTCTTTATATCTTCTTCAATTTCCTTCATGAGCTTCCTATAGTTTCAGCATACAGATCTTTCACATCTTTGGTTAGATTTATCCCTAGATATTTTATGCTTCTGGGTGCAATTGTGAATGGGATCAGTTTCTTCATTTGTCTTTCTGTTGCTTTATTATTAGTGTATAAGAATGCAACTGATTTCTGTACATTGATTTTGTATCCTGCAACTTAGCTGAATTCATGTATCAGTTCTAGCAGACTTTTGGTGGAGTCTATCGGATTTTCCACGTATAATATCATGTCATCTGCAAAAAGTGAAAGCTTGACTTCAACTTTGCCAATTTTGATGCCTTTGATTTCCTTTTGTTGTCTGATTGCTGATGCTAGCACTTCCAACACTATGTGAAACAACAGCAGTGAGAGTGGACATCCCTGTCGTGTTCCTGATCTCAGGGGGAAAGCTCTCAGTTGTTCCCCATTGAGGATGATGTTAGCTGCGGGCTTTTCATAAATGGCTTTGATGATGTGTAAGGATGTTCCTTCTATCCCGACTTTCTCGAGGGTTTTTATTAATAAAGGGTGCTGAATTTTGTCAAATGCCTTTTCTGCATCGATTGGCAGTATTATAAGGTTCTTATCTTTTCTTTTATTAATGTGATGTATCACGTTGATTGATTTGCGAATATTGAACTAGCCCTGAAGTCCAGAAATGAACCCCACTTGATCATGGTGAATAATTCTTTTTATATGCTGTTGAATTCGATTTGCTAGTATCCTATTGAGAATTTTTGCATCCATATTCATCAGGGATATTGGCCTGTAGTTCTCTTTTTTTACTGGGTCTCTGTCTGGTTTAGGAATCAAAGGAATACTGGCTTCCTAGAATGAGTCTGGAAGTTTTCCTTCCCTTTCTATTTTTTTGGAATAGCTTGAGAAGGATAGGTATTATCTCTGCTTTAAACGTCTGGTAGAACTCCTCTGGGAAGCCATCTGGTCCTGGACTCTTATTTGTTGGGAGATTTTTGATGACTGATTCAATTTCTTCTCTGGTGATGGGTCTGTTCAAGCTTTCTATTTCCTCCTGATTGAGTTTTGGAAGCGTGTGGGTGTTTAGGGATTTGTCCATTTCTTCCAGGTTGTCCAGTTTGTTGGCATATAATTTTTCATAGTATTCCCTGATAATTGCTTGTATCTCTGAGGGATTCGTTGTAATAATTCCATTTTCATTCATGATTTTATCTATTTGGGTCATCTCCCTTTTCTTTTTGAGAAGCCTGGCTAGAGGTGGATCAATTTTGTTTCTTTTTTCAAGAAACCAACTCTTGGTTTCGTTGATCTGCTCTACAGTTTTTTTAGATTCTATATTGTTTATTTCTGCTCTGATCTTTATTATTTCTCTTCTTCTGCTGGGTTTAGGCTGTCTTTGCTGTTCTGTTTCTATTTCCTTAGGTGTGCTGTTAGATTTTGTAATTGGGGTTTTTCCTGTTTCTGGAGATAGGCCTGGAATGCAATGTATTTTCCTCTCAGGACTGCCTTCGCTGCATCCCAAAGCATTTGGATTCTTGTATTTTCATTTTCGTTTGTTTCCATATATTTTTTTAATTTCTTCTCTAATTGCCTGGTTGACCCATTCATTCTTTAGTAGGGTGTTCTTTAACCTCCATGCTTTTGGAGGTTTTCCAGACTCTTTCCTGTGGTTGATTTCAAGCTTCATAGCATTGTGGTCTTAAAGTATGCATGGTCTGATCTCAATTCTTGTATACTTATGAAGGACTGTTTTGTGACCCAGTAGGTGATCTATCTTGGAGAATGTTCCGTGTGCACTCGAGAAGAAAGTATATTCTGTTGCTTTGGGATGCAGAGTTCTAAATATATCTGCCAAATCCATCTGATCCAATGTATCATCCAGGGCCCTTGTTTCTTTATTGACCGTGTGTCTAGATGATCTATCCATTGCTGTAAGTGGAGTGTTAAAGTCCCCTGTGATTACCACATTCTTATCAATAAGGTTGCTTATGTTGGTGAGTAATTGTTTTATGTATTTGGGGGCTCCCGTATTTGGCGCACAGACATTTATAATTGTTAGCTCTTCCTGATGGATAGACCCTGTGATTATTATATAATGCCTTTCTTCATCTCTTGTTACAGTCTTTGACTGAAAGTCTAGTTTGTCTGATATAAGTATGGCTACTCCAGCTTTCTTTTGTCTTCCAGTAGCATGATAGATAGTTCTCCATCCCCTCACTCTCAATCTGAAGGTGTCCTCAGGTCTAAAATGAGTCTCTTGTGCACAGCCAATAGTTGGGTCTTGGTTTTTTATCCATTCTGATACCCTATGTCTTTTGGTTGGTGCATTTAGTCCATTTACATTCAGTGTTATTATAGACAGATATGGGTTTAGAGTCAATGTGATGTCCGTAGGTTTCATGCTTGTAGCAATGTCTCTGGTATTTTGTCTCACAGGATCCCCCTTAGAATCTCTTGTAGGGCTGGTTTAGTGGTGATGAATTCCTTCAGTTTTTGTGTGTTTGGGAAGACCTTTATCTCTCCTTCTATTCTAAATGACAGACTTGCTGGATAAAGGATTCTCGACTGCATATTTTTTTCTGTTCATCACATTGAAGATCTCCTGCCATTCCTTTCTGGCCTGCTGAGTTTCAGTAGAGAGATCGGTCACGAGTCTTATAGGTCTCCCTGTATATGTTAGAGCACGTTTATCCCTAGCTGCTTTCCGAATTTTCTCTTTATCCCTGTGTTTTGCCAGTTTCACTATGATATGTTGTGCACATTGATTCAAGTCACGTCTGAAGGGAGTTCTCTGTGCCTCTTGGACTTCAATGTCTTTTTCCTTCCCCAGATCAGGGAAGTTCTCAGCTATTATTTCTTCACGTACACCTTCAGCACCTCTCCCTCTCTCTTCCTCCTCTGGAATACCAATTATGCGTAGATTATTCTCTTTAGTGTATCACTTAATTCTCTAATTTTCCCCTCATACTCCTGGAATTTTATCTCTCTTTTTCTCACCTTCTTCTTTTTCCATAATTTTATCTTCTAGTTCACCCATTCTCTCCTCTGCCTCTTCAATGTGAGCCGTGGTTGTCTCCATTTTATGTTGCAGATCATTAATAGCATTTTTTAGCTCCTCCTGGCTGTTCCTTAGTCCTTTGATCTCCGTAGCAATAGATTCTCTGCTGTACTTTATGCTGTTTTCAGGGCCAGTGATTAATTTTATGACTATTATTCTAAAATCACTTTCTGTTATATTCTTTAAGTCGTTTTTGATCAGTTCATTAGCTGTCGTTATTTCCGGGACGTGTTTTTGAGGGGAATTCTCCTGTTTCGTCATTTTGGATAGTCCCTGGAGTGGTGCGCTACTGCGTGGCACTTCCCCTGTTCTGTCTTGAATAACTTGTGTTGGTGGGCGGGACCGCAGTCAGACCTGGTGTCTGCCCCCAGCCCACCGCTGGGACCACAGTCAGACTGGTGTGTGCCTTCTCTTCCCCTCTCCTAGGGGCGGGATTCAGTGTGGGGTGGCGTGGCCTGTCTGGGCTACTTGCACACTGCCAGGCTTGTGGTGCTGGGGATCTGGCGTATTAGCTGGGGTCGATCGGCAAGGTGCACGGGGGCGGAAGGGGCAGGCTCAGCTCACTTTTCCTTTGGAGATCCGCTTCGGGAGGGGCCCTGCGGCACCAGGAGGGAGTCAGACCCGCCGGAGGGATGGATCCACAGAAGCACAGTGTTTGGTGTTTGCGCGGTGCAACCAAGTTCCTCGGCAGGAACTGGTTCCCTTTGGGATTTTTGCTGGGGGATGGGCGAGGGAGATGGAGCTGGCAAGTGCCTTTGTTCCCCGCCAAGCTGTGCTCTGTTGTCAGGGGCTCAAAAACTCTCCCTCCCGTTGTCCTCCAGCCCTCCCGTTCTCTGAGCAGAGCTGTTAACTTATAACCTTCCAGATGTTAAGTCCCGCTTGCTGTCAGAACACACTCTGTCCAGCCCCTCCACTTTTGCAAGCCAGACTCGGGGTCTCTGCTTGGCCGGCAGGCTGCCCATCTCCCTCAGCTCCCTCCCGCCAGTCCGTGTAGTGTGCACTGCCTCTCCACCCTTCCTACCTTCTTCCTTGGACCTCTCATCTATGCTTGCCTCCGGAGAATCCATTCTGCTAGTCTTCTGGTGATTTTCTGGGTTATTTAGGCAGGTGTGGGTGGAATCTAAGTGATCCGCAGGACGCTGTGAGCTCAGCGTCCTCCTACGCCCCCATCTTCCCCTCGTCTCCATTTTATTCTGCACCTCATTTATAGCATTTTTCACCTCCTCGTGACTGTTTCCTAGTCCCTTGATATCTGTAGTAATAGATCCTCTGCTGTCCTATATACTTATTTCAATCCCAGCGATTAATTTTATGACTATTTTTCTAAATTCATGGTCCGTTATAGGGCTTAAATCATTTTTGATCAATTTGTTAGCTGTCACTACTTCCTGGAGTTTCTTTTGAGGAGAATTCTTCCGTTTCATCACTTTGGACAGTCCTTGGAGTGTCTCAGAACTGCGGGGCACTTCCCCTGTGCTGTCTGGAGTAACTTGTGTTGGTGGGTGTGGCCCCAGTCACACCAGATGTCTGTCCCCAGCCCACTGCTGGGGCCACAGACTGATGTGTACCTTCACTTCCCCTCTCCTAGGGGCAGGAATTACTGTGTAGTGATGTGGCCCCATCTGGGCTACTTGCACACTGCCAGGCTTGTGGTGCTGCTTTGGTGCAATCTGGCGTATTAGCCGGGGTGGATCCGAAAGGTGCACAGGGGCATGAGGGACAGGCTTAGCTCACTTTGCCATCAGTGGTCCCCTGTGGGAGGGGCCCTTCAGCACCAGGATGGAGGCAGACCCGTCAGAGGGAGGGATCCACAGAGGCATAGTGTTGGGTGTTTTCATGGTGCAAGCAAGTTCAGTGACAGGAACTGGTTCCCTTTGGGATATCAGCTGGGGGATAAGAGAGGGAGATGGTGCTGGCCAATGCCTTTGTTCCCCGCCCAGCTGAGCTCTGTCTTTTGGGGCTCAAAACCTCTCCCTCCCAGTTTCCTCTCGCCCTCCCGCTCTCCGAGCAGAGCTGTTGACTTTTAACATTCCAGATGTTAAGTCCTGCTGGCCGTCAGAACTCACAGAGTCCGGCCCCTCCACTTTTGCAAGCCAGACTTTGGGGGCTCTGCCTTGCCTGGCGGGCTGCCCCTCCACTGCCTGGCTCCCTCCCACCAGTCTGTGTAACGCATACCACCTCTCTGCCCTTCCTACCCTCTTCCGTGGGCCTCTTGTGTACGCTTGGCTCTGGAGAGTCCTTTCTGCTAGTCTTCTGGCAGTTTTCTGGGTTATTTAGGCAGATGTGGGTGGAATCTAAGTGATCAGCAGGACGTGGTGAGCCCAGTATCCTCCTATGCCACCACCTTCTCCCCTATTCTCAGTTATTAAGAGTCTCTTATGGTTTGGCTCCCTCCCTCTCTAACTTTTTTTTTTTTCTGTGCAATTTTTAATGAAATCAAGTGTATCACTGTTTTCTCTTATTGCTTCTGGATTTGAAATCATATTTTAAAAAGTTTTCTTCACTGCTAGCTTATAGAGGAATTTCACTGTGTGTGTGCCTTTGTGGACAGGAGGGAGAGGAGATGGAAAAGAGTCACATGAGTGTCAGGTGTAAGAGGAACTCTGAGGAACCATCATGTGAGAAATCTGTAAAAACCATTTTACTAAATCAGGAGAGTTAGATGTTCAGACCAGAATCTTTGTCCTGTGCTTGTCTTTGAGAACTTGGTATCTATTATTTTCTGTGTTCCGTGGATATGGATCCAGACCCCCATAACTGACAGAGAAGGTCTTACATGAAGCAGAAACTCCATGTCACCTCAGATCGACCTGTCAGATGACTAAATGGGTGGAACCACCCTCCTAGGGATATGACAGACATAAAGCCAATTCCAAAATGTACCATTCTAACAGAGCAAAGGACTAAAGGGGAAGTAAAACCTCCAACTCATCCTTTACTCTCTATGAGTGAGGTTTAATCAGGAGAAGGTAATAGTCTGCTAGTCCTATGCAAGAGTACAGATGTGTGAGTTGTAAGGTGGCAGCTTTTGTCAAGTTACAACCTCTCCCACTCAACCCTATAATTTCCCATTTGGATGCTGGTTTCTTGGACTCGGGGGTCAAGCTTGTGCTGATCTTGCTTGGAATGGAGGTCATACCTTATGGGGTGGGCACTAACATCCATGCTGCTTCCTGTGGGCATTTCCAACAATGCAGGTCTGGAGATGAAGAGAGGTAAGGTTGCGATGCAAATGTAGTCTTAGACTGATAGTGTCTGGCACATAGTAGACACCCAATATAGAATTAATTAATTAATTGGTTAATTAATTAATTAGATGTAGATGTAGGCATAAACAGGAAGCGAAACTATGCATGTGTCCTTTTGGTCTTTTTATGCACATATAAAGTTTTCATAAAGAATTTGTGGAGAGTGTGATGCTAAGTGAAATAAGCCATACAGAGAAAGACAGATACCATATGGTTTCACTCTTATGTGGATCCTGAGAAACTTAACAGAAACCCATGGGGGAGGGGAAGGAAAAAAAAAAAGAGGTTAGAGTGGGAGAGAGCCAAAGCATGAGATTGTTAAAAACTGAGAACAAACTGAGGGTTGATGGGGGTGGGAGGGAGGGGAGGGTGGGTGATGGGTATTAAGGAGGGCACCTTTTGGGATGAGCACTGGGTGTTGTATGGAAACCAATTTGACAATAAATTTCATATATTGGGAAAAAAATAAATAAAGTGAGGTAATTTATTATAAAAAAAAAGAATTTGTATCACACTGTACTTGTCATTCTGTAATGTGCTTTGAAGAAACATTTTGTTTCTGTTTATAAAAAGGATCCAGGGTGGCAGGGGAGGGGAGCTTTAGAAAATGGAGAACAGTGCTACCTGATGACCGGAGTCAGCAATGCAGGTGTGAAAGTCTCAACTATGGAGATTGGCAAAGGATAGGGGATGGAAAGGGCTGTGGTATTGGTGGTGAGGGAGGAAGGTGAATAGATACCATAACATAGGCCAAGATTTCTAGACTTTTCTACACACTGGCACCAATCCTTCGACTTTCATTCCCATCCTGGGATCCTCAAGCTCTGGTCTGGAAATGCAGCCCCTCAGTGAACTAAGTAGAAAGTTGCATGACTTAGTGTATGAATAATTGGTGTGAAGAAGTTTGAAACAAAGAAACATACACAAACACATATGCATACAGAAAACTGTCAAATAAATTGTTTTGATCTGCTTCCAAGGCCATGAATGTGTATCATATTTGTAATCACCTCGCAATTATTTTATGCTTTTGATATTTTATTCAATGTTTCCATATTTCAGACACTATAAAAATGAAAATTTATAAAATAAACATATCTCTCTCCCCAACAATGCATACACAGTGAATTATCATAGACATCTATTTAGCATACTATTTGCATTCTACAGGATATGAACAGGTTTCTAAGTTGCTAAATAAACATATAGCTACACTATTATCTTGTGACTCAGTTGCTGATATGCCTGTTTCACAAAACTTCATCCCCATACTTTGTCAGATTGCCAATTAATACTTCTGTTTGTCTGACACATACGAGAAACATATAAAATGCATATTTAAAAGCTGAAATTGTTATGTCGCTCCCTTCTGTCCCTACCTTTTGCCCACCGTAACACAAAGATAGTCTCTGTTAACTTAGCGGTGCCTATTTCCCAAATTTTTCTCTGTATGTATTGCACTAATGTATTTAATCACACTCATACCTATTCACCTATGTTGATATATACTTTTTGCAGAAATGGGGTCATATTTTGCTTTATACATTGTGATATCCCTGTTTCACTTGATATGGTTTATTTTTTATTTATTTACTTATTTAGAGTAGCATGTTTTCACGTGATTATTAGGA